>NC_064637.1:51633183-52291100 GCF_023864275.1 Schistocerca cancellata | reverse complement strand
TTCTTCCTAGAGCATCACAAGCCTTAAAAGCTATACTGTTTTTCATGGTTTACACGAAAAGCGTTCGAGACCCGTGGTCTAGGGGTAGCGTCTTTGATTCATTATCAAAACGTCTTCGGTCTCGGGTTCGATCCCCGCCACTGCCTAAATTTTGATAAATAATCAGCAGTGGCGGCCGAAGACTTCCGGCATAAGAAGTCAGCCTCATTCTGCCAACGGCCTTGTCAAAGAGGGCGGAGGAGCGGATAGAGGTTCAGGGCACTCTCTTGTCCTAGGGGTGGGAAATTGCCCTTAAAGGCGGAAGAATCAGCAATGATCAACGACATGAGGATGCAGAAGGCAATGGTAACCACTGCATTAAAGACACGTAACGTGTATCCACAGGACATGTGGCCTGTAATTGGAGAAGTGTCATGATGATCTCTCCATTGGCAGAAGATTCCGGAATAGTCCCCCATTCGGATCTCCGGAAGGGGACTGCCAAGGGGGAGGTTACCATGAGAAAAAGATTGAATAATCAACGAAAGGATAACGTTCTACGTCGACATTGTGCATGCTCTGTTGCCTGTGTCTATGTGCCTGTGGTTCTGTCAGAAGCTTGAACGTGGTAGGGAAACTAGAAAATCTGAAAAGGGAAATGCAAAGGCTCAATCTAGATATAGTAGGGGTCAGTGAAGTGAAGTGGAAGGAAGACAAGGATTTCTGGTCAGATGAGTATCGGGCAATATCAACAGCAGCAGAAAATGGTATAACAGGTGTAGGATTCGTTATGAATAGGAAGGTAGGGCAGAGGGTGTGTTACTGGGAACAGTTCAGTGACCGGGTTGTTCTAATCAGAATCGACAGCAGACCAACACCGACAACGATAGTTCAGGTATACATGCCGACGTCGCAAGCTGAAGATGAACAGATAGAGAAAGTGTATGAGGATATTGAAAGGGTAATGCAGTATGTAAAGGGGGACGAAAATCTAATAGTCATGTGCGACTGGAATGCAGTTGTAGAGGAAGGAGTAGAAGAAATGTTACAGGAGAATATGGGCTTGGGACAAGGAATGAAAGAGGAGAAAGACTAATTGAGTTCTGTAACAAGTTTCAGCTAGTAATAGCGAATACCCTGTTCAAGAATCACAAGAGGAGGAGGTGTACTTGGAAAAGGCCGGGAGATACGGGAAGATTTCAATTAGATTACATCATGGTCAGACAGAGATTCCGAAATCAGATACTGGATTGTAAGGCGTACCCAGGAGCAGATATAGACTCAGATCGCAATATAGTAGTGATGAAGAGTAGGCTGAAGTTCAAGACATTAGTCAGGAAGAATCAATACGCAAAGAAGTGGGATACGGAAGTACTAAGGAATGACGAGATACGTTTGAAGTTCTCTAACGCTATAGATACAGCAATAAGGCATAGCGCAGTAGGCAGTACAGTTGAAGAGGAATGGACTTCTCTAAAAAGGGCCATCACAGAAGTTGGGAAGGGAAAGACAGGTACAAAGAAGGTAGCTGCGAAGAAACCATGGGTAACAGAAGAAATACTTCAGTTGATTGATGAAAGGAGGAAATACAAAAATGTTCCGGGAAAATCAGGAATACAGAAATACAAGTCGCTGACGAATGAAATAAATAGGAAGTGCGGGGAAGCTAAGAGGAAATGGCGGCAGGAAAATGTGAAGACATCGAAAAAGATATGATTGTCGGAAGGACAGACTCAGCATACAGGAAAGTCAAACCAACCTTTGGTGACATTAAAAGCAACGGTGGTAACATTAAGAGTGCAACGGGGATTCCACTGTTAAATGCAGAGCAGAGAGCAGATAGGTGGAAAGAATACATTGAAAGCTTCTATGAGGGTGCAGATTTGTCTGATGTGATAGAAGAAGAAACAGGAGTCGATTTAGAAGAGATAGGGGATCCAATATTAGAATCGGAATTTAAAAGAGCTTTGGAAGACTTACGGTCAAATAAGGCAGAAGGGATAGATAACATTCCATCAGAATTTCTAAAATCATTGAGGGAAGTGGCAACAAAATGACTATTCACGTTGGTGTGTAGAATATATGAGTCTGGCGACATACCATCTGACTTTCGGAAAAGCATCATCCACACAATTCCAAAGACGGCAAGAGCTGACAAGTGCGAGAATTATCGCACAATCAGCTTAACGGCTCATGCATCGAAGCTGCTTACAAGAATAATATACAGAAGAATGGAAAAGAAAATTGAGAATGCGCTAGGTGACGATCAGTTTGGCTTTAGCAAAAGTAAAGGGACAAGAGAGGCAATTCTGACGTTACGGCTAATAATGGAAGCAAGGCTAAAGAAAAATCAAGACACTTTCATAGGATTTGTCGACCTGGAAAAAGCGTTCGACAATATGAAATGGTGCAAGCTGTTCGAGATACTGAAAAAAGTAGGGGTAAGCTATAGGGAGAGACGGGTCATATACAATATGTACAACAACCAAGAGGGAATAATAAGAGTGGACGATCAAGAACGAAGTGCTCGTATTAAGAAGGATGTAAGACAAGGCTGTAGCCTTTCGCCCCTACTCTTCAATCTGTACATCGAGGAAGCAATGTTGGAAATAAAAGAAAGGTTCAGGAGTGGAATTAAAATACAAGGTGAAAGGATATCAACGATACGATTCGCTGATGACATTGCTATCCTGAGTGAAAGTGAAGAAGAATTAAATGATCTGCTGAACGGAATGAACAGTCTAATGAGTACACAGCATGGTTTGACAGTAAATCGGAGAAAGACGAAGGTAATGAGAAGTAGTAGAAATGAGAACAGCTAGAAACTTAACATCAGGATTGATGGTCACGAAGTCAATGAAGTTAAAGAATTCTGCTACCTAGGCAGTAAAATAACCAATGACGGACGGAGCAAGGAGGACATCAAAAGCAGACTCGCTATGGCAAAAAAGGCATTTCTGGCCAAGAGAAGTCTACTAATATCAAATACCGGCCTTAATTTGAGGAAGAAATTTCTGAGGATGTACGTCTGGAGTACAGCATTGTATGGTAGTGAAACATGGACTGTGGGAAAACCGGAACAGAAGAGAATCGAAGCATTTGAGATGTGGTGCTATAGACGAATGTTGAAAATTAGGTGGACTGATAAGGTAAGGAATGAGGAGGTTCTGCGCAGAATCGGAGAGGAAAGGAATATGTGGAAAACACTGATAAGGAGAAGGGACAGGATGATAGGACATCTGCTAAGACATGAGGGAATGACTTCCATGGTACTAGAGGGAGCTGTAGAGGGCAAAGCTGTAGAGGAAGACAGAGATTGGTATACGTCAAGCAAATAATTGAGGACGTAGGTTGCAAGTGCTACTCTGAGATGAAGAGGTTAGCACAGGAAAGGAATTCGTGGCGGGCCGCATCAAACCAGTCAGTAGACTGATGACCAAAAGAAAAAAAAGAAAAAACACAAAAAGGGTAAGACTTTACTGCAATTAAACAAAAATTTCTCGACAGCCTGAGAGGTAGCGTTCATATACAATTCTGATTTTTTATGTTGGCACGTTCTGCACAGTACAGCGACATAGACATCATCTTGATCTGAGGTATGTATATATTTCCATCGTATTGTAAAATATTTGTGTTGTTTCCTTCAAGCAGAAAATGTGCCGTAATAATATTACGTGTCACCACACCATGAAAATTTATACAGAGTGAAATGGGGCATCTGAGATGTGGGTGTAGAGCTCTTTAAGATACACGATTGAAGAAGTCTAGAATATGTAATACCACAAAAAGAATGTCGCAGAGCTGCACAATATGATCTCCAAGTACTACCCTGATTAGGAGTGTGGAATAGATAACTCCATAGGCAAATAGGAAGAATGAGGTCAGAAATTGTACAAATTCCGTACCAAAACTGTGTTTTCTGTGTGCCTTACTGTCGAATGCTGTCCGCCCATACCTCTGCGAGGCACCCTGCACGTGTGCTAAAGTCGCACTGATCCGTTATCGTAAGTTTATAGCGACAACGTGAGTCGCAGGCACGTTTTTACCGGTAGGTGGCGCTCCGCCGCGATATCGATGTTGACGCTGAACCCGCGGACCGATACGGTTGGAATGCTTATCATTTCTGCACAACACACTAATGTGCGTGTCCTGTGAACATGAACATCCCATGTCTAGTGGTTCGCGGGTTTATGTTTCTTTTATGAACATGACTGTATGTCTCTCTCCAAGTGTCTACTTTCCCCCGTTGATTGCCAGTACGAGGCGCGTTCAAGTTCTAAGGCCCCCGATTTTTTTTCTAATTAACTACTCACTCGAAATCGATGAAACTGGCGTTACTTCTCGACGTAATCGTCCTGCAGACGTACACATTTTTCACAACGCTGACGCCATGATTCCATGGCAGCGGCGAAGGCTTCTTTAGGAGTCTGTTTTGACCACTGGAAAATCGCTGAGGCAATAGCAGCACGGCCGGTGAATGTGCGGCCACGGAGAGTGTCTTTCATTGTTGGAAAAAGCCAAAAGTCACTCGGAGCCAGGTCAGGTGAGTAGGGAGCATGAGGAATCACTTCAAAGTTGTTACCACGAAGAAACTGTTGCGCAACGTTAGCTCGATGTGCGGGTGCGTTGTCTTGGTGAAACAGCACACGCGCGGCCCTTCCCAGACGTTTTTGTTGCAAGTGTAGGAAGGAATTTGTTCTTCAAAACATTTTCGTAGGATGCACCTATTACAATAGTGCCCTTTGGAACGCAATGGGTAAGGATTACGCCCTCGCTGTCCCAGAACATGGGCACCATCATTTTTTCAGCACTGGCGGTTACCCGAAATTTTTTTGGTGGCGGTGAATCTGTGTGCTTCCATTGAGCTGACTGGCGCTTTGTTTCTGGATTGAAAAATGGCATCCACGTCATTATTCAATTATTGAAAATTATTCAAAAATTAATCGCATTCATAATAATAATGAGGTATAAAACAATAAATGCGATTAAGACTGTTTTTGAATAATTGATACTTGACTGGTGTCAAGCGAGAGCTCATCGGATTAGGGATGAGGTCGTCTGAGGGAAGATGAATGGAATATTCCAGACTTTGAAACACGAACAGCTGCTAGCATGTGTTTCATAGAAGTCGATGCCTTAGGGGTTGCGAAGCAACTCAAATCGCTTGATACGAGCAAGCCTTCAGGTCCAGACTGTATACCGATTAGATTACTTTCAAATTACGTTGATACAATAGCTCCCTACTTAGGATTCATATACAACCGCTCGCTCACCGATAGGTCTGTACCTACAGATTGGAAACTTGCGCAGGTCGCACCAGTGTTTAAGAAGGGTAGTAGGAGTAATCCATCGAACTAAGGACCTTAATCATTGACGTCGGTTAGCAGTAGGGTTTTGGAGCATATACTGTGTTCAAACATTATGAATCACCTCGAAGTGAACGATCTATTGATACGTAATCAGCATGGTTTTAGAAAACATCTTTCTTGTGCAACGCAACTACCTCTTTATTCGCGAGAAGTAATGGCCGCTATCGACAGGGGATCTCAAGTTGATTCCGTATTTCTAGATTTCCGGAAAGCTTTTGACACCGTTCCTCACAAGCGACTTTTAATCAAGCTGCGGGCTATGGGGTATCGTCTCAGTTGTGCGACTGGATTCGTGATTTCCTGTCAGGAAAGTCGCAGTTCGTAGTAATAGACGGCAAATCATCGAACAAAACTGAAGTGATATCAGGTGTTCCCCAGGGAAGCGTCCTGGCACCTCTGCTGTTCCAGATCTATATAAATGACCTGGGTGAAAATCTGAGCAGTTCTCTTAGGTTGTTCGCAGATGATGCTGTAATTTACCGTCTAGTAAGGTCATCCGAAGACCAGTATCAGTTGCAAAGCGATTTAGAAAAGATTGCTGTATGGTGTGGCAGGTGACAGTTGACGCTAAATAACGAAAAGTGTGAGGTGATCCACATGAGTTTGCAAAAGAAATCCGTTGGAATTCGATTACTCGATAAATGGTACAATTCTCAAGGCTGTCAATTCAACTAAGTACCTGGATGTTAAAATTACGAACAACTTCAGTTGGAAAGACCACATAGATAATATTGTGGGGAAGGCGAGCTAAAGGTTGCGTCTCATTGGCAGGACACTTAGAAGATGCAACAAGTCCACAGCTTATACTACACTCGTTCGTCCTCTGTTAGAATATTGCTACGCGGTGTGGGATCCTTTCCAGGTGGAATTGACGGAGGACATCGAAAGGATGCAAAAAAGAGCAGTTCATTTTGTATTATCACGTAATAGGGGAGAGAGTGTGGCAGATATGATACGCGCCGGCCGGAGTGGCCGAGCGGTTCTAGGCGCTACTATCTGGAGCAGAGCGGCCGCTACGGTCGCAGGTTCGAATCCTGACTCGGGCATGGGTATGTGTGATGTCCTTAGGTTAGTTAGGTTTAATTAGTTGTAAGTTCTAGGCGACTGATGAACTCAGAAGTTAAGTCGCCTAGTGCTCAGAGCCATTTTTAGATATCATACGCGAGTTGGGATGGAAGTCATTAAAGCAAAGACGTTTTTCGTCGCGGCGATATCTATTTACGAAATTTCAGTCACCAACTTTCTCTTCCGAATGCGAAAATATTTTGTTGAGCCCAACTTTACATAGGTAGGAATGATCATGAAAATAAAATAAATCAGAGCTCGAACAGAAAGGTTTAGGTGTTCGTTTTTCCCGCGCGCCATTCGGGAGTGGAATGGTAGAGAGATAGTATGATTGTGGTTCGATGAACCCTCTGCCAAGCACTTAAATGTGAATTGCTGAGTAATCATGTAGATGTAGATGTAGATGTGTTTTCTGATGAAAGCTGGTCCTGCCTCGGTACCAGTTATGGCTGTGTGTTGGTTAAAACTACGCCAGTTGAGGGCCTGGATCTAAAAATGGTTCAAATGGCTCTGGGCACTATGGGGCGTACCTTCTGAGATCATCAGTCCCCTAGAACCTAGAACTACTTAAAACTAACTAACCTAAGGACATCACATACATCAATGCCCGAGGCAGGATTCGAACCTGCGACCGTAGCGGTCGCGCGGTTCCAGACTGTAGCGCCTAGAACCGGTCGGCCGGCCTGGATCTACACTTGGGTGCCATTTCGTGCGACTGCAAGACCAGCCTAGTGGTAATTCCAAGCACCCTGATCGCAAACTTCTACGTCAGTCTGGTGATTCCACCTGTTCTACTGCCATTCATGAACAGCACTCCAATGGTAGTTTTCCAACAGGATAACGCTCTCCCACATATTGCTGTTGTAACCGAACACGCTCTGCAGAGTATCGACTTCTTGCCTTGGCCTCCTAGATCACCACATTTGTCTGCAGTCGAACACGTAAGGGATATCATCGGACGACAGGTGCAGCGTCAACCAAAATCAGCCTTAACCGCCTGTGTATTGATCGCCCAAACGCATCAGGCATGGAACTCCAGCCCAAAAACTGACATCCGCCACCTGTACAGCACAGTGCACGTACGTTTGCGTGCTTGCATTCACCATTCTAGCGGCTACACCGGTTATCAATGTGAGACCATATCACTTTTGCGGTGGCTTATCTCGCTCTTACATAAACCAGTGATCTTGCAATGTTACTCACTTAAATATGTCACCTAATGTATTCCCGAAGTTTCATTGGTCTACATTATCTCTTGGTGTTACCATGTTTTTTCCGTCGGTGTATGTATAACATCCCAAGCACCTTGCGCCATGTTGCATAACGTGTAGCGAAGCGTCTGCAGATGGTATCAGGTCACTTCCCGGGAATAACCTCGCTGGATGGCGATATCTCATTAGTCACTTTGAGATCTCCTGCGGCAGAAGTAGTGGATTACTTACACAGGATATGCTGGACATAAACGCTCTCATAAGAGTGTTTTAACCGTATAATTATTGTCACGAAATAGTTATCACTGAAATGATACAGGATTTGGGATGGACATCATTAAAAACAAAGCCGTTTTTCGTTGCGGAGCAATCTTCTCACGAAATTCCAGTCACCAACTTTCTCCTACGAATGGGAAAATTCACTACTGGTCATTAAAATTACTACACCAAGAAGAAATTCAGGTGATAAATCAGTATTCACTGTACAAATATATTATACTAGAACTGACATGCGATTACATTTTCACGCAATTTGAGTGCATAGATTCTGAGAAATCAGTACCCAGAATAACCACTTCTGGTCGTAATAACGGCCTTGATATGCCTGGGCATTCAGTCAAACAGAGCTTGGATGCCGTGTACAGGTACAGCTGCCCGTGCAGCTTCAACACGATACCACAGTTCATCAAGAGTAGTGACTGGCGTATTGTGACGAGCCAGTTGCTCGGGCAACATTGACCAGACGTTTTCAATTGTTGAGAGATCTGGAGAATGTGCTGGCCAGGGCAGCAGTCGAACATTTACTGTATCCAGAAAGGCCCGTACAGGACCTGCAACATGCGGTCGTGCATTATCCTGCTGAAATGTAGGGTTTCGCACGGATCGAATGAAGAGCCACGGGTCGTAAAACATCTGAAATGTAACGTCCACAGTTCAAAGTGCCGTCAATGTGAACAAGAGGTGACCGAGACGTGTAACCAATATCACCCCATACCATGACGCCGGGTGATATCCCAGTATGGCGATGACGAATATACGCTTCCAATGTGCGTTCACCGCGATGTGGCCAAACACGGATGCGACCATCATGATGCTGTGAACAGAACCTGGATTCATCCGAAAAAATTACTTTTTGCCATTCGTGCACCCAGGTTCGTCGTTGGGTACACCATCGCGCTCCTGTCTGTGATGCAGCCGTGGTCTCCGAGCTGATAGCCCATGCTGCTGCAAACGTCGTCGAACTGTTCGTGCAGATGGTTATTGCCTTTCAAACGTCGCCATCCGTTGACTCGGAGATCAAGACGTGGCTGCACGATCCGTTACAGTCATGCGGATAAGATACCTGTCATCCAGACTGCTAGTGATACGAGGCCGTTGGGATCCAGCACGGCGTTCCGTATTACCCTCCTGAACCCACCGATTCCATATTCTGGTAACAGTCATTGGATCTCGACCAACGCGAGCAGCAATGTCGCGATACGATAATCTGCAATCGTGATAGGCTACAATCCGACCTTCATCAAAGTCGGAAACGTGATGGTACGCATTTCTCCTCCATACACGAGGCATCACAACAACGTTTCACCAGGCATCGCCGGCCAACTGCTGTTTGTGTATGAGAAATCGGCTGGAAACTTTCATCGTGTCAGCACGTTGTAGGTGTCGCCACCGGCGCCTACCTTGCGTGAATGCTCTGAAAAGCTAATCATTTACATATCACAGCATCTTCTTCCTGTCGGTCAAATTTCGCGTCTGTAGCACGTCATCTTAGTGGTGTAGCAATTTTGATGGCCAGTAGTGTAGCTGTGCGTCGTCCAGGTGTGACCAGTGCTCAGCTGGCAGAGGAGAACACTTGTGAGAGACCAGCAAGGAGGAGCGCCATTCACCGGTAGCCATCTTGATGGCCCGAAGTTTGTTGGGTGAAGAAGGCAGGGCGCTCCATTTCTCACCCCAGCTGCGAAGTACCTTCTGCCTCAAACCTGACCTGAGGTCACTCTCCGAAAGGCCAGTCTCCAAGGCTGGCGCACCGACAGACTGTTTAGCCAGCGTGTCAACACGTTCATTTCTCGGGATGCCGACCTGACCCGGGGTCCACACAAAGACCACAGAGCGGCCGCAGCGGGCAAGAGTATGTAGGGACTTCTGGATAGCCATCAGCAGAGGAGAGCGAGGGAAACACTGGTCGACAGCTCGTAAACCGTTCAGGGAGTCACTACAGATAACGGAGGACTCACCTGAGCAGAAGCGGATATGCTCTAGGGCGCGAGAGATGGCGACCAGCTCAGCAGGGAAAAAGCTGCAGCCAGCCGGCAATGAGTGTTGTTCATAAACAACCCTTAGAGCAGGGGTTCCCAACAAAGTTTTCTCGAGGACCCCTTCATCGAGCATGATTGGTACCTTGTCATATCACAATATCAAGTACCTAAGAAAGCCAAATAAGAGTCTTTTTATACCTTTTCTATTGTTAGTACTTACAAGGGAACATCCCCATCGCACCCCCCTCAGATTTAGTTATAAGTTGGCACAGTGGATAGGCCTTGAAAAACTGAACACAGATCCATCGAGAAAACCGGAAGAAGTTGTTTGGAACTATGAAAAAAAAAGCAAAATATACAAACTGAGTAGTTCATGTGCAACATAAGCAATACAAGGAGAATGGTAGGTCAGGAGTGTCGTGTCCCCGTGGTTAGCGTGCACAGCTGCGGAACGAGAGGTCCTCGGTTCAAGTCTTCCCTCGAGTGAAAATTTTACTTTCTTTATTTTCGCAAAGTTATGATCTGTCAGTTCTTTCATTGACGTCTCTGTTCACTGTAATAAGTTTAGTGTCTGTGTTTTGCGACCGCACCGCAAAACCGTGCGATTAGTAGACGAAAGGACGTGCCTCTCCAATGGGAACCGAAAACATTTGATCGCAAGGTCATAGGTCAACCGATTCCTCCACAGGAAAACACGTCTAATATATTATATACGACACTGGTGACGGCATGTGCGTTACATGACAGGAATATGTTGTCGACCCACCTAACTTGTACACTTGCGAATGCGTAAAAAGATTCTTCTACCTTGCCCGATTTAGGTTTTCTTGTGGATGTGATAATCACTCCCAAAAAAGTGATCGCATCGGACGGACGGACGGACACATAATATTTGTCTGAAAATAAAAAATTAAAACTTTTCGTTCGAGGGAAGGACCTTTCGTTCCGCAGCTGGTCACGCCAACCACGGGACCACGGCGCTCCTGAGCTCACATTATCCTTTATGTTGCCTATGTTGCCCACTGGCTACTCAGTTTGTATATTTTCTTATTTTTTTCGTAGTTCCATACAACTTCTTCCTGTTCTCTCGATTGATCTGTGTTCAGTTTTTCAAGGCCTATCCACTGTGCCAACTTAAAACTAAATCTGAGGGGGGTGCGATGGGGAGGTTCCCTTGTTAGAAAAAACAGTGACATATTTATTATTGGAAAAATATTGAGCTTAAAACTTTTTCAATTTAGGCATCACTGTTATCGTTAAATTTTTGATTATTGCTCAAAATCTTTGTCTTCAAATCTGGGTGTTTAGTATAACAAACTCCTTAAAAAAATGAGTATGAACTGTAAAAGACAGAAAAAAATTAAAACTGAGTGTATTGGGTTTTCAAGTGTACTAGAGATTGCGTTGAGTAGACGTGTGAAAAATAAGAAAACACTAAATTCATACGACGTATTATTTATTTGAAAAAAATACAGTTACAACAGAGTACTCCATCAGTATACAGTTAGTTTTAATTTTCAGTTCTTAAAGACATGAGTTCAATCTGACCTTTGAGTCCATTATTTCTGAATTATTAGGTTCCAAACTTGAAACTTTCACTCTGAAATCCGACTACATGTCGAGCTGATTCGTATATTTGTTTTTTATGAAACACAAGGAAGAAAATGCTTGCTCACACCGATATGTCGCTGCAAATGGAACGATCTTTTTCATTGCCTTATCTCCAAGTTTCTTGTAGCCCTTGCGTGCTGATGCCCACAAATCTGTAATTTTATCACCGATGAAAATGTTTATCATCGTACAGAGCTGGACAGATCCACAAGTTGATCTTGCTCTTCTTCATTGAGGCCTAGGATTTTGTCTATTTCTTCACAGCTGAAGGGATTTCGAATCCATCTGTCGTCAGGGTCATGTTCAGGGAAATACTCTCTTAAAGTCGTGGTGGCTAGGCTGCATAGATGCTCGGCTACATTGATCTGGTCACGCAAACTCTCCACTGATGACTCCAAGAATTGTTTTAAAGTAGAAGAGTTAGTTAGTGAGACGTTTTCTATCCTTGACGTCCAGATCTGACACTTTTTGACCATAGCACTAATCTTAACATCTACATCTACATCTACATTTATACTCCACAAGCCATCCAACGGTGTGTGGCGGAGGGCACTTTACGTGCCATTGTCATTACCTCCCTTTTCTGTTCCAGTCGCGTATGGTTCGCGGGAAGAACGACTGTCTGAAAGCCTCCGTGCGCGCTCGAATCTCTCTAATTTTACATTCGTGATCTCCTCGGGAGGTATATTTAGGGGGAAGCAATATATTCGATACCTCATACAGAAACGCACCCTCTCGAAACCTGGCGATCAAGCTACACCGCGATGCAGAGCGCCTCTCTTGCAGTGTCTGCCACCTGAGTTTGCTAAACATCTCCGTAACGCTAACACGGTTACCAAATAACCCTGTGACGAAACGCGCCGCTATTCTTTGGATCTTCTCTATCTCCGCCGTCAAACCGATCTGGTACCGATCCCACACTGATGAGCAATACTCTAGGTCGAACTTTGAACATGTCTACATTTTTCCCTTGTAAATTCAAGTTTAACGCACTCAAGTGATCAAACACATCAGCTAAGTACGTAACTGAGCAAAGCCAAGAGAAGCTAGTGAGACAATCTGCGTACATTATGTCAAGAAGGAAGACACAAACCTCGTCTCTTTCAAAAAATCTTGCCAAGATCCTATCCCGAGAAAGCCATCTTACTTCCGTATGAATAAGAAGTTGCTTATGCTCACTGCCGGTCTCTTCACACACTAATAAGACGCTAGACGCAGAAGTTAGCGTTCGCTAAAGCTCTGCTCATGCAGGAAAAGGCCAAAACACTCTGTTATCATACGAAATATATTTAATATATTTTTTGTTCTAATAGCATCTTGCGAACCACTGTAGCACAGCTCGTGGACCCTTGGGGGTCAGAGGACCACCTATTGGGAAAGATTGCCTTAGAGTAAGAGCATAACTAACACGACGAGCAACCATCGAACCGTCAGTATAGACAACGTCAGGGCCTTGAAAGGCGGCAAGGATTGGAAGAAAGCGGCGGGGGAGGGAGGGCCTCAGGACGAACTGAGTCCTTCGGGCCCTGTGCCAAATCGAGCCGAAGGCATGGTTCAAAATGGCTCTGAGCACTAGAGGACTAAACTTCTGAGGTCATCAGTCCCCTAGAACTTAGAACTACTTAAACCTAACTAACCTAAGGACATCACACACATCCATGCCCGAGGCAGGATTCGAACCAGCG
Organism: Schistocerca cancellata; assembly: GCF_023864275.1. NCBI lineage: Eukaryota > Metazoa > Arthropoda > Insecta > Orthoptera > Acrididae > Schistocerca > Schistocerca cancellata. The sequence continues at coordinate 52,277,925 of NC_064637.1, read as the reverse complement.
ACCGTAGCGGTCGCGCGGTTCCAGACTGTAGCGCCTAGAACCGCTCGGCCACCCCGGCCGGCTCCGAAGGCATGGGCGGGGCACACACCACGGTGGTATACGCTGAGGGGCCCGGAGAAAAGAGGGGAAAATTAATTCGCGAAGTTTCATTGCTCTACATCAATTATTCCTTGGTGTTACAATTTTTTCCGTCGGTGTATGTGTAACATCCGGAGAACCTTGCGACATGTTGCACAACGTGTAGCGAAGCGTCTACAGATCGTATCAGGTCGCGTCCCGGGGAATCACCTCACTGAATGGCGATATGTCATTAGTCACCTGGAGATATCTTTCTGCAGAAGTACTGGGTTACTTGCGCACGATATGCTCAACTTACATGCTCTGATAACCTACATCTGTGTCTAAAACAGCGTTTCGCAAACAACAGTAAGGTGTGTGGTGGGGTCGGTACGTAGCGTTCGAAGTTTTAGATGAAAAATTCATGTTACAGACCTATCAAGAACTGATGATGATCATGTTCATCTACATCTACATACATACTCCGCAATCCACCATACGGTGTCTGGCGGAGGGTACCTCGTACCACAACTAGCATCTTCTCACCCTGTTCCACTCCCAAACAGAGCGAGGGAAAAGTGACTGCCTATATTCCTCTGTACGAGCCCTAATCTCTCTTATCTTTGTGGTCTTTCCGCGAAATGTAAGTTGGCGGCAGTAAAATTGTATTGCAGTCAGCCTCAAATGCTGGTTCTCTAAATTTCCTCGGTAGCGACTCACGAAAAGAACGCCTCCTTTCCTCTAGAGACTCCCACCCGAGTTCTTGAAGCATTTCCGTAACACTCGCGTGACGATCAAACCTACCAGTAACAAATCTAGCAGCCCGCCTCTCAATTCCTTCTATGTCCTCACTCAATCCGACCTGATAGGGATCCCAAACGCTCGATCAGTACTCAAGAATAAGTCGTATTAGTGTTTTACAAGCAGTCTCCTTTACAGATGAACCACATCTTGCCGAAATGAACCGAAGACGACTATCCGCCTTCCCCACAACTGTCATTACATGCTTGTCCCAGTTCATATCTCTCTGCCGGCCGAGGTGGCCGAGCGGTTCTAGGCGCTGCAGTCCGGAACAGCGGGACTGCTACGGTCGCAGGTTCGAATCTTGTCTCGGGCATGGATGTGTGCGATGTCCTTTGGTTAGTTAGATTTAAGTAGTTCTAAGTACTAGGGGACTGATGACCTAAGATGTTAAGTCCTATAGTGCTCAGAGCCATTTGAACCATCATATCGCTCTGCAATGTTACGCCCAAATATTTAATCGACGTGACTGTGTCAAGCGCTACACTAGTAATGGAGTATTCAAACATTACGGGATTCTTTTTCCTATTCATCTCCATTAATTTACATTTATCTGTATGTAGAGTTAGCTGCCATTCTCTACACCAGTCACAAATCATGAACTGATGAGAGTACTTCTGTGAAATAGCTCGAAGGAACTACGAGGGCGTGGTGAAAAGTAATATCTGCGAATTTTTAATGTGGGATTTCTTAAAGCTCTGTAACTAAAGCAAACGTTGTTAACGTTCTCCATTTTTGTTCCTCACGTCAACATACGATGGCGAGTCAAATGAAAACCTTAATTTTTTTTAAAAAATATTATTTATTGTGCAGAAGTGGTACAAAGATGTATCACTTTTCAACATAACCTCCCCCACGCTCAATGCCAGTCCTCCAGCGCTTACAAAGTGCATAAATTCATTTAGAAAAAAACATCTTTTAGTAGTCCATGCAACCACTCATGCACCGCGTGGCGTACCTCTTCATCAGAACGGAACCTCTTTCCTCCCATTGCCTCTTTGAGTGGTCCAAACATATGGAAATCACTTGGGGCAAGGTCTGGTGAGTATGGTGGATGAGGAAGACACTCAGAATGCAGGTGTGTGGTTGTTGCAACTGTTGTACGGGCAGTGTGGGGCCTTGCATTGTCATGTTGCAAAAGGACACCTGCTGACAGCAGTCCACATCGCTTTGATTTGATTTCATGCCGCAGATGATTTTTTAGGAGATGTGTGTATGATGCACTGGTGACAGTGGTCCCTCTAGGCATGTAATGCTCCAAAATGACGCCTTTTTCGTCCCAAAAGAGAGTCAGCATAACCTTCCCTGCTGATGGTTCTGTTCGAAACTTATTTGGTTTTAGTGATGAGGAATGGCGCCATTCCTTGCTCGCTCTCTTCATTTCCGGTTGGTGGAAGTGTACCCAGGTTTCGTCCCCAGTAACGATTCTTGCAAGGGAGCCATCAGCTTCTCGTTCAAAGCGCCGAAGAAGTTCTTCACAAGCATCAACACGTCGTTCTCTCATTTCAGGAGTCAGCTGCCGTGGCAATCATCTTGCAGACACTTTGTGAAACTGGAGCACATCGTGCACAATGTGGTGTGCTGACCCATCACTAATCTGTAAACACGCTGCAATGTCACTCATTGCCACTCGGCGGTTTTGCTTCACTATGGCTTCAATTGATACAATTTTCTGTGGAGTTCAAAATGGCTCTGAGCACTATGGGACTTAACAGCTGAGGTCATCAGTCCCCTAGAACTTAAAACTATTTAAACATAACTAACCTAAGGACATCACACACATCCATGCCCGAGGCAGTATTCGAAGCTGGGACCGTATCGGTCGCGCGGTCCCAGACTGTAGCGGCTAGAACTGTTCGGCCACAACGGCCGGCGGTCTGTGGAGTCACAACTCGTTGTGCCTGACCTGGACGAGGAGCATCTTCCACTGAAGTCACACCATTCGAACTTCCTACTCCTTTCGTTGACTTGTTGCTGTGTCAGTCATGCATCACCGTACTGAACGTTCATTCGTCGATGAATTTCAATAGGTTCCACACCTTCACTACGCAAAAAACCGAATAACAGAACGTTGTTCTTCCCTGGTGCAAGTCGCAAGTGGGGCGGCCATCTTTATACTGCGACGGTATTTGTGCATCTCTTCGACCATAAATACTAGTAGACTGGCCTTGCTGTGCAGAAGCTATAGGGCTGGTGTGGCTCCAACATAAACAACGTGACTGTTGGCAAAACGTGGCGCGATTTCAAATCAGCAGTCTGCCATCCTATGTTTGTATCGTATTTTCCCCACATTTCTCAATTGACTGCCAAACGCTTCCAACAAAAATTACTTTTTTATTTGCGAAAAATTATGCCAGAACTACATTTGACCTGCATTTGTTCACTGTACCATTTATAAAATCTAACAAATACATCGAACGCCACTCTGGTGGGCAGCGGGTCGAAATTACTATAAACTATCAATTAAAGTAAAATGTCGTTAAAGTTCTTTTCAACAGTAAGAGTGGGCTCGTGTCAAAACTTTAAACATTGTATTCGCCGCGTTTTGAGCTCTAGTCACTTATAAAAGAAAATGGGATGTGGGAATTATGTCAACTATAGGTGCCAAAATTGTCGACTTTAGGAGCAGGTCCATTTTAGAGTATCAGTTTTAGTTGCACTTCAAAGGTTCAGTTCCCACTATTTTTACAAAAGTTGAAACTATCAGTCTAAAAAAATGATATTTTACATGAAAGGTTCAGAAAATAATTTTGAAGCCTAGGTTTAAAAATGACAGACACTGTAAATATAAATTATAAATATACATTGTAAATAATAACTAACCTATCAGAACACTTCTCCGCGAACTGTTTCGAGCAAAGGCGCGTATGTGCAGATGGCTTAAAGTTTTTCCGTTTCAGGGCCTGTATCCAAAGCTGCCTTCGGTTTTCATCCTTAGGGAACCTATGAGTAGGAACGAGAAACAATTATACGCACTTCTGTAATCGAATTATCACAGGTACTTTCCAAACTGTAATATGAATCTGAGTTTACAGGCATCACTTTCAAGACTTTAATTTACGTGATACTCTATTTCAAGTGTATGAAACATATAAAAGTCACGTCAGCAGATTTCAATAAACGCATCTACACTATCATAGAAACACTTCCACGTGACATGTAATGCCATTTCCTCCGAGAAAACGCTGAGTACAGCGATAAGCGCAACACGAAACAACCATGTTTTGTCAACATTCGCGTGACTTCAGCCCAGAGATGTTGGAGCCACGAAAATGACGTCACGGTGAGTCTATTATATTTATGGTCGAAGCTGCATCGGCACTATGCTGCCACCTACAGGCCATTCTGTACAGGCCTTTCTGCACGCAGTTTGTAGCAAGCAACTTACAGGATGACGGCGCGAAATTTCGATTTGTTATCACAAATTTAAGGTTTTCATTTGACTCACCCTCGTATTTGTTGCCACTCTGCCGCTAGAGCGCTTCGAATTGCAGCATGTAACTTGGCGGTGAATATCATACTTACTTCGGTACGCGAGAAACAGGATACTGTAATTAGGTTTCGAATTAGACTAGTTCGTCCACACATGGAGCGCCCTCTCTTTCAGCATGACGCTGGCCGGGGAGGCCGAGCGGTTCTAGGCACTTCAGTCCGGAACCGCGCTGCTGCTACGGTCGCAGGTTCGAATCCGGCCTCGGGCATGGATGTGTGTGATGCCCTTAGGTTAGGTTTAAGTAGTTCTAAGTTATCTCAGAAGTTAAGTCCTATAATGCTCAGAGCCATTTTTGAGCATGACAATGCCAGACCACGCACCAGCGCTGCGACATCTGCAACAATACGACGCCTTGGGTTCACCGCCATCGATCATCCCACATACAGTCCCGACTTGGCCCCATTCGATTTTCGTCTCTTTATAAAACTTAAAGAATACCCTCGATGACTTCACTTTCGTAGTAATGAAGCGGTGCAACCAGAGGTGGAGTTGTGGCTCTGTGAACCAAGCCTAACACTCTTCAGTGACGGTATCAAAAAGCTGGTCTCTCGTTGAGAGAAATGTTTTCGTCTCCACGGTGCGTATGCGAGAAGTAAGTATGTAAACATGGAAACTATAGATGTAGGGTGTTAATAACGCTTGTTTTATTTTAAAAGCTTTAAGAGTTTACACATCGAAAATTCGGAGCCATTACTTTCCACCACGCCCCAATAGTACTTGGTACACGAAGGATGGCTAGACGGAGTACCTGTTTTCCCACTGACAACAAAATGAACAAACAGAATTACAGAACAAGATGTATAAACAAATTTTCAACAGTGTTTTAACCGAATACTTACTATCACGAAATAGGAGAGAGAGTGTCACTGAAGTGATACAGGATTTGGGATGGACATCATTAAAACAAAGGCGTTTTTCGTTGCGGACCAATCTTCTCACGACATTCCAATCACCAGCTTTCTCCTCCGAATGCAAAAATATTTTGCTGATGGCGACATATGTGGGAAGAAACGATCACCGTGATAAAATAAGCGAAATTAGAGCTCGTACGGGAAGATGTAAGTGTTCGTTCTTCCTGCGTGCTATATGAGATTGGAATAATAGGGAATTGTGAAGGTGGTTCGTTGAACCCTCTGCCAGGACCTTTAATGTGATTTGCAGAGTATCCATGTAGATGTAGAATCGGAGACAGTATATTAATGATCTTGCAGACAATATCAATAGTAAAATCAGAGTTTTAGCATATGATGCAGGTATCTACATTGAAGTACTACCTGAAAAATGCTGCATAGTTAGTCAGGCAGAATACTCTTCAAGTGTATGGGACCCGTAAGAAATAGGACTGACAGGCGATATTGGACATTTTCAGAGAAGGGCAGCAGGAATGGTCACAGATTTGTTTCATCCGTGGGAGAATGTCATTGAGATACTGAAGAAACTGAACTCGAAGACTCTTGAAGATAGCCAGAAACTGTCGCGAGAAATTCCATTAACGAAGATTCCAGAAACGGATTTAAATGAAAACTCTAGGAATGTCCTACAATCCACTACGTATTCCTCACATAGGGATCGCGAGTACAAGATTAGAATAATTACAGCACAAACGGAGGCATTCAAACAATCATTTTTCTCGCGCTCCATACCTGAATGGAACAGGAATAAACCCTAATAACTGGTTCTCTGTCGTGCACCTCACGGTGGTTTCGAGATGGCTATAGATGTAGAAGCCAACCCTGTTCCAAATCGTCCCCTTCTCCACTGGCGATTCTGAGAAAGTCACGCAGAGCAGGTGTTCATCGTCGAAGTCCAATTACATCTCGCTTCACTAGATGTGACGCACGTTCGATTGCGTTTATGCCCAGGGAACACACATGCCACTCACCTAATCTTAGTATGCTGAAGGAACGCGTTTACGAAGACAACATGGTGAGCACGCACATCATCCATCAATATGTATTTTCACCAAAATATTGACGATACGATTGCACTATTGCTTACAGAATCTCGTCTTTGAACCAAAGAGCTGTCCGGGCCGTCTCCATACACGCCTCACTGGTTGGACGCTACTAGGCATGATATCCCCCGTTAGGGCATCCAACAACTGTATAAATCAGTGTCAAGCCGAATGATTACTTGCATAAGGGCCATAGTTACACCAAAACGTCATTGACTTACTCAATTTTTGAAGCTCAATCTCGTGAATATATCATCCAATTTTTCTGTAAAGGTAAACATTTTTTTGTCTGTACATTTATATCACATCTTCATACTTCCCCTCTTCCTAAATTCGCATAATCCTGTCTGTTTTTCGTTACTTCCCACACTATACGTTCCTATACATTCCCCTATTTTACTGTATTCATTCAGTTCTTTTATTTTATTAATATGGTCTACGTAGTCGTTGTTGTTGTGGTCTTCAGTCCACAGACTGCTTTGATGCAGCTCTCCATGCTACTCTATCTCGTGCAAGCCCCTTCATCCCCGAGTAACTACTGCAACCTTCATCCCTCTGAATCTGTTTACTGTAATGATGTCTTGGTCTCCGTCAACGATGTTTACTCCACACGCTTCCCTCCGGTACCAAATTGGTCATCCCTCGATGTCTCAGAATGCGACCTACCAACCGATCCATTCTTTTGGTCAGGTTGTACCACAAATTTCTCTTCTCCCCAATTCTATTCAGTACTTCTTCATTAGTCGCATAATCTAACCATTTAATCTTCAGCATTCTTCTGTAGCACCACATTTCAAAAGCTTCTATTCCCTTCTTGTCTAAACTATTTATCGTCCGTATTTCACTTCGATACATGACCACACTCTATACAAATACTTTCAGGAAAGACATCCTGACACTTAAATCTGTACTCGACCTTAACAAATTTCTCTTCTTCAGAAACGTTTTTCTTTCCATTGCCGTCTGTATTTTATATCCTCCCTACTTCGACAGTCATCAGTTATTTTGCTTCCCAAATAGCAAAACTCATTTATTACTTTGTGTTTCATTTCCTAATCTAATTCGCTCACCATCACCTAATTTAATTCGACTACATTCTCTTATCCTCTTTTTGCTTTTGTTGATGTTCCTCTTATATCCTGGACTTCAATACCTATAGACTGTAATTACGAATGCCGGTAGGGGTGGCCGAGCGGTTCTAGGTGCTGCAGTCTGGAACCACGCGACCGCGTCGCAGGTTCGAATCCTGCCTCGGGCATGGATGTGTATGATGTCCTTAGGTTAGTTAGGTTTAAGTAGTTCTGCGTTCTAGGGGACTGATGACCTCAGAAGTTAAGTCCCATAGTGCTCAGAGCCATTTGTTAATTGCGACTGTTATTCTTTCTTTTAACTGGCACTTGCATTACTTTCCATATTTAATACCTCTAGAAGTTGTCTCATCAAATACAATTATTGTGAATTTACTTGGTTCATTTATTTAAGCAAAACCGTTACATAAGCACAGTTTGTAGTACAATGTTAATGTTTTTCTATTTCCTCACCTTATACTAGGTGCATTCAAGTTCCAAGGCCTCCGATTTTTTTTCTAATTAACTACTCACCCGTAATCGATGAAACTGGCGTTACTTCTCGACGTAATCGCCCTGCAGACGTACACATTTTTCCCAACGCTGACGCCATGATTCCATGGCAGCGGCGAAGGCTTCTTTAGGAGTCTGTTTTGACCACTGGAAAATCGCTGAGGCAATAGCAGCACGGCTGGTGAATGTGCGGCCACAGAGAGTGTCTTTCATTGTTGGAAAAAGCCAAAAGTCACTAGGAGCCAGGTCAGGTGAGTAGGGAGCATGAGGAATCACTTCAAAGTTGTTATCACGAAGAAACTGATGCGTAACGTTAGCTCGATATGCGGGTGCGTTGTCTTGGTGAAACAGCACACGCGCAGCCCTTCCCGGACGTTTTTTTTGCAGTGCAGGAAGGAATTTGTTCTTCAAAACATTTTCGCGGGATGCACCTGTTACCGTAGTGCCCTTTGGAACGCAGTGGGTAAGGATTACGCTCTCGCTGTCCCAGAACATGGACACCATCATTTTTTCAGCACTGGCGGTTACCCGAAATTTTTTTGGTGGCGGTGAATCTGTGTGCTTCCATTGAGCTGACTGGCGCTTTGTTTCTGGATTGAAAAGTGGCATCCACGTCTCATCCATTGTCACAACCGACGAAAAGAAAGTCCCATTCATGCTGTCGTTGCGCGTCAGTATTGCTCGGCAACATGCCACACGGGCAGCCATGTGGTCGTCCGTCAACATTCGTGGCACCCACCTGGATGACATTTTTCGCATTTTCGGGTCATCATGCAGGATTGTGTGCACAGAACCCACAGAAATGCCTACTCTGGAGGCAATCTGTTCAACAGTCATTCGGCGATCCCCCAAAACAATTCTCTCCACTATCTCGATCATGTCGTCAGACCGGCTTGTGCAAGCCCGGGGTTGTTTCGGTTTGTTGTCACACGATGTTCTGCCTTCATTAAACTGTCGCACCCACGAACGCACTTTCGACACATGCATAACTGCATCACCACGTGTCTCCTTCAACTGTCGATGAATTTCAATTGGTTTCACACCACGCAAATTCAGAAAACGAATGATTGCACGCTGTTCAAGTAAGGAAAACGTCGTCATTTTAAGTATTTAAAACAGTTCTCATTCTCGCCGCTGGCGGTAAAATTCCATCTGCTGTACAGTGCTGCCATCTCTGGGACAGATTGACAATGAACGCGGCCTCATTTTAAAACAGTGCGCATGTTTCTATCTCTTTCCAGTCTGGAGAAAAAAAATCGGAGGCCTTAGAACTTGAATGCACCTCGTATTTGTAAATTGTTCAACCTTTTTACTTTTTAAAAAGCTGTGCCAGCATACTCTCAAAGTTAGCATTTACTGTATGTTTCTTACAATCCTAAATATTTTTGCATTTATTCAGTTCTGTTTATCCTGTGGATGTTGTTTTTTAAGTTTCTCATGCATTCTGTAATTACATTGATAACTATTTCTTCTTTTAATTGGGATGTGTATCACTTCCATATTTTATATCTCCTCAATTACCCTTATCAAGTACTCCTCTTACTTTATTGGTTTTTTTATTATTATAAACCGTTATTTGGGCTTGCTGTTCCAGTACTGTGTTATAGTTTTTTCCTTCATATTTATTTTCTATTCAACTGTTTACTTTTCTACATTTGATTACGACCACACTGTCAGAGATGTTATTTCCTGCGCGTTTCTGCTTCAATCTAGATTTGCAACTTCTTTTCCAATGTCGTTTACAAACGTCTTTCGTGGAATACTCAGTAAATGTCTGAAGAAGGCTTTGTAAGCCGAGAACCGCTTAACACATTAAAAGTAATACTGTACAACAAAAGTAAACTAGTGCTTTTCATTTATTATAATTTTCCTCAACCGAGAAGTGACGGAAGATTCAGTTAACCTGATGCATCACATCTAGCATCTACCGATTTCCGTCTCAAGCAGGTAGTTCTATCAAGGCTTGCCCGTCTTTTTTTTTTTTTTTTCTTTGAGTGCCTAACCAAAGTCCTCTTTGATAACTTACTGAAAATCTGACGACAAATATTTGTAGTTGAAGACAGTCTGTACTCGATTCGAACTGTTTTGGTATTTTTCATTCTGAAGTGTTTAATCTAATACTCTTTTGCCATTACACCGTCGTAACTTTACCACAATTATGCCCAATATATAGTTATCTGTGTACTGCTACAGCTTAAAGAAAACAATGGTTTATGTGCGAACGTGAACTTTGTATAAGGAATTACAGCCAATGTGATACACACAGCTGCGTTCCTTGTTCAGTGATCACTATTTACGCTGATATACATCCACTCACAACTTCCTTTCCTGAGAAGAGCTCTTCCGTGCCACAGCAGTTAAAAGCTACTGAGAGGATGTAACATACTTAACGTATAAAAGCAGTAATCAGGACTCTTAAGTTTTTTCTTTTCTTCTGTCATGACCAAATACCCCTGCATCTGCTGATGTATTGTTTGTTATCTAATAAGAACTGTACAAGAAAACAAAATATAAGGAAGCTGTGTGACATTTGAAAAAAATTTTATGATCTAAAATAATTAAAATATCTTTAATTTCAGAATATGGAACTCTATAATCTTTAATCGTTAATTTTGATAACAATAAATTTTCTATGTGCAATGAGGTTTCGGAATAGAGAATATTAATTTAACAAAAAGTTATACCCTACTCAGAAAAACACAGTGACATCAAATCGATGAGAGGGAGAGTGGAGCCATGTTCATCTCTGTTCGTATGTACGAGGGTCGTTCAATAACTGAAGAGACAAATTCGTCTGGGAAAAAAACTGTTAGCAGGGCAAGTTTGATACTTTTATGGTTTTAAGTTGGCATCACTGGGACGAGCTCGGATCAGCTGATGTATCAGCATTGTGTTGTTTATAGCCTCAAAAATACATTTCAAGATGGCGAGTCCACTTGGAACGACCACATTAGTTGAACAACGTTCCTGTTATTCGTTTTTCACTTGCCGAAGGAGAAAACCAGTGAACATACACTGTAGAATGTCTGAAGTTTATGGTGAAGGTGGTAAGTATCGTGAAAAGTTTTACAAGTTGGTAGAGCAGTCAAAAATGGTCGCGACTCAGTGACTGACGAACACCGTTCTGGCCGACCAGATGTAGTTTCAACTCCCTCACTTGAAAGTCGAATTGATGACATTATTCGTGCCGACCGCCGTGTGACTGTGGAAATGATAGTTGATAACGTTCAAGTTAGTACTGGTAGAGTTCGTAACATTATCTGTAACAGGCCGAATTACCGCTCAACATGTGCAAGATGGGTCCCAAAAGATTGAGAGTGTGCACAGAACTAAAGGAACGTTATGAAAGAGAAGGTGAGCACTTCCTAAACAAAATTTTAACTTCTAATGAAACTTGGATTCACTATTACGAGCCAGAGTCAGAAAGACAACGCATGGATTGGAAGCACACCAACTCACCTGCCCAAAAAAAATTTCAAAACCCCTAGCATCACCAGGAAAAGTCATGTTGACGGTGTTTTGGGATGTTGAAGGTCCAGTTTTTTTTTTATTATCTCGAAGAGTAACGTACAATGAACAGCCAATACTACTGGGATTTGCTTTTAAACAAAGTGAAGCCAGCCATGAGAGAAAGACGTCGTAGATCTCAGAGTAGAGGTGTGATTCTCCAGCAAGACAACGCACGCCTTCATATTGCTCAACTAAAAGTGAAACCATCGACAAAATTGGCTGGGAAGTACTGCCTCATTCCTTTTACAGTCCTGGTTTAACACCTAGTGATTAACATTAGCTCGGTGCACTGAAGGAGGCATTACGGGGGAAGAGGTTCCAGAACAACGAGGACATGAAAAAGTTTGTGAGAAATCGGTTCAAACATCAAGATAAGGAGGTCTTTGCAGCCGGAATGAAAAAAGCTTGTAGCCCGTGGGAACAAGCACATAAATGTTCAAGAGGATTATGTTAAAAATTGGGAAAGTATTGTTCTGTAAAAATAAAAGCTTTTTATCCGGATCAGTTTGTCTCTTTAACTATTGAATGACCCTCGTTTAAAAAGAAACGTCCTGATTCATTCATTCATTCATCATTTCGCAGTCCAAATCGCTAAGGACAGAAACTCGAAATTTGGAGGGCCCCGTTTAAGAAAAGATTTTTAAAAATTGCACCCCTAAAGGAGTTCAATACTGGATGGAATGTTATTTGAATATATATCATTATTAAGGCAATCAGAAGCTATAATCACGGAAACTAGTATTTGGTTCCTCGTTCAGAAATAGAATCGATCTGTGTTTCAGCATTTTTGGAAATTAATCCACTAAGGGGATGAAATAGTGGATGAAAGTTTGTTCTGAAAATAAATTATTATTAAAGAACTGCTACGACACTACATGCATAAAAACTGGTTTTTGAATTTTCAGTTAAAAAAAAGTGTTTTGCTAGTTCTGGAGATGCAACCGGTGAGGGGATGACACAGCTGATGAAAAGTTTTATGAAAATATTTCATTATGAAAGCATTTTTAGAGCTAAATCTATGAATATTGGAATTTGAGGTGTCGGTTAGAATAAAAGAAATGTGTTACGGGCTGAAAGTTTCTGTGCAAATATGGCCGCAAAATCTCAACTGAGCCTGTAGCTAGCAAAATCGCTTTTTCGTTTGAAGCACATTCAGAAAAGACCATGCTTCTACCGCTTCAATTAGCACGAAAAGCTTAGTTAGTGTTGCAGTCTGTGAACTGAATCAAAGAAAACTATTTAATAGTCACCATGACATATCGACTTTCTCAGAATTGTATAGACAAAGAAGCACGAGCAAATCAGCGAGTGGTAAGCAGATCCGTGATAAAGATGAACTTCGTACTGTTCCTTTACAACAACACAGTTATGAATGCGTTACCGATTTGCTCACTTTTATGAGTTATCTGTGTTACTAAAGGGCTAACTCGATTCATCGTTTATGCCTTATGGTCCTAGCTGCACGTGTATAAACGCTTCTGGAGGTAACAAAAATGCCATTTTTAATATTTCGCGTAGTTATTGTCTGAGCTGAAAGTTTAACACCGTGGTTTCTTTTACATGAGTTACCGATTCTTCAATGAAATGGGCGTTTACTGGTGTATTGCAGATACACAGAAAACAATTTGTCGCAATGTTTGCCGGTTTGGTGATATTTATCTTGCGCATTTTCTTTAAATGCGAATAATTATAGTCCAATCCTCGTTGAAACAAAATGATAATGCAAGAAAACTAAACTGCGTTGAACAAGGCAATTAAACAAAACTGATACATACGTTTTCACCGAACAGATACCTAATTAAGTATGATAAAAATAACCACAACAAATATCACAAACGTGCAGTTAGAAAAATATTCGCTAAGCAAGTTAGATAGATTAGACTGTTACATACAAGATCAGTGGCACGAGAAAAAAACGAAGTCGTGACATTTAATAATTCTGATCAACTGAATGTTACATTTACAAGCAAAGTTATGTTGCGAAATAAAAATTTTTACTCTAAACTGTTCTCAAATGGCCCTAATTTCATTAACAAAACTTGTATGCTGCCAAAATTTTATTGCTTTCACCCACAGAAGTAACATGTTTCTTTCTCAAAGTCTGAAGACAAATTTAGTAAAATTTACACTTTTACAGAATTTTTGCATGTATAACATATCTGTATTAACTTACCTTCAGTTATGCAGCCCTTAAAATTTATCGACACTAGAAGAAAGATTGCAAGATGTCTACAACAAGTTTTTCCACACCGACTCGAGTGCAAAGTGCGTACCTGTTAGCTTCCGCCAGTAATGGCAGCCGTAAGCACGCTGCAGCAGAATTATCTCTTGAATGTTAATCCCGGTTACGGTGTTTAAGAATAAAACACAAGTGCGCGCTGTTGTCGCAAAGTAATACCTCCAGCAAAGCTCTCCAGTTTTACAACACAAACAAGTACAAAATTGAAAACACACACACACACACACACACACACACACACACACACACACACACAGAAAGTGAGTCACAGTGCCAAGAGAAGTGGGTGGGTAGTGGGGGATGGGTGGGGGGAAGACAAAAGAAGCAAGAAACAGTCCAACATCAACCTGGACCAAGTACACAGCTAGAATATAAGCATCGTGTCTAGGTACTAAAATAAAGATTAGAATTGCTATAAACAGTTTTGGGCTAATCTGTCGCTCACTAAATGTTCTGTGAAATATGCTGCACCTTCAAGATTATTAACTAAACATGTTGGTGACACACATGTGCTGAAATATGCCTGGCGTACAAAATATTTTGCTGTTTACAGAATATGTCGGAACCAAATTCCCAGAGTTTATTACCTTTAGTTTGCATTGTTGCAATCCTGGTATTTTGGAGTGTTAGCTAACTCCTATCAGCCATTACCTTATGCAGGGCTAATGTGGTCAAAACCAGTCAATAAATATTTGTGGAATACCGTGACTATTCATCGTAGTAGATGGTGGCATCACAGCCTTATATGGTTCGCATTTATAATTAAAGTAGCCTTGAGCTGCTAGGATAGTTTTAAAACTTCTTTATTGACAGACCCAAACATTCGCAGCTGAATTAATACCATGTACACTACTGGTCAATGGCTTTTGATCAGCCATGGTAAAATCTATGTACTTTATTTTAGTGTACAAACACATCGTAAGGAAATAGATCAACAAAATAAATGTTTTCTGTCGGTATAATTAAGTACAATGCAACATGGTTTAGATTTTAGCCTCAAAAGCATCGAACCTGTGATCGCAGGACAGTTACACAAAGAATTGGCATTCTAGAGCTATTATTCAGGCGACTGGCTAAACGAAATAATATTGCACAGTTCCCGATACTTCCATTTTCTATTGACATAAGCTCTGCAAAATTTAGAAACACGTTTGGGATCTTTGTCCTGATGCACAACAAACCCACGACCAAAGAGTCTGTTGCCAGATCAGACGGCATTGATGAACAGCATGCTATGATGTCACTTGTGTGCGGAAGGCAAAACTCCCGGCTTCAAGTCTCAGTCCTGCACACAGTTTTGATCTGGCAGGAGGTTTCATATCAGCGCACACTCCGCTGCAGAGTGAAAATCTCATTCTGTAAAAATCCCCCAGGCTGGGGCTAAGCCATGTCTCCGCAATATTTTTTCTATCAGGAGTGCTAGTTCTGCAAGGTTCGCAGGAGAGCTTCTGTGAAGACTGGAAGGTAGAAGACGAGGTACTGGCAGAACTGGAGCTATGAGGGCGGGTCATGAGTCGTCCTTGGGTACCTCAGTTGGTAGAGCACTTGCAGGAGAAACGCAAACGTCCCGAGTTTGAGTCTCGGTCAGGCACACAGTTTTAATTTGCCAGGAAGCTTCCTTCTTTAATGTTTCGCTAATTCTTATTAGACCACCGATCCTATAATCCGAAAAACGTACCCACACCATGAGCGACCGTCGACGTGCTTCACTGTTTGCCTCTCAGACTGACTCTTCATACACTGAAGCGCCAAACAAACTCGTACACCTACCTACGATCGTTTAGGGCTCCCACGAACACGCAGAAGTGCCGCAACAAGACGTGGCATGCACTCGACTAATATATGAAGTAGAGCTAGAGGGTGCTGACACGATGAATCCTGCAGGGCTGTCCATGAACCCGTAAGAGTACGACAGGGAGGGGGGGGGGGGGCGGCGGGGGGGGGGGAGATGTCTTCTGAACAGGACGTTGCACGGCATCCCAAATCTGCTCAGTAATTTTCATGTCTGGGGAATGTTTAAGTTTTGAGGAGTGTTCCTGGAACCACTCTGTAGCAACTCTGCAAGTGTGGGGTGTCGCATTGACCTGCTGAAATTGCTCAATGCACAACGGACATGAATGGATGCAGAGGACTAGACATCATGCTTACGTACGTGTCACCTGTTAGAGTCGTATTTAGACGCATCAGGAGTCCCATAGTACCCGAACTGCACACGCCCCACACCATTACATAGCCTCCACCAACTTCTCCTCCGGTAGCTGAGTGGTCAGCGCGACAGAATGTCAATCCAAAGGGCCCAGGTTCGATTCCCGGCTGGGTTGCAGATTTTTCTCCGCTCAGGGACTGGGTGTCGTGTTGTCCTAATCATCATCTTTTTACCCCCATCGACGCGCAAGTCGCCTAACTGGCGTCAAACCGAAAGACTTGCACCCAGCGAATGGTCTACCGGATGGGAGGCCTACTCACACGACATTTACATTTACCACCTTGAACAGTCTCCTGATGACATGCAGGTTCTATGAATTCATGAGGTTACCCATACACGTCTATCCGCTCGATACAATTTGATACGAGAGTCGTCCGACCAGGCAGAATTTTTCATCAACAGTCCAATGTCCGAGTTAACGGGCACAGGCGAGATGTAAAGCTTTGTCTCGTGCAGACATCAGGGGTACATCAGTGGGCCTTCGGCTCTGAAAATTGCCGAGGATTTCATTGCGTCGCCATCAGCAAGTGTCAGGGTGCGAGCCATTCAACGGAATATCATCGATATGGCCTTTCGAAGCCGAAATTCCCTTCGTGAACCGTTGACACAAAGCTATACGCCTCACCTGGGCCCGTCAACACCGGCATTGGACTGTTGATGACTGGAATCATGTTGCCTGGTCGGACGAGTCTCGTTTCAAATTGTATCGAGCAGATGGAGTTGTACGGGTATGGAGACAACCTCATGAATCCAATTACCGTGGTTGTCTGCAGGGGACTGTTCAAGCTGGTGGAGGCTCTCTAATGCTGTGGGGCGTGTGCAGCTGGAGTGAAGTGGGACCCCTGATATGCCTAGATACGACTCTGACAGGTGACACGTACGTAAGCATCTTATCTGATCACCTGCATCCATTCATGTCCATTGTGCATTCCGACGGATTTGGGCAATTTCAAGCAGTACAGTGCGACATCCCACACGTCCAGAATTGCTATGGAGTTGATCCAGGAACACTCTTTCGGGTTCAGACACTTCCACTGGCCACCAGACTTCCCAGACGTAAATATTATTGAGCATATCTGTGAAGTCTTGCAACATGCTGTTCACAACAGATCTCCACCCCTTCATACTCATACGGATTTATGGACATCCCTGCAGGATTCATGGTGTCAATTCCCTCCAGCGTAAGACGTCATGGTCTCCTGACCTTCATCGCTTACATATTCCGCCCTCACGATCATACTCCACACATCAAGACGCTTCATTCGCACCCGAACTCGATAAGTCGGCAAGACTCACCGGAGGAGAAACACCCCTCTGAAGATGTCCAGCGCAGCTCTGGACGAAACGTTAGGAGCTGAAGAGTTTCATGGACCACGACCTTACAGCCCGCATCTCGTGGTCGTGCGGTAGCGTTCCCGCTTCCCACGTCCGGGTTCCCGGGTTCGATTCCCGGCGGGGTCAGGGATTTTCCCTGCCTCGTGATGGCTGGGTGTTGTGTGATGTCCTTAGGTTAGTTAGGTTTAAGTAGTTCTAATTTCTAGGGGACTGATGACCATAGATGTTAAGTCCCATAGTGCTCAGAGCCATTGAACCACGACCTTACATCCCAGAAGGTTTACCACAAGATATGTCATCCGGTCGAGAAAGCCTTCATACTTCGATAACATAAAGTCAATGTTGTATGAATTCATGTAAATGATATGGAAATAACAAGTAAATCGCAAGTGCACACCGAGCTTGAAATACTCGGGGCTGGCATACACAAACACATTCAAGACACAACAGCCACAAAAGCTTTTAGTTTGGGAGAGGCAAACCACATGCCAGGAGGCCGGTCCCTTCAGAGGACTAGTCAACGTATCTACGTCGGCCGGCGACCGCCCGTAGAGCAGACAGCGTTTGCCCGAGTCAGAGGAAGAACGACCCTGTGTTTGGCTTAAAAGAAAATTCCGCTTCATTGTGTGGGAGCGCCCAGTCTACACATACTTTACAAATATAGCACACAGTTTCAGAGTTTTCACAGGGAGAGAGCAAACGGCAAACGCCGATGCTACAGATTTCTGGATTGGTCGCCTTAAACGAAACGTCATTCTCCCGTTTTAGAAGAGCAATACTGATTGGCAGACAATATTCCTGACGCTTTGAGCTGAAGGAGTAATGGAGGAGACCGAAAGGTATACCCCTTCACGTCTGGCGTGGAGAGGGGACGTTCCATTGCCGCTCTTGGAGCGGATACACGTGTGCGCTCATACGTGTACTCAAAGAGCGGTGAACAAGTCTCTCGCCACTATTTCTCTGGGAGAGCACCTCTGTCGCGAGCGAATCGGAGTGCGACTCTATATTGAGTTCTTGTGATTAAGCGTTGTTCTCTGTGTTGGCCGACACACTTATCGTGCGGTGTGAACGGACAGAGTTATAGTTAGACGCCTGCGAGCGAATTTTTGAGTGGCATCGCGGTGGACTGGGTATCTGACTTGTGTACCACACCAATAGGTAGACTAGGGGCGAATAGGAATCCTTGACTTCAAGGCGTAGAGAGAGTTTGATTGGCGAAGGTCAATCCAGATAGAACGAGAGTTATCTTATTTGTCAGCAGCGAGCGGCGCAGACAGCAGTCATCGCATCTTATTGTGCGCTACAGCTCTTGCGAGCCCCATACTTCCTCCACAACAGTACACTTCACCGCATTTCACATGCGACAGCCTCAACCGTACCTAGCAACATTCTAAAGGATAATTATTCAAGTTGAGTAGGCGCGCCTCTCAGCCATTCTGCCGAGTCAACAACCATCTTAAACTTTGTACAGAAATTTCATTAGCGAATCCTATCCTTGAGAGGTAACTTCACATTCCTAAAAAAACCGGGATATAACTTGTTCAGTTCATAACTAGAAGTGCCATTGTGATTTCTCAGAATTTTTGGAAAATAAATAATAATTTTCGTTAGTTTCATGTTTTTCTTACACTAACTAGCTCTACTCCAGTACCCAAGTATCCCACTAGCTACGTAAGAAATTTTGTGAATTTTTGTGTCATTTCCTTACAGCGGACGACTCCACATGATATTTATTGATGAATGTTCTTTAGGCATTTCTCCTTAGAACGTTAGGAGCGTCTGTCTGACTTCTGTAGTGGTGTGGGGGGTGGAAATTGCATCTTGCAGGAGCCACAGGGTAAAGGGTACATCTCACATTAATCCGTTGTGCAGAATGACAGAATAGCATCCACACGTTCGCTCACACCAGCACTGCTTCAGATATTAGTCCAGTCCATAACATGTCTTGTGTAGTGCTCGCGTGGGCCCTACACAATATTAGGCAGGTGTACCAGTTTCTTTGCCTCTTCAGTGTGGAAACTACAGGATGTTTCAAAAATGACCGGTATATTTGAAACGGCAATAAAAACTAAACGAGCAGCCATAGAAATACAACGTTTGTTGCAATATGCTTGGGACAACAGTACATTTTCAGGCGGACAAACTTTCGAAATTACAGTAGTTACAATTTTCAACAACAGATGGCGCTGCAAGTGATGTGAAAGATATAGAAGACAACGCAGTCTGTGGGTGCGCCATTCTGTACGTCGTCTTTCTGCTGTAAGCGTGTGCTGTTCACAACGTGCAAGTGTGCTGTAGTCAACATGGTTTATTCCTTAGAACAGAGGATTTTTCTGGTGTTGGAATTCCACCGCCTAGAACACAGTGTTGTTGCAACAAGACGAAGTTTTCAACGGAGGTTTAATGTAACCAAAGGACCGAAAAGCGATACAATAAAGGATCTGTTTGAAAAATTTCAACGGACTGGGAACGTGACGGATGAACGTGCTGGAAAGGTAGGGCGACCGCGTACGGCAACCACAGAGGGCAACACGCAGCTAGTGCAGCAGGTGATCCGACAGCGGCCTCGGGTTTCCGTTCGCCGTGTTGCAGCTGCGGTCCAAAGGACGCCAACGTCCACGTATCGTCTCATGCGCCAGAGTTTACACCTCTATCCATACAAAATTCAAATGCAGCAACCCCTCAGCGCCGGTACCATTGCTGCACGAGAGACATTCGCTAACGATATAGTGCACAGGATTGATAACGGCGATATGCATGTGGGCAGCATTTGGTTTACTGACGAAGCTTATTTTTACCTGGATGGCTTCGTCAATAAACAGAACTGGCGCATATGGGGAACCGAAAAGCCCCATGTTGCAGTCCCATCGTCCCTGCATCCTCAAAAAGTACTGGTCTGGGCCGCCATTTCTTCCAAAGGAATCATTGGCCCATTGTTCAGATCCGAAACGATTACTGCATCACGCTATCTGGACATTCTTCGTGAATTTGTGGCGGTACAAACTGCCTTAGACGACACTGCGAACACCTCGTGGTTTATGCAAGATGATGCCCGGCCACATCGCACGGCCGACGTCTTTAATTTCCTGAATGAATATTTCGATGATCGTGTGATTGCTTTGGGCTGTCCGAAACATACAGGAGGCGGCGTGGATTGGCCTCCCTATTCGCCAGACATGAACCCCTGTGACTTCTTTCTGTGGGAACACTTGAAAGACCAGGTGTACCGCCAGAATCCAGAAACAATTGAACAGCTGAAGCAGTACATCTCATCTGCATGTGAAGCCATTCCGCCAGACACGTTGTCAAAGGTTTCGGGTAATTTCATTCAGAGACTACGCCATATTATTGCTACGCATGGTGGATATGTGGAAAATATCGTACTATAGAGTTTCCCAGACCGCAGCGCCATCTGTTGTTGACAATTGTAACTACTGTAATTTCGAAAGTTTGTCTGCCTGAAAATGTACTGTTGTCCCAAGCATATTGCAACAAACGGTGTATTTCTATCGCTGCTCGTTTAGTTTTTATTGCCGTTTCAAATATACCGGTCATTTTTGAAACACCCTGTATGTTTCTCTCTTAAGTCAGGACAGCCGCCGCGCGCATACCACGACTTTGGTCATCCAGCATTTCAGAATGAGTGTGCTCAGCGACTTGCAACAAACTTTCCAGATAAAATGAAACGTTGACTAATTTTTTTGTGTTTGATTGACTCCACGAAAGGATGAAACGAAAAATGCTTATAGCTTACTAAATTTTTCTTTTCATGCAGTGAAACGTGAACATCATAAATGATGTTTCAATTTATTGCTTCTTTACTAACTACTCTATTAGCAACACAGTATACCGACAATATCCACATGTACTACTTAATGTTCCAGCGAAATTATATCACTGTACGACACACACTTCAGCAGACAAGAGGCTATAAATTTTTATATGCACCAAAAACCGACATTCGGTTGAAGTTGCGGGCAATAAAATTTCAAAATCACTTCTTTACTTCTAACTGTATTTGCAACAGTCTACGTGTCTACGTGTATCGCTGGATATTCTGTCTTACCCTAGAGTTTTTACCCTTTAAGCGTCGCTCATGTGCCATGGTAGATAGTCCCTGATGTCCAAACATATGTTCCATCATTTTTCCCCTTTTGTCTGTCACTACATTCCACATGTTCTAATCCTCCAAGATTCTGTGGCTCCGCAGAATCATTTCGTACCTCGTCAGTGCATCTAACTTTCAACATCCTCCTTTACAATCACGTCCATGCTTCGATTCTCTTCTCATCCACATTTTTCACCCATTTCCACAGAGCGCTATGCTAAAATTCACATTCGCAGAAATTTCTTTGTTAAATTGGGATCAATATTTCATTCTAGAACCGTTCCTTTGGCCAGTAATGCCCACTTTGACTGTTGTAGTTTTCTCTTTATCTCCTCCTTCCTTTATCCGCCATGTGTTACTTTGCTTCCAAGGCAATACAATTCTTCCACTGTGTGTACTTCGTGGTGCACAATTTTTATATTATCCTTATCGCTAACCACATTCGCGCTAGTCCTAATTACTTTTGTCATTCTTTTGTTTACTCTCAGCCTCGCAACCCATAGCGGTCTGCTCCTTAGACTCTTCATTTCATTCATCTGTTCCTGCAGCTCATTTCCGCCGGTGATTTCAATGTCATCATCGAATGTCACCATTGATATCCTCTCATCATGAGTTATACTCCCACTTTGTATCCTTCTTTTTACTTTCGTCATTGTTTCTTCAGTGTGAAGATTGAACACTGGGGCCGAAAGGTTACGTTCCTGTGTTACACCCTTTTTTATGCGAGCACTTTGTTCTTCGACTTCCATTTTTCTACTTTCCTCTTGGTTCTTATTTGAGCTATATTACTTTGCGAGGAAGCATTACTCTGATTTACTAGTACAAGAAGCCTACCGTTGAAATCCATAGGGCTACACGCCGAGCGAGGTGGCGCAGCGGTTTGCACACTGGACTCGCATTCGGGAGGACGACGGTTCAAACCCGCGTCCGCTACCCTGATCTAGGTTTCTTTTTGTGATATGCCTAAATCGCTTAAGGCAATTGCCGGGATGGTTCCTTTGGAAGGGCACGGCCGATTTCCTTGCCCAATCCGATGGGACTGATGACCTCGCTGTTTGGTCCTCCCCTCCCCCACCACCAAATAAAGCAACCAACCATATGGTTAAACACTGTGTACACATATTTACAAGAAAAAAAGTGCATTTCTAACTACTATCGACCACATTTGCAGATCGGATGACATTTGTCGAAAACTGAGCCATTCTAGAACGCAATCGTTTGCGTGCATAGAGTCCTGTGTTGAACAGGTAAAAGGGCATAACTGGCAAAGGTGTTCCACAGTTCACTCTGTTATTTTCTTTATATGTGTATTTTTCAGCAACAATAATGTTATTGTGCACATACACTCCTGGAAATGGAAAAAAGAACACATTGACACCGGTGTGTCAGACCCACCATACTTGCTCCGGACACTGCGAGAGGGCTGTACAAGCAATGATCACACGCACGGCACAGCGGACACACCAGGAACCGCGGTGTTGGCCGTCGAATGGCGCTAGCTGCGCAGCATTTGTGCACCGCCGCCGTCAGTGTCAGCCAGTTTGCCGTGGCATACGGAGCTCCATCGCAGTCTTTAACACTGGTAGCATGCCGCGACAGCGTGGACGTGAACCGTATGTGTAGTTGACGGACTTTGAGCGAGGGCGTATAGTGGGCATGAGGGAGGCCGGGTGGACGTACCGCCGAATTGCTCAACACGTGGGGCGTGAGGTCTCCACAGTACATCGATGTTGTCGCCAGTGGTCGGCGAAAGGTGCACGTGCCCGTCGACCTGGGACCGGACCGCAGCGACGCACGGATGCACGCCAAGACCGTAGGATCCTACGCAGTGCCGTAGGGGACCGCACCGCCACTTCCCAGCAAATTAGGGACACTGTTGCTCCTGGGGTATCGGCGAGGACCATTCGCAACCGTCTCCATGAAGCTGGGCTACGGTCCCGCACACCGTTAGGCCGTCTTCCGCTCAGGCCCCAACATCGTGCAGCCCGCCTCCAGTGGTGTCGCGACAGGCGTGAATGGAGGGACGAATGGAGACGTGTCGTCTTCAGCGATGAGAGTCGCTTATGCCTTGGTGCCAATGATGGTCGTATGCGTGTTTGGCGCCGTGCAGGTGAGCGCCACAATCAGGACTGCATACGACCGAGGCACACAGGGCCAACACCCGGCATCATGGTGTGGGGAGCGATCTCCTACACTGGCCGTACACCACTGGTGATCGTCGACGGGACACTGAATAGTGCACGGTACATCCAAACCGTCATCGAACCCATCGTTCTACCATTCCTAGACCGGCAAGGGAACTTGCTGTTCCAACAGGACAATGCACGTCCGCATGTATCCCGTGCCACCCAACGTGCTCTAGAAGGTGTAAGTCAACTACCCTGGCCAGCAAGATCTCCGGATCTGTCCCCCATTGAGCATGTTTGGGACTGGATGAAGCGTCGTCTCACGCGGTCTGCACGTCCAGCACGAACACTGGTCCAAGTGAGGCGCCAGGTGGAAATGGCACGGCAAGCCGTTCCACAGGACTACATCCAGCATCTCTACGATCGTCTCCATGGGAGAATAGCAGCCTGCATTGCTGCGAAAGGTGGATATACACTGTACTAGTGCCGACATTGTGCATGCTCTGTTGCCTGTGTCTATGTGCCTGTGGTTCTGTCAGTGTGATCATGTGATGTATCTGACCCCAGGAATGTGTCAATAAAGTTTCTCCTTCCTGGGACAATGAATTCACGGTGTTCTTATTTCAATTTCCAGGAGTGTATATTTCAGAATAAAATTGTCAGTTACACTGATAGTTTCATTTCGCTTTTGCCGGTTTCAACGAACTGATTTGTCAATTTCAGAAAAATTACCGAGTTATGAATATTAAAAATGCTTCGTGACACATTTGTGTAAAGCGTACTACAGAAATGTATTTGATACCGGATTAGCAGTTGTCAGTATCTTCGTCTCACAAGCATAAGGCTATTACATTTTTAAAACTTTATATATTCTATGTGATTATTGTAATCACAAACTGATAATTTACAGTAAATGTATCACATTTATGTACATGTCATGCAGTTGTGTCCGGATTAAGAAACCAATATAACTGTATACAGGGCGGTCCACTGATAGTGACCGGTCCATATATCTCACGAAATAAGCATCAAACGAAAATACTACAAAGAACGAAACTCGTCTAGCTTGAACAGGGAAACCAGATGGCGCTATGCTTGTTCCGCTAGATGGCGCTGCCATAGCTCAAACGGATATCAACTGCATTTTTTTGTATTTTTTTTTAAATAGGAACCCCCTATTTTTATTACATTTTCGTGTAGTACGTAAAGAAATTTGAATGTTTTAGTTGGACCACATTTTTCGCTTTGTGATAGATGGCGCTGTAATAGTCACAAATATATGGCTCACAATTTTAGACGGGCAGTTGGTAATACGAAGGTTTTTTTTTTATTTTTAATTAAAAGCCCGCAGCTCGTGGTCGTGCGGTAGCGTTCTCGCTTCCCGCGCCCGGGTTCCCGGGTTCGATTCCCGGCGGGGTCAGGGATTTTCTCTGCCTCGTGATGGCTGGGTGTTGTGTGATGTCCTTAGATTAGTTAGGTTTACGTATTTCTAAGTCTAGGGGACCGATGACCCCAGATGTTAAGTCCCATGGTGCCTAGAGCCATCTGGACCATTTTTGAACAGCACGCGAGCTATGTTCCGGACATCCATCATGTTGGAAGTACATCGCCAATCTGTGATGCAGTGAAACATCTTGTAGTAACATCGGTAGAACATTACGTAGGAAATCGGCATACATTGCACCATTTAGATTGCCATCGATAAAATGGGGGCCAATTATTCTTCCTCCCATAATGCCGCACCAAGGTCGCTGATGTTCCACTTGTCGCAGCCACCGTGGGTTTTCCGTTGCTCAGTGGTACATATTGTGCTGGTTTACGTTACCGCTGTTGGTGAATGACGCTTTGTCGCTAAATAGAACGGGTGCAAAAAAATCTGTCATCGTCCCGTAATTTCTCTTGAGTCCCGTGGCAGAACGGTACACGACGTTCAAAGTCGTCGCCATGCAATTCCTGGTGCATAGAAATACGGTACGGGTGCAATCGATGTTGATGTAGCATTCTCAACACCGACGTTTTTGAGATTCCGGATTCTCGCGCAGTTTGTCTGCTACTGACGTGCGGATTAGCCGCGACCGCAGCTGAAACACCTACTTGGTCATCGCCATTTGTTGCAGGTCGTGGTTGACGTTTCACATGTGGCTGAACACTTCCTGCTTCCTTAAATAACGTAACTATCCGGCGAACGGTCCGTACACTTGGATGATGTCGTCCAGGATACCGTGTAGCATGCATAGCACACGCCCGTTGGGCATTTTAATCACAATAGCCATACATCAACACGATATCGACCCTTTTCCGCAATTGGTAAACGGTCCATTTTAACACGGGTAATGTATCATGAAGCAACTACCGTCCCCACTGGCTGAATGTTACTTATACGTTTGTGACTATTCCAGCGCCATCTATCACAAAGCGAAAAAAGTGGTCCAAATAAAACATTCATAATTCGTTACGTACTACACGAATATGTAATAAAAATGGGGGTTGCTATAAAAAAAAAACGCATTTGATATCCGTTTGATCTATGGCAGTGCCTTCTAGCGGGCCAACCATAGCGCCATCTGGTTTCTCCCTTCAAGCCAGAAAAGTTTCGTTCTTTGTAGTTTTTTCGTTTGATTCTTATTTTGTGAGATATTTGGCCTGGTCACTATCAATGGTCCACCCCCTAATACGTTTCAAAAGCAAGCTGATAAAAGGATCAGCCGGCCGCGGTGGCCTTGCGGTTCTAGGCACTTCAGTCCGGAACCGCGGGACCGCTCCGGTCGCAGGTTCGAATCCTTCCTTGGGCAGGGTTGTGTGTGATGTCCTTAGGATAGTTAGGTTTAAGTAGTTCTATGTTCTAGGGGACTGATGACCTAAGATGTTAAGTCCCATAGTGCTCAGAGCCATTTTTTTTTATAAAAGTAACTGAAGAATTATAAAATGTTCAGATCAAAAAGATGTTACGCTCAAAGTACAGATTAGGAACAGCGCACTTAGAAATAATACACAATGCATCTTGCCAATGCCGCAGCAGTATTTCAGAAGCCTCGTACTTAACACACAGTACAGTGCTTCACTCCCTGGCATTAGGCAGCTGCAGTGACAGAAAAACGGTGCGCGCGAAAGCTTGAAAGCTATACATTTGTAAGGTAGTAAGGGCGTACTATCAGAATTATGGACCAAATGTTACCTGGTAATATGAAGAGATTCGCGGCAAACCGTATCATTCATGCCATAAGACTGATGACAATATAAAAAAAAATCCCAAGTTTCAATCGCCATTAATGAATCGGACAAGGACAGTGAAGTATTTGAGGTATAAGAAGTATGTTTCATCATACTCGATAAAATGGTTTATGGGTTGTATGTTAAGTCCAACCTAGTCATCGAATATGGGGTGCCTAGGAAACCTCACTAGGGGTAAGATTGATACTGCCTACAGGAAAATTAAAGAGACCTTTGGGGAAAAGAGAAAGACTTGTATGAATATCAAGAGCTCAGATGGAAACCCAGTTCTAAGCAAAGAAGGGAAAGCAGGTGGAAAGAGTATATAGAGGGTCTATACAAGGGCAATGTAATTGAGGACAATATTATGGAAATGGAAGAGGATGGAGATGAAGATGAAATGGAAGATATGATACTGCGTAAAGGCCACTGAAAGACCTGAGTAGAAACAAGGCCCCGGGACTAGACAACATTCCATTAGAACAACTGACAGCCTAGGGAGAGCCAGTCCTGACAAAACTCTGCCATCTGGTGAGCAAGATATATGAGACAGGCGAAATTCCCATAGACTTCATAAAGAATATAACAATTCCAGTCCCAAAGAAAGCAGATGTTGACAGATGTGAAAATTACCGAACTATCAGATTAATAAGTCACGGATGCAAAATACTAACGCGAATTCTTTACAGACGAATGGAAAAACTGGTAGAAGCCGACCTCGCGGAAGATCAGTTTGGATTCCCTAGAAATGTTGGTACACGTGTGGCAATACTGACTCTACGACTTATCTTAGAAGAAAGATTAAGGAAAGGGAAACCTAGGTTTCTAGCATTTGTAGTCTTAGAGAAAGCTTTTGACAATGTTGACTGGAAACACTCTTTCAAATTCTGGTGGTGGCAGGGGTAAAATACAGAGAGGGAAAGGCTATTTACAATTTCTACAGAAACCAGATGGCAGTTATAATAGTCGAGGGACATGTAAGGGAAGCATTGGTTGGGAAGGGAGTGAGACAGGGTTGTAGCCTCTCCCCGATGCTATTCAATCTGTATATTGAGCAATCAGTAAAGGAAACAAAAGAAAGGTTTGGAGTAGGTATTAAAATCCATGGAGAGGAAATAAAAAGTTTGAAGTTCGCCGATTACATTGTAATTCTGTCAGAGACAGCAAAGGACCTGGAAGAGCAGTTGAACGGAATGGACAGTGTCTTGAAGGGAGGATATAAGATGAACATGAACAAAATCAAAACGAGGATAATGGAATGTAGTCGAATTAAGTCGGGTGATGCTGAGGGAATTAGATTAGGAATTGAGACACTTAAAGTAGTAAAGGAGTTTTGCTATTTGGGGAGCAAAATAACTGATGATGGTCGATGTAGAGAGGATATAAAATGTAGACTGGAAATGGCAAGGTGAGCGTTTCTGAAGAAGAGAAATTTGTTAACATCGAGTATAGATTTCAGTGTCAGGAAGTCATTTCTGAAAGTATTTGTATGGAGTGTAGCCATGTATGGAAGTGAAACGTGGACGGTAAATAGTTTGGACAAGAAGAGAATAGAAGCTTTCGAAATGTGGTGCTACAGAAGAATGCTGAAGATTAGATGGGTGGATCATATAACTAATGAGGAGGTATGGAATAGGACTGGGGAGAAGAGAAGTTTGTGGCACAACTTGACTAGAAGAAGGGATCGGTTGGTAGGACATGTTCTGAGGCATCAAGGGATCACCAATTAGGTATTGGAGGGAGACCAGGAGATGAATACACTAAGGATATTCAGAAGTCTGTAGTTTACAGTAGGTACTGGGAGATGAAGAAACTTGCACAGGATAGAGTAGCATGGAGAGCTTCTAAGAACCCTGCCAGAACAAAGGTCAAAATTTAATAATGATTTTGGTGTTGCTCACGCTGCTGAATACTGCATTTTCGGGCAACAACAAAGTTATTATGCGGCAGAGCGCAGTTAATAAAGTCATTTCATGCAATAATACATAAACTAGCACTCATCTTTGCGTGTTTCCCACGCTGGTTCCGTAGTAAAATCATGGTTCAATCGTCGAAAATCTAGGTGGTGATGATTCCAGGCTCGGATGCAAAGAGGCCTAGGTTTTGTTCTGGTATATTCAAAAGTTTGATAGATGTGTTTCACAAACCATTCTTGAAGATTAAGCCTTTGAAAGGTAGCACAATGGTGATGTAAAAAAAGTAATCAGCACTCCGAATTGAAGTTACACTTCCTTTTTATTGCTTTTGTTGCATTGGCACGTAACACACAAAACATCATTTCACAATACAAAACATACTTGAAAACATCTTCCTCACTGTTAAAGTTCACATTTTATAAGCTGACTACAATATGCGTCTTTCCAACATGACATCGAAGACTTGACTTTCTCAGTCTCTAACTCTGTAACTAATTGCTTTCGCGCCCAAAAATCAAGAGTTACAAGTACGTCAAAGATCATTGCGACAAAAGAAAGAATACATATAGGAATAATATCATTGCAACATAAACATATCGATTTATCAAAGTACCTCTAGATTAATGGAATCAAATTAGAATGTTGTCTCAGAAATATGTCAACTGCTTTACAGAAACACAGTAGAATATTGCTGGTATCGAGAGGTTAAGTTGAGGTGCCATAATGGTTACGTAATTCAAGGACCATTAGAAGCTAAATCAAACCAGTCTCAGGACTGAAGACCACAACAACAACATAAACCTTTTGTTGGAAACAGAAAAATACGTTAACTGAAGTGAAATTTGTGTTAGAAGTGACAAGTAAACGCCCCCCCCCTCCCCTCCAGATCAACTATGTTTGTGAATGGCGTGGAGAGGGTGGCTACCCTGCACCACATACCACGGCGTAGCTCGCAGAGTACAGACTCAGAGGAAGACGGAGGAGAGTCAGTGACGTATGCAGTCTGAACGAACGGAACTCACCGTCTAGGAGCAGGGGCGCACAGGTTTGTTGCGTGGCAAGGGCTGTACCTCGGCGCGCGACGCACGGCAGACTTTCGCGCACTGGCAGAATGCGGTCGGCCTCGCTATCACGCCAGATCTATCACACGGGCCGTTATCGCGGTGGGCTCGACGGGGAAAACACGACACCCGCTCCGCAACACCTTGGGCCGCTAACGTCACCTACTCCGTCTCGCGCCCTGCACAGAGGTGGTTTTGGCGCGGCGTAATCTCCAGGCAACAAAACAGCGAAACGAGGCTGCGCGAAAAGTTCAGAACGGAAGGCTAACAGTGCCTGAAACACCACAGCCGATCGGGGATGACACAATCTAGGCGCACGCCCTGCGGTCAAAAGATTTTACAGAAGCCGTTCAGTAAAAAAGATCGATTTTGTTGTGTCCAGACAAGACAGTCTAGACACAGGGTGAGGTTACCGAAAGGCACGCGTACACACACGCCGACTGGCGTGAAGTCTGGAACAAGATAAGTTATGAATGCTAATAAGAAAAGTATGCAGCTAAGTTAATACTCATCTTTAATCCATCATTGTGGTACATCGCTCTTGACGATACAAATTAGACTCTCTCCAGATTGGGTTAAAGGCGCCTTGCTAGGTCGTAGCCATGGACTTAGCTGAAGGCTATTCTAACTGTCTCTCGGCAAATGAGAGAAAGGCTTCGTACGTGTAGTCGCTAGCAGAGTCGTCGTACAACTGGGGCGAGTGCTAGTCCGCGTCTCTAGACCTGCCATGTGGTGGCGCTAGGTCTGCAAGTACTGACAGTGGCGACACGCGGGTCCAACATGTACTAATGGACCGCGGCCGATTTAAAGCTACCACCTAGCAAGTGTGGTGTCTGGCGGTGACACCACAGATTTCCCTTTACTTGTAGCTGTATAAAGTGAAGCGCCAAATACAGAGATGGGTAAATAGGCAGCATACGCCCATATACACTACTGGCCATTAAAATTGCTACACCAAGAAGAAATGTAGATGATAAACGGGTATTCATTAGACAATTATGTTATACTAGAACTGACATGTGATTGCATTTTCACGCAATTTGGGTGCATATACCCTGAGAAATCAGCACCCAGAACAACCACCTCTGGCCGTAATAACGGCCTTGATATGCCTCGGCATTGAGTCAAACAGAGCTTGGATGGCGTGTACAGGTACAGCTGCCCACGCAGCTTCAACACGATACCACAGTTCATCAAGAGTAGTGACTGGCGTATTGTGACGAGCCATTTGCTCGGCCACCATTGACCAGACGTTATCAATTGGTTAGAGATCTGGAGAAAGTGCTGGCCAGGGCAGCAGTCGAACAGTTTCTGTATCCAGAAAGGCCCGTACACGGCCTGCAACATGCGGTCGTGCATTATCCTGCTGGAATGTAGGGTTTCGCAGAGATCGAATGAAAGGTAGAGCGACGGGTCGTAACACATCTGAAATGTAACGTCCACTGTTAAAAGTGCCGCCAATGCGAACAAGAGGTGACCGAGACGTGTAACCAATAGCACCCCATACCAACACGCCGGGTGATACGCCAGTATGGCGACGACGAATACACGCTTCCAATGTGCGTTCACCGCGATGTCGTCAAACACGGATACGACCATCATGATGCTGTAAACGGAACCTGGATTCATCCGAAAAAATGACGTTTTCCCACTTGTGCAGCCAGGTTCGTCGTTGAATGCACTATCACAGGCGCTCCTGTCTGTGATGCAGAGTCAAGGGATACCGCAGCCACAGTGTCCGAGCTGATAGTCCACGCTGCTGCAAACGTCGTCGAATTGTTCGTGCAGATGGTTGTCGTCTTGCAAACGTCCCCATCTGTTGACTCAGGGATCGATACGTGGCTGCACGATCGGTTACAGTCATGTGGATAATATGCCTGTCATCTCGACTGCTAGTGATACGAGGCCGTTGGGATCCAGCACGGCGTTCCGTATTACCCTCCTGAACCCACTGATTCCATATTCTGCTAACAGTCATTGGATATCGACCAACGCGAGCAGCAATGTCGCGATACGATAATCTGTAACCGTGATAGGCTACAATCCGACCTTTATCAAAGTCCGAAACGTGATGGTACGCATTTTTCCTCCTTACACGAGGCATCACAACAACGTTTCACCAGACAACGCCGGTGAACTGCTCTTTGTGTATGATAAATCGGTTGGAAACTTTCCTCATGTCAGCACGTTGTAGGTGCCGCCACCGTCACCAACCTTGTGTGAATGCTCTGAAAAGCTAATCATTTGCATATCACAGCATCATCTTCCTGTCGGTTAAATTTCGCGTCTGTAGCACGTCATCTTCGTGCTGTAGCAATTTTAATGGCCAGTAGTGTAATACAACAAGCGTCTGGCGCAGTTGTCACATCCGTTACTGATGCTACAATGGCAGGTTATCAAGATTGAATTTAGTTTCGACGTGGTGCTATAGTCGGCGCATGGGTGATGGGACACAGCATCTCCGAAGTAGCAATGACGTAGGGATTTTCCCGTACGACCATTTCACTAGCGTACCCTGAAAATCCGGAATCCAGTAAAACATGAAATTTGCGACAACACTGCGGCCGGATACGTATTCTGCAATAATGGAACCAACGACGACTGAAGAGAATCGTTCAACGTGGCAGACGTGCAGCCCTTCCGCGAATTACTGCAGGTTTCAGTGCCGGGCCATCAGCAAGTGTCAGCCTGTGAACTATTCAACGAAACATCATCGGTATGGTCTTTCGGAGCCGAAGGCCCACTCGTGAACCTTTACGCCTCGTCTGGGTCCCCCAACACCGACATTGGACTGTTGATGACTGGCAATATTTTGCCTGGTTTGACGAGTCTCGTTTCAAATTGTATCGAGCTGATGGACGTGGATGGGTATGGAGACAAAAAATGGTTCAAATGGCTCTGAGCACTATGGGACTCAACATCTTAGGTCATAAGTCCCCTAGAACTTAGAACTACCTAAACCTAACTAACCTAAGGACATCACACACACCCATACCCGAGGCAGGATTCGAACCTGCGACCGTAGCAGTACCGCGGTTCCGGACAGCAGCGCCAGAACCGCTAGACCACCGCGGCCGGCTTGTGTGGAGACAACCTTCTGAATCCATGGAACTTTCATTTTAGTAGGGGACTGTTCAAGCTGGCCATGGCTGTGGAATGGCGTGAGGTATGTGCAGCTGAGTGATATGGGACCCCTGATACGTCTAGATACAAATCTGACAGGTGACATGTACGTAAGCATCCTGCCTGATCGCTAGCATTCTTTCTCGTTGTGAAGCCAGTGTACTGACTACGTTTTTTTGTTTTCCGTTTCCTACATAAACGTAAAGATCATGCGGTTTACCGACTCTAACGTACAATTGCTCTCGAGAGAAGCAATTGTTTTCTAAACTGATAGAGCACACTTGCCAAAATTGCCCTTTCACTTGTAAGTGAATAGCCTTCACTTGTTCAAAAAATGGCTCTGAGCACTATGCGACTTAACTTCTGAGGTCATCAGTCGCCTAGAACTTAGAACTAATTAAACCTAACTAACCTAGGGACACCACACACAACCATGCCCGAGGCAGGATTCGAACCCGCGACCGTAGCAGTCGCTCGGTTCCAGACTGTAGCGCCTAGAACCGCACGGCCACTCCGGCCGGCGCCTTCACTTGTATATGTTATCGTAAATACAAACCTCGGAATGTGAACTGTCAACCTAAATGTGCTACTGAGCTCAAAGCCGCATCAATTACATGAAACTGACAAGAATCCTTTGTGTGTGTGTGTGTGTGTGTGTGTGTGTGTGTGTGTGTGTGACAAGCGATTTCATTCCTAAGCAAATAAACAAGCAACGGTGAGTAGGGTTGGTCACTGCGAACTATTAAAAAAAACGCAACTGCATAAAGAAGACGAAACTATAATGTCGACATGTGTAAGAACTTACGCTGAAACACATAAACATTTCTGCGCTGACATATCACCTTGGTAAAATAAAGAAACTGACAGAACGTACATTGCCCAAAGAAAACGAAACAATCAGATATTAATAATGTCACCTGCAAAATGAAGTACTGGCAGAAACAGCAACATAGGAAGACTCCGCAACAGCGAAAAAACTACTGCTAAAAACTAACTACAGTTCGTCCAGAGAAACTAAGTTCATAACCTTGACATAGAATGCCAACGAAACACACTGTAATGTCCCCACAGCAAATACCCTCTACCACGCACCAATTAATCATTTTCAATCAAACCATCCACATTCATTCACTTTGGAAAAGTTATCTGATCTGATTTTCTCGTAATATATGCGGCGACAGCTCACCGACGCCAAAGTATTTTCTAGTGCGTTTATTCTTTGAAATAACGGAGATGCATATATGCACTCTCCATGGTTGTTAGAGTGGTAACTAGGTCAGCTTCTGTAGTACCTTTTGAGGGATTGACGTGTTTCTGAGAGGTATATATTCTGCTTTTCTTCTCGCTAAAGCGAGCCAATTAACATTTGTGCCGCTAGCGGTTTGTTTGAGGAGAAAGACATTGTAAAAGGAAAATAATTAAGGCGTGGAATCACCGGAGATCTGGACATGTAATGGAGATGGATTTAATACACGATTTCCTCCATAAATAAGGTTTGTGACTTTTTTGTTCTGGAGTGAATGAACGAATGAGTTTTTTTCTGAATCGTTTGTTGATCACGTAGGCCCTGTAATTATTGGGGAAGTTTCAGCTGTGTCGAAGAGAGCCTGCAATCACTGAGTCTGTGTTAAATCGCCCAAAAAGGCTTCGTACACATCTGGAAATCGCAATCTTTCGTAAAAGGAACAAATTGTCCAAACGATTGATTCTCCCGATGACTGCAGTGTTTAACAGTAATGATAAATGTAAAGATCTCTTACAGCAAGCAAGCCGCTGATTACCAAGACGAAGGACTCCACCAAAGATCCTATTTGGCTGAATTTTTTTCCACTATACACGTAATGAAATCTTATATTAAAAACTATACATAGATAAAAGAGACAAAGAGAGAGAGCGAATGAAAGTAGAGATAATACTAATAATCTTCCATTAGTCTATTTTTTCGCCTGTCTTATCACGGATCAGCCAAGAACTGGGAGGGCCTTACTAACTGTATAGATTTACGTGTGAAGGTGAAGGGATCTTAAAGGCAACAGATACACGTCTATACGGACAAGACATTACAGAGAGATAGCGGCTAGCTGCATTCATCATCTGTTCTTAGATAAAGAGACGGCAACTTATTATCCGAACATTTAAAATGTTAAAACACGACTCAACCTTTAAGTTCTGAAATATCAGTTGCGAAGGAACTTATAAGGGAAGCAATTACAGACTCTAATAAGAAAATTCATTTAATCTGATAACTTCGCTGGTACTGTAAAATAACGCAAAAGATCGATCACTGGAATAATTATCAAAAACTCGAATGTGGCGAGAGTGAAATGAACCAACACCACAAATTTACAAAAATTAAAATTAACTTGTTACCTCGTCAAATTATATCCTGCTCTCCATTCCGAAACCAGTTTTATGTCAGTATGCTATCCAACCACTGTCCTGAGTCAACATTCCTCCTCGTACTAAGGCTGCAACTCACATAGTTCCAAAAGTGCGTCCATGTATTGCACAGTACACTCCTCGAAAAAAATCCACGTGCTGCACACCGTAGCTATCCGCTACTGACTGTCAAACATTCTACTACCCCACAGTGCTGCCCTCGCAGACGCAGATACCGCTACCTGAAAACTGTTTCTCTGACCACAATTCTCCGAACATATCATTTTCCTTTACATATGTTAACACATCCAGTAACATAATAAAAAATATCCATCTTAAACACTTTATTGCCACTTGTAAATAATGGATTTCAGCTATCACTCATCCTTTTTAAATTTTATTGGCAGATCCAGAATTCAGGTAGAAACTAGCCATTCGCATTGCACTATCATTTTTGATCAATACATATAATAGAATGAAATTTTCACTCTACAGAGGAGTGTGCGCTGATATGAAACTTCCTGGCAGATTAAAACTGTGTGCCGTACCGAGATTCGAACTCGGGACCTTTGCCTTTCGCGGGCAAGTGCTCTACCAACTGAGCTACCCAAGCACGATTCACGCCCCGTCCTCACAGCTTTAATTCGCCAGTAACTCGTCTCCTACCTTCCAAACTTCACAGAAGCTCTCCTGCAAACCTTGCAGAACTAGCACTCCTGGAAGAAAGGATATTGCGGAGACATGGCTTAGCCACAGCCTGAAGGATGTTTATAGAATGAAATTTTCACTCTACAGAGGAGTGTGCGCTGATATGAAACTTCCTAGCAGATTAAAACTGTGTGCCGGACCGAGACTCGAACTCGGGACCTTTGCCTTTCGCGGGCAAGTGCTCTTGGTCCGGCACACAGCTTTGATCTGCCAGGAAGTTTCATTATACAAGCTGTCATTTGCACTCATGCGATTCATATAAAAAAGTTTACCACATCATTATGGCCGGACGAGGGAACTTAACCGACTTTGAAGGCGATCTGGTCGTTGGACCTAGACGCATGGGATATTCCATTTCGGAAATTGTTTGGGGATTTCCGATATTTCGAGATCGAAAGTGTCAAGAATGTGTAGAGAATTCAAGCATTACTTCTCACCACGGAATCGCAGTCGGCGCCTGCTTCCACTTACCCCCGTCCTCACAGCTTTTATTCTCCAGTAACTCGTCTCCTACCTTCCAAACTTCACAGAAGCTCTCCTGCAAACCTTGCAGAACTAGCACTCCTGGAAGAAAGGATATTGCGGAGACATGGCTTAGCCACAGCCTGCGGGATGTTTCTAGAATGAAATTTTCACTCTACAGCGGAGTGTGCGCTGATATGAAACTTCCTAGCAGATTAAAACTGTGTGCCGGACCGAGATTCGAACTCGGTAACTTTGCCCTTTCGCGGGCAAGTGCTCTACGAACTGAGCTACCCAAGCACGACTCACGCCCGGTACTCGCAGCTTTATTTCGCCAGTAACTCGTCTCCTACCTTCCAAAGTTCACAGAAGCTCTCCTGCGCAGGAGAGCTTGGTCTTGTCTAATAATTTATTGAGGGCAGAGAACAGAGTGCCATTGTTTGCCTTCCACTATGGCTTCTTGTATCTGATAATTTTCTTCAATTATTAGTTTTTGTGGGGGGCTGTTGCTGCATCTGAGAATTTTCAAATCTCGGTGCCGCAACTCTCTGATTATCTGATCCACTCATTCAATTTTCAAAATCTCTCCCTATCTTTTCGTCTGAACTCTTGTCGTCCACGCTTCGCTTCCATGCAGGGCTACCTCCAGGCAAGTAACGTCACAGAAACTTCCTAACAAAGTTAACACGTGAAATCGTTAGGTTAAGAAGGCCTTTTCGAGTCTCAAACATCTGTGGTATACATATGCAGACTCAAGCGACGAATGAAAATTTGTACCAAGGCCGGAATCCCAACCCGGGACTCCTGCTCATTAGGCAGATGTTCCGATTACTACGACACTCTGGTACAGTGGTTTTGCGCAACTGCATGGACTACAGTAGCAGGTTTCCCTTCTGAATCCAGTTCCCTAGCCGACCGTTGTGGCCGAGCGGTTCTAGGCGCTACAGTCTGGAACCGCGCGACCGCTACGGTCGCAGGTTGGAATCCTGCCTCGGGCATGCTCGCGAAAGGCAAAGGTCCCATGTTCGAGTCTCGGTCCGGCACACAGTTTTAATCTGCTAGGAAGTTTCAATACATATAATGCCTGTAGGTCGGGCTTCATGCACAGTTCATTGTGTATTCATTGAGCATTCAAATAAAATTTAAAAAGGGCGACTGATAGCTGAAATCTATAATTTACAAGTCCATATAACAGTCGCTGATGATATTGCCTTACTGGCCAAAGACTTCGCAGAGCTCCCAAACTTAGTTACAGATCTTACATCGGAATGTCAGCTGGTTGGCTTGAACATGAACCTTTCCAAAACAAAAGTAATATCCAACAAATGGGTCCCAGCTGGAGATGTGAAAGTCAAGGACAGTCTACTAGAAGAGGTCAGTGAATATGTCTACCTTGGCCAGATTATAAATATGAAGGGAGACATAAGGCCAGAAATCTATCGACGCATCGAGCTTGGCTGGCAAGCATTTGGGAAGAATCCAAAAGTATTCAGATCAAATCTGAAGAAAGCAGTATTTGATCAATGCATTCTTCCTGTTATGACGTACGGATGCGAGACATGGACACTGAACTCATTCACAAAAGGGAAACTTAGGACAGCACAGAGAGCCATGGAGAGATCAATGCTGGGCTATACAAGAAAGGACAGGAAAAGGGCAGATGACATCCGGTCTGTGACGAAGGTTAATGACATCTTAGAGAGAGTAGGTTCCTTGAAATGGCAATGGACTGGCCACGTCGCGAGAAGAAAACACAACAGATGGACGAAGCTAGTACTGGAGTGGAGTCCGAGAGAGCACCGGAGGCCTAGAGGAAGGCCACCAGACAGATGGGACAAAGACATCAAGAAGATCGCTGGTAACACCTGGCAGAGAACTGCCCAAGACCGTCCCACTTGGAGAAGACTTCTGAAAGCCTACCTGAATCCACGACTCGAAGAGGCCACATCATCTAATGATCGAATTGGCTGATGATGATGATGATGATGATGATGATGATGATGATGATGATAACAGTCGCTGAGTGCAACACCCTTCTGAATGGAAGGTAACCTGACTATGACTATCGAAAATGATAGTCATAGCGAACCCGGGGTGTTTCGGAAATTGAAGTCGTTTGAACTCGAACGCCTTGTCGGTCGAAATGAGCGACATTCGCAGAAGCAGTATGTGTGAGTCATCTTTATGAAGTCCAATCAGAATTGTTGTTTCAGTCAGACTGTTCGTCAATTTTTTAACCACTAATCGTGGGCCACTGCACAACTTTGATTGATTGTTGTTTCGGAGTAATATTGCTGATACTCCAGTTTTCAACGGTAACCAGGAACTTCGAGGAAATTACGAAATTCCGTTGTAAAAACAAGTATTTCATTTTGGTTCATTACAGAGTACATAAATTTGTATGTCACCGCTTCACCTGCAGTCCCGTTTAGAATGGCGTTGTTCATAACTTGTTCGCCAACATTCGTCGCCGCTAGAATGGCTCTTCCGTGCAACGAAGCGTCATGTCGAAAACTTCTTTCTTTGGAAAACTTTGTCTGCTCTCTCTGCCTTGGAATTCTCGACGTCGCAGAAATTAGATGGGAAGGTGATTTATTTCTGTTTCTACATTTGTAGGTACAGTGGCGTTAGTAACCACGAGTAACTCTCTCGAAAATACACTCCTGGAAATGGAAAAAAGAACACATTGACACCGGTGTGTGAGACCCACCATACTTGCTCCGGACACTGCGAGAGGGCTGTACAAGCAATGATCACACGCACGGCACAGCGGACACACCAGCAACCGCGGTGTTGGCCGTCGAATGGCGCTAGCTGCGCAGCATTTGTGCACCGCCGCCGTCAGTGTCAGCCAGTTTGCCGTGGCATACGGAGCTCCATCGCAGTCTTTAACACTGGTAGCATGCCGCGACAGCGTGGACGTGAACCGTATGTGCAGTTGACGGACTTTGAGCGAGGGCGTATAGTGGGCATGCGGGAGGCCGGGTGGACGTACCGCCGAATTGCTCAACACGTGGGGCGTGAGGTCTCCACAGTACATCGATGTTGTCGCCAGTGGTCGGCGGAAGGTGCACGTGCCCGTCGACCTGGGACCGGACCGCAGCGACGCACGGATGCACGCCAAGACCGTAGGATCCTACGCAGTGCCGTAGGGGACCGCACCGCCACTTCCCAGCAAATTAGGGACACTGTTGCTCCTGGGGTATCGGCGAGAACCATTCGCAATCGTCTCCATGAAGCTGGGCTACGGTCCCGCACACCGTTAGGCCGTCTTCCGCTCACGCCCCAACATCGTGCAGCCCGCCTCCAGTGGTGTCGCGACAGGCGTGAATGGAGGGACGAATGGAGACGTGTCGTCTTCAGCGATGAGAGTCGCTTCTGCCTTGGTGCCAATGATGGTCGTATGCGTGTTTGGCGCCGTGCAGGTGAGCGCCACAATCAGGACTGCATACGACCGAGGCACACAGGGCCAACACCCGGCATCATGGTGTGGGGAGCGATCTCCTACACTGGCCGTACACCACTGGTGATCGTCGAGGGGACACTGAATAGTGCACGGTACATCCAAACCGTCATCGAACCCATCGTTCTACCATTCCTAGACCGGCAAGGGAACTTGCTGTTCCAACAGGACAATGCACGTCCGCATGTATCCCGTGCCACCCAACGTGCTCTAGAAGGTGTAAGTCAACTACCCTGGCCAGCAAGATCTCCGGATCTGTCCCCCATTGAGCATGTTTGAGACTGGATGAAGCGTCGTCTCACGCGGTCTGCACGTCCAGCACGAACGCTGGTCCAACTGAGGCGCCAGGTGGAAATGGCATGGCAAGCCGTTCCACAGGACTACATCCAGCATCTCTACGATCGTCTCCATGGGAGAATAGCAGCCTGCACTGCTGCGAAAGGTGGATATACACTGTACTAGTGCCGACATTGTGCATGCTCTGTTGCCTGTGTCTATGTGCCTGTGGTTCTGTCAGTGTGATCATGTGATGTATCTGACCCCAGGAATGTGTCAATAAAGTTTCCCCTTCCTGGGACAATGAATTCACGGTGTTCTTATTTCAATTTCCAGGAGTGTATGTCAGATACTGTATAACATCAGCTGACAGATTGGTCACTGTCCGTCCGATCTCCGTCAGGTTTTTTTTTCTATTTTATTTCATATAATTGCAGCCAGATAGCCATATACAGTTACTTTGCTTAACATTTTACATTTACATTTTACATTTTCGCATATTCATTTATCGATTTCACTCTTTTACTGCACTGTTCTATGTGGTATCGTTCACAGGCTTCGTTACACAGTTCACATACACATGTGGTTGGGACGTGATAAATTTTGTTTTTGCAAATTAGACGATGAAAGCCGTGAATAGAAAGTCTAGTTACGACGTGTCGCAGTTCGAAATTTGGTGCTGTCCATGAGCGGTTCGTCACTGATTTGGCGCCATAGAACTCTGGCCATACATTTTCTCGTTTGTCCTCCATGATTTTGTTGTTTTCTGGAAGCCCTGGTTGTGGCATCATATATCGAAGATTAATGTCTTCAATTAGTGTTGTGGGTTGACAAGAGAGCCAACCCAGTATACTAGAGGAAGCCGAAAGGCAGGCGTTTTAGCTCACGCAGGCTGGCGTGAGGTCTGAAACAGGACAAGGAAATCAGACTGTAGAAAAAACTGACGTAGCTACTGGAATACTTAACTTTAATCCATAAATGGTGAACATCGCTCGTGACGGTACATGTTTTACAGCATGAATAGTAACTGGTAATGGCGCCTTGCTAGGTCGTAGCAAATGACGTAGCTGAAGGCTATGCTAACTATCGTCTCGGCAAATGAGAGCGTATTTTGTCAGTGAACCATCGCTAGCAAAGTCGGCTGTACAAATGAGGCGAGTGCTAGGAAGTCTCTCTAGACCTGCCGTGTGGCGGCGCTCGGTCTGCAATCACTGATAGTGGCGACACGCGGGTCCGTCGTATACTAACGGACCGCGGCCGATTTAAAGGCTACCACCTAGCAAGTGTGTTGTCTGGCGGTGACACCACAATTAGGAATGTCTCTCTCGCTAGCAGGGACACTAGTGTCTTTGAGATAAAAAAATGGTTCTGAGCACTATGGGACTCAACTTCTGAGGTCATCAGTCCCCTAGAACTTACAACTACTTAAACCTAACTAACCTAAGGACAACTCACACTTCCATGCCCGGGGCAGGATTCGAACCTGCGACCGTAGCGGTCGCGTGGCTCCAGACAGCAGCGCCTACAACCGCTCGGCCACTCCGGCCGGCCTCTTTGAGGCACCTAGTACTCTTTTTAGATAAGTCGATTTTACCTTTTCTAGTGTTTCTAGATTTTTTTTCCGTCAGGTGGTCCCATATAACCTCGATCCCATAGGCCAGGATTGGCAAGATTTTTGCGTTGGATAATTTCATGGCCGTTTCTAGACTGAGTAGGCAGATGTTCTTGATGTCCTGTATTGTTATTACTGCTTGGGCTGCATGTTCTGTGAAGCATTTGGCTGTTGGTTGTAATGTCACCCCTAGGTATTTAAAGTCTGATGAGAGTTTTATTTTTTGTCCTCTGATGTTGATTTCCGCATTCTTGGGTGTTTTGTCTCCTTTCCTGAAAATCGCCATTTCTGTCTTCGTTATGTTTACATGTAGTTTGTGTTCACTGAACCATTTGTCTATCTTTGTCTATCTATCTTTCCTGCAGCTTCTGTACATCTGTTGAACCTACGGCTATGTCGTCAGCGTATACATATACGTATACATCATCTTCATTTTCTCCAGTTCGCAGTACTTCTTCAGTGGCAAGAATGTACAGCAAAGGGCTCATTGGGTCACCCTGTAAGAGTCCGTCTGATTGCAGAAGAGGTTCGAAAAAGAGTGGTTGTCTGATATTGTGATTTAGTGGGATTCGGACTATGAGATCTCTTTCCAGTAGGTCAAAGGCTTTGTAAACTCTATGAACACTGTGTAGAACATTTTTTTTTTTTTTTTTTTTTTTTTTGTAGCGCTTCCCTTATGTTGTTTGGAGAAGCTTGACTGTCGTAAGTGCTGATCTTCCAGATCTGAAAGCCATTTGTCGTTCTGGGAGATGACTGTCTGTTGTGGATTGGCAAGCGACGCAACCCGGAATGAGAGGAAGCCGAAAGGCACGCGTTTTAGCTCACGCAGGCTGGAATGAGGTCTGGAACAGGACAAGGAAGTTAGACTAGCAAAAAATGACGTACCTGTGGAATACTTAACTTTAATCCATAAACGGTGAACATCGCTCTTGACGGTACATGTTTTACAGCATCAATAGTAACTGGTAATGGCGCCTTGCTAGGTCGTAGCAAATGACGTAGCTGAAGGCTATGCTAACTATCTTCTCGGCAAATGAGAGCGTAATTTGTCAGTGAACCATCGCTAGCAAAGTCGGCTGTACAACTGGGGCGAGTGCTAGGAAGTCTCTCTAGACCTGCCGTGTGGCGGCGCTCAGTCTGCAATCACTGACAGTGGCGACACGCGGGTCCGACGTATACTAACGGACGGCGGCCGATTTAAAGGCTGCCACCTAGCAAGTGTGGTGTCTGGCGGTGACACCACACTGTCCACACAGGATTTGATTTTTTGGGTAACCTTTGAAAACATATTGAACAACTGTGTCAGACTCTTGTTGTCTTAAATAGGAGTTGCCGACCGCAGCGCCGTATTCTACAAGTTTACATGTGTCTGTATTTAAATACGCATGCCTATACCAGTTTCTTTGGCGCCTGAGTGTATAAAATGTGCTGGTCCGTCAACAACCGTATAAACTGTGTTTTAGATACACTCCTGGAAATTGAAATAAGAACACCGTGAATTCATTGTCCCAGGAAGGGGAAACTTTATTGACACATTCCTGGGGTCAGATACATCACATGATCACACTGACAGAACCACAGGCACATAGACACAGGCAACAGAGCATGCACAATGTCGGCACTAGTACAGTGTATATACACCTTTCGCAGCAATGCAGGCTGCTATTCTCCCATGGAGACGATCGTAGAGATGCTGGATGTAGTCCTGTGGAACGGCTTGCCATGCCATTTCCACCTGGCGCCTCAGTTGGACCAGCGTTCGTGCTGGACGTGCAGACCGCGTGAGACGACGCTTCATCCAGTCCCAAACATGCTCAATGGGGGACAGATCCGGAGATCTTGCTGGCCAGGGTAGTTGACTTACACCTTCTAGAGCACGTTGGGTGGCACGGGATACATGCGGACGTGCATTGTCCTGTTGGAACAGCAAGTTCCCTTGCCGGTCTAGGAATGGTAGAACGATGGGTTCGATGACGGTTTGGATATACCGTGCACTATTCAGTGTCCCCTCGACGATCACCAGTGGCGTACGGCCAGTGTAGGAGATCGCTCCCCACACCATGATGCCGGGTGTTGGCCCTGTGTGCCTCGGTCGTATGCAGTCCTGATTGTGGCGCTCACCTGCACGGCGCCAAACACGCATACGACCATCATTGGCACCAAGGCAGAAGCGACTCTCATCGCTGAAGACGACACGTCTCCATTCGTCCCTCCATTCACGCCTGTCGCGACACCACTGGAGGCGGGCTGCACGATGTTGGGGCGTGAGCGGAAGACGGCCTATCGGTGTGCGGGACCGTAGCCCAGCTTCATGGAGACGGTTGCGAATGGTCCTCGCCGATACCCCAGGAGCAACAGTGTCCCTAATTTGCTGGGAAGTGGCGGTGCGGTCCCCTACGGCACTGCGTAGGATCCTACGGTCTTGGCGTGCATCCGTGCGTCGCTGCGGTCCGGTCCTAGGTCGACGGGCACGTGCACCTTCCGCCGACCACTGGCGACAACATCGATGTACTGTGGAGACCTCACGCCCCACGTGTTGAGCAATTCGGCGGTACGTCCACCCGGCCTCCCGCATGCCCACTATATGCCCTCGCTCCAAGTCCGTCAACTGCACATACGGTTCACGTCCACGCTGTCGCGGCATGCTACCAGTGTTAAAGACTGCGATGGAGCTCCGTATGCCACGGCAAACTGGCTGACACTGACGGCGGCGGTGCACAAATGCTGCGCAGCTAGCGCCATTCGACGGCCAACACCGCGGTTCCTGGTGTGTCCGCTGTGCCGTGCGTGTGATCATTGCTTGTACAGCCCTCTCGCAGTGTCCGGAGCAAGTATGGTGGGTCTGACACACCGGTGTCAATGTGTTCTTTTTTCCATTTCCAGGAGTGTATGTTTCTGACATGAGCCTAGTAATAAACCACTGCACCATTTCAAACACATCCATTTGCGAGATAACTTTAACAGCAGTCTGGACATGGATCGGTTATTCCCTTTCCAGCTGCTAATCTCCGACCAATGGTGTGGGATGACGCAGAATGTTGCGAGGAGTCCCCTACCAGTTCTCGAATGGCGGGCGCAGATGGGAGCGATTACGATGCGCTTGGCGGACAATATGGTGGTTCCCCCTTGTGATGCTCGACCCTAACCATGAGGACGATTCTGCCCGTCCTCTCGGTCGCATGCTGTCGGACGTCGGACCGCCACGATATGCAAGTCTGCCAGAAATCTGGATACTCACGATTCCATCTGCTGGCCAAAGGGAGACAAACACCGAGGCACAATTCGAACCCGTTCAGGTGCTGATAACGCTGCCTCATAGGAGTACGCTGTAGCTCCTTCTACATCTACATCTACACTACTGGCCATTAAA
The DNA here is from genome assembly GCF_023864275.1 of Schistocerca cancellata. Lineage (NCBI taxonomy): Eukaryota > Metazoa > Arthropoda > Insecta > Orthoptera > Acrididae > Schistocerca > Schistocerca cancellata. The sequence goes on along the minus strand of NC_064637.1, from coordinate 52,232,936 downwards.
ATTGCTACACCAAGAAGAAATGCAGATGATAAACGGGTATTCATAAACGGGTATTATACTAGAACTGTCTGTCATTGCATTTTCACGCAATCTGGGTGCATAGATCCTGAGAAATCAGTACCTAGAACAACCACGTCTGGCCGTAATAAAGGCCTTGATACGCCTGGGCATTGAGTCAAACAGAGCTAGGATGGCGTGTACAGGTACAGCTGCCCACGCACCTTCAAAACGATACCAAAGTTCATCAAGAGTAGTGACTGGCGTATTGTGACGAGCCAGTTGCTCGGCCGCCATTGACCAGACGTTTTCAGTTGGTGAGAGATCTGGAGAATGTGCTGGCCAGGGCAGCAGTCCAACATTTTCTGTATTCAGAAAGGCCCGTACAGTACCTGTAACATGCAGTCGTGCATTATCCTGCTGAAATGTAGGTTTCGCAGGGATCGAATGAAGGGTAGAACCACGGGTCGAAACACATCTGAAATGTAACGTCCACTGTTCAAAGCGCCGTCAATGTGAACAAGAGGTGGCCGAGACGTGAAACCAATGGCACCCCATACCATCACGCCAGGTGATGCGCCAGTATGGCGATGACGAATACACGCTTCCAATGTGCGTTCACAGCGATGTCGCCAAACACGGATGCGACCATCATGATACTGTAAACAAAACCTAGATTCGTCCGAAAAAATGACGTTTCGCCATTCGTCCACTCAGGTTCGTCGTTGAGTACACCATCGCAGGCGCTCTTGTCTCTGATGCAGCGTCAAGGGTAACCGCAGCCGTGGTCTCCGAGCTGATAGTCCATGCTGCTGAAAACGTCGTCGAACTGTTCGTGCAGATGGTCATTGTCGTGCAAACGTCTCCATCTGCTGACTCAGGGATCGAGACGTGGCTGCACGATCCGTTACAGCCATACGGATAAGACGCCTGTCATCTCGACTGCTAGTGATACGAGGCCTTTGGGATTCAGCACGGCGTTCCGCATTACCCTCCTGAACCCATCGATTCAATATTCTGTTAACAGTCATTGGCTCTCGACCAACGCGAGCAGCAATGTCGCGATACGATAAACCGCAATAGCGATACTCTACAATCCGGCCATTATCAAAGTCGGAAACGTGATGGTACGCGTTTCTCCTCTTTACACGAGGCATCAGAACAACGTTTTACCATGCAACGCCGGTCAACTGCTGTTTGTCTATGAGAAATCGGTTGGAAACTTTCCTCATGTCAGCACGTTGTAGGTGTCGGCCATCGGCGCCCACCTTGTGTGAATGCTCTGAAAAGCTAATCATTTGCAAATCACAGCATCTTCTTCCTGTCGGTCAAATTTCGCATCTGTAGCACGTCATCTTCGTGGAGCAGCAATTTTAATGGCCAGTAGTGTACATCTACATCGATCACATTTCAGTGCCTGGCAGAGGGTTCATCGAACCACCTTCAGAATTCCCTATTATACCGATCTCGTATTGAGCGCGGAAAGAACGAACACTTATATCTTTCCGTACAAGCTCTGATTTCCCTAATTTTCTCATGGCGATTGTTTCTCCGTATGTAGGTCGGTGTCAACAAAACTTTCTGGAATTCAGAGGAGAAATTTGGCGATTAGAATTCTGTGAGAATACTCCGTCGCAACGTAAAACACCTTTGTTTCAATGATGTCCACACCAAGTCCTGTATCATTTCAGCGATACTCTCTCCTCTATTTCGCGATAGTACAAAACGTGCTGCTCTTCTTTGAACTTTTTCAATGTACTCCGTCAGTCCTATCTGGTAATGATCCCACACCGCCCAGCAGTATTCCAAAAGCGTAGTGTAGGCAGTCTCCTTAGCAGATCTGTTACATTTCCTAAGTGCCCTGCCAATAAAAAGCAGTCTTTGGTTAGCTTCCCCCACAACGTTTTCTATATGTACCTTCCAATTCAGCCGGCCGGGGTGGCCGAGCGATTCTAGGCGCTACAGTCTGGAACCGCGCGACCGGTACGGTCGCTGGTTCGAACCCTGCCTCGGGCATGGATGTGTGTGGTGTCCTTAGGTTAGTTAGGTTTAAGTAGCTCTAAGTTCTAGGGGACTGATGACCTCATAAGTTAAGTCCCATAGTGCTCAGAGCCATTTGAACCTTTCAATTTAAGATGTTTATCAGTAGTAGTACCTAGGTATTTCGTTTAATTTACGGCCTTCAGATTTGACTGATTTATCGTGTAACCGAAGTTTAACGGATTCCTTTTAGCACTGGTGTGGATTTACGGTCAACTGCCAGTTTTCGCACCATACAGATGTCTCTTCTAAATCGTTTTACTTACAGGAGTCGCCTCAGAAATCACTTCACGAGCTCGAAAGCGTTGGGGTGAGTCTGCTGTGCAAATAGTAGTTAAAAATGTTTAAGCGTCACCCCAGAAATCTGGACGTTATACGTCTCGTACGCGACACCATATCCAAACTTTGTGTCTGCCTCCTCATGTCTCACAAGATTCACTCGTTGGATAGATCTCTCATGAGTCCTTTCAAAGGCTACTATTCTGAACTTGTACTTGCTTGGGTGAGGGTAAATGCGGTCAGGTAACAGACATGGACATCGCCGAACTGAATGGGAAAGTCTAGCCCAACTACCAGACAGAGGAGATAGGAGCGTAAGTTGACTGGAATATACCCGTTAAACCCTCACATTTTTATGATTGGTTGGTCTGTGGGATAAAGGGACTAAACTGCTTGCTCATCAGTTGCTTTTTCGTTAGTCACACAACTCTCGGATTAAAACCGTACCCCGAATTAATCCTATCGCCTGAAATCCCATATTTTCATGGATGCAGATTTCATTGACAGCAATGAAGGAATAGTTACTGATTTACCTAAAGACCGAGTTAATGAACCACCTGCAGGAGCTGTGGCTTCTAAACATGGCAGGTTGAAGTCGAGAGAGAAATTCTGCTCCGAAAACAGTAAAGTCTTGAGGCAGTCGGACATTGAGGACACGATACGGGAAAGCGGCAGGGCAAGCAATGGAGTCCCTCTGCTTTGATCCACCTGCAAAGACCCGATTCTGTTCACACCCCTTGTACCACCTACCAATACCGGCAAAAGCACTGAAAGGAACGGCACTAACACACTCTGTAGACCATTATATCTGTCACAGGTAATTGCTACTGCACTAATCAGACCGCTTGTTCTGAGCGTTTCATTTTTTTAAAATTTTTTTGTGTCAGGCAGTGTAATTTAATCCATGTACTGCCACCACTCCGCTCACATCTCTTCACACACTCTACTCCATTTCTGACACTCATCATCCTTCTTCGGAAGCCTCGCCTCAACAGGCCGCCAGATACTCCACAGCACTGACGCTACCGAACCAGAGCCGCGCGGTGTGGCTGCGCGGTTCGAGGAACCATGTTACGGATTGCGCGTCCCCTCCTGCCGGCGGTTCGAGTCCTCCCTCGGGCATGGGTGTGTGTGTTGTTCTTAGCATAAGTTAGTTTAAGTAGTGTGTAAGTCTAGGGACCGGTGACCTAAGCAGATTGGTCCCTTAGGAATTTACACACACACACACACACACACACAACCGAATCAGAGACGCAGTGTCAGAAATTATAAAATAGTAGATTAGCGCCCAGGTCCTCTCTCCCGTAGATTGTACTGTCTGCAGACTTTTTTTTCGTTTTCCTTTAACCGAATGCCTACGTTGTTCAAAAATCGTTTCATCTGCACTAATTAAGCTAATTAAGGCCATAGAGGCCTTTTCCGAATGCACTTCTGACCAAAAAGTGATTCTGGTAGCCACAGTCAAATGTTTTTGTTAATCACGCCTTTTGTGTTCTTGTAGTGACATTTCCACAGAAACTTTCATCTCCTAAAATTTCTATTTCCTTATACCTAATCGAGAACTAAAAACCATTATTCAGAGACATAGCTTTAAAACTTTTTTAATCTGACGAAATACTTTACTTTCTTAAAAATTTTCATCCCCTATCTCCCCTCACCCCCCCCCCCCCCCCCCCCCAAACACACCTTAGGAGTTCACTTTCCAAAAACAGTGACACACAGTTTTTTTCTTTCTAACAGAGAAGCCAAATACACAGTTTCAGTTTTGTAGCTTTGAAAATGCTTTCATAATGTACCAACTGCATAAAATTTTCATCCCTATTTCATTGCCTTAGAGGACTAAATTTCCAGAAACACGAAAACACCAATTGTTTTATTTCCAATACCATTTTTCAGAGAGTTAACTAAACACTGTCACAGTGAAATATTTCCATTTAACATTTCACCTCCTATTTCGCTCCTTAGAGATTGAATGTCGAAACACAGAGATTTTCTTTCTTTTTTTTTTTTTTTGTTTCTAACCGAAAAGTCGAATTCAAATTTTCACAACTTTACCCTTAAAAATAATTTCACAATGAAAGATTTTTATGTAAAATTTCATCCACTATTCCATAGCCTTAGGGGCTGAATTGCAAGAACACTGAAACACGTATTTTTTTATTTGTAACAGAGAAGCCAAATACCAAATTTCATAGAAATACCTTCAAAAATAGGTTAGCAGATCTTTTAAGAATGGTTTATTTTCAAAACACCCTTTCACTCACTTCTCACCATCGGAACCGTTACATTTCCAAAATTGTGAAATACGAATTTCCTTATTTCTAAATGAGAAATAAATACCAATTTTCGCTATTTCAGCTCCAAAGTTTCCTTAATAGGTACATTTTTCAAAAAATTATGTCATCTCTTATTTCAGGCCATTAGGAATTCAATTTCGAAAAATCCGTTCTGAAACAACTCCTACAGTTTCAGATCCATCCTTTGCAGATGGGCTCGGCGATGATATATATATATATATATATATTTCCACACAATTTGGGACTTATAACAGTAACAGTACTCAGTCCTACGTAGATCACGCACTGAGTCTGACGGCCAAATTCATGGAGCAGACGTTATGCTAAGAAGGAAACACCTTTCAGAAACAATGGAAGGTCTACACATTTCACCAACACCTTCTCCTAGCCAGCCATGTTCGCGAAGTATCTTGATCGTTTCCTCCACTTACTCGATAAATAAAAGTCGTGATGCTTGAGATAACGTCAGCTTATATAGAGCGACGCAGTTAACTTCTTTATCTCGAACATATTTAATACATTACTCAGTTGATTAGTCTGATTCCACTGAAATGATTCGTTGGAAATGGCTGATAAAATGATGCTGTCGTAATTGACAATAAGATAAAGGTATCAGTTTTCCTTCATTTCAAACAAAAGTGCTCTTAAGACTAATGTAATTAGAGATATTTGCTGTGTTATAGAGAGAGAGAGAGAGAGGGAGAGAGAGAGAGAGAGAGAGAGAGAGAGAGAGAGAGTTGCTATCGCCAACGGAAAATAGAGCAGCTAAGAAAGTTACATTATCAGGGCATGCAATCATTTATTTGTTCGTGATTAAAAGCTGTTAAAAGTGACTGGAGAAACGTCTTTTAACTATCAGCTGTTTTCATCAGAACATTAATATCTAACATTTTCGGTCGTGGATCTTCTTCACGGGATATCTACCATAAGTACAAAACAGAATAAGTAATGTAGAGGAAAAATCTGAATTACAAAATTTGTAATAGATACATAAGTATAATCTGTTCATGAACACTTACAAGACAAAAATGATCAGGTGATCACACAAGTTTTTTTATGGCTGATGGAAAACACAAAACGTTATAAGGTAAATGAAAAGAGCACTACATGTTCCACAAAAGTCTAAAGGAGATGTGCTCAGTGTAACAACAGTTTACAAAATGGTGTCAAAAACATACGAAGCTAAGGAGGAAAGACCCCACAGTGTACCCCATGTGCTATAATTCAAAGAACATATCGAATCACGTGATTCGATATGTTCTTTGAATTATAGCACATGGGGTATATATATATATATATATATATATATATATATATATATATATATATATATAACGTGATTCGATATGTTCTTTGAATTATAGCACATGGGGTACATATATATATATATATATATATATATATATATATATATAACGTGATTCGATATGTTCTTTGAATTATAGCACATGGGGTATATATATATGAAAGTTTATATTTAGAACGAATTGATGACTGATAGGACATGGGCAGAGTATCTTTGGAAGGCATCCTGGTCGGCATAGAATGTAAACAAACCTGAAACTGAGGTTACAGTGTAGAGACGCGATAGTCATGTACAATAAAATAGTTCAAGCAGTGAAAACGTTGCAAATAAATTAGTCACTAATAATAATATACTTTTATTTAAACTCTATTTTATTGTTTTATGATGAATATGTTACTAATTTGTTATTATGTTCTCACTGCCATAACTCTTTCATTGTGTATGTCTATGACCGGTCTCTACACTGTAAACATATTTTCACCTTTCCTTATAATCTGTGTCGACTAAGATGTTTTCCAGAGACATTTTATCTAACTTTTGTCAACTCGATCTACATATGAGCTTTGATATACGCCGTCAGAATGTGTTTCGTTATGGTTCTTGACTTATAGTACACAGGCGTCTGTCTGCAGCTCTTTCTTCTTTGGTTTCTTATCTTTGTGTACATCATTGAGGTAACTGTTACTACACTGGGCACATATCTCTAACACTTTTACGGAACAAGCTGCTTTCTTTTCTTATACTTATTCTGACATTTTGGGATTTCTCTCAGGCAGAAAAGAAAATCGTTTATCTATTCACTTGAACTGATTTTTCCTTGTAAGTATTCATGAGCAGATTATTTTTATGCACCTACTAGGAATGTATTTTAGACTTTTTCGTGTGCGTTAATCGTTCCATTTCGTACGTTTGGTAGATATCCTGTGAAGATATTAAGATGTAAATAGAAACAGCTGATGGTTAAAATGCGTTATTCCAATTACTTAATGGTTGTTGAATGCCACATAACCGAAATTATTAAATGTTTTCTGCAACTGATTGATTTTAGGCTTAATAACAAACAGTGTACAGTTAAAGCAACAGCTAAATGTTGTTGCTACTGTTAACACCACTACCATCCCCATAGCGATTACAACTGCTCACGTATACTTCCAACTTCATTGTTTGCTTTATTGTTAATATTCTGTATTCCGAATATCTTGTTCCATATAAAAACTTTATTGTCATCATAACTAAGGGCGAAAATTTATAAAATTCTATATATACGCAAATTAAATGTCACAGTAGATATTTTTAAGAGCTTATGTTACAAAATTTGCATAAAGCGTCACAGTGTTGCCCTTTTTATGTTAATAATCTCTCATAAATTGTGTTATCATGTTGTGCGAGAATGAACGAAAACTAAGGGTACACAACTAGAAAGAAAGCTAAACAAGATCACTGCAGACTGTCTAGCATTTTAAGATGAATGACATTTGCTACAGGTTGACTTCAAAGTGCACAGGAAATAATTACGGAGGTACAACGTTGAATCGCAAAAGGAGGCACATGAATATCCTTTGAAAAGACACAGTTCATGACAAACATCAATAATGCACCTGAAAACCTTAAAATAAACAACAACGCAGATTGTAAAGTAGAATTTTAGGTATCTAGGAGAATGGATATCATGCAACATGAAGGAAGGTAGGAATCTGTATGTGATTAGGAAAAATTATTTCTACTTTTTAGTCTAATTTTAAAAACATGGTATATTAAAAATTAATTTTATTTGAATAATTATTTTCTCCTTTTCAGTCTTGCACATGTCAAATTGTTCAATGCATTTTAAACATACTGATGAGAGTATAAGAGAGACACATGTTAAATTTCATGTTTATTTCAGTGCCTTTTCAGTGGATAACATGTGAAATAGATTTGTGTTGTATCTGCCTAATAAAAATATATCAATGTTTCTAACTGTTAATTTCTTAAAATCATATGATAATATGTAAAAATTTAATTGCCTATTTATTTTGATTTTTGTAAGATTTTTCTTTCAATGGTAGCATTATACTGACAGCTCTGCTCTTGTATGCATGACCTCCTCCCTCCTTTATCTGACCACCTCCCACTCTCGCCTCTCTTTATCCATCTCCTCTCCCCCCTCTCTCTGGCTGTGCACTCCTATCACTCCTTCTGTCAATCTCCTTCTCCCCCAGACTCCGTCTGTTGCTACCCATCTCTCTGCCCATCTCTTTCTACTTTCTCTCTCTTTGTCCCTCTCAACCTACCACCTCTATCAGCTCCTCTCCTCCTCCTCCTGCATCTGTCCATCTCAGTCATGCCTGTCTGCACACACACACACACCCCTTATAACGCATTCTGATACTACCTGCACAACACGGTAGTTGTGCACAGCAGCCTAGATTTTTTGTGTTAGCAACCTTTCTTAACACAAGCCCTACTGAACAACCTGACAAAAAGAGAATTAATACTTCATTGTCATGCAGTTCTGAGCTATATTTAAAAGTTCAAGTCTTTATATCACTGGGAAATTAGTTTCAAATCAATTGCAAACTTTGGAAAAAAAGGCAGATGGACAAGAAGGCGACCTAATAAGGATTTGTTAGTACATGAACTAACTAACAGCACAACAGATCAGTAACTTCGCAATAGGTAATACGCAGCTGTAAGCCCTACACAGAATTGTTATTATTATTATTATTATTATCATTATTATTAGTGGCTGTGGCCACACACACAAAGCACTGCAATGTGAAGGTCACCAGTTTCTGCAAGTTGCCAAGTAAGGAGTCCTGCAGTCAAGTGATTTGTGAACTAAATATAGTGAATGCATTTAAACTTGATTTTAAAAAGTGGTGCAATGAGTACGATAGCATAGTGTTGCTAGGAAAAAGATTGGTGTAGGGGAGAAATGATCTTTAAAAAGTGTCTACCCTAGTGTGGATACAGAGTTTTATTTTCGGTGAAGGATTTGAAAAGTAGCATAGACGATTCACTGAGGTCTGCTTCATAATTCTATAAAAGTGGGCTGTTAGAAATAAACAGTACCAGCAGTAGCTGTCTCATTGAGTCTTTAATTTGTGGTTTAATAAAGTATCTACAAACATTAAATTTCATTCACTTTTTGTCATTTCAAAAATAAAGGATTTCAAACAAAACTCTTTTATATACACTCCTGGAAATTGAAATAAGAACACCGTGAATTCATTGTCCCAGGAAGGGGAAACTTTATTGACACATTCCTGGGGTCAGATACATCACATGATCACACTGACAGAACCACAGGCACATAGACACAGGCAACAGAGCATGCACAATGTCGGCACTAGTACAGTGTATATCCACCTTTCGCAGCAATGCAGGCTGCTATTCTCCCATGGAGACGATCGTAGAGATGCTGGATGTAGTCCTGTGGAACGGCTTGCCATGCCATTTCCACCTGGCGCCTCAGTTGGACCAGCGTTCGTGCTGGACGTGCAGACCGCGTGAGACGACGCTTCATCCAGTCCCAAACATGCTGAATGGGGGACAGATCCGGAGATCTTGCTGGCCAGGGTAGTTGACTTACACCTTCTAGAGCACGTTGGGTGGCACGGGATACATGCGGACGTGCATTGTCCTGTTGGAACAGCAAGTTCCCTTGCCGGTCTAGGAATGGTAGAACGATGGGTTCGATGACGGTTTGGATGTACTGTGCACTATTCAGTGTCCTCTAGACGATCACCAGTGTTGTACGGCCAGTGTAGGAGATCGCTCCCCACACCATGATGCCGGGTGTTGGCCCTGTGTGCCTCGGTCGTATGCAGTCCTGATTGTGGCGCTCACCTGCACGGCGCCAAACACGCATACGACCTTCATTGGCACCAAGGTAGAAGCGACTCTCATCGCTGAAGACGACACGTCTCCATTCGTCCCTCCATTCACGCCTGTCGCGACACCACTGGAGGCGGGCTGCACGATGTTGGGGCGTGAGCGGAAGACGGCCTAACGGTGTGCGGGACCGTAGCCCAGTTTCATGGAGACGGTTGCGAATGGTCCTCGCCGATACCCCAGGAGCAACAGTGTCCCTAATTTGCTGGGAAGTGGCGGTGCGGTCCCCTACGGCACTGCGTAGGATCCTACGGTCTTGGCGTGCATCCGTGCGTCGCTGCGGTCCGGTCCCAGGTCGACGGGCACGTGCACCTTCCGCCGACCACTGGCGACAACATCGATGTACTGTGGAGACCTCACGCCCCACGTGTTGAGCAAATCGGCGGTACGTCCACCCGGCCTCCCGCATGCCCACTATACGCCCTCGCTCAAAGTCCGTCAACTGCACATACGGTTCACGTCCACGCTGTCGCGGCATGCTACCAGTGTTAAAGACTGCGATGGAGCTCCGTATGCCACGGCAAACTGGCTGACACTGACAGCGGCGGTGCACAAATGCTGCGCAGCTAGCGCCATTCGACGGCCAACACGGCGGTTCCTGGTGTGTCCGCTGTGCCGTGCGTGTGATCATTGCTTGTACAGCCCTCTCGCAGTGTCCGGAGCAAGTATGGTGAGTCTGACACACCGGTGTCAATGTGTTCTTTTTTCCATTTCCAGGAGTGTATATACATATATATCTTCTTCTGTGCGAATGCACAAACACTGCCCGAACTCTTACAGGAATCGGCAACGCGCCGCGAGTAATGTGTATAATGGGCAGGTTCACTACGAATGTAGAGCAGGACAATACGTTGAGTACGTGGGTTTCGCGGGAGGCATGCCAGAGATAAATCCCTGCAGTCGCGCTATCCTCTGTGTCCTCGGTGGCTCAGATGGCTAGAGCGTCTGCCATATAAGCAGGAGATCCCGGGTACGAGTCCCAGTTGGGGCACACATTTTCACCTGTCCCCGTTGACGTATGTCAATGCCTGTAAGCGGCTAAGGGCGTTCATTTCATTGTAAAACTCTTTTTCATTCTAAAGTTTAGATAGCGCCTGATGTTGATAATGATCGGGTGGGAATGAGGCAGAGCAGAGGTAGAATATATTTAACTGTTTCAACTAAGAGGGCGTAGGGCAGTGTCTTTTGTTCATGGCTATTACATTGGCAGTGATTATATAAATACTGCCTGTGTACTTTTTTAAATTTCATTGTACAGAATATCATTAAGTTGCATATGTCATGCAATATTACTCAAAAATAACTATTTTCGCCTTAGTAATTTAATTAATAAACCAATCAACACAGCAAATATTGTCCAAATGTGCAGTCTGTCATATAATTGATATGTTGAAAAGAACATATTGTGCCATCAGCTGAACAGTTGAATTTAATTCTCAACCGGTTTCGATTTTTACAATCATCTTTACAGGAGAAAAACAGTGTACATCGGTGGACCAAACACACATTTTCGTCGTATATGAGCCAATCAATTGTAGGGGATGTACACTGAGGTGAGACAAGTGATGAGATACCGCCTGACATTGTGTCGGACCTCTTGTTATCCGGAGAAATGCAGCAACTCTACGTGGTGTGGACCGAACAAGTCGCTGGGCGTCCACAGAAGAATTATTCAGTCATTGTGTCTCCATATGGCAACGGCCTTGCCGCAGTGGATACACCGGTTCCCGTGAGATCACTGAAGTTAAGCGCTGTCGGGCGTGGCCGGCACTTGGATGGGTGACAATCCGGCTGCCATGCACTGTTGCCATTTTCCGGGGTGAACTTAGCCTCGTGATGCCAATTTAGGAGCTACTCGACCGAACAGTAGCGGCTTAGGTCAAGAACAGCACCATAACGGCCGGAGAGCGGTGTGCCGACCCCATGCCCCTCCTAATCGCATCCTCATCTGAGCATGACATGGCCGTCGGATGGTCTCGGTGGGCCACTCGTGGGCAGAAGATGGAGTGCTTTGCGTCTCTATAGCTGTCCATAATTGCGAAGGTGTTGACGCTGCAGGAGTTTTGTGCGCCAATTGACCTCTCGATTACATTGGATGAGATTCGTGTTGAGCTCTCTGGGTGGGCAAATCGTTTGCTCGAACTGTCCAGAAGGTTCTTCAAACCAATCGTGAACAGTTGACATGGTTCATCACCATCCATAAAAATTCCATCGTTGTTTTGGAACATGAAGTCCATGAATGACCGTAAATGGTCTCCAAGTAGCCGAGTATAATCATTTCCAGTCACTAATCGGTTCATTGTATGTAAACACAGCCTACACCATTATGGAGCCACCTTGCACAGTGCCTTGTTGACAACTTGGGATCGCTGCTTCGTGGGGTCTGCACCACAGTCGAATTCTACCATCAGCTCTTACCAACTGAAGTTAGGACTCATGTGACCAGCCCACGCTTTTTCAGTTGTCTATGATCCACCCAATATGGTCATGAGCCCAGGAGAAGCACTGCGGGTGATGTTGTGCTGTTAGCAAATGCACTCGTGTAGGTGTCCACCACCTACAGCACTTTTACATCAAACTTCGCCATATTCTCCTAACACATCCCACACCGCTTATATTTCACAGAGTGATGCTTGTCTGTTAGCACTGACAACTCCGCACAAACGCCGCTGCTCTCGGTCGTTATGTCAAGGTTAACGTGGTAAAAGCTAATGTCTGAAATTTTCTATTCTCAGCACACTCATCACACTGTGGATCTCGAAATACTGAATTCCGTAATGATTTCGGAAACGGGATTTCCCATGCGTCTAGCTACAATTCCATTCCATGTCCGTCAATCGCTTGCGTCTTTGTCCCACAGTTGCGCAGAGTCACCTTGGTTAGTTACGGATGTGGCAATGTTGATGTTAAGGGGTGGACAGATGTGCTATCCACACTGTATGCCCTGGTAGGGAATAAGTGTATCCAAGCTGTCTGTGACTAGTGTAATCCATGGAAGAGTGCAAAATGTTAAGATGTCTGCGAGTCGTGTAAGTGAGCTGGGACTTGGGGACCAATCCGGTATTCACCTAGGGGTATGTGGAAAACCGCCTAAAAACCACATCCAGGCTGGCTGGCACACCGGCCTGCGTCTTTAATCCGATCTGGGGCCAGAGCACCTACCCGAGTCCAGGATGCAGCGCAATAGGGCTCTCGGCTAACCTGGTGGGTCTATTACCATTCCATGTCCAGAGATTGTTACTTCCCGTCATGCGGCCATAATGGTGTCGGAAACCTTTTCCCATGAATCGTCTGAGTACAAATCACAGCTCCGCCAATGCATTGCCCTTGTATACCTTGTGTACACGACACTACCACCACCAGCATACACTGACGAGCCAAAACATTATGACCGCCTGCTTAATAAGTTGTTGGTCCGTCTTTGAAACGCAATACGTCACCGATTCAGCGTGTTATGGATTCGACAGTTTGTTGGTAGGTTTGTGGGGTATGTCGACCAGGTGACCGCGCACAAGTCATATAATTTCCCTAAACAGTGGGCCGCTGATTCGCGTTCGCATTGATGGCGCCTGATAGCGACATAAACAGGTTTCGGTTACAACTGGATCATGCGAATTTCCTTGGCCAAGACATCAACATGAGTTCAGTGGACTGCTCTTCAAACTGCTGTAGAATGGTTCTGGCTCCGAGACACAATACTACTGGAAGATGATATAGCCGTCGGGGAGGACATCAAGCATGAATGGATGCAGGTGCTTCGCGGCTGTCAAAGTGTCCTCGATTACTAGCACAGGTCCCATTCGAGCGCAGGAGAATGTCACCCACAGCATAACACGGCTCCTACCAGTCTTCGTCAGTGGTGCGGTGTACATTTCCAGCCGACGTTCACCTCAGTGACGGCGTTTGTGGAGACGACCATCGACCTAGTACTTTTCCATTGATCAAAAGTCCAATTTGGACCGAGCGAGGTGGCGCAGTGGTTAGCACACTGGACTCGCATTCGGGAGGACGACGGTTCAATCCCGCGTCCACACATCCCGATTTAGGTTTTCCGTGATTTCCCTAAATACCTCCAGGTAAATTCCGGTAGGGTCCCTTTGAAAGGGCACAGCCGACTTCCTTCCCCGTCCTTCCCTAAACCGATGAGACCGATGACCTCGCAGTTTGGTCTCTTCCCCCAAAACAACCCCCATCTAATTTGGTTGGTTCTGTGCCCACTGCAATCGTGACTGACGATGTCGTTGGGTCGACATGTGGACACGTAAGGATGGTCAGCTCTGGAGCTTCATGTTCGATACAGTACGATGAACGGCATGCTCTGAAACATTTGCGAGAACACCGGAATTGTGCTCTTTCGCCAGAGACGCCACAGATCATCATCTCTCTTTGTTTAGAGAGCATACAAGCCTCCAAATCCCACGTTCTGTGAAGTGTCGCGGACGCCCAACCACTTATCGCCCATTGGTAGCTTCACTGTCCTTCTACCTCTTTGTATAGACGCTCACGACAGTAGCACGTGGAAAATCGACCAGCTTCGCCGTTTTTTGAGACACTCGTTCACAGGCTCTGAGTAATAATGACCTGTCCTTATCCATCCTACTTTACAGAGCAGACAAGCCTCCAAATCCCATGTTCTGTCGCGGACACCCAACCACTTATCGGCCACTGGTAGTTTCTCTGTCCTTCTACCTCTTTCTATAAATGCTCACGACAGTAGCACGTGGAAATTCGACCAGGTCCACCGGTTTTGGGACACTCGTTCCCAGGCTCTGCGTAATAATGACCGGTCTTTTGTCGAAGGCGCGTATCTTATTAGGTTTGCAAGTCGCCGAGTCCAAGGTGTGGTACAGGTACGTCGATGATACTTTCGTGGTGTGGAGCCATGGTGAAGAATAGCTCGGTGAATTCCTGAGACTCTTGAACAGCCTCCATGCCAACATAACATTTACCATGGAAGTAGAAAAGGACAAGGAACTGCCATTTCTAGATGTGCTGGTCACAAGGGACGGTGAAAACCTGGGACACAGCGTGTATCGAAAACCGACACACACGGACCGATACCTGCACAAACTGTCAAACCACCACCCGAACCAGAAAAGAGGCATGATTAGTACGCTCGTAACGAGAGCAGGACGATTATGTGAGCCTCAACACCTCAAACGGGAAATGCTACACCTGGAAACTGTTCTGAGGAGCAATGGATACTCCACAAATTACATTAGAAGTGTAACAGAGCCAAACACTCGGCGAAGTAAGGAACCAGAAAAAGAAATGTCGGGTACGGCCTTTCTGCCATACATTCCCAGAGTGACGGACAGAATCGGCCGTATATTGCGCAAACACGGCGTAAAGGCGATTTTCAAACCGACAAGGAAGATCAGAGAGTGTCTTAGATCGGCGAAGGAGAAAAGAGACCCACTTGCAACGTCGGGAATATACCGTATACCTTGCACATGCCGAAAAGTTTATGTCGGAATGACTGGACGATCCATTAACACCAGGATCAAAGAGCATAAGCGACATTGCAGGTTGGGGCAGGTGGAGAAATCGGCCGTGGCAGAGCACGCACTGAATGAGACCGACCACGTAATAAATTTCGCCGACACGGAAGTTCTGACTGTAGGGAAGCACTATCACACGCGCTTGTTCAGAGAAGCTGTAGAAATACAAAAACACGCGAGCAGTTTCAACAAGAAAGAGGAAAGCCTTAAGGTAAACGGATCCTGGCTTCCCGTACTGCAGCGAACGACCGTCGCAGGTAGCAAGAGGAGAACCGCACCGGAAATGACCGCGAAGAAGCCCTCGGACGTTGGCGCGCCAGGTACATATAGCCTGCGGCCGCGAGCTCGGCTCCAGTTCACCACCGGCAATGGAGGGTGAAGCTTTGACAATGCCAGCCACTCGTGCTGGCGAAACGTCAGAAAAATCATTAGATGAACGTCGGCCGAAGAACCCGAGACAGAATCCAATAGGCAGTTTGTCAACAAGTGGCCACGAAAGCCTCAACAATTTTGTAGTGGTCATGATGTTTAGGCTTATTAGTGTGTGTATATCGCTATCACATGTCATTTCTCACCTCAGTGTACATCAGTGGATCAAACACATGTTTCCGTCATTTGTGAGCCAATCAAATGCTGAAAATATGTAGTTCTCTGATAATAATGTTCTACATCTGGTTGATACATATACGACGAAAATGTATGTTTGGTACATTGATGCACACTGCTTCTCTCCTGTACAGATGATTGCAGTAATCGAAACCAGTAGAGAATAAACGTACACTTTCTCAGCTGGTGGCACAAATACGACTTCTTCGAATTATGTAACAGTGTAGACAGTCACCTACGAAAAGCTGCGTTACGCAATAGATTACATAATCGTCGTACTCGCTCTCGCTTGCTGTGCTAGAACACACTTCCGAACAGACGCAGAAGCAATCGAAACAAAATTTCGCAGAGCACCATGCAAATAGCTACCGCCTTCCTGGCATGCATATTAATCAGTAGCAATACCGGTAAACAAAATTCGTTAAAATTAAAAGATTGTTCTCTCTTCAACCACCTTCGATGCGAACAACAATTATTGGATAATTTATGTGAAACGAGGTGCGCTAACTGATGAAGAATTAAATAACACATTCTTATGGAACGTTTCCTCGAAACGATTGCTCTATTGGTCGATGCTGGTGAGGGAATTTGGATTTTTTTCGTGGATTTTTTTTTTAATTGATGAGTTTACTTGTCGACTTTTCCTTCAAGAATCTGACCACTGAGCGAGGTGGCGGAGCGGTTAGCACACTGGACTCGTATTCGGCCAGACGACGGTTCAGTCCCGCGTCCGGCCATCCTGATTTGGTTTTTCCATAATTTCCCTAAATCGCTCCAGGCAAATGCCGGGATGGTTCCTTTCAAACGTCACGGCCAACTTCCTTCCCCGTCCTTCCCTAATCCGATGAGACCGATGACCTCGCTTTTTGGTCTGCTCCCCCAAACAACCAAATTTAGCACAATTTTGCCTCTCACTCTATAAAAGTCTACGTATTACCAAAACTATGTGCCCACAAACTGTTAACCAACTCGTATGCTAACCTTTGACTAGACAGAACCTTGTTTCAATTTAACTGTAACTGTTCTGAATACAACTATTCTTTATATTAAATGCGTAACTGAAGTACTACAATTGTGTCGCCCTAATCAAATTACCACTTACCTCACGTCTTGCTAACATAGTTGCAGATTTTTCGAAAGCACAAGAACACACTGCAAGCAGGCAGCGGCTAAGATAGATTTCTGTTTCTAAATAAAATTGCCACGTGTTGCATACCACACGTGGTGATCAGTAAAGATAAACAGTGGGGTGGGGAGAGTAGCTATTTCTATGCAATGATGTTCCAAGACAACGATTTTAGAACGAAGTATAATTCAAAAAGACACTTTTGCATGAAATAGGTCTGGCCAAGACTGTGCTTAACAAAGTGAAGAATGATTTAAAGAGGGTACAATGTTAACACAC
Organism: Schistocerca cancellata; assembly: GCF_023864275.1. Classification (NCBI taxonomy): domain Eukaryota; kingdom Metazoa; phylum Arthropoda; class Insecta; order Orthoptera; family Acrididae; genus Schistocerca; species Schistocerca cancellata. Next base: position 52,215,629 of record NC_064637.1, on the reverse strand, counting down.
ATTTTCCATGAAAATCACACAGCTTAATCAGGTAATATGTTAATATATGACTCAGCGAAGTAGGGCGGTCTTTCTCTCACCTCTGAGCAAGTGAACAAAGTTAACTAGCTGCAAATTTGCCTCTGCAAATCTGATTCGCAGTGGTGCAGTTCTACCTCAAACTTCTTCCCTTCAAAAAACAATAACATTATTCGACATTTATACTCTCTTCGCTTTCTAATATACACGGTGGTCCATTAATCGTGACCGGGCCAAATATCTCACGAAATAAGCGTCAAACGAAAAAACTACAAAGAACGAAACTTGTCTAGATTGAAGGGGGAAACCAGATGGCGCTATGGTTGGCCCTCTAGATGGTGCTGCCATAGGTCAAACGGATATCAACTGCGTTTTTTTAAAAATTGGAATCCCCATTATTATTACATATTCGTGTAGTACGTAAATAAATACGAATGCTTTAGTAGGGCCACTTCTTTCGGTTTGCGATATATAGCGCTGTAATAGTCACAAACACATGGCTTACAATTTTAGACGCACAGTTGGTATCAGGCAGGTTTTTTAAATTAAAATACAGAACGTAGGTACGTTTGAACATTTTATTTCGTTTGTTCCAATGTGATACATGTACCTTTGTAAACTTATCATTTCTGAGAACCCATGCTGTTACAGCCTACTTATATGTAAATATCACATTAATGCAATGAATTCTCACCATAATGTCCATCAACCTCAATGCATTTGGCAATACGTTTAACGACATTCCTCTCAACAGCGAGTAGTTCACCTTCCGTAATGTTCGCACATGCATTGACAATGCGCTGACGCATGATGTCAGGCGTTGTCGGTGGATCACGATGGCAAATATCCTTCAACTTTCCCCACAGAGAGATATCCAGGGTTGTCAGATCCGGTGAACGTGCGGGCCACGGTATGGTGCTTCGACGACCAATCCACCTTTCATGAAATATGCTATTCAATACCGATTCAACCGCACGCGAGGTATGTGCTGTGCATCCATCATGTTGGAAGTACATCGCCATTCTGTCATGCAGTGAAACATGTTATAGTAACATCGGTAGAACATTACATAGGAAATCAGCATATATAGCACCATTTAGATTGCCATCGATAAAATGGGGGCCAATTATCCTTCCTCCTATAATGCCGCACCATACATTAACCTGCCAAGGTCGTTGATGTTCCACTTGTCGCAGCCGTCGCGGATTTTCTGTTACCCAATAGTGCATATTCTGCCGGTTCACGTTACCGCTATTGGTGAATGACGCTGCGTTGCCAAACAGAATGCGTGCAAAAAATCAGTCATCGTACCGTAATTTCTCTTGTGCTCAGTGGCACAACTGTACACGACGTTCAAAGTAGTCGCCATGCAATTCCGGGTGCATAGAAATGTGGTACGGGTGCAATCGGTGTTGATGTAGCATTCTCAACACCGACGATTTTGATATTCCCGTTTCTCGCGCAGTTTGTCTACTAGTTATGTGCGGATTAGCCGCGACAGCAGCTAAAACACCTACTTGGGCATCATTATTTGTTGCAGGTCGTGGTTGACGTTTCACATGTGGCTAAACACTTCCTCTTTCCTTAAATAACGGATCCGGCGAACGGTCCGGACACTTGGATGTTGTCGTCCAGGATATCGAGCAGCATACATAGCACACGCCCGTTCGGCATTTTGATCGCAATAGCCATACATCAACACGATATCGACCTTCTCTGCAGTTGATAAACGGTCCATTTTAACACGGGTAATGTATCACGAAGCAAATACCGTCCGTACTGGCGGAATGTTACGTGATACCACGTACTTATACGTTTGTGGCTATTACAGCGCCATCTATCACAAAGCGCAAAAATTGGTCCAACTGAAACATTCATATTTCTTTACGTACTACACGACTATGTAATAAAAAATTAGGGTTTGTATTTTAAAAAAACGCAGTTGATATCCGTTTGACCTATGGCAGCACCATCTAGCGGGCCAACCAAGTGACATCTGGTTTCCCCTTTCAAGCTAGACGAGTTTCGTTCTTTGTAGTTTTTTCGTTTCATGCTGATTTCGTGAGATATTTGGCCCAGTCACTATCAATGGACCACCCTGTATACACCTTATTCGTGCTTGCTGTTCTTTAGAATAAATCTTTCTTCACCTAATTGATGTCATTGCAACATAGCACTAATGAATGCTTCCATCACCTGCCACACTTCAACTATTAATGTGTCAGTGTGTGCAGAGGCAAAGACCCCCTTCCTTCCGCCTCCTTGATTTCTATTTCACCATCTATGGCCGTCCTATCGCCCTCATTCCCACCCTTAAGTACCTTGGCGTCACACACGACCGTCGCCTCTCCTGGACCCCCCACCTCCGGACAATCCAAGCCAAGGCACGCTCCCGACTTTGTCTCCTCAAGCTCCTCTCCGGCCGTACGTGGGGTCTGGACCCCTCCACCATCCTCCACACGTATAAATCCCTCATCGGCCCTATCCTTCATTACGCCCATCCGGCTTGGATCTCCGCCCCCCGCCCTCCATTTTATAAATCCCTCCAAATCCTTGAACGCCATGCTCTCCGCCTCGCCTATCGCATCTGTCTTCCCTCCCCCATGCGGATCCTGTACGATCTCATCCTCTTCCCCCACCTCCTCCTTTTCCTTGAAAGGATACGGATCCTGTACACCTCCCTTAAACTCGATCCTCCTCACCCGCTAGTCTCCCCCATCCTCTCCCATCCCCGCCCGCTGCCGCGCCTGTATTCCCACGTCCCACCCAGTCTCCATCTCTCCACCCTCCTTACCCTCTCCCAAAGTGGCTTCCGCCAGCTCCCTCTCCCTGATGATGCCCTCTGTCCCTCCATCTACCACTCCTACCAACTTTGATCCTCCCACCCTCCTCCTGTGTTTGCTCCTCTGGGCACCCTCCCTCCCTTCTCTCCCTCTTCCCTCCCTCCTCCATTTCTCCTGACTCCTCCCCTGGGCTTCCCCTCCCCTGTCCCTCTCCTCCTCCCCCCATCTCCTCAGCCATTGGCATCCTTGTTCTCCCCTCTCCCCCACCTCACCCTTGTTCCCCTCTTGGCAGGTCCCCAGACTCGCACACGCTACGTGGACATTCGCGCGCCGGAGATCACCGCCATCAGTGTCTCGTGTGTGCCGTCGTGTTTAGTGTTCAGCGTTCACCGTCACACTCCATCGTTCAACAGTGTCATCGTCATCTTCAGTGTTTGTGCGTCTTATCAACAGTTCGCAGTGTGGATTATCGTCGAGTGTGAACGGCTCCGTGTTTGTCTTTATGTGTCTACTGTTTTATTGCGCACCGTTCTGTAACTTATGTGTCTTCTCACTGTTTTTTCTCCTTGTGTATTCTATGGCTTAAGAGCAGCGTAGACTGCTGCTGACAGCCTGCCTGTTGTACAGGTTTTAAAATAACAATAAAGAAGAAAAAAAAGAGGCAAAGACTGTGCCACAACAAGACCAAAGATCATTAACAGTAACGTAACTTGCTCTCTCTGACGTGCACATCTACAACATACAAAAATCAAAATGACATGACCACCTTAAAATGTGACAGCTATTTCCTTGCAACTCTGACTGGAATAATAGATCTTAATCACAACTATTCTGAGAGTCAATGCCATTTCAGCTAGGCTTACAAAGTCAGAAGAAAGGTAGTAAGTTAGCTAGAAGTCGTATCCTAGTGTGTGCCCAGTGAAAGTAGTTAACTGGACTTAGAATAAGGTGATACAAGGTTCGCCCTTCCCATGTATAAGTGGCTCATTCGCAGTTGTAGCAAGCGATCCCATGGTGATGATTAATCGAATGTCTGCATTTCTTCGAAAGTATGCACTTCTAATAGAAAAAATATTTGTGTTTAATCGCAGTACATGCCTCTAACGAGCCTTCCTCTGTTCTTAGTGGCAACGTTAGTTCTATTTGGCAATACCAAAGTGGGTAAATGTCAAGATGGTCATCTGGCTATAACAGCTTTCTTTTGGATAACGAGGAAGACTACAGTGTATTTTGATTTAAGCCGACGGTAACTTGAAGAGTATAAAACTAAAGACAAAACATCCAGACCATGTTCAGCAAACCCATCTAATTTTTTCAGCGTCATCAGTGAGATTAGATTTCTGAGAAAGCAGGTATCACTTCGTAAGAAAGCCCTCAGAATATTTAATATTTATTCAACTTAATTGCAAAACCCAAACAGCCGCCTATTACTGGCGAGAAATCACTTGTTCCTGCAGCAGTCAAAATGCATGAAGAAATGTTTGGCGGGAAATTGATACCACTCTGAGATGATACGGTGTTCATCGTATTGATGCAAAAGTCAGTGACATGGAAAAAACAATTTCTGCCACGTCTTCACGATAGTTCAAAATTGGCCCTGTTACCTGATGACGGCAGTGATTAGGGACTTCGAAATAATATCGATATATCGAGATTATTTCCTAACTCGTATCGATATACATAGGCACAAAATTTCACCACCACTATATCGACATAGCGATGTAGCAATATAGTGAAATATCTTTGTGATGGCCCAAAATTGGCCCTGCAATCTGATGACGATACTGATTAAGGACGTTGACAGAATACGGATTTATCGTCCTCACAGCTTTACTTCTGACAGTACCTCGTCTCCTACCTTCCAAACTTCACACAAGCTCTCCTGCCAACCTTGCAGAACTAGCACTCCTGAAGGAAAGGATATTGCGGAGACATGGCTTACCCACATCCTGGCGGATGATTCCAGAATGAGATTGTCACTCTGCAGCGGAGTGTGCGGTGGTATGAAACTTCCTGGCAGATTAAAACTGTGTACCGGACCGAGGCTCGAACTCGGCACCTTGGCCTTTCGCGGGCAAATGCTCTACCATCTGGGCTACCCAATCACGACTCATGCTCCGTCGTCGCAGCTTTCCACTATAACCCGAGGAAGTGCTTTCCACAAATATATTGATATAGCGATATCGAGTGCCGAAATTATTATTTTATATTACATTTCTCTCGCAATTTTCGGTTAATATTTCGAATCGTTCATTTGAAATTGTAGAACATTGTTCTACTTTCACTGTGTGAAGGAGTCTTACTACTTCGTGAGCCTTGAGCGCGTCTAGTTTTTGTCTTTGAGTGTGTGAAGCAAGGATAGGTGGCAGAAAGAAGAAGTCCGATTCCGATTTGAAGAAAACGCAGATCATAGTAACAAATTAAGATCAATTTTTCACGCAGCTAGTGCGCTGTTTCTTCAGATTGCCATTCATAAATACAGCTGCTGAGACCGTTGAGCAGAAATCGAAATGAGAAGGTTGGTCTTTGTGGTCGGCGAAGAGGTGTTAGGGGAAATGTTGACCTAATCGGCGCTGCCAACAGAGAAACTGCAACGTTTAGCCTCACCACGCAGTTGTGACACTACAGCTGCTACCTCCCTGGCTTTGGCAGAGATGAAAAAAAAAAAAGGGAAGCCGGCACGAAGTGTTCCGGACAAATCCGATCTGTGACGAAATCGAACTGACGGACCCATCGGACAGCTTTTATTGTGCCGCTTATATGCAGACACCACTGTTAGCAAAGGGGTTATCACCGACTATGAACGTGCATCGTTTTCCTCTGACTGCTTGCTCCAAGGAATATAATCAGGCTACTAATTTGTTGTTATACAGGGTATCAGATAGTAAATCAGTACTTACATTTAGAGCTCTAAAACTGGCAGTATATTGACAATATGCAGCCGATATTTGCATAGGACGGAACGTCAGTATTTTCTCCACCGATACGTCGATACATCATTAACTCTTTCGATATGTCAGCGAGCGAGAATGATACTCTTTTAAATATCGATACATCGTATTCCACATTTAAAAAAAAAATCAGCTGTTGCAGTATTGATATAGAACTTCTATCCCAACAACATATTGTTTTTGTACGCTACTGATAATGAAAATGAAATACATCAGGACTCTAAACTTTGGAATGTCGACCACAGGCAAAGATATTTTCTTTTCCTTCAATTCCTTTCTCTTTCTTTTTTTTTTAAAAAAAACAATCTGTCGTGGTAAAATTGTTTTGTGCCGATGATTCTGTAAAATTGACACATTGCACCACACACAGGGATGAGTTGTTTTATAACGTGGTTCAATTGGGATTCAATAAAGTGCTGAATGATGCAGCCAGTTGTGTAAATTCTGTGATAGCACGAGCTTTAAACAACAGGCTACCTTCCGTTCTTTTTCGGGAGAGGTGGTTTCTACTCATTATTCGCGTCTATTGCACACGGAGATACGTTGGTTGTCTCCTGGTTAAGTTCTTCGACTCGATGTTGATCTGAAGAATGGCGTTTGTGTATTTCTACGGATCAGCAATTCTATACTTGAGGCTGTGTTTCTGCATGGATAAAGGATTCTTGTTTCTTGCTACTTGGCTGATGTTTTTGAGAAACTGACCGACACTGTAGTATCGCAACAATGTTAAACAGTAATATCATCTTTCTAAGTGCGAAAATGCTTGCGTTTGATAGGACTTGTATTTTAAAGTAACGGACAGGGAAGGGTAACTGCGATATCTTATTTTGCCTGAATGATTTCGCGAAGCAAAATAAGTTGGATGTAGGATAATTAGCGTATTAGATGTTAAAAACATTCGTCAACAATTCGCGGATAAATTTCCAGAACCTTATTTTGGTTCTGACTACATCGACAACACTTTCGATACTATCATAACCGACCACTCACCACACACTTGTGAACAGTAGAACGACAGCAGCTAACAGAACTGTCAAGTGACAGAAGATTTCAATCTGAATCTCAGTCGAAGCGTCCTGAAATCTGCGTGTAGACACGGAATGATTATCCCAGTTCAGCAAGAAGGGTAGCGGATATATTATTACCCTTCGCATCAACTTACTTGTGAAACTCAACATTTTTCAAAATGCCATTAATAACGTCAATACGTCGGTCCCAACATGCAGCTTGAAGGGGATCTGCGAGATGCTATTTCATAGATCCAAGGGAGACTGGGTATGCTTTCTTCACAGATCTAAGCACAAACACAGCACACTAAATGTGCAAATGTCAGAAATTCTTCAAGGCATTTTTTCTCTATCGTTGCAACTACAAAAATGAGTCATTCTTTCACCAGATGCAGATCACTTATATATATATATATATATATATATATATATATATATATATATATATATATATATATGCATTTACATGAAAAATGAAAGAGCCTTTACCATCCTTCACCCCCTCTCACTCTGCCACAAGCCTGACGCCCCCCCCCCCCCATCACCACACTTTCTCCTCTAGCTTACACTCCATCACACTGCTATACACTTATGTCCACTCGTCATGGTTTCTTCAGCCCCTACAACAAAAAAAAAACCTCTATCGCTTATCCTTCCCTACCCTTACACAGAAACATAATGAAATAAAATCATACACGTAACATAATCTTAGTAAAAATAAAAAAAAGTGTAGGTCGAAAACAAAGTACTGGAAACGTTATGTTGGCAACACTACAAAACACAAACCGTAACACATATTTTGAAGTACAAAAACAAACATAAAAAATGGTGTGCATAAAACTGTGTTGTAAAAAACATAAGAAATACATAGTGCAGCAGAACAACTAAAATTTAGACCAAAATTATGAGTGTCTAGCGCAGAAAAACACCGAAGTTCTAGCAGGCGGCATTTACCGATGTAAGCGAGAAATCAACCGGAAATCACCGTAAGTACGAATCAACTCATTCTTAACGAACAGTTTTTCGATCTAAACGCAAATCAAAATGTAAGTAACTTAATTACAGAACACTGATGATGCTTTACTTCAATAAAGCGAAACGCGTCTGGTGAAAAAAAAATCATGCAGTTCTGTACTTGCTCCGATAGAACAAAAATACCCTCAAGAATTACAAAGCAACCACGGACACTATGGCCACACAAATCGAGAATTAAATGACAGAAAATTTCCGAATTTTGATCCGGGTTCATTTTTACTCTTGTTTATTTCCTTTTTGGATTATCGGTTTAAATACGAGTATAACAGTTTTTAAATCATCATTTAAACGTTGACTATTGTTCTGTCGTCATTTGTACATCGTAATATTTCACGTACTAAAACACTGTAAATAAATTACAAGCAGTACAGATGGAAACACCGAAAAATCTCTGTTAGATTTTTTTCATACTATTAACTTGTATTTCGTTCTGTCACTCTCAGTTACTTCTGATTTAGTTTTGTATTTCGTGTTTTCCCTATTCAGTGGTATGCAATCACATTAATGCTTGGGCATCTAATCCTATGTACATTACCTACATCTTGTGCTCACAAATTACCTTTCTCTCTATTTGTGTATGTTTAATTTGTCTAATATATGGTAGCAGTATAGCACCTGGCTGTCTGCTGTGACAGAAACAGTGTAGCCAACGTAGCTTTCTCAATCAAGCCAAAGAGATTTGTACTCTTTCGTACAGTAGTTAAGGGGGTTAGGATGTCAAACTGGCCGACTTGGAGCAGGAGAGGCCCCACAGGCGTTTTAATTTCCACTGTCTATACTTTTACAAATAAATTGATAACACTTTGTCTGTATGACCAGGAATGATTCAGGATTCACACTCATAGCAGTGGAAGTTCAAAAACACAGCAAAATAAATTTGTTACACGTGAAATTTCATCATTTTTTCACTTACTATTGGCTGCATTTGTTGCTGTAGGTACATGAGTAACTGAGATTCTTCGATGAATTTAGCACAGCACACAAACCATACTTACAGGTGTATGAAACTCTAGAATTTATTTAATTTATGAAAAAATGGTCGAGCTGTTACATTTTAAACTTCATTTTTAGAAAAAACTAAAATCTCAGTTTTTACCACAGTTTTTTATAGATTTGGAGAACCTAGAGTTTCATACACCTGTAAGTATGGTTTGTATGCTATGCAAAATTCATCGAAGAATCTCTTCTAATGATGGAGAAATGTGTACCTATAGCAACAAATGCAGGCAATAGTAAGTGAAAAAATGATGAAATTTCACAAGTTAAAAATGTATTTTCTAAGTTTTTGAACTTCCACTGCTATGAGTGTGAATCCTGAATCATTCCTGGTCATACAGACAAAGTTTTATGAATTTATTTGTAAAAGTGGAAATTAAAACGTCCTGTGGTGCCTCTCCTGTTTCAAGTCGGCCTCTCCACGTCCTACCCCTCTTAAGTTGGTGGCGGAAGAGACCCCTCTGGCCTCTTCCGGCTACCTGGGGGCAAGTTCTTAGCAGGGCGAAATGTAAACAGTGTGATGGTGTAGGCTGTCTGCAAATAACTGAACAACAAAGTGGCAGAAAGGGTTTAGCGTCAAAATTTCCTGTACTGTGTAGATCCTGCAATAAATCTACCTCGAAAATGACTTCAAACATTGTGCGTAATTCTTATGATGTGAATTTGAAGTTAGTGTATGTAATGCGTGCAGTAGGATAAGGAAAAAAGGCTGTTCAAACGTTTTGGGGTTTGATGGGCCTTCCTCCTCCTCCCATTAGGTGCAGAAGGTAGTTAAAAATAGTTTTAGGTGGCTTGGCAGTTGTGTCTAAAGCATTTATGAAACGTGCAGTAGAAGAAACTGTAAATATGAAGGGAAGCAGGGGCATTGCTGTTTCATTTGATGGGACATGGCAACGTCGATGACATCGTTCCTTGAGTAGTTTGTAAGTGCTACTTCTCTGGAGCATGGAAAAGTTGTTGATGTTGAGTGCCTATCTAAGTACTGCCACACCTGCCATGGTACCACTGAGGGACTTATTGAACATCAGTGTTCTAAGAATTATGATGGTTACAGTGGAGGTATGGAGTGTGATGGAGCTCTAAAAATGTTTCAGGGGTCGGTGCCCGTGTATAACGTTAGATATACGAAGTACCTAGGCGATGGGGACTCTAAAGCTTTCAATAAAATTAATGAGTTCAGTGTTTATGGTGATACCTTGGTAACAAAACTGGAGAGTTGTGAAAATGTGCAAAAGAGGATGGGTGCTAGATTCAAGAAGCTAGGAAGGTAAATGTAAGGAAAAGTGCTACCTGATGGAAAACCTCTATCTGGCCGAGGCAAATTGACAGAAACTGAAATAGACCTTCTTCAGACTTATTACGGACTGGCCATTAGACGAACTGCACCTCTGAATGGGAAAAGCTGTATGGGCCACCTACATACATATGTTCTCCACAGATGACCACCCTGTTCGTGGACTTTGCCCTAAAGGAGCAAATTGTTGGTGTGGTTACCAAAGAGCAAAAGCAAGTGGTCAAATATACCATCACAAGCATTCTCTTCCTGAGCCTGTTCTGAATTAAATAAAACGAATTTTTAGAGACCTGAGTGTCCTTATTTCGCTTATTCAATGTCTTCATAGGGGCACCCAGAATACAATAAAAAGTTTGAACCATAGCATATGGGAAAGATTACCCAAGAATGTTTCTGTCGGACCAAATACATTAAAAGCTGGTGTACTAGATGCAGTGATATGTTTCAATGATGGAGTGATAGAAAGTTTGGAAGTCCTGAGAAGTTTCGAAATAAAATGTGGCTCTAATATGGAAGATCAATTGCTTGTGTTAGACAGACAACAGCTGCATGAAGCTGAATGATTTGCTCTTCAAGTTACCAAAGAAGCAAGAAGTGCTACAAGGAATGCCATGAGGAAGCTTGAAGATGAAGAAATGATGCAGGATGAAGACTATGATTCAGGAATGTTCTGAGGTACAGTTTAATTGGACTCATATCTTCATTCGCAAGTTCCTGGAAGTTGTATTTTTCAGAATTCAGGTACAAGTATTTCCTAAAGTTTATAAAGCATTGCTCTAATTTATTTAAGTTGCGAAAGTCCATACCTATGCAGTAGAACTAAGCTGTCTTGCAGAATGAACTAAATTATAAACAAAAATAACATTTTACTAGGAAAAAAATTATAACAATTAAAATGTAAGATGTGATATTTGTTATCTTTGGAAAATACAAAACAGGTGGAATTCAATAGGTCTAGTACTTAACCCTGTGATGCATATACAGGGCCTCCGAGGCTCTTGTATGTCTTCATTTTTAAAATAATTCTGCAATTTTTTTTTTATTTCAAACTGCTTTCCAGTACTCTTTCACTAAGAATGTGACATTCCTCGTATCAAGTCTGAACGAGATACCTTTTTAAGTTTTTTGTATAATTCAATACGCTTACCCATACACCATGAATGCGTAAGCAGGGCTTCAGAAGCCCTCACACATTTATAAATGTTCTTTACCCTATATTGTCTTCAACATTTGTTTGGGAGCAGTTATTAATTCAACAATAACTGTAGTGGTATTTCCAGCAAAAGGAGTGCCAACAGCAGCAGTAGCTGTAGTAGTAATAGTATAACTAAAAATAATAAACATTAATTTCACATATTGGCAATGTCGGTCTATTACTGATCTTTTTGCTGTCATATGTTTTATTATTGCGTAGTATTGTTATCCTGTGCTGCTCTTGTCTGCCTCACTGTTACTGTAGTTTGTTTGTTGCTGCAAGGCCCATATTGTTACGAGTATGAGTCATTTAGTGCTGCACAAGTTGCTGTTCGAGAGACACGCCTTTTGCTATGGTTTTGACACGCAAAGTAAGAGAATCAGTACGTGCAAATGCAGCTAATTTTGAAAGTGTCGTGGCTCAGTGGTTTGAAGAAGATGATTCTTGCGAGGAAGGAAATGTTTTTGAAGATGCAAATAGTGAAGAATCAGCCAATGAACCTGCAGATGTGAATATTGAGGCAGATGACACTCCTTCCGATAATATTGCTTCATCAGAGTCTGAAAATGAAGAACCACCACAATAAGGTATAGAAGACCACACATACATTAGTCGGAATGGAACAATTTGGAAATTGGATCCTCTTGCAACTTTCCGTACTAAAAAAAATGCAATTTTATGTGAACAATGAATAATAACTTTTTGTCAAAATATTGCCTATATACATAATATTGTGAATAAAGAGTATGTTTTAATTGAAGAAATTGGTTGTAATAAATGTTATAAAACGTAAACTGCAACTTATAAGTGAATTAATAAAATTATTTGTATATGTTGTATGTAAATGGGTGTAACTAATAAAAATTTTCACTCTTAGAGTTTTTAAAAAAAACTTTATAAACTGTTAATCAGGCCCACCAGATCCTGTTACTGTATCTTAGGAATATTTCAACATGACAGTAAATTTGACAGAAATAAATTTAACTCCAAAGAATGATTATATGAAAACAGGAAATTTTTAAATTAGGGCAGGGACTTGGAGGCCCTGCATATGCATTCATGTGTGTTTTCGGCACCATGCATCCTAGGGTTAAGACATCATGTCATGCACGTGTGGTAAAAATGTATAACATTGGATTCAATGCTACCTTAATTTGAGGAAGCATTTTGGAAAAAATGCATCAGTTTCTTTGTAATTTTTAATACTTCTAATTTGTTTAGAAAGTGTGCTGCATTACGTGATATCAACAAAAAATATGTAAAACATATACATTATAAACAGTGCCTGAAAGAAATAGGTGTTGATCTTCCATAATATTGCGCCAAAAGGTACCCTGCATTCTTAGTGGTACAGGGTACTTATAAATGGTGGAAAAATCGAAATTTTTTTATGACTGTATTAAATTCTATAGCCTTACCTGATTACATTGATATATACATCATAGGGTTTCAAATAAAAAAAGACCTATATATAGCAGATTTTAGAGTTATGGGCATGTATGCCGCCCTGCCCCCTTTATTTCTGTTACAGAAACCAGTATTATTTCGAAAAGAACTGTGAACTTTCTATTTTCAGAGATTATACGTATGATACATTCTACATGTTGGTAACAGTGCAGGTTTCAAGTGTCTGTAAATGATCATCTATGCTACTATTTACTTTTGCTTCGCTGAAGCAGTTTGTTCACGTGTTACTGAATGTTTGTTGCGCAAATGCTACATATACTTGTGGAAGTACATATCCCTTAGTGTGCAATAAATACGAACTCTGCCACGCATCAAGGAATTCAATAAAAGGTAATTCCGTGGTAACCAGCTCACAACCAAAGCAATCCATACTGTTGAAAGTAACCTATGTATCAGTTCTTTAGGGAAGAAACCACCACATGGCACACCTCCTGGTGTTTGTAGTGCATTTGTTGTTGTTGATGTGGACATCTTATCTTCTTTGGTAAAGGAAGTGGTACTCGAGACTGGACCTTTGGTGAAGAAGGTACTCTTAAGAGCGACTTCGTGCTGGTGAATGTGTGAATGTGTAAAGGTGTGTAGCTATTCCAACTGATGTACACGTTTGCTCTGTTGTTTCATTTTCAAGTTCGGTGGTCGTATTTTTATATTTTTCAGACTGTATTCACGAGTGTATTTTTCTTTATGTTGTAAGTTTTCCGGGTCCTTGCTTTGTGTAAGCAGAATACGTGGTGTAGGAAGTTCGTTACGACAGAGCAGGTTTAAAATTCAGTTGCCTGACTTCTCTTTCCACTTGAATGTGTGTGTGAACTTTTCTTTTGTGTGTGTGTGTGTGTGTGTGTGTGTGTGTGTGTGTGTGTGTGTGTAACTAACAGCTCAGTTTCCATACCACGTGGTGGTGATTTCAACATATGTAATTTTAGTGTCATCTTGAATAAGTTTTGTTCTTAATTTCGTGAGAAATTTTATTGCTATTTGTGTCTATACGATTTACATCTGTGTTCTTGAAGTTTTCACGAGTCTTAGTAATTTTGCTTTGTTCACAGAAATTCACAGCATTTGCGGATGTTTCACACCAGCTTAGCTAGGTTTCATGTACAACGTGATGAAAATAAATTTCTTGTCGGAAAGTATTCCATAGTATTCTGATTTGCAGTAATTGAATAACAGAGGCAGAGATGAACCTCTGAGCCTTTACCTTATTGTGATGGGCAAGATCCTTTTTATCTGTATTCTTGTGTGTGTGAATCGTGTATGTTTGTGTGAACTTTTCCCATGCGCGCCGAATGTTTCCATCTCATTTATCACCGCAATTTTCCTCGGCACTCACTGTGAGTGAGTTAATTAATTAAAAAACAGGCAGCCTCGCATTATACTTTAGAATTACTGTGTGAGTTTTAAGTATGATGTTTTACTACAATTAACTAAGTTAAATGGTGAAGACTGTTTCTCAGACAAACCCCTCCTCATTTTTAAGACTATTTTTAATACATCACACCTGGCGTTTCTGAGGATGAAACGTCAGGCCTTACATTTGCAGACTTCTATCTGATTATCTTATCTTTTTGTTGAGAATTAAGCTTCTGCTTGCTGTGAATTATGGGATGTATCGTTTGAGCTCAAATTGTTCCCATACATTCATTCATTGTATTAACTTGGAACTTGTTATTCATATTAACATGTGAGTTATGCTTACCAATTCATTGATCAATTCAGTTCATATATTACATTTTCTCAATTTTCATTACATTTGGCAGCGACTCAGAAAAATTTTATGGCACACGAAACTTACAGTAGACTGCAGAGTTCCAGAATTACTAACTTCCCCCAGTTTCTGTTTGCAAATAACTTTCCAGATAACCGTTCACCGACTAATAACTATTTAACAGTTAAGCTTTAAGTAACTAGCTAATTTGTAAGAAAAAAGTAGTGGAAGACACATAGTGTTCTATGTGTACTTGAATTACACTCCCTAATCATTATTACTGTTATTATTATTATTGGCGAATTCTCCCCAGAGATGGAAGACGTTAAGAAAATTTTTCTTTGAATCCTTCTTGTTCCAGTATGCTTTAAATCTTTCCGAAAAGGCTTGTTTACGGTTATTCGACCACTTTGGTCTGTACTGTTTTTCTTTCTGTTGCTCTGATATGACTTAACATTTGTCTACTTTGTGTCTGAACGTGTCTCTTTCTAGAATGTCGGCTGGTCTTATGTTTGCATTATTTAGGTCCTTTCGAATTTCGTCTAGCCAAGGTACGGAATTCTTAACTGAGATTAGATAATCTATAACTCTCTTGTCAATCGATTTTCTGATAGTCCGCTGATATTACGAAAGAATTTCATTCGCCTTTTCCTAATATCAGTTTCGATGTTACAAGCCTTTTCTGTTGTTTTAACCGACAATAACCTATATTCGTCTTCGGCCTTCCTCCCAGAATTTTTCTGATTATCTTTCTCTCTTCAATTATTATTATTATTTCTTTCCTTTCTCAGACGTTATGTCTGGTTAAAAATAGAAAGTGACACGGACCTTGAACAAGCGTGACTTCCTTTTAACTGTACAGTATATGTTACATTGCATTTAGGAACTTTCGGGTAATTGAACATGTATCAATAATTACAGATTTCTGTAGTTGTATATATATGTTTGGATGTAGCTGTATTGCTTTGATGTACTGGTGGATATTGTGTGGTAAGACTCCTGTAGTTGATAGTATACCTGGTATAATGTCAACTTTATCCTGATGCCACATGTCCTTGACTTCCTCAGCCAGTTGGATGTATTTTTCAATTTTTTCTCCTGTTTTCTTCTGTACATTTGTTGTATTGGGTATGGATATTTCAATTAGTTGTGTTAATTTCTTCTGTTTATTGGTGAGTATGATGTCAGGTTTGTTATGTGGTGTTGTTTTATCTGTTATAATGGTTCTGTTCCAGTAAAATTTGAATTCATCATTCTCCAGTACATTTTGTGGTGCATACTTGTATGTGGGAACGTGTTGTTTTATTAGTTTATGTTGTATGGCAAGTCGCTGATGTATTATTTTTGCTACATTGTCATATCCTCTGGTGTATTCTGTATTTGCTAGTATTGTACTTCCGCTTGTGATGTGATCTACTGTTTCTTTTTGTTGTCTGCAAAGTCTGCATTTATCTGTTGGGATATTGGGATCTTTAATAATATGCTTGCTGTAATATCTGGTGTTTATTGTTTTATCCTGTAATGCAGTCATGAATCCTTCTGTCTCACTGTATATATTGAATTTTCTTAGCCATGTGTTGGATGCGTCTTGATCGATGTGTGGCTGTGTTAGATGATACGGGTGCTTGCCATGTAGTGTTTTCTTTTTCCAATTTACTTTCTTCGTATCTGTTGATGTTATGTGAAGGGTTGTAGAAGTGGTTATGAAGTTGCAATGGTGTAGCCGATGTATTTATATGAGTGATTGCCTTGTGTATTTTGATAGTTTCTGCTCGTTCTATAAAGAATTTTCTTAGATTGTCTACCTGTCCATAATGTAGGTTTTTTATGTCGATAAATTGCTCTCCTTCTTCCTTTCTGCTTAATGTGAATCTTTCTGTTGCTGAATGTATGTGATGTATTCTATATTTGTGGCATTGTGATCGTGTAAGTGTATTGAGTGCTTCTAGTTCTGTGTTACTATTATTATTATTATTATTATTACTGTTGTTGATGCAATTGATGTTGTTGAGGTGGTCTTCAGTCCTGAGACTGGTTTGATGCAGCTCTCCATGCTACTCTATCCTGCGCAAGCTTCTTCATCTCCAAATACGTACTGCAGCCTACATCCTTCTGAATCTGTTTAGTGTATTCATGTCTTGGTGTCCCCCTACGATTTTTACCCTCCGCGCTATCCTCCAATACTAAATTGGTGATCCCTTGATGCCTCAGAACATGTACTACCAACCGATCCCTTCTTCTGGTCAAGTAGTGCCACAAACTCCTCTTCTCCCCAATCCTATTCAATACTTCCTCATTAGTTACATGATCTACCCATCTAATCTTCAGCATTCTTCTATAGCACCACATTTCAAAGGCTTCTATTCTCTTCTTGTCTAAACTATTTATCGTCCATGTTTCACTTCCATACATGGCTACACTCCAAACAAATACTTTCAGAAACGGCTTCCTGACATTTAAATCTATACTCGATATTAACAATTCTCTCTTCTTCAGAACCGCTTTCCTTGCCATTGCCAGTTTACATTTTACATCCTCTCCACTTCGACCATCATCAGTTGCTTTTCTCCCCAAATAGCAAAACTCCTTTACTACTTTAAGTGTCTCATTTCTTAATCTAATTCCCTCAGCATCGCCCGACTTAATTCGACTACATTCCATTATCCTCGTTTTGCTTTTGTTGATGTTCATCTTATATCCTCCTTTCAACACACTGTCCATTCCGTTCAACTGCTCTTCCAGGTCCTTTGCTGTCTCTGACAGAATAACAATGTCATCGGCGAACCTTAAAGTTTTTATTTCTTCTCCATGGATTTTAATACCTACGAATTTTTGTTTTGCTTCCATTACCGCTTGCTCAATATACAGATTGAATAACATCAGGGAGAGGCTACAACCCTGTCTCACTCCCTTCCCAACCACTGCTTCCCTTTCATGTCCCTCGACCCTTATAACTGCCATCTGCAATTGATAGTTGCAAAAATTAGATGTAATTTGATAGATACTGCGCGCCGTTTCTGTACGAAGTATGAGAAGAGCTGAGGAAGGAAAGAGAAGTAGGGGCAGGGTTGGAGGGGGGGGGAGGGGGGCAAAACAGTTTTCAGAAGTGGGAGAGCGACGGAAAAAGTTTGAGAACCCATGATCTGGATCACCCACACTCTTGTACAAATAGTCACTGAAAACCATTTTCCTGGCGCGGGCACTACATACGGTACCATTGCTGGGAGCCATGTTTCTGGCACTTACTACTGTACACAGGTCTGCGTTTTGACAAAGGTGGCACCAGCGAGAATCTTGAGCTAGAGAGATGTGGTCCTCGGTTTATTACGAAACTATTGAGTAATAAGAATAGTTGGTTGGTTCGTTCGTTTTAGGGGGAAGACGAAACAGTTAGGTCATCAGATTAGTGGAGGATGGGGAACAAAATTGGGTGTGCTCTTTCAAAGCAATCACCCCAGCATTTACCTTAAGCGATTTAGGGAAACCACAGAAAACCTAAATCAGGATGGCCAGACGAACCGTCGTACTCCCGAATGCGAATGCAGCGTGCTAACCACTGTGACACCTCACTTGCTGACTAATATGAATAAAGCACATTACATCCCATGCTTTGAGTGCTGTTTTTATAATCACCTGTCCCCAAATACTGGTTATAAGTGAGGTCTGCAGGTGGGAAGAGGTATAGAAAATGAGGGAATCAGCATGGACACAATAAGGAACAGAACACATTTAAAAAAAGTAAGAGAAACGCTTGATATTGAGCGCTGGGAAAAAATACAAGGAAATAGACGCGAGGAGAGAAGGAACTGTGGCATCATCCAGAGATCGTGGTGGCACACCATAGTCGGCAAAGCGAATCAATACCACAGATAATATTGAGGGCCCCACCACAATCCGCTACCATGCCTCGGAGACGCTGCGAGGACTACCCTCCCCCCCCCCCCCCCACCCTCCACCCTCAGCGCTGCTGCGCCCTCACACTGAGCCCAATATAGTGCTGAGCAAGCAACTGCGGCGAGGTGGGTTGGTCTCTCACCACCCCTTAAACAATAAGTCCGCCTACCCGGATAGGTTTCAGGTTCCATGCCCTTTCACTCTGTGATGGTAGATACGGGTTCAGCGGAACAAAAGCAGCGTCAACGAAAATTCGACTAAAAACCTGCCATGCAAAGGCCAATAACTCCAGTCGATATGCAGTAGCTGATACTTAGTTAAACTATCGAGCGTTCGGGGTTCTTGCACGACTCATTTGAAGAAATGTCTAAAATTTCCTTTAGTTGGTTTATCGCCTTTAAAATGCGGAAAACAGCTATCACCTCCGTATTTAATATCCCGAAATTAGTCACGCAACGTTATCGACGTCTCTGTTACAAGTCCACACCCCAAAGCTGTCAGAAGATATTTAGTACGACCCAATATTTTGAACATCCTAAACAGCCATTGACCCACGACTACTTGCTAGTTAACACAGTCAGTCGTTCAGCAGGGTACTTGTAAAGAAGTGCTCGCCCTTATGTATCATAAAAATGCACGAAACACCCCACTCAGAGTTTATGTGCCGCACGAAATGTTCACATGGGAATATCTCCTAAAGCAAACACTCACGAAGCTCAGAATTTCACAAAATGTGCAATACTGTGGTGTGCGTACTGTGTAGACCTTCGGTCCACACACCATCAGATTATTTGACTTGTCGCTCTAACGAAGTAGGCGAGTGTCAGCAATATGTCTTGTGGTCTTATCGTGGCGTGTTTATCTTCTACCGTTAGGTCAGACGATAGAAATGCCACTTGCACGCTTAGAGTAGCAGATTGATGGTGACCAACTTGATTAATTTTCACACACATTTATTAAAATAATAAGCATAAACATTACGTACCTTGATTCAGGATGCTATTTACAATTGACAATCTGAAGTTCCTTTGGTCTTGGTACGTTAATCTTATTCTCACATACCTCTGATACTTGACAAAAGTGTCTATATATTTCTCTCCATGGCTATGTACAGGAATATGGTAATCTTATTAGGCGCAGACTGAAACTTGACTACAGACTAATGCAGACTCGTACAGACTGGTGCAGACTGATGCAGACTGACTAATCGGAGGTCTGTACACTCGTTATAATACCTCTAGCGTTCAGGTATCACTGCGCGAGTGTGATCCACGAGCAGAAAAGGTTCTACGTTAGCAGCAATCTCATTGGCTGCGTTACATATTAATACGCAGATCGGTGGAAGCAGAATTTGGTCCGTCTCTAAGACAGCGCCATCTCGTAGTGTGAAGACGCACGAGCGCTGCGCCTGCGCTGTTGTGCTTAGCGGGGCGCGCTCTAGTGGGAAAGTTGTGTACGCGCTGACTAAGCGGAACTATGTACACAACAAATACTCTAGTCACTTTTCATCAATGACACGAGAACCGACTAGATGCACAAATTTCTTCATTTTAGTACACATTTCGTCAGCGTGGTTTAACACACGTGTTTTACCAGAAGACAGCCCCCAGGCAACTATCTACCCATAGATCTATGGCACAAATATTCCACTCAAAAGCTTGTACTGTATATATGCTCAATTCCTATTGGCTGGTATGTTAACCAGCCAATCAGATCATCTCGAGCAGTTCTATACTCAGAGTGTTTCTAATGCCAGCCAATTAGATTACTACAAGCGATTTAGACTAGAAATCTGGTAATGCCAAAACTAAATATAATTTAATGAAAACAAACTATGGTTCTTTTTCACTAAATATATTACTAATAAATTTAATACTCCACGCCCCTTCTGGCTGCCTTTTACAAAATCAAGCACACTAGACCATACATCACAAATTCCGCTATCGCACAACAGCTTTTTCACACATATATTTATCTAGTTTTAATAAAACATCACATTTTCCCTTTATGTATGTCCTCCATTCACACTTAGACTCTCTAAAACACTCACACAACCAAAAAACGATGACATAATAATTTACCAAACTACTTTTAATTACGTCAGAAATCTGTGGTTCAAAAAATGGCTCTGAGCACTATGGGACTTAACTTCTGAGGTCATCAGTCCCCTAGAACGTAGAACTACTTAAACCTAACTAACCTAAGAACATCACACACATCCATGCCCGAGGCAGGATTCGAACCTGCGACCGTAGCAGTCACGCGGTTCCGCGCTGAAGCGCCTAAAACCGTAAGGCCACCGCGGCCGGCAGAAATCTGTGGTAATTAAACCTAAGAAAAATCAGAAAATTAGATTATATGAATCTATCCTGTTGGTTGTAGTATTAATCGATACTACAGATGAATACATTACATGTTCCAACTCAGTTTTATAAAGCTAGCACGATTATTATGTGTGTGAAGTAAAAATCTATGTAGCTGAAGGTATGGGCGTTATTGATTTGAAATACACTCCTGGAAATGGAAAAAAGAACACATTGACACCGGTGTGTCAGACCCACCATACTTGCTCCGGACACTGCGAGAGGGCTGTACAAGCAATGATCACACGCACGGCACAGCGGACACACCAGGAACCGCGGTGTTGGCCGTCGAATGGCGCTAGCTGCGCAGCATTTGTGCACCGCCGCCGTCAGTGTCAGCCAGTTTGCCGTGGCATACGGAGCTCCATCGCATTCCTTAACACTGGTAGCATGCCGCGACAGCGTGGACGTGAACCGTATGTGCAGTTGACGGGCTTTGAGCGAGGGCGTATAGTGGGCATGCGGGAGGCCGGGTGGACGTACCGCCGAATTGCTCAACACGTGGGGCGTGAGGTCTCCACAGTACATCGATGTTGTCGCCAGTGGTCGGCGGAAGGTGCACGTGCCCGTCGACCTGGGACCGGACCGCAGCGACGCACGGATGCACGCCAAGACCGTAGGATCCTACGCAGTGCCGTAGGGGACCGCACCGCCACTTCCCAGCAAATTAGGGACACTGTTGCTCCTGGGGTATCGGCGAGGACCATTCGCAACCGTCTCCATGAAGCTGGGCTACGGTCCCGCACACCGGCCGTCTTCCGCTCACGCCTCAACATCGTGCAGCCCGCCTCCAGTGGTGTCGCGACAGGCGTGAATGGAGGGACGAATGGAGACGTGTCGTCTTCAGCGATGAGAGTCGCTTCTGCCTTGGTGCCAATGATGGTCGTATGCGTGTTTGGCGCCGTGCAGGTGAGCGCCACAATCAGGACTGCATACGACCGAGGCACACAGGGCCAACACCCGGCATCATGGTGTGGGGAGCGATCTCCTACACTGGCCGTACACCACTGGTGATCGTCGAGGGGACACTGAATAGTGCACGGTACATCCAAACCGTCATCGAACCCATCGTTCTACCATTCCTAGACCGGCAAGGGAACTTGCTGTTCCAACAGGACAATGCACGTCCGCATGTATCCCGTGCCACCCAACGTGCTCTAGAAGGTGTAAGTCAACTACCCTGGCCAGCAAGATCTCCGGATCTGTCCCCCATTGAGCATGTTTGGGACTGGATGAAGCGTCGTCTCACGCGGTCTGCACGTCCAGCACGAACGCTGGTCCAACTGAGGCGCCAGGTGGAAAGGGCATGGCAAGCCGTTCCACAGGACTACATCCAGCATCTCTACGATCGTCTCCATGGGAGAATAGCAGCCTGCATTGCTGCGAAAGGTGGATATACACTGTACTAGTGTCGACATTGTGCATGCTCTGTTGCCTGTGTCTATGTGCCTGTGGTTCTGTCAGTGTGATCATGTGATGTATCTGACCCCAGGAGTGTGTCAATAAATTTTCCCCTTCCTGGGACAATGAATTCACGGTGTTCTTATTTCAATTTCCAGGAGTGTATGTACACAACAAATACTGTAGTGACTTTTCGTCTATGACACGAGAACTGACCAGATGCACGAATTTCTTCATTGTAGTACACATTTAGTCAGCACAGTTTAACACAGGCGCTTTACCAGAAGACAGCACCCAAGCGACTATCTACTCATAGATCTACGGCACAAATACCCCACTCAAAAGCGTGGGTAAATGCTCATTTCCTATTGGATAGTATGATAAACAGCCAATCAGATCATCTCGTGCAGTTCCATACTCGGGCAATTTCCAATGCCAGCCAATCAAATTACTACAAGTGATTCAGACTAGAAATCTCGTAACGCCATAGCTAAATATAATTTAATGAAAACAAACTATGGTTCTTTTTCACAAAATAAATTAGTAATAAATTTAATACTCCACCGCTCTCTTCTGGCCGCCTTTTACGAAATCAAGCTAACTCGACCATACATCACAAATTCCGCTATTGCACAACATTTTCCCACATAGATTTACCTAGTTTTAATAAAATATAACATTCTTGCTTTATGTATGTCCTCCATTCACTCTCAGGCTCTCCAAAACACTCACACAACCAAAAAACGATAGCATAATAATTTCCCAAAGTACTTTTAATTACGTCAGAAATCTCTTGTAATTAAACTTAATAAAATTTCAGAAAATTACATTATATGAACCTATCCTGTTGGTTGTAGTTTTAATTGATACTACAAATGAATACTTTACATTTTCCAACTAAGGTTTATAAAGCTAGTACGATTATTATGTGTGTGAAGTAAAAATCTATATAGCTGAAGGTATGGGCGTTATTGATTTGAAATCTTAACAGTATCGTAGCGTTATCCAGCGAATTTGGTATACTAACCGTAAAAAATATTGATTAATATTTAATAGTACTTCTTCAGATTCACAGAGAGTATGTGTAACGTATTGCACGCGGTGGTCAGCAAGTACACGGTTCGCTGGGCCCATTATTAGCCTGCGTCATCTGTGCCAGCGTGAGAACCAAACATCTGCTCTCTTCATGGCTCCAAGGCAAGCCACGCTTCCAGTGCAAGATGACAACCCGTAATAATTCGCTACCCTACAGCAGTTCGAGCAGTCAGCTACATCAGTAAACATCGTCGAGTAGGGCAGCAGCAGGCGAAGTTTCTAATGAACTTTATAATATCCCTTCCCCAAGTTTACTGCAATAACGTACTCATTCACTCTTGAATGAATGTCTACTCTACTGGGCGACTGTGCAGATGAAAAAAAAAAAAATTAAAACCAAAAACAAGAATATTATGAATGTTTGTGAAGTTAATTGCAGGGCTTTCCCTAGCAAAAAATCTTGAAGATTTTCGGAAAATAATAATAATAGTATCCAGAATGAGATTTTCACTCTGCAGCGGAGTGTGCGCTGATATGAAACTTCCTGGCAGATTAAAACTGTGTACTCGACCGAGACTCGAACTCGGGACCTTTGCCTTTCGCGGGCAAGTGCTCTATCTGAGCTACCGAAGCACGACTCACGCCCGGTACTCACAGGTACTGGCAGAAGTAAAGCTGTGAGTACCTGGCGTGAGTCGTGCTTCGGTAGCTCAGATGGTAGAGCACTTGCCCGCGAAAGGCAAAGGTCCCGAGTTCCGGTCGGGCACACAGTTTTAATCTGCCAGGAAGTTTAATAATAATAGTAATTATTATTAATATTATTATTGTATCTGCAGCAATAGAGATTCTATGGAGTAAAGAGCTCTTCTTCTGAATCTCGGTGATACTCAAGTAGCAACAGTGAACTACAAATAAAATATGACAATCGATAAGTAAGCCCATAGCAACCGGAATACCAACATGCAAAACAGAAACGCTACGTAGTTATGTACCAACCTAATAGTTTTATGCTCGTCATACTAGTATTATTATTATTATTAATTGTTTGGAATAACCATTTTAGAGTTTACTAGAAATAAACGTTGTTTCAGCTTCTTTATAATCAACTGCAGTTTCCTTTATGCTGAAACTTCTTTTACATTTCAAGAATATTGTTCCTGACCGCGCGGGGTAGCCACGCATGGGTGTGTGTATGTGTGTGTGTGTTGTCCTTAGCTTGAGTTATATTAAGTAGTGTGTAAGTATAGGTAACGACCTTGCCGCAGTGATTACACCGGCTCCCGTGAGATCATCGAAGTTAAGGGCTGTCGGGACTCCACAGCTGCGGCGATCGACGATTGGTTCTGCACAGTCTCAAAGAAAAAACGGGAGGGGATTGAAAATGTCAGCAGATCCTTAAGCGTTGTAGCGAGAGTAAATCTACGTCCGGGGTACTGAATGTTACTTTTGAGAAAAGATGGCAATGTCGCTCGTCGCTGGTTTTGATCCGTGTAATTCTAATTCGATGCAGGCTCTTGCAATTATTTGTGCCAGAGAATGTAAACCTTTCTGGTAAAACTTAAACGTACATAATGTCCAATTTGAAGTGTCAGGGTTTTAAAAGAATGAATTACCCTTTCCTGTTTTGTTGTCTTTGACACCTACACCTACGTGATTACTCTGCTATTCACAATAAAGTGCCTGGCAGAGGGTTCAATGAACCACTTTCAAGCTGTCGAGTATCGTTCCACTCTCGAACGTCACGCGAGAAAAACGAGCACTTAAATTTTTCTGTACGAGCCCTTATTTCTCTTATTTTATCGTGATGATCATTTCTCCCTATGTAGGTGTGTGCCAACAGAATGTTTTCGTAATCGGAATTATTATATTCGCCGTTTATTCACCAAGATGACCTCTTTCGACTTACAGTGGTTTTTAATCCTTCCACCTTTTTTATATTGGCACCAGACATAAAAGTCACAATCGTGATTGCAATGGCTGACTATTCCATTCATACAACAGTATATACCTCTCTCTACCCCCGCTAGGAAGACAACGCAAAACAACAACAAAATTAGAAATTACATCCAAGTCAGCAAACAAAGCCAGAGAAACAATGTACAACAGTCTCGGTTTTTGCATCGCTGCTGCCACTCTTTGAGTGTCAATATTACCGTCGTATTTTTTAACATACAAAATAATGTATAGCTTGCTTAGTCTGTCCAGATATGACGTGAAAAGAACAATTATGCATTACGTTTCAAATCACATGCGAAGTAGACATTTGGCCAGTACCAGCTTTTAACAAAATAAAAAACGTTGACAGTTTCACCACTTTCGCATACTCACTGAAATACAGAGAATGCATTGAAATATTAAGATTTCTCGTCGTGATCCTACAAATTGTACTGTTGTTTAAGCTGAACACTGTACTTCAAGAGAACAGGTTGTTAGTTACTGTATCAAGAAATGTTTTTCTAATCAATGATGGTCGTTAATTATCAAGAAATCCTATGACAAAGAAGCGTGTCGAAGTTAAGTAAATCTTTTATTCATTAACGCAATAAAGTGAACTGATATTTCACGTAGTATTATAAGACTTCTCCCACAGTAATAAAAAAAAACCACAGTTGTGGCCGGTCGAAGGTAGTTCTGTCGTCTCACAACAGCGACAATATTTCTTTTTTAATTTATGGTAAGTTCCTGTGGGACAAAACTGCTAAGATCATCATTCCCTAGGCTTACACGCCGTCTTCAGGCCACGAGTGGCCTACCGGGACCATCCGACCGCCGTGTCAACCTCCAGGGAGGATGCGGATAGGAGGGGCGTGGTGTCAGCTCACCGCTCTAACGGTCGTTGTGGTGGTGTTCTTGACCGAAGCCGCAACTATTCGGTCGAGTATCTCCTCAATTGGCATCACGAGGCTGAGTGCACCTCGAAAAATGGCAACAGCGCGTGGCGGCCTGGAAGACCACCCATCCAAGTGCCGACCACGCCCGACGGCCCGTAACTTCGATGATCTCACGGGAGTCGGTGTAACCACTGCGGCAAGGTCGTTACCTCTACTTACACACTACTTAATATAACTTAAGCTAAGGACAACGCACACACACACATACACACACCCATGCGTGGCTACCCCGTGCGGTCAGGAACAATATTCTTGAAGAGTGAAAGAAGTTTCAGCATAAAGGAAACTGCAGTTGATAATAAAGAAGCTGAAACAATGTCTATTTCTAGTACACTCTAAAATGGTTATTCCAAAAAATTAATAATAATAATAATAGTATGACGAGCATAAAACTATTAGGTTGGTACATAACTTAGTAGCGTTTCTGTTTTGCATGTTGGTATTCCGGTTGCTATGGGTTTACTTATCGACTGTCATATTTTATTTGTAGTTCACAACTGCTACTTGAGTTGACGTATTGTTATTTGTTCGTTTGGAGATACTGTGTAGAGCTGTGGACGCTAGAAAATGGAGTGACAAGTGGAGAAATCGGAACATTTCCGCCATATTCTTGTGCATGAGTTGAACAGAGGGATGACGTCAGCTGAGGCAGCCAGAAACATTGGCGCCGCGTATGGGGATAATGTCACTGGATAGAGCACTGCAGGATAACGGTTTTCTCCTTTTTAAGATGATAGATTGACACTAGTGACTCGCAAGTTCATGGAAGACCTTCGGGGTTTGATGAAGATTTGTTAACACATTAATCCACGACGGTCCACGTCAGTGTAGCGAGAACTAGCAAATGTAGTGAACTGAGATCATTTCACTATCGTATGAAATTTGGGTGTTATGGGGAAGATTCAGATATCAGGTGTATGGGAACCACATGTTGTTGTTGTTGTTGTGGTCTTCAGCCCTGAGACTGGTTGATGCAGCTCTCCATGCTACTCTATCCTGTGCAAGCTTCTTCATCTCCCAGTACGTACTGCAGCCTACATACTTCTGAATCTGCTTAGTGTATTCATCTCCTGGACTACCTCTACGATATTTACCCTCCACGCTGCCCTCCAATACTAAATTGATGATCACTTGATGCCTCAGAACATGTCCTACTAACCGATCCCTTATTCTTGTCAAGTTGTACCACAAACTTCTCTTCTACCCAATTCTGTTCAATACCTCCTCATTAGTTATGTGACCTACCCATGTACTCTTCAGCATTCTTCTGTGGCACCACATTTCGAAAGCTTCTATTCTCTTCTTGTCTAAACTATTTACTGTCCATGATTCACTTCCACACATAGCTACACTCCATACAGATACTTTCAGAAACGACTTCCTGACATAAATCTATACTCAATGTTCACAAATTTCTCTTCTTCAGAAACGCTCTCCTTGCCATTGCCAGTCTACATTTTATATCCTCTTTACTTCGACCATCATCAGTTATTTTGCTCCCCAAATAGCAAAAATTCCTTTACTACTTTAAGTGTTTCATTTTCTAATCCAATTCCCTCATCATCACCCGACTTAATTCGACTACATTCCGTTATCCTCGTTTTGCTTTTCTTGATGTTCATCTTATATCCTCCTTTCAAGACACTACCCATTCCGTCCAACTGCTCTTCCAAGACTTTTGCTGTCTCTGACAGAATTTCAGTGTCATCGGCGAACCTTAAAGTATTTATTTCTTCTCCGTGGAATTTAATTCCTACTCCGAATTTTTTTTTTGGTTTCCTTTACTGCTTGCTCAATATACAGATTTAATAACATCTGGGAGAGGCTACAACCCTGTCTCACTCCCTTCCCAACCACTGCTTCCCGTTCATGTCCCTCGACTCTTATAACTGTTATCTGGTTACTGTACAAATTGTAAATAGCCTTCCGCTCCCTGTATTTTACGCCTGCCTCCTTCAGAATTTGAAAGAGAGTATTCCAGTCAACATTGTCAAAAGCTTTCTCTAAGTCTACAGATGCTAGAAACGAAGGTTTACCTTTTCTTAATCTGGCTTCTAAGATATGTCGTAGGGTCAGTATTGCCTCTCATGTTCCAATATTTCTACAGAATCCAAACTGATCTTCCCCGAGGTCGGCTTCTACCAGTTTTTCCATTCATCTGTAATCAATTCGCGTTAGTATTTTGCAGCCGTGGCTTATTAAACTGATAGTTCGTTAATTTTTACATCTCTCAACGCCTGCTTTTTTGGGATTGGAATTATTATATTCTTCTTGAAGTCTGAGGGTATTTCGCCTGTCTCATACATCTTGCTCACCAGTTGTCAGAGTTTTGTCAGGACTGGCTCTCCCAAGGCCGTCAGTAGTTCTAACGAAATGTTGTCTACTCCCGGGGCCTTGTTTCGACTTAGGTCTTTCAGTGCTCTATCTTCACGCAGTTTCATATCTCCCATTTCATCTTCATCTCCATCCTCTTGCATTTCCATAATATTGTCCTCAAGTACATCGCCCTTGTATAGACCCTCTATATACTTCTTCCACCTTTCTGCTTTCCCTTCTTTGCTTAGAACTGTGTTTCCGTCTGAACTCATGATATTCATACAAGTGGTTCTCTTTTCTCCAAAGGTCTCTTTAATTTTCCTGTAGGCAGTATCTATTTTACTCCTAGTGAGATAAGCCTCTACATCCTTACATTTGTCCTCTAGCCGTGCCTGCTTAGCCATTTTGCACTCCCTGTCGATCTCATTTTTGAGACGTTTGTATCCCTTTTTGCCTGCTTCATTTACTGCATTTTTATATTTTCTCCTTTCATAAATTATATTCAATATTTCTTCTGTCACCCAAGGATTTCTACTAGCCCTCGTATTTTTACCTATTTGATCCTCTGCTGCCTCCACTACTTCATCCCTCAAAGCTACCCATTCTTCTTCTACTGTATTTCTTTCCCCCATTCCTGTCAATTGTTCCCTTATGCTCTCCCTGAAACTCTGTACAACCTCTGGTTCTTTCAGTTTATCCAGGTCCCATCTCCTTAAATTCCCACCTTTTTGCCGTTTTTTTCAGTTTTAACCTACAGTTCATAACCAATAGATTGTGGTCAGAGTCCACATCTGCCTCTGGAAATGTCTTACAATTTAAAAACCTGGTTCCTAAATCTCTGTCTTACCACTATATAATCTGTCTGAAACCTGTCAGTATCTCCAGGCTTCTTCCATGTGTACAACCTCCTTTTATGATTCTTGGACCAATTGTTAGCTATGATTAAGTTGTGCTCTGTGCAAAATTCTACAAGGTAGCTTCCTCTTTCGTTTCTTACCCCGAATCCATATTCACCTAATACATTTCCTTCTTTTCGTTTTCCTACTATCGAATTCCAGTCACCCAACGCTATTAAATTTTCGTCTCCCTTCACTATCTGATTAATTTCTTTTATCTCATCATCTGCAGAACTAGTTGGCATACATGCTTTTACTATTGTAGTAGGCGTGGGCTTCGTGTCTATCTTGGCCACAATAATGCTGTCATTATGCCGTTTGTAGTAGCTTACCCGCATTCCTATTTTCCTATTCATTATTAAACCTACTCCTGCATTACCCCTAATTGATTTTATGTTTATAACCCTGTATTACCTGACCAGAAATCTTGTTCCTCCTGCCACCGAACTTCGCTAATTCCCACTATATCTACCTTTAACCTACCCATTTCCCTTTTCTAACCTGCCTGCCCTATTAACGGATCTGACATTCCACGCTCCGATCTGTAGAACCCAGTTTTCTTTCTCCTGATAACGACGTCCTCTTGAATAGTCCCCGCCCGGAGATCCGAGTGGAGAACTATTTTACCTCCGGAATATTTTACCTAAGATGACGCCATCTTCATTTAACCATACAGTAAAGCTGCATGCCCTCGGGAAAAATTACGGCCGTAGTTTCCCCTTGCTTTCAGCCGTTCACAGTACTAGCACAGCAAGGCCGTTTTGGTTAGTGTTACAAGGCCAGGTCAGTCAATCATCCAGACTGTTGCCCCTGCAACTACTGAAAAGGCTGCTGCCCCTCTTCGGGAACAACACGTTTGTCTGGCCCCCCGTTGTGGTTTCACCTTTTTTTTTTGTCATCAGTCTACTGACTGGTTTGATGCGGCGCACCACGAATTCCTTTCCTGTGCTAACCTCTTCATCTCGGAGTAGCACTTGCAACCTACGTCCTCAATTATTTGCTTGACGTATTCCAATCTATGTCTTCCCCTACAATTTTTGCCCTGTACAGCTCCCTCCAGTATCATGGAAGTCATTCCCTCATGTCTTAGCAGATGTCCTATCATCCTGTCACTTCTCCTTATCAGTGTTTTCCACATATTCCTTTCCTTTCCGATTCGACGTAGAACCTCCTCATTCCTTACCTTATCAGTCCACCTAATTTTCAACATTCGTCTATAGCACCACATCTCAAATGCTTCGATTCTCTTCTGTTCCGGTTTTCCCACAGTCCATGTTTCACTACCATACAATGCTGTACTCCAGACGTACATTCTCAGAAATTTCTTCCTCAAATTAAGGCCGGTATTTGATATTAAAAGACTTCTCTTGGCCAGAAATGCCTTTTTTGCCATAGCGAGTCTGCTTTTGATGTCCTCCTTGCTCCGTCCGTCATTGGTTATTTTACTGCCTAGGTAGCAGAATTCCTTAACTTCATTGACTTCGTGACCACCAATCCTGATGTTAAGTTTCTCGCTGTTCTCATTTCTACTACTTCTCATTACCTTCGTCTTTCTCCGATTTACTCTCAAACCATACTATGTACTCATTAGACTGTTCATTCCGTTCGGCAGTTCATTTAATTCTTCTTCACTTTCACTCAGGATAACAATGTCATCAGCGAATCTTATCATTGATATCCTTTCACCTTGTATTTTAATTCCACTCCTGAACCTTTCTTTTATTTACATCATGGCTTCCTCGATGTACAGATTGAAGAGTAGGGGCGAAAGGCTACAGCCTTGTCTTACACCCTTCTTAATACGAGCAATTCGTTCTTGATCGCCCACTCTTATTATTCCCTCTTGGTACCTACGGTACGGCTATCTGTATTGCTGAGGCACGCAAGCCTCCCTACCAACGGCAAGGTCCATGGTTCATTGGGGGGGGGGGGGGGGGGGAGTGGGACAGAATCACAAAAACAACCAACTGAATGTGGTCCTTTGCTTTCTTTTCATCTGTTGGCTCGTAAACCAACTATTCCTATCCTGTGACGAGAAATTGTGTTTTTATGCTAACGTAAGGGAAGGAAAGGAGTGGCTGAGCCCAAATAATGCAGTAACGCCCAGACCTGTACACATCCATACAAGGACGTAGCCAGGATTTTGTCAAAGAGGGACGAGAAGGTGGGGGAAGAGTCATCCGATTTGTTCAAGAGGGCCTTAAAAAGTCTCTGATGTTTTTCTTTTATTAAGAAAATTCCATAATAAACGACCAACCGTTTTATTCGAAATTTATCTCGGAGTTTTCACCAACCGATAACGTAATCTCGTTCTATAAAAGTTGGTATTTTGCATACCACTAACAAGGGAACCTCCCCATCGCATCCCCCCTCAGATTTAGTTATAAGTTGGCACAGTGGATAGGCCTTGAAAAACTGAACATAGATCAATCGAGAAAACAAGAAGAAGTTGTGTGGAACTATGAAACAAATAAGCAAAAATATACAAACTGAGTAGTCCATGCGCAAGAGGCTACATCAAGGACAATCTGCGCAGGAGCGCCTTGGTCCCGTGGTTAGCGTTAGCAGTTTCAGGACAAGGGGTCCTTGGCTCAAGTCTTCCTTCGAGTGAAATATTTAGTTTATTTATTTTCGCAAAGTTATGATCTGTCCGTTCGTTCATTGACGTCTCTGTTCACTGTAATGAGTTTAGTGTCTGTGTTTTGCGAGCGCACCGCAAAACCGTGCGATTAGTAGACGAAAGGATGTACTTCTCCAATGGGAACCAAAAACATTTGATCGCAAGGTCATAGGTCAACCGATTCCTCCATAGGAAAACACTTCTGATTTATTCTATACGACACTGGTGACGGCATGTGCGTTACATGACAGGATTATGTTGTCGACCCACCTAACTTGTACACTTGGCAAATGGGTAGAAAGATTCTTCTACCTTTCCCGATTTACGTTTTCTTGTGGATGTGATAATCATTCGCAAAAAAGTGATGAAAACATAAGAGTTTGTCACATAAACTGAAAACAAAAAATAATACTTTTCGCTTGAGTGAAGATTTGAATCAAGGACCTCTCGCTCCGCAGCTGCTCACGCTAACCACGGGACCACGGCGCCTCTTAGCGCACATTGTCCTTGATGTTGCCTTTGTTGCACATGGACTACTCAGTTTGTATATTTTGCTTATTTTTTCATAGTTCCACACAACTTCTTCCTGTTTTTCGATTGATCTGTGTTCAGTTTTCCAAGACCTATCCACTGTGCCAACTTATAACAAAATCTGAGGGGGGTGCGATGGGGAGGTTCCCTTGTAAGAAGCAGTCATGCTCCGAACTTCCTTCATCTTCCAGGGTCATTTCACACGCTTCTTCTTTCAGTGTGTACTGTAGCTGAGGAAGTTATCAGGAATGCACGAGTGCAAATTTTTTGGGGCACCGTGATTATTATCGAAACGACTTTTGGAATAAAGAGATGTCTGTTCGAAAGAGAAACTAGGATAATTTTGGGTGGCGAAAACGCTAAAGGTTCGGAATTATTCAGCCTTACACTTTCCAATATTTCTTCATTTAAGTAGATATGTCTCACTCCTTGGGATGTAGGAATGATTATTTTATGCCGTAAAGAATGTCCCTGTAGACGACAGCATGAGCCTAAATGAGGAGAATTTGAGTTACTATTTATTTACCGTACGCTTTCTGGTTCTGGGAGTCTTTGAAGCGGGTTTTGGCTCGCATTCGATGCAGCTCTTTTAATTTTAGCATATCTACATCTACGTCTACATGGATACTCTGCAAATCACATTTACGTGTCTGGCAGAGGGTTCATCGAACCATCTTCACAGTTCTCTATTATTCCAATCTCGTATAGCGCGCGGACAGAATGAACACCTATATCTTCCCGTACGAGCTCTGATTTCTATTTTTTTATCGTGGTGATCGTTCCGCCCTATGTAGGTCGGTGTCAACAAAATATTTTCGCATTCGGAGGAGAAAGTTGGTAACTGGAATTTCGTGAGAAGATTCCGCCACAACGAGAAACGCCTTTGTTTTAATGACGTGCACCCCAAATCCCGTATCATTTCTGTGACACTCTCTCCCGTATTTTGCGATAATACAAAACGTGCTGCCTTTCTCTGAACGTTTTCGATGTACTCCGTCAGTCCTACCTGGTAAGGATCCCACACCGCGCAGCAGTATTCTAAAAGAGAACGGACAAGCGTAGTGTAGGCATTCTCCTTAGTAGGTCTGTTACATTTTCCAAGTGTCCTGCCAATAAAACGCAGCCTTTGGTTAGCCTTCCCCACAACATTTTCTATGTGTTCTTTCTAATTTAAGTTGGTCGTAATTGTAATACCTAGGTATTTAGTTGAATTTACGGCTTTTAGGTTAGACTGATTTATCGTGTAACCGAAGTTTAACGAGTTGCTTTTAGTACTCATGGGGACGGCCTCACACTTTTCGTTATTTAGGGTGAACTGCCACTTTTTGCACCATTCAGATATTTTTTCTAAATAGTTTTGCAGTTTGTTTTGATCTTCCGATGACTTTATTAGTCGATAAACGACAGCGTCATCCTCAAACTACTGAAGAGGGCTGCTTAGATTGTCTCCTAAATCGTTTATATAAATAAGAAACCGCAAAGGGCCTATAACACTATCTTGGGGAACGCCTGAAATCACTTCTGTTTTACTCGATGACAATTACTACGAACTGTGACCTCTCTGACAGGAAATCGCAAATCCAGTCACATAACTGAGACGATATTCCATAAGCACGCAATTTTACTACGAGCCGCTTATGTGGTACAGTGTCAAAAGCCTTCCGGAAATCCAGGAATAAGGAATCGATCTAAAATCCCTTGTCAACAACACTCAACACTTCATGTGAATAAAGAGCTAGCATAGGGGCTGCATGTCTAAGGGAATTGGAATCTTTCCGGAAAGAAGGACATTCGAAAGGAATTGGCTGTGGCTTATAGTAAGGGGAAAACCCCGGCATTCGTCTAAATGAAAAATGGGAAACCACAGACAACCATTTTCGAGGTCGCCTGCGAATGGATTTCAGCCACCTCGTCTCCCTAAGCTCAGCGACCCGACACCTATAGGTACCACGGGTCGGTGGGGAATTTGGAGAAACTGGCTGTTGTACATTGTTTTAAAGTAAAATAAAATGCAGTGCAACAAAAGAGCCAATTCTGACATTGCATATTTTTGCTTTGATTGCAGACATTTGACAGTTCATGAATGCATACGCATTTTAAGATTTAATTTTGCATGGAATTGCTGGCTTCAGTTGTTACAGTATTACAAAGGCGTAAATAGATTTTGGACGAAAGTGAGGGGGATGGGGGGTGGGGGATGCAGAGATTGCAAGGCGCAATCGGTTGGGTGATAAAGAGGTAGATGTACAGTTACAGCTTGATGCGTGGAAGGAAATAATGAAAAGGTATGGATTAAAAATAAATAAAGATAAGAGTGAGGTAATGTTATTTGGAAGAGAGAAAGGAATCAAAGGAAATATTAACCTTGAATGGAGAACCCCTCAAAGTGGTAGAAAGTTTCACTTATTTAGGGAGTGAAATGTCTAGGGATGGAAGAATAACTGACGAAATTAATAGGAGGTTATAGAAGGGAGGCAATTTCTACCAAACTATAAAACACCTGATTTGGGGCCGGCCGGAGTGGCCGAGCGGTTAAAGGCGCTACAGTCTGGAACCGCACGACTGCCACGGTCGCAGGTTCGAATCCTGCCTCGGGCATGGATGTGTGTGATGTCCTTAGGTTAGTTAGGTTTAATAGTTCTAAGTTCTAGGGGACTTATGACCACAGCAGTTGAGTCCCATAGTGCTCAGAGCCATTTGAACCTGATTTAGAATAGGGAAGTTTCAGAAAA
Source organism: Schistocerca cancellata (assembly GCF_023864275.1). Taxonomy (NCBI): domain Eukaryota; kingdom Metazoa; phylum Arthropoda; class Insecta; order Orthoptera; family Acrididae; genus Schistocerca; species Schistocerca cancellata. The sequence goes on along the minus strand of NC_064637.1, from coordinate 52,180,499 downwards.
AGTAAAACTCCTTATGTATGAGGATTATTACTTCCCTATTGTCACCTATGGTTGAGGAACATGGACAATGACAGAAAGGGACTAGAGCAGACTGCAAGCAGGGGAAGTGAAATTTCTCAGAGCAGTTAAGGGAAAAACAATGATGGACAGAGTAAGGAATGTAGAGATTAGAAAGGACCTTAAACAAGAAAGTATGAGAGAAGAAACTGAAAAAAAAGAGATTAAGAAGGTATTGGCACGTTAAGAGGATGCATGGGCAGAGACTCCCCTATATTATGGAAGAACTAAAGATGGATGGGAAAAGACCCAGAGGGCACCCAAGAACACGGTGGAAAATGGGAGTGAGAACATCTGTAGAAAGGAGAGGCGCTGACCAGGCAGCAAGTGGAGGAAGAAAAGTGGTGGGAGGGTCGAGTCAAAGGGAGAGGACTCGTCAGCACCCAGACCCGGCAGTAGCTGGAGCGGGATTCAGATGTAGATAGATATGGTCGGTTGGGTCGAATTCAAGCAGCCCACTGAAAAAAAAATTCTTTTAGAAACGATCGAACTATAGAATGTGCTATCGTCACATACCACTTCCGCTCTTCACAAACCCTTCCTCAGCGTTCCGCATCGGAACTGGTTTTCACAGATGAGAACCTCCCAGGTGACCAGATGGGGCGACATTTTGCCGTCAGGGCTACTATTTATAGAATATAAGCAGTTTTTCTTTAAGAAATGCAGCCATTTGGGCGATATTTTTGTTGACCAACTCAAGTTTTGGGCACCACAGACAAATCTGAGTGTACTTGTATGCACCTATTAATTATATGTTATTTATAATGATACTGTGGTGTGCGTACTGTAAGACCTTCGGTACACACACCATCACACCATCAGATAATTTGACTTGTCGCTCTAATGAAGTAGGCGAGTGTCAGCAATATGCCTCATGGTCTTATTGTGGCGTGTTTATCTTCTGCCGTTAGGTCAGACGATAGAAATGCCACTTGCACGCTTAGAGTAGCAGATTGACAGTGACCAACTTTAAACAGAACTTGGTACATTAATCTTATTCTCACATATCCCTGATACTTGACAAAGTGTCTATACATTTATCTTCATGGCTGTGTACAGGAATATGGTAATCTTCTTAGGTGCAAACTGAAACTTGACTATAGACTGGTACAGACTAAAGCAGACTGGTACGGACTGGTGCAGACAAATGCAGACTGACTAATCGGAGATCTGTACACTCGTAATAATACCTCGCGCATTCAGATATCACTGCATGAGTGTGATCCACGAGGAGAAAAGGTTCTACGTTAGCAGCAATCTCATTGACTGCGTTACACATTAATGCACGGATCGACGGAAGCAGAATTTGGTCCGTCTCTAAGGCAGCGCCATCTCGTAGTGCGGAGACGGACGAGCGCTGCGCCTGCGCCGTTGTGCTTAGCGGGGCGCGCTCTAGTGGGAAAGTTGTGTACACACTGACTATGCGGAACTATGTACACAACAAAAACGCATCGCAACAAAACAGTCAATTGACAGTTCATGAATGCATGCGTATTTTAAGATTTAATTTTGCATGGAATTACTGGTTTCAGTTGTTACAGTATTACAAAGGCGTAAATAGATTTTGGACGAAAGTGCAGGGAGGCGGGGGGGGGGGGGGGGAGTTGCAAGGTGCAGTCAGTTGGGTCTAATTCAAGCAGCCCGCTGAAAAAAAATATCTTTTTGAAACGATCTAACTATAGAATGTGCTATCGTCACATATCCCTTCCGCTCTTCACAAACCCTTCCTCAGCATTCCGCATCGGAACTGGTTTTCATAATTGAGAACCTCCCAGGTGACCAGATCAGGCGACATTTTGGCATCAGGGCTACTATTGATGAAATATAAGCAGGTTTTCTTTAAGGAATGCAGCCGATATTTTTGTTGATCAACTCCTGTTTTGGGCAGCACTGCCTCAGGAAATGCAGAAACAGAGCTCCACGGTCAGCCACGCTCGAGACGTCCTGTTACAGCCACTGCTCCAGACAGGCTGAGTCGTGCGGACGCCACTATTCGGGCCGACCGTCGCATCACAACTCGGCAATTGGCTCTACAGTTGCCAGTCAGGATTGGAAATGCGTCTGCAATGATCGAGACTCTCGGATATTCAAAGAGGTGCTCACGACGGACTGCACGAATGCACACAGCGGACCACAAGATTTAAAGAAAGGTCATTTTATCTGAATTGTTGGAGCGTTTTGAGGCTGATGGAGAGGCCTTTCTGTCACGGACCATTCAGGGGGACGAAAGCTCGGTGCACAACTTTGCGCCAGAAACAAAAAGCAGTCCATGGAATGGCATCATCCTCATTCACCACAAAAGAAGAAATTCTAGACTGTTCCCGTCCACCGGAAAAGTCACAGTGACAGTCTTCAGGGATTGGGATGGCGTCATTACCGAGGATGTGATGCCAAGACGGTGATTCATCAATTCAGAAGCGTACTTCAAGAGTGAATAATCTCAAGAACCGTTTCCGACGTGTTCTATCGGACAAGAATCCGGCAGAAAGCTTGCTCCAACACGATAATGCTCGCCCACACACAAGTCTGAGAACCCGGAAACACAATGCCAAATTAGATTGCACATCATTGCCTCATCCACCCTACAATCCATAACTGGCACCCTCGGATTTCCATCTCTTTTGGCTGCTTACAAATTCTCTATGGGGAACACACTTTGAAGATGACGAGAGTGTCAGTCATGCAGTGAAAACATGGCTACACGTACAGGGCAAGATCTTTTACCAGCAGGGAGTGCACGCTCTTCCACAACGTTGGTGTATGTCTAGAGTACGTGATGGAGACTACGTGGAAAAATAGGACATTGACAAGGCATGTTGACGTACACTCCTGGAAATTGAAATAAGAACACCGTGAATTCATTGTCCCAGGAAGGGGAAACTTTATTGACACATTCCTGGGGTCAGATACATCACATGATCGCACTGACAGAACCACAGGCACATAGACACAGGCAACAGAGCATGCACAATGTCGGCACTAGTACAGTGTATATCCACCTTTCGCAGCAATGCAGGCTGCTATTCTCCCATGGAGACGATCGTAGAGATGCTGGATGTAGTCCTGTGGAACGGCTTGCCATGCCATTTCCACCTGGCGCCTCAGTTGGACCAGCGCGCTGGACGTGCAGACCGCGTGAGACGACGCTTCATCCCGTCCCAAACATGCTCAATGGGGGACAGATCCGGAGATCTTGCTGGCCAGGGTAGTTGACTTACACCTTCTAGAGCACTTTGGGTGGCACGGGATACATGCGGACGTGCATTGTCCTGTTGGAACAGCAAGTTCCCTTGCCGGTCTAGGAATGGTAGAACGATGGGTTCGATGACGGTTTGGATGTACCGTGCACTATTCAGTGTCCCCTCGACGATCACCAGTGGTGTACGGCCAGTGTAGGAGATCGCTCCCCACACCATGATGCCGGGTGTTGGCCCTGTGTGCCTCGGTCGTATGCAGTCCTGATTGTGGCGCTCACCTGCACGGCGCCAAACACGCATACGACCATCATTGGCACCAAGGCAGAAGCGACTCTCATCGCTGAAGACGACACGTCTCCATTCGTCCCTCCATTCACGCCTGTCGCGACACCACTGGAGGCGGGCTGCACGATGTCTGGGCGTGAGCGGAAGACGGGCTAACGGTGTGCGGGACCGTAGCCCAGTTTCATGGAGACGGTTGCGAATGGTCCTCGCCGATACCCTAGGAGCAACAGTGTCCCTAATTTGCTGGGAAGTGGCGGTGCGGTCCCCTACGGCACTGCGTAGGATCCTACGGTCTTGGCGTGCATCCGTGCGTCGCTGCGGTCCGGTCACAGGTCGACTGGCACGTGCACCTTCCGCCGACCACTGGCGACAACATCGATGTACTGTGGAGACCTCACGCCCCACGTGTTGAGCAATTCGGCGGTACGTCCACCCGGCCTCCCGCATGCCCACTATACGCCCTCGCTCAAAGTCCGTCAACTACACATACGGTTGACGTCCACGCTGTCGCGGCATGCTACCAGTGTTAAAGACTGCGATGGAGCTCCGTATGCCACGGCAAACTGGCTGACACTGACGGCGGCGGTGCACAAATGCTGCGCAGCTAGCGCCATTCGACGGCCAACACCGCGGTTCCTGGTGTTTCCGCTGTGCCGTGCGTGTGATCATTGCTTGTACAGCCCTCTCGCAGTGTCCGGAGCAAGTATGGTGGGTCTGACACACCGGTGTCAATGTGTTCTTTTTTCCATTTCCAGGAGTGTATATTGCCACCAGATTCTGTGTCTTAACAATAAACATATTCTGAGAAAAAAAAAGTGGGGCATTACTTATCGAACTAACCTCCCAAACTTCTAACAACTCCTATTATTGCATCACATGTTATGACTAATTATAGTACTTCAGATTTATATGGATCGTACTATAGATTCGTACACACACACACGCACACACACACACACAAATGCGTAAAATGTCTGGAATAACCAGCTACCACTGTGTTACGAGCTAGCAGTAAATGAATCGTAGACATGTCAGGGAGAAACAGTAAAAAAGAGGGAAACACACTCGTAAGAGTATAAAAATGGCAGTTTATTTACAGAAACCAAGTGGTACAAATGAGAGAACACATCTTGTTATTCCCGCGCAGACTAATTTGTGATCAGCACCTCGTACTCACTCTTGCCTATCTCTCTGCCACCATATGGGATGTAGCACACGCCGTGGGACGGATGAATCTGTCGGCAGCAGAAATAAAGACACGTAAAAAAAAATAGTAAACTCACATTTTCAGAACTGTAACAGTTGTTGGTGAAGATAGCAGCGCAGGCTGCTGACAAAAATAACAAGGAGTTAGTAAGGAGAGTTAACGTAGTAGGTATGAAATACACTGAGGTTCCAACTGTCGTGGATAGCGCTATGCACGTATACAGATGGCGGTATTATCGCTTATACCAGGTATAAGAGGGCAGTGCATTCACGGAGCTATCACCTGAACTCAGATGATTCATGTGAAAAAGATTCCGCCGTGATTTCGGCCGCACGACGGGAATTAATAGACTTTGGACGCGAAGTGGTAGTGGGAGCTAAACGCTTGGGACATTCCATTACGGACTTTAGGGAATTCAGTATTCCGAAACCCGCTGTGCCATGAGTGTGCCGAGAATACCAAACTCCAGGCATTAACTCTCACCATGGACAATTCAGTGGCCGATGGCCTCCACATAACGATCGAGAGCAGCGGCGTTTGCGTAGAACTGTCAGTGCTAACAGACAAGCAACACATCTGTTATGACAGTGCGGCGAAATTCGGCGTTAATGGGCTATGGCCTCAGACGTCCAGTGCGAGGGGTTTTGGTAACAGCACGACATCGCCTACAGCGCCTCTCTTAGGCTCGTGGCCACATTGGTTGGATCCTAAAAGAGTTCAATTGCAAAGAGCCAATGTTGGGTTTCGAAACTGGCGCAGATCCCAAGAAGTCATGGACCGAAGTCGCCAACAAGGCATTGTGTGAGCTGGCGGTGGTTCCACAGTGTGTGGGCTGTACTTACATGGAATCTGCTGGGTGCTTTAGCCCGACTGAAGCAATCATTGACTAGAAATTGTTATGTTCGTCAGCCTCGAGATTATCTGCAGCGAGACATTTAGGGACATCGTGTTCCCAAACAACGATGGATTTTTAATGGATGACAGTGCGCCATTCTGGACAATTCCAGCTTATAATTTGGCCTCCCACGTATTCCGACATGTTTCCATTCGAAGATTTGTATGACATAACCGAGTGTCCACTTTGTACACAAAATCCTGCACTGGCAAATACTTCTCCTGTTATGGACGGCTATAGAGGCTCAGTATGTATGCGAGATTTTCAACCACATTTTGAGTACATGCCACGTCGAGTTGCTACTCCGCACTGGGAAAATGGATATCCGACACAATATTAGTAGGTATTCCATGACTTTTGTCACCTCGATGTGGTTCTGAGGTTGCCATCCATATTTATACCGCCTCATATGAACGTACGCACACAAGACATCTTGTCGATACATATGGAAACGTTGCCTGTATTGGGTACAAACTGGAAATAGTATACAGAATTTAAGGTCTGCCAAAGTTATCGAAAATTGTCCAGAAGAGGCCCCTCCCTTCCCCTGAAGGCATGGCTCCTAACTTCTCCAGCAAACGGCAAGACCTTGCTTTCTTTGTTTGTAGATAAGGCCAAAAGTTGTCTTTCCATTCACCTGCTCTTCGTTTCAAATGGTTCAAATGGCTCTGAGCACTGTGGGACTTAACACCTGAGGTCATCAGTCCCCTATACCTTAGAACTACTTAAACCTAACTAACCTAAGGACATCACACACAGCCATGCCCGAGGCAGGATTCGAACCTGCGACCGTAGCGGTCGCGCGGTTCCAGACTGAAGTGGCTAGAACCGCTCGGCCACCCCAGCCGGTCTCTTCGTTTCATGCATGTAATGACGCTACTATCTATTTCAGTAGCTTAATGCTAGTGCGAAATCACGAAAGGATCGCCCGAATGGAACGGATGTCGATAGATGTGCTGTACATGTACAGACAAAGAAATAATTACAATTGGAGAAATAATTCTTGATGAATTCAAGAGAGAGATTTTAAGAAACTGAGCAAGTGAATAACGCACTGGTCGACTTCTGGCCTTTTGCAAGCAGTTATTCGACTCGTCATTGATTGAAGGGTGACTGAATGTCTTGAGGGATTCATGCCAAATTCTGCCCAATTTGCGCGTTAGATCGTCAAAGTCCGGAGCTGGCTTGAGGACCCTGTCTATAATGCCCCAAACTTAGCACGCACAAATGATAAACTTCTGTTATTAACATTAGGAAAACTAAACGGCGGATGTATATGCATTTCATATAAAGGCATTTCTCAATACTAAGCTCTCATTCCAATGTTCGGGGATCTTCGGGTCGCGCCCAACTTGATTAGGCTATAAGATCAGATCTGGTTCGGCAATCTCTGAGGACAGACATGTTGTGTGCGTCGGTCGGTGTCGGTTAAGATCTTAATTAGAAATCCCTGGCTATTTGCACGTATAACTGCGAACTAGTGTAATAGTAAATACGCAAACACGCAAGTCTTCATTTTATTTATTTTCTCTGAACGTGTTAAGAAGGAAAAATAATTTGTGATTCATAAAGTGATATACAATGAAGCACCAAAGAAACTGGTACAGGCCTGCGTAATCAAATACAAATGGCTCTGAGCACTATGGGACTTAACATCTGTGATCATCAGTCCCCTAGAACTTAGTTTGGTGTCACCGCCAGACACCACACTTGCTAGGTGGTAGCTTTAAATCGGCCGCGGTCCATTAGTACATGTCGGACCCGCGTGTCGACACTGTCAGTAATCGCAGACCGAGCGCCACCACACGGCAGGTCTAGAGAGGCGGACTAGCACTCGCCCCAGTTGTACGACGACTTTGCTAGCGACTACACTGACGAAGCCTTTCTCTCATTTGCCGAGAGACAGTTAGAATAGCCTTCAGCTAAGTCCATGACTACGACCTAGCACTTAGAACTACTTAAACCTAACCAACCTAAGGACATCACACACGTCCATGCCCGAGGCAGGAGTCGAACGTGCGACCGTAGCGGTCGCGCGGTTCCAGACTGTAGCGCCTAGAACCGCTCGGGCACCCCTGCCGGCAATCAAATACAGACATATGTAAACAGACAGTATACGGCGCTGTGGTCGGCAATGCCTATATAAGACAACAAGTGTCTGGCGCAGTTGTTACATCGGTTATTGTTGCTACAATCGAAGGTTATCAAGATTTAAGGGAGTTTTAAAGTGGTTCTATAGTCGGCGCATTAACGATGGCACACAGCACCTCAGAGGTACCGATGAAGTGGGGATTTTCCCGTATGACCACTAATGTGAATATCAGGAATCCGGTTAAATATCAAATCTCTAAGATCCTTCAAGATCAGGACCAACGATGACTGAAGAGAATCGTTCAACATCAGAGAACTGCCACCCTTCCGCAGATTGCTGCAGATTTCAGTGCTGGGCCATTAACAAGTATCAGCGTGCGAACCATTCAACGAAACATCATCGAAGTGGGCTTTTGGAAGCGAAGGCCCGCACGTGTACCATTGATGATTGCACGTCACAAAGCCTTAAGCCTCGTCTGGGCCCATCAACACCGACGTTGGACTGTTGATGTCTGGAAACATGCTGCTTGGTCGAACGAGTATCTATTCAAATTGTATGGAGCAGATGGACGTGTACGGGTATGGGTACATGGATCCTGCATTTCAGTAGGTGACTGTTCAAGCTGGTGGAGGCTTTGTAATGGGGTGGGGCGTGTGCAGTTGAAGTGATATGGGAACGCTGACGCGTCCAGATACGACTCTGACAGGTGACACGAAGGTAAGCATACTGTCTGACCACCTGCACCCAATGATGTCCATTCTGCATTCCGACAGGCTTGCGCAATTCAGCAGGACAATGCGACACCACTCACGTCCAGAATTACTACAGCGTGGCTCAAGGAACACTCTTCTGAGTTTAAACACTTCCGCTGGCAATGAAACTCCCCAGACATGGACATCGTTGAGCATATCTGGGATGCCTTGCAACGTGCTGTTCAGAAGAGATCTGCAGCCTCTAGTGCTGTTACGGATTTATGGACTGATGGTGTCATTTCCCTCCAGCACTGCTTCAGAAATTTGTCTAGTCCATGCCACGTCGTGTTGCGGCACTTCTGCGTGCTCGCGGGGGCCTTACACGATATTAGGAAGGTGTACCAGTTTCTTTGGCTCTTGAGTTTTTCGTTCTGCAATTTATCGAAGCCTACTTATAAAAAGCGAGTGGCATACCGTATAAACAAACTAATTGGAAACCTAGCTATTTGTACAATATCAGTTCCTCGCGAAAAGTTTATTACAGACTCAAGACGACAGATTCACGACGAACGTGCTGTTTTGTGCGCAGGGGATAACAGTTATAGAAGACTGCAGCTTGGTGAACATTATTCAGAACTTATGTGCTCCACCGACAGGGGGAAGCAACTACGTAACTCACTTATCTTATAAGGGGAGGATACAATGCTGGAATCGCGGATTTACTTCAAACTTTGTACAACTTTAGTTGGCCATTTAAACAACGTACTGTACAAGTAGTAAGGTTCACTACTCTGGCAATTCAGAGAAAATCGCAAGAGAAGTTTTACACGTCTGTGATGTAACTGACGTATCTATGCGAAGATTCTGGTTGTCACAACTCAGAGTAATGCCGGAACAATAGCTTAGCTTGTTCGGTGTGAGAGTTAACTGCCCTCTGTAACGAAGAACAAATGCAACGAACAATAACGAATAAAATGAGATGAACAACAATAAAGTGGTTACTGCTTGCACTTTGCGAGAGGATTGTGGACGAGGCGAGGGTTCGGATCCAGCTAACACTAATTTTTTTTAAACTACTTTTTTTTCTATCAGTGGTCACTTTACTTAATTTATATAACATCTGAGAGGAAATACACTACTGACCATTAAAATTACTACGCCACGAAGATGTGCTACAGACGCGAAATTTAACCGACAGGAAGAAGATGCTGTGATTTGCAAATGATTAGCTTTTCAGAGCATTCACACAAGGTTGGCGCCGGTGGCGACACCTACAACGTAATGACATGAGGAAAGTTTCCAACCGATTTCTCACACACAAACAGCAGTTGAACGGCCTTGCCTGGTGAAACGTTCTGGTGATGCCTCGTGTAAGAAGGATAAATGCGTACCATTGATACCTTTGATAAAGGTCGGATTGTAGCCTATCGCGATTGCGGTTTATCGTATCGCGACATTGCTGCTCGCGTTGGTCGAGATACAGTGACTGTTAGCAGAACATGGAAACGGTATTCGTTAATTTCTTTCTTCATATTGAACACATAATTTTCTTTAAGTCTAGAGCTGTGCCATTTGAGAAATGCTTCTCTATCTTTTGGCTTCATAGTGTCAACACAGTAATATTCAGTATCAGCAATTGGTCCTACATAATTTTCATTTTCTGGCTTATTGAATAAATGTGGGAAGTAGTCGTAATTCAATTCTTTAAAATCAAAAGTTTTTGGAAAACTACTAAGTGGACCTTGTACAAAATTACTTATGTCTATAATTTTTATACCTAACTGTTTGATCTTCAATAACATTAGTTTAGTTCCTGTATAGATGGTACATGGCCTTATTGTATTTTCAACACAGTACTTCAAAATGAATTGGGTAACATAACCCTTTGCATAGTGAGCTATGAATGTGTGATAACTGTTCTTTTGAGATATCATCCACTTATAGAATTCAACATTTGTCTTAAATTTATAAACAGTGTCACCTTTAAAATTGTGAACATTTATAAGATTTGGAATGTGTTGCTTCAAAATCAAGCCACTTTATCTGTCACTATAAGTGCGATTCACTTTCTTTGGAAAGCCTTTTTCACAACATTTAAACTCTTGACCACCAACTATTTTATTACACACGAAGCACCGGTAAATACAAAAATCTTGGAATTCTCCATTAACATAGCAACCTTCTTTATTACAATTTGGGCAACCTTGCACTATAAATTCATCACCAAATTTTCTTTCACACATACCACCTTTTTGCAATACAGGTTGCATATAGCATTTATGATTTCCAATTTCCACCACATGTTGACAATTTCTACGAAGTTCAAAGCCACACTTATGTTCTTTAGATCTTAAACAAATCTTTTTACATCCTTCACACTTGTAAGCTGTATCACAAACTTGTTGGTGATTGTTTAAGCATTCTTCATTATAACAGTATCTATTACATTTCTCACAATAAATCTTATTTTCTTCACTTTCATGTTCTGGCCTTTTGCATAATACACACACTCTTCGCTCTATTTTACATCTATGTTTCTCCTTGTTGTGATATGGTTTGTTGCATTTATCACAGAAATATGATGATCCTAATAAAGCTTAGCCTTTTTGCTTCTGCCAGATTTACTATTTTTTTCCATTACCACCTTGGCCTCTAGGAATTGCTATTATCTGAATATTAAACGATGTTTCTGCTATATCAACAGTTTCATCTGATGTTAAGATATCCCTCATTTTGTTACAGTAAATTTGAACGGCCTCTTGTGCATTATTCGATGCTTTATAACCTGTGGAAATTGGATAAAACATTTTTGGGTTATTGACCGTTATATTCAGCTTATCTCCTTTCCTGAAATTAGTCCTCTTTTTAGTTACATTTACTATGAAATTGAGTGCTTTCGTTATATAATCTGTTTTTTCACTAACATTATCGAGTTTGGCAATGTTAACATCGTTAAAGACAATTTTATAGTCAACAGACCATGCTTTAAATTACTCATTAAATTTCTATCTAATTTCTTTTATATCAAATAAATGCTTTTCAGATGGGTCAGCTTCCTTTTCTTTATCAAATATTTTACTACTAAATGGGTATGTTTGATCTAACCTTACTATTTTTTCCTCTCTTGGTGGATGAGGCTTTCCAATAACATCATCATCAATTTTGTAAAAGTAATTTATATTCAATACACGCTTTCGTCTTAATCTAGTTTTTAGGAACACATCTGGATTAAATTTAAACTCTTATAATATTATGGCATCAATTAATTCTGATTTCTTTAATGTACTGTGTCCTTTAATATCAATATTTTTAGCTCTAGCTTTAAATTCACTTTCTTTCAAATTTTCGAGAGTTCTTGTGTGAAGAGGCAAATTATTTGAAACAATTAAATTAATTAAATCATTGTTTCTAAATCTGCTATATACTCGTAAATCATTCCTTCTGCAATAATCACGAAGTTGAGCCACTGTAAACTTTCTAAAAGCTTCAGCCATTTATTAATGACAAAATGTAATAGTTCTAGAAAAACTGACGATCAGCAAAGATTGTTTAAGTAAGCTTCTTATTTATTGATGGCAAAATTTAATAGTTCTAGAAAAACTGAAAATCAGCAAAGATTGTTTAAGTAAGCTTCTTATTTATTGATGACAAAATTTAATAGTTATAGAAAAACTGAAGATCAGTTAAGATTGTTTAAGTTAGCTTCTTATTTATTGTTTAGTAGATTTGTTTATTGTTTAGTAGATTTGAAAAATTTGAAATCAACAGCAAAGATTGTTGGATAAATTTCGATGCTTGTTAGAAAGAAGATGTTTGCTAAAACTGCGCTTATTTACTTCAGTTCCACATATACACATCACTTTACTTTTCCTGCCTTCAAGTACACAAGATATATATGTATTTTCATGCCCATCCTTTATAGAATAATTTGCATAAAAACAATCGATATCTTTAATTGCATGCTGTTAATGGTGGAGAAGTCAGAATTGCAGGAGCAAAAGTAGATGGATTTGATAAAGCAACTAATACTGTTTATAGATACCATGGTTACTTCTGGCATGGTTGTAAAAAATGTATCAAAAGTGAAACAATTAACAATAAAAATAAGGAAATGATTGATAATCTGTATCAAAAGATTTTAAGAAGATGTGCAGAAATACGAAATGCTGGATACAATCTGGTGGAAATGTGGGAATGTGATTGGGTGAACTCAGTAGAGTATAAAAATCTTAAGCAGTTACCTAACATTGTTGAACCATTGAATCCAAGAGATGCATTTTATGGTGAATGAACAAATGCAATAAAATTAAGAGCTAAAGCAGATGGTATTAGCTCAAAAATAAAATATATGATGTGTGTAGTCTTTATCCAACCGTGCAATATTATGATTGTTATCCTGAACAACATCCTAGGAAAATATATAGACCAAGATATTATTCTAAAAAATGGTATGGGTTAATAGAATGGAAAGTATTGGCTCCTAGAAGATTGTTTCATCCAGTTTTACCTGTATGCATGCAAATCGATAAAAATGAAAAACTATTATTTCCTCTGTGTGTCAAATGTGCAGAAGAACAGCTACATTAATGCAATCACTGTGATGAAGAAAGAAGTTTTATCGGAACTTGGTCGACAGATGAAGTATAGAAAGCTGTAGAAAAAGGATATAAAGTTTTAGAAGTTTATGAAGTATGGGACTTTAAAAATAAAAGTAATATGCTGTTTAAAAATTACATGAAAGACTTTATGAAAATAAACTTATAAACTAGTTCACATAATTTTGAAAGTGATGAAGAATACATAAAAATAGTTAAAGATAAGTTGGATATTGACTTAGATCGTGATAGAATAAATGAAAATCCTGGAAAACGATCTGTTGCTAAGATATGTCTTAATTCATTGTGGGGAAAATTTGGGCAAAGGCAAAATATGAGTCCAACAGAATATGTAACCATTTTACAACACTTTTATGAGATACTGTTGGATGATTGATTAGATAACTTAGATGTAAATTTTATTATAGAGGAAATGGTCCAGAGGAGGTATAATTTCAAAGATTATTACGTGGGAAACAATGCAGCTACGAATATCTTTGTAGCTGCATTCACTACATCAAATGCAAGACTTAGATTGTATGATATGTTAGATAAATTAGGAAAAAATGTCATATATTTTGATACTGATTCTGTAGTATACATGGATGATGCTAAAAATACTGTTGAAACAGGCTGTATGTTGGGTGAATGGACAGATGAATTCGGAAATAATTCGATTGCAGATTGGGCTTCAACAAGTCCAAAAAGTTATTATTACGAGAAAAATGATGGAGAAACAGAAATGAAGGTAAAAGGGTTCACTTTAAATTACAAAAATATTCAAAAGTTGAATGGTGAATCGATGATTAGATTAATTGAGAACGAAGTGAAAGAAAAGATACAGTTAGAGTACAATCAGATAACAAGAGATGTTGACACTAAAAATCTAGTCAATAAACAGGTTATGAAAGAATTCTCGTTTCAGTATGATAAAAGAATTGTTCTAGATAACTATGATACAGTGCCTTATGGTTATTGAAAATGATTTATTGTATAACAAATTTTAATAAGTTTAAAATTTTAACCTACATTAAGGTCAATAAAATAATAGATAACTGGGACTTCCAATTTTTAAAGATGGTGACATTAAACAAAAATATAAAGGAATGATAACAAATTTAATGATCTGGAGTTTGTTGTGTAGCTTTGAAAATTTTTACATTTTGTGGCTTGCATCTGTTTAGTAAGTAAGTGTCTAGTTGAAGAGTTTATAAGAACATAAGAGTTTTGTAAGAAAATAAGAGTTTATAAGAAAAATAAGAGTTTCGTAAGAAAATAATATTTTGTAAGAAAATAAGAGTTTTGTAAGAAAATTAAGAACATCATTAAATTATCTGCGACTGGGCTCAATCCGCCCACTTACTACTGGGTGGTTTTTGCCATACAGGCATGGAAAGCAGAAATATTAACTTGATGTAAGTAAACGTCGTTTTTTGCATTACAAAACTTCTCAAATGTCATATGAATTAAATAATATAACCTGTGATGAATGAAAATAGATTAACAATTAAGTTGTATCGGGAACCGAATAGTCGCCTGATAGATGTTTGGCTTATGAAGCTCGAATGCTAATCATTTGAGCACCATTTGAGCAACATCGGGCACCTACGCACAGATTCATAAGTCACACAACAAACGTGTAAATTTCTCAGGATTCCAGAGCAGCGCAACCCACTATATGCGCATTATGTTGTTTCAATTAGCGGTTGAAGTAAATCTGTGATACCAACATGGTGGCCTTCACTTGTTAGAACATGTGAGAGATCAGTGACACGTGGTAACACAGAGGAGGTATGGATAGAGGAAATTTTAGACGGAAGGGGTTTATCATACACATGTAAATCTCTCTCGCTGTATCTTTCTATCTCTACCCGTCTTCCCCACTGCATACGTAGCATCCCCAGGGGGGTATCCTTGAAACTGAAGTCCTTTGAAATTATGAGGCTAGATTTATTAGTGAGTATTGAGAACTGTAACCGATCAAAGAACTGTGGAAAGTATGCATAAAAGTGGAGGCTTTCATGTAAAAAAAGCTGTTAATAAAATTTTACTTCTTTTATTTTTGTTTGAGAACGGTCTTCCTTAAAAAAATTTCTCTTATAAAAACAGAAGACCCTTCTTTTGAATGTGCCATTGGAATTACATTACAGTCAAATAAAATTTGTTATGTTGGATTCATGTATGAACAAATATTTTGAATGATCAGTTGGAATTATATACAACCAAACAATATACACTGACAGAAAAATTGCAACATGTAATATTATTGGGATTTCCGTCGCATGAAAGCTGTGAGTACCCTTGGAAAAGCATTCACTTATCTGTGTATTAAATGATCAACTTATGAGATTAGACCTATTCTTTGAATGACATTTGTTTTATATAATTTACGTAAATGTACAGATGCGCATCTAGCGCGGACGCTAATACATCGATTGCGCAGTCAAAGAAATATTTTAACAGAAGCTGAACTGAACGTTCCGCTTCGATCTAAATAAAAGATGATAGTAAAAACTTTTGTAGATCTTGAGATTTTATCTTACTTCTGCTTGTAATGTGAAAGAGTAAGGAAGGTCGTCTTTAAGCCATAAAAAGTGAGCGGTCTTGCCAGCGTGCAGACAACAGTTATTGATTAATAAAATTTGAGTAATTTATGTTCGATACTGTAAACAGGCAAGTTATTGTTATGAAGATACTGAATGGTGCAAGAATTGTCTCGAAGGAAGGAGAAAAGTAATGACTGTAATTTGTGATAGAAAACGTGAACCAAGGACCTAGCTCAGGACAGGCTGAAATCTGATCGCACCATACAGTTGGAAAAGTACTTACGTAAGTTATACTGTTTATAAATAAGCCCTAATTGCTTGTTTGAATATATTTAGTGTTTACCAGATATCTTATTCAATTCTTTTCCTTTTTATTTGTTTTTTTCCCTCCATGTCATATTATTTGTATAAATGTCCAACAGCTTTTACTACAGCAGTTGCCCGCATCTCGTGGTCGTGCGGTAGCGGTCTCGCTTCCCACGCGCGGGTTCCCGGGTTCGATCCCCGGCGGGGTCACGGATTTTCTCTGCCTCGTGATGACTGGGTGTTGTGTGATGCCCTTAGGTTAGTTAGGTTTAAGTAGTTCTAAGTTCTAGGTGCTCAGAGCCATTTTTTTTACTACAGCAGAGAATACTGCGGCATCCTGGTCGTAGACAGAAGGCCGCTCCTTGTCTTCTATACATCTCATAGCTGCCCCATTTATTAATGATTTCATTTGCAAATGCTATTTTTTTATTGTTCATTGCTAAAGGTCCCGTAGGTGATTATAAATTTCATACTGATTACGTAAAGAAATCCGGGTTGTTCTTTTCCAAATAATAGAAGCCTCTGCGTAATCAAAAACTAGCCTCCCTCTGACAACGATCAGGAGCCGACCAGAAGACGGACGTCTTCGACCGCTTTCGTGTTTCCTGTGGCAAAGCTGTGCTAAACCGGGAACACGACATTCTAGTATGAAACGCAATGTACATATAAGGTACATTACATAGGTAGAATTGTGGACAGTTGGGAGTGTGGGTCTCACGGGAAGCGTGGAAGGGATAAGTCCCTGCAGTCGCGCTGTTCGTCTGTGTCCTCGGTGGCTCAGATGGACAGAGCGTCTGCCATGTAAGCAGGAGATCCCGGGTTCGAGTCCCGGTCGGGGCACACATTTTCAGCTGTCCACATCGAGGTATATCAACAACACCTCTCGGCAGCTGAGGGTTTCAGTTAGTCATCACTTACATATATAATTATGAGATTAAAATTGAAAGAATTGAAATATATTTAACTTATTTGTTTCTACTTTTATCATACTAGAAACACCAAAAAATAATTAATGTAGAGTGATGAATTATCGGGAATACATATGTCTAGGTACAATATTTAAGTGACTACCATTGCAAAATCTCCGGTTAATATAAGCGAGAGCTAAGCCACTGCAAGCGTGAAATCCTGGCACGTTAATAACCGACACAACCGTCAGAATGTCGACTGCAAGCATGCAAACGTGCATGCATTGTGTTGTACAGGTACTGTTTGTCAGTTTTCGGACTGGAGTTCCATGCGTGTTGCACCAGGGTTGGTCAATGCACGGAAAGATAATACAGTTTATGAATAACGCTGGAGTTGCCGTCCGATGATGTGCCATGCAAGATCGATTAGAGGCGGATCTGCTGATCGAACAGGACAATGCAAAATGTAGAACCCCTGAAATGCTGTCCCTGAATTGCAGCAATACGGGCTCGAATCACCAGATTCGCTTACAAATTTGCAGTCAGGGTGCGTGGGACAACCACCATTGTACTCCTGGTGTCATACGAAATGGCACCCCAGACCATATCTCTATGTGTGGGTCCAGTCTGTGCATCTCGCATACAGTTTGGTTCAAGGCCCTAAACTTGCCTCCTTCTGAACTACTCACGACCATCACCGGCACAGAAATGGCGTTTTAGAGTAAACGCCGACAAGTGAGAAGCCGTTCTGTTCACTAGAAGACCGAAGCAACTGCGCAAACACCGATACTGCACACCCCAATAACTCTACATGCACGCCCAATAAGTTTCCGCGCGAAAGTCAAATACATCGGTGTCTGGCTGGACCGGAAACTACTCTGGGGGGACCACATACAACACATGACCAACCGAGCTAGCGCGAGGCTCAAACAGCTCTACCCTATGCTCAACAGGCGTAGCACACTGAACAGAAGGGTGTCGAGGTCCATGTACATGACACTTATTCGACCCCTGATGACGTACGCAGTCCCTGTCTGCTGTAGCAGTCCTTTTTCTGTTTTCGCTTTTTCGTCTAATAGGTGAAAGTTTGATTTTTTTTTTTTACACATTGTCATTGAAGGGTTTTACTTTTATTTAATATTGTCCCGGCTAAGTATCAGTTTGATTACTTTTAAAACCCAATGTTAAACGTGGGCCACTACACGTATAGTCTTCCCAATTCTGAGAGAAAAAAATCTTTAGTTGCTTTACTACCAATGTTTACAGACGACGATACTTTAACCGTCCATTCCTTTGTTTTAGTTACGAAATGCTAGTTTGTTCTAGGCATAGATCACGTAACCTTAACGTTTATTAATCTATGTTAAATTAATGTTCCAGACTTGTATTATGATTCAAATTAACAACGTCAGTTTATTGACAAGAATTATTAATAAATAGGATCACTCATGCGATCTCATTCAAAGAAGTTCTTTAATTAGATGTCTAAGTAGGATTACCGCTAGCATCAGAGATATTAGATAATATACTGTCACTTTCGGTAAATAAGTTGTTTCTATTTAATATCCGCAAACTGTCATTAGCTATGATCACTACTCGCGTGAAGTTAAAGTTTCCCACTATCACACTTCTAAGTCCGAATCCGGTTAAAATTCAATAAAGCGTTTAAATATTCACACGAATTGACATTAAAGCCAAAGAGATTACTATTCACCTTCCCGTTTATCTAATCTGATAAATGTCCAAATGAAAGTCTTGAATTGACAATCCTCAAAAACAATCTCGTCACGATCTATTCTTGATCCCCGTTTAATAAAGTCACAATTGTTGTTCTCTTAAGCTATAAGTCCTAAATAACTTCCGAACTAGAGCAGAATAGAGACTGGAGTATCGTAATTACAAGGTAATACTTTAATAAACGCTATCTTTGGTGTCCCAGACCTACGTTCTATGACTATAATATTGATTTTCTAATATTTTAATATTTTCTACTATTTTCCCCCTTCCCATGTTTCTAAAATTTATAATTAAATTTTCCTTTTCTTTTCTTTTGCTTTCTATGCTAGATATTGCCCTTTATTTGTTTTTTATTTATTTTTCGTAATTACTACTTGTAGAGGGACATGGGCCATTTTCTGAATTGATATTTTAAGGACAAGGGAGCTAATTTGGGAGCTATTTTTGTTTTTTCAACACCAAGAGGCGCTGTAGGTGTTACACTGGGGATACGCTGCGCTCACACGCCTGCGGCGTCTGCAGACCATACAAAACAAAATCATAAGCGACGCTCCACGATACACACTGTGATATTCGCTATTTTTGACTTCATTAAAACAGCAAATAGTTAATACTTTTAGCCAGAAGGCAAATACTTGTTTATAAAGAATGATTAATGTATAATGAGGCGTTGCATGGCGACGGTGGAATTTTCTAAATAATGTAATTCGTCGTCTCTGGGCGGCAATATAAACAGAAAAATACGGATAGCTATGCGATCCTTCACTATTTTGTCCGCTGGAAAACAAATGAAGCCTTGAGCGCTAAAGAGACTTGTACTGTTTTTCTCAAGTAAGACGGACGCAGATTTGTGGCGGTCTGATCTAATTTTTACTAAATGTATAAAAACGTGTTATGTCTAAGTTTGAGTGAAGTGTAGAAAGAAGAACTGTTTTAACTTATCGTGACGACGCACGAGCGACCCAAGAGGACAATGGATATATAAAAGAGCGCTCAATGGACATGCAACGGACATAAAAATCTACTGTCATTGTAGTACTAAGCTTAAGGTACGATATATGTTTTAGGTAAAATAAATATTTGTTCTGGAAACACTGAATCATTTAGCAGTGCTCAATCCTATCATCTCCTCAGTATTATTTTCATTTTAATTATGCATTTTGCTAAGATTAGAGACACCAAGATGAGCAGTCCAATGTGCGTGTTACATTGACAGAAAGAAAACTGTTTTATCGTCTTTTTGCATCAGCTTTAATATTGAATTTCCCTTTTGTGTGATGTTACAGTTGTTTTTGCGCCCTTAAGAACTTTCTGGTCCCTTAGGAAATTGTTTTGTCATAACAATAACTTCACGACCGGATATGTTCGTATCTACGATCATGAAGCAATTAGAAAGACGATAATGCAATTTCTTAATCAATAACACGCTGTGACTGCTTCAAGCCACGCGAAACTGCAAGTAAAGACTATTCACATTTCATAATGCAATATTTAATGACAGTGGTCATCCATGATTCTTACGCCAATTGTGATTGATAAAACAGTATGCGAAATCTCAAATTCCAACTTTTCCATTGAATAACAACATCACTTTTATTTTGTTACATCACAACACGCATCGCGTACCTTCACCGGGAATACCGACTTGAGACTCTCACGGAGGTAATCTACAAACTCACCACAAGACTATACAGAAACTCCAGACATTCGCAGAAACCCGTTTATTCTGAATCTGGGGAACTACGACCACAACCATAGATGGAAACTTAAAAGACCAAAAGACATACTTGTGACGCTGAGGGAATTAGAGTAGCAAATGAGATACTTAAAGTAGTAAAGACGTTCTGCTGCTTAGGGACCAATGAAACCGATGATGGGCGAAGTAGAGAGAATATAAAATGTAGACTGGGAATGACAAGAAAAACGTTTCTGAAGGAGAGAAATTCCTTAACACTGAAAATTGATTTAGGTGTCACAAAGTCTTTTCTAAAATTATTTATATCAAAGTATTTGTATCTACATAAATGATCTTTTGAATAGGGTGGATAGCAGTGTGCGGCTGTTTGCTGATGATGCTGTGGTGTACGGGAAGGTGTCGTCGTTGAGTGACTGTAGGAGGATACAAGATGACTTTGACAGGATTTGTGATTGGTGTAAATAATGGCAGCTAGCTCTAAATATAGATAAATGTAAATTAATGCAGATGAATAGGAAAAAGAATCCCGTAATGTTTGAATACTCAATTAGCAGCATAGTGCTTGACACAGTCACGTCGATTAAATATTTGGGCGTAACATTGCAGAGCGATATGAAGTGGGACAAGCATGTAAGGTTCATTGGTAGAAGTTTGGGAAGATGTGGTTCATCTGTAACGGAGACCGCTTATAAAACACTAATACGACCTATTCTTGAGTACTGCTCGAGCGTTTGGGATCCCTATCAGGTCGGATTGAGGGAGGACATAGAAGCAATTCAGAGGCGGGCTGCTAGATTTGTTACTGGTAGGTTTGATCATCACGCGAGTGTTACGGAAATGCTTCAGGAACTCGTGTGCGAGTCTCTAGAAGAAAGGAGGCGTTCTTTTCGTGAATCGCTACTGAGGAAATTTAGAGATCCAGCATTTGAGGCTGAGTGCAGTACAGCTTTACTGCCGCCAACTTACATTTCGCGGAAAGACCACAAAGATAAGATAAGAGAGATTACGGCTTGTACAGAGGCATACAGGCAGTCATTTTTCCTTCGTTCGGTTTGGGAGTGGAACAGGGAAAGAAGATGCTAGTTGTGGTACGAGTTACCCTCCGCCACGCACCGTATGGTGGATTGTGGAGTATGTATGTAGATGTAGATGTAGATGTAGATGTAGATGTAGAGTGTAGACATATATGGAAGCGAAACATGGACGATAAATAGTTTAGAGAAGCAGAGAATAGAAGCTTTCTTAATGTGGTGCTACAGAAGAATGCTGAAGATTAGATGGGTAGATCACATAACTAATGAGGAGTTGGGGAGAAGAGAAATTTGTGGCACATCTTGACTAGAAGAAGGGATCAATTGGTAGGACATATTCTGAGCTATAGAGGGATCACCAAGTTAGTATTGGAGAGCAGCGTGGAGGATAAAAATCGTAGACGGAGACCAAGAGAAGAATACACTAAACAGATTCAGAAGGATGTAGGGTGCAGTATTTACTTGAAGCAGCTAGCACAGGATAGAGTAGCATGGAGAGCTGCATCAAACCAGTCTCTGGAGCATGTATGTGTGTGGAGGATAAACATCAAAAATTGTTCAAATGGCTCTGAGCACTATGGGACTCAACTTCTGAGGTCATTAGTCCCCTAGAACTTAGAACTAGTTAAACCTAACTAACCTAAGGACATCACAAACATCCATGCCCGAGGCAGGATTCGAACCTGCGACCGTAGCGGTTTTGCGATTCCAGACTGCAGCGCCTTTAACCGCACGGCCACTTCGGCCGGCGATAAACATCGTAGAGGGAGACCAAGAGATGAATACACTAAACAGATTCAGAAGGATGTAGGGTGCAGTAGTTACTTGGAGATGGAGTAGCTAGCACAGGATAGAGTAGCATGGAGAGCTGCATCAAACCAGTCTCTGGACTGAAGACCACAACAAGAATAACTTTGTTACGTCCCTAATGTGCCGAAACCGAATGCACGTGTACGAATATCGTCAGCAATAAAAAAAGTATGCGTGTCTGTTATAGAGACCTCAATACTTAATAATGGAACTAAGTTGCTGGAACTTTACACCATTCCAATGATGGAATTACCTACACATGGCATAGTCTAGTTTTATAACTCAGAAACATGTGGAAATGACCAGAGAGGATTTAGGAAGTGTTTTTGATGAAAAGCATATTAGGCCTCGGAATGGAGTGTTCTGCAAATGGTTCAAATGGCTCTGAGCACTATGGGATTCAACTTGTTCAAATGTGTGTGAAATCTTATGGTACTTAACTGCTAAGGTCATCAGTCCCTAAGCTTACACACTACTTAACCTAAATTATCCTAAGGACAAACACACACACCCATGCCCGAGGGAGGACTCGAACCTCCGCCGAGACCAGCTGCACTCCATGACTGTAGCGCCTTAGACTGGGACTCAACTTCTTAGGTCATCAGTCCCATAGAACTTAGAACTACTTAAAGCTAACTAACCTAAGGATATCACACACATCAATGCCCGAGGCAGGATTGGAACCTGCGACCGTAGCGGTCGCGCGGTTCCAGACTGTAGCGCCTAGAACCGCTCGGCCACCCCGGCCGGCAGAGTGTTCTAGAGCCCAGCGGGTACCTTAACGAGTAATTCCGGCTCATTTCACGAATGGTGGAAACAGATGTCCTGGGACTGATCTTCACATCCTAAGAGGTCCAGTGAATAAGGTCCCCCTGTGAGACTGAGGGGGGGAGTGGTGTATGCAAAGTTAGTGTGAAGATGCAAAGTTAGTTCTTTTTGCTGATGGTACAAGTATAGTAATAACATCCAAAAACCAAGAACTAAGTGATTTAATTGTAAATGACGTTTTTTCACAAAATTATTAAGTGGTTCTCAGCAAACGGACTCTCTTTAAATTTTGATAAAACATAGTATATACAGTTCCGTACAGTAAATGGCACAACTCCAACAATAAATATAGACTTTGAACAGAAATCTTTAGCTAAGGTGGAATTTTCAGAATTTTTAGGTGTGTCCATTGATGAGAGGTTAAACTGGAAGCAACACATTGATGGTCTGCTGAAACGTCTAAGTTCAGCTACGTATGCTATTAGGGTTATTGCAAATTTTGGTGATAATAATCTCAGTAAATTAGCTTACTATGCCTACTTTCATTCACTGCTTTCGTATGGCATCATATTCTGTGGTAATTCATCGTTGAGTAGAAAAGTATTCATTGCTCAAAAACTTGTAATCAGAATAATTGCTGGAGCCCACCCACGGTCATCCTGCAGACATCTATTTGAGGATCTAGGGATCCTCACAGTAACCTCACAGTATATATATTCACTTATGAAATTTGTTGTTAATAATCCAACCCAGTTCAAACGTAATAGCAGTGTGCATAGCTATAACACCAGGGGAAAGGATGATCTTCACTATGCAGGGTTAAATCTGACTTTGGCACAGAAAGGGGTAAATTATGCTGCCACAAAAGTCTTAGGTCACCTACCAAAAAGCATCAAAAGCGTGACAGATAGCCAACCAACATTTAAAAATAAATCAAAAGAATTTCTAGATGACAACACCTTCTACTCATTATCTGAATTTTTAGATATAAATTAAGGGACGGGAAAAAATAAAAATAAAAAAAACCAACTTAAACATTAGTGTCATACAATATTTTGTGTAATGTAATGTCTTGTACAGACATCTTTTATTAACCTGACACGTTCCACATCATTACGAAGTGTCGTATTCATGATCTATGGAACAAGTATTAATCTAATCTAATCTAATCTAATCTGATCTACCTTGCCAACGGCGGTGGCGCCGTCGTGCATCACACGGCCAACGAACAGCCGCTCGCCTGTGGACGTCTGCCCCACGCGGTACCCCGAGGGCGGCACGTGGCCTGCTTTTGCATACATCCAGGCGGGGCTGCCACCACACAGCACCTGTCAACGACAGCAAGCAGCATCTATAAATATATGTACAAAACACTGCCTCACGTGCACCACCTCCGCTCTACTCACTATGCAGGCAAACCTCTGCAGAGGGAAAATACCACACTGTGCATGTAGCCAGTATCAAAACAAAATAACCACATGATGTTTTGGTACGAAACCGTTTTTTGCATTTTGTAATGAGGTATATTACAGCAAGGCAAACCTACGTTTCTAGCGTTTGTAGACTTAGAGAAAGCTTTTGACAATGTTGACTGGAATACTCTCTTGCAAATTCTGAAGGTGGTGGGGGTAAAATACAGGGAGCGAAAGGCTATTTACAATTTGTACAGAAAGCAGATGACAGTTATAAGAGTCGAGGGACATGAAAGGGAAGCAGTGGTTGGGAAGGGAGTGAGACAGGGTTGTAGCCTCTCCCCGATGTTATTCAATCTGTATATTGAGCAAGCAGTGAAGGAATCAAAAGAAAAGTTCGGAAGACGTATTAAAATCCATGGAGAATAAATAAAAACTTTGAGGTTCGCATATGACATTGTAATTCTGTCATAGGACCTGGAAGAGCAGCTGAACGGAATGGACAGTGTCTTGAAAGGAGGGTATAAGATGAACATCAACAAAAGCAAAACGAGGATAATCGAATGTAGTCGAATTAAGTCTGGTGATGCTGAGGGAATTAGAGTAGGAAAGGAGACACTTAAAATAGTGAAAGAGTTTTGCTATTTGGGGAGCAAAATAACTGATGATGGTCGAAGTAGAGAGGATATATAATGTAGACTGGCAATGGGAAGGAAAGCATTTCTGAAGAAGAGAAATTTGTTAACATCGAGTATTGATTTAAGTGTCAGGAAGTCTTTTCTGAAAGTATTTGTATCGATTGTAGCCATCTATGGAAGTGAAACATGGACGATAAATAGTTTAGACCAGAAGAGAATAGAAGCTTTCGAAATGTGGTGCTACAGAAGAATGCTGAGGATTAGATGGGTAGATCACATAACTAATGAGGAGGTATTGAATAGATTTGGGGAGAAGAGGAGTTTGTGGCACAACTTGACTAGAAGAAGGGATCGGTTGGTAGGACATGTTCTGAGGCATCAAGCGATCACCAGTTTAGTACTGGAGGGCAGCGTGGAGGGTAAAAATCGTAGAGGGAGACCAAGAGATGAATACACTAAGCAGATTCAGTAGGATGTAGGCTGCAGTAGGTACTGGGAGATGAAGAAGCTTGCACAGGATAGAGTAGCATGGAGAGCTGCATCAAACCAGTCTCAGGACTGAAGACCACAACAACAACAAGAATGGGGCACAAACCTTAATCCTACACATACTGTCTCCAGTGCTGAATTCCGAGATTGGTTTGCACTAGTACGCTATTCTCCTTCTGTCTGCCTTCTTCTTCATTTTCACTTACGCAGTGCATCTCACATGTACGTATAGGGTGAGTCACGAAGATATGCACATAGTTTAATAAGTTACTCTACAAGTAAAATTAAAGAAAAAAGTTCATATAAACACAGGTCTACAAATATTTAGTTATAGAGTTACGACTAATGAAAGATTTTGCATGAAATTTAGCAACTCGATACTATGAAGCCTTCGCAGAACTATACGCGGTTAAAGTAAAGAACGATTTCCATTTACTTTGTTGTTATTGGTCTGATGAATCTAATAAAACATGTCCCCAGACGTGTACCTGCAGTAGTTTTCCAGGACAATTAGAGAAGCAAAGATAATTATACAAGTACATTTGTTTACTTCCCATTAAGAACGTAGAAACGTTTATGTCGTTATTGACAACCGTTAGTGAACTGTTTCAGTCGTTCCCTAACCTCGAAACGAGTTAGTTTTCTATTTTGTTCAGTGAAACAACATAATAACAACAGTGCATTTAAGTGAAATCACATAGTTGTAGTTTGTTGATTATTTATGAAATAGAGATGCCTTCCAAATTTACGACAGAGCAATACACCGATATGGTGTTTATTTATGGCAAATGTGATGATAATGCTACGGCTCCAGTTAACGAATATGACGTACATTATCCTACCCGGAGGATTCTGAATGTACGAACCATTAGTGGAGTGTTTCGAATGTTACAGAAGACCAGAACGAGCGCTCGATACGTGAAGACGATGATGAGGATATTATGGATGCTGTTCAACTTAGACCGGTTACCAGTACACGACATATTTCTCAACGATAAGGCATTTCACAATCTAAGTTATGGTGTGCGCTGAAATACAATAATTTCTAATTTTTATCGTAAACAAAAAGTGCATCATTTATATCCGGAAGATCCTGCCCATGCTTGGAGTTGTGCAGCTGGTTAAATACTAATCTGCAGTTACACAAACGCATTTTATTTACTGATGGGGCACAGTTTACTCGAGATAGTGTAAAAAATTTATATAAATAGCAATTATGGGCTGAAGCAAACCAACATGCAACGGAGTAACTCGGTTTCCAGGGCGATTTAACATAAATGGTGGCGTGCTATAATCAACACATACTGTATGGGGCTATTCGTTTTCCTAGGACGTCTAACTGGCGAGACGTACTTACAATTCCTTCAAGACGAAATGCCCCGCTTGCTCGAAGATGTTCCACTTGCTACGTGACTGCAAATGTATTTTCAACATAACGGCGCGCCTCCACAGTTCGCCAATGCCATTACTACATTTTTAAATGAACATTTTACCCAGAAATAGATTCGTCGTCGTGCTAGACGTCTATGGCCACCCAAATCTGCCGATTTAACACCAATGGATTTTTGTGTATGGGGCTGAATGAAAGACATAGTTTAAGAGGACAAAATACACGTGAGGCGTTACTTGCACGCATTATCAGTGCAATAGACGAAATTAAGAACAACCCTGTGAAACTGAAACGAGCAACAATATCTGTTCATAGGCGTCCAGCTAAATGAATTAAACTCGGTGGAGACATTTTTGAATATTTATTGTGAATGTATTGTGAAATTTTAGGTACACTGTACAATTTCCGTAACAATGAGTTTTGGTTTTTCCGGTGTAACATGAATTCACGTGTGCTATGGTATTAATAAAAGCAGATTATCTGCCACATTCATACACTTTGAGTTAACGTTATTACCGCCATTTTTCCAAACCTAAATTCTCTACAATTTCTGTTGAAAACTTTCTGCAGTTGTCTGGAATTTAAAAAAACGAATTGGGCCAAACAGTTAATAAACTAAATATTTTACTAAATTACTTCTTTGCTTCTCTGGATGTTCTTGAAAACTACTGCAGATACACGTCTGGGACATGTTTTATTAGATTCACCAGATCAGTAACAACAAAATAAATGGAAATCGTGCTTTACTTTAACCTCGTACATTTTTGTGATGGCTTCGTACTAGCGAAGTTGCTAAATTTCAGGCAAAATCTTTTACTAGCGCTAACTCCGTAACCAAACATTTGCGGACCTATGTATATATGAACTTTTTTCTTTAGTTTTACTTGTAGAATAACATATTATAATATTTGCATATCTTCGTGAATCATCCTGACTCACTGATTCATCATCGCTCAGCTTAAACCGCAAAGGATAGAAACTTGGAATTTGGACACAGTGTTGATCTTATACTGTAAGTGTCACATAAAAAGAAATTTTTCGGAATTGCACCTTTAACTGGGTGAAATAGGATATGAAAAGTTTTTGAATACGTATTGCCATTAACGCAATTTTGGAGTAAGACCTACGAAAACTGGTATTTGGTTTCTTCGTCTGAAATGAATAAATATGTCTTTCAGCATTTTTTGGAAATTTAACCCCTATGCAAATGAAGTATTGGGTGACAGACATTTTATAAATATAAGCCATTATGAAAAAATTACAAAATTATTTTACAGCAACGTGTATGAAAACTAGTATTTGACTCTTGAGTACAATTAAAAAAATAATTGTTTCATTGTTTTTAGAAATCCAACCCCTATGGGCGTGAAATAGTGAATGAAAAATTTTATGTAATTATTACATTATGAAAGCATTTTTAATATAAATCCTAGAAAATTTGTATTTGGTTTCTTAGTCAGAAAAAGAACGTGTATCACTGTTTCTTGAAATTCAACCTCGAAGGGGATGAAATAGGGCCAGACTCATCCAGTGACTCACCGTCGCCCAGCCTAAAACGCTAAGGGTAGAATGTTGAAATTGGGAGACCGTTGATCGTTTAAGAAGGGACTGTTCGAGATTCCACTGCCGGGGGTTGAAATAAGGGGTTAAATGCTTTTTAAAGATATGTCGCTACTACGACAATCAGGAACTATTAAAATTTGGCTTTGGTTCATCAGTCAGATGTACAAAAGTATGTGTTTCAGCATTTTTGGACATTCAGCCACAAAGGGGGTAAATGATGGGTGAATGTTTCTTTGAAAATAAATCATTATTAAAGAATTACTAAAGCACTTTTGAAGCTACTCCTATGTACATTGGTGTATGACCTCTCGTTTGAAAAGAAAAACACGTGATTCAGTGTTCCTGTAAATTCAGCGCCCTAAGGCAGTGAAATAGGCAATGGAAAGTTTTATGAAATTATTTCATTATGAAAGCATTTTCAAAGCGAAATCTGCAAAAAATTGTGTTTGGCTTCTCTGATAGAAATAAAAAGAACATGTGCTTCATTATTTTTGGAAATACAGGCCCTAAGTAGGTGTGGTAGGGTATGGAAATTTTAACCTAAATACTCGGTTATATTAAAGAATTTCTAAATGTAAAACTATGAAAAGTTTCACTTTTTGGTTAGATATGAAGGGGATGTAAGTTCCTATGGAACTATCACAACAAGAACTCAAAAGGCATGACTAACAAAAACCATGGGCTCCAGTTACCAGAATTGCTTCTTGGTCAGATGTACATTCGGAAAAGACATTGCTTCTATGGCCTTAACCGGCGTGAAAAATTTGAAGGTGACAACATAAAAATTCTGTTAAAGAAAAACAAAAAAAAAGAAAAGTCTGAGCAGTCCACACTGTCTATGTGAGGGAAGCGGAGGGCATTAAGCTGGTCATAGATTATCTGATGCATGTGCAATATCTTTGGATGTCGCCAGCAACTTTTTACCTCGATAGCTCCTTGTTTCATCTTTGTTGTTGTGTCATAAAACGTCTCCTATGAGATTGCCCCCACACAGACCTGGTTTCCTGTACTGCTCTGAGCACCTCTACATTGAGTAACTGCGTCTCTCTTGCTGATTTTCCGTTTGTAGCTACATATCCCAGGGCTTCTAGTCAGCTTCTTTCTTCCTACGTCCCTGTTTCACAACTGTGTGGGGCCACACGCTAAACAAATGCTTTCATGGTCCGTTTCTGCATTTCCAGAGTCTTCCTCAGATTAAATGTAATTTTAGCCTGCCGTGTTCGGCTCACAATTTCTTTCAGGTTTCCGCCATTCCTCATGATCCTGCTTAAAATAATAATAATAATAATGATAATAAATTCCTCTATCTATAATAATAAATTCCTCTACCACTTCTAGCTCCAGTTTTCAGTTCTTATTCTTAAAGGTTCATACTGGTCTTCGGTCCTGCTTGTTTATCCTGATTATAGAACATCCTTTAGACTGTGTTGAACACTTCTTCCGATTTCGTGGCCACAGCAATGTCATTTGCGCAACATATAAAGTCTATCTTCTGCTCATTAATTTTGATCCCAACCTAAATAGTTCCACGGATATGGCCGATAGATTGTTACAAGGGGAGGCCGGCAATTGTGAAATTCAGATTCGATTCATACTGCGCATAATAAAAGCTCATGGCTAGAGGTGTAATGTGGCAAAGCACCAAGATGCACTTCTCAGCCGTTGTCGAGAAAATCGACAGTTAAAAGAAACCGTTGCGGTGAAATACTCTCTAAGGGTAAAAGTTTTCTGCAGCGTCGTGATGCAGCGGTAAGCACTGGGGCTCGTAATCCGAAGGTCGCCGGATCGAATCCTGAACCATTCAACCGTTTTTTTAGTATTTGTTTTTTGTAATTCAAATATATATATATATATATATATATATATATATATATATATATATAATTCCCGGCCATGAGTTGCAACCATTATGCATATAATAAGTTGTTGAAAGTCGTTTGTCGTGGAAAAACTGGCGACTTAGAACATCATTATGTTTTCCCAAAACAAAGTTGTATTTCACAAAGGTTATTAATTGTCTTCATAATGTTAACCACGTATAGTTAACGAAAGACGTAGAAACAATATTCCGAAACGAATACGTATAGCGTAAGTCAAACGTTCGAATTAGAATAGAGACCCCACGAACACAAATTTGCTGTGGCAGGTATGAAATATAAACTCCGTTACTCGCTCGTTACACTTGAAGGACAGATGTTGATGGGCCGAAACGAGCCGCCGCATAATAGCGTAGTTGCGTGCCAACTTCGAAAGAAGGTAGATGCGGTCCCTAGCGCAACTTGTAACATCGTCGAAAATCAGTGCGGATGGGAGAGCTATGGTACACCCTGTTAAACAAACGGAAAAATGGAGGCGGTACAATTGGAGAGCGATCCGCCTTCACCAACATGCATAAGCAATTCATTAATATATATATTACAAAAAAATAATAATAAAAATAAATTGCATGGCGCGAGATTCGATCCGGCGACCTTCGGATTACAAACTCCAGCGCTTACCGCTGCGCCACAACGCTGTAGAAAATCATTAAGCGTAGAGAGTATTTCACCGCAAACGTTTCTTTTAACTGTCGATTTTCTCGACAACGGCTGAGAAGTGCTTCTTGGTGCTTTGCCACATGACACCTCTGGCCATGAGCTTTTATTATGCGCTGTATGAATCGAATCTGAATTTCACAATTGGCGGCCTCCCCTTGTTAGATGTAAGCATCGAATGTAAGAGGAGAAAGAGTAGATACACCACCGCACACCTTTTCTAATTTTTGCTTCTTGTTCCTGATGAAAATTCCTAATCTCAGCCACTTCGTTCTTATAGAATCTGATTGTCACTCCTGTTTCTTTTTCTTTTACACCGGATTTCTTCCATCTGAACGTCTCCTGACATAGAATTCGTGTTAGTATTTTTGCTAGCGTGACTTGTTAAACTGATAATTCTGTAATTTTCACAACTGTCAGCATCTGATTCCTTTGAAACTGGAATTACTATATTCTTCTTGAAGTCCGAGAGCATTTCGCCTCTCTCCTGCATCTTTCTCACCAGATGAAACAGTTTTGACATACTCTGCTCTCCCAAGGCTATCTGTAGTTCTAACGGAATTTTGTATATTCTTGGTGTCTTATTTCGATTTAGGTCTTTCATTGCTCTGTCAAATTCTTCAAGCAGTATCATATCTCCCATCTCATCTTCGTTTACGTACTCCTCCATTTCCATAATATTGCCATCAACTTCACCGCCCTAGCTTTAGGACTGGTTTCCCAACTGAGCTCTTGATATTTACACTGTTGGTTCTATTTTGTCTAAAGGTCTCTTTAATATTCCTGCACTGAGTCAGTAAAAAGGAGCTGTGAGACGGTATTACGAAGTTTCTCATTACTTTTGTCACCGCAGTGTAAATAAAGGACGACAGTGAATTAGTTTGTAACGGATACGAAGCCCAAACTACGATAGTGATTCTACGGGGGTCGTTCAATACGTAATGCTCCACATTTCTTTCTCAGAACGTATTTATTGTTAAGACTCAGAATTTGGTCACGATATACACTACTGACCATTAAAATTGCTACACCACGAAGATGATGTGTTACAGACGCGAAATTTAACCGACAGGAAGAAGATGCTGTGATACGCAAATGAGTAGCTTTTCACAGCATTCACACAAGGTAGGCGCCGGCGTTGCCTGGTGAAACCTTGTTGTGATGCCTCGTGTAAGGACGAGAAATGCGTACCATCACGTTTCCGACTTTGATAAGGGTAGGACTGCAGCCTATCGCGATTGCGGTTTATGATATCGCGACATTGCTGCTCGCGTTGGTCAAGATCCAATGACTGTTAGCAGAATATGGAATCGGTGGGTTCAAGAGCGTCCTGGATCCCAACTGCCTCGTATCACTAGCAGTCGAGATGACAGGCATTTAGCCGCATGGCTGTAACGGATCGTGCAGCCACGTCTCGATCCGTGAGCCAACAGATGGGGACGTTTGCAAGACAACAACTATCTGTACGAACAGTTCGACGACGTTTGCAGCAGTATGGACTGTCAGCTCGGAGACCATGGCTGCGGTTACCCTTGACGCTGCATCATAAACAGGAGCGCCTGCGATGGTGTACTCAACGACGAACCTGTTTGCACGTATGGCAAAACGTCATTTCTTCCGATGAATCCAGGTTCTGTTAACAGCATCATGATGCTCGCATCCGTGTTTGGCGACATCGCGGTGAACGCTCATTGGAAGCGTGTATTCGTCATCACCGTACTGGCGTATCACGCGGCGTGATGGTATAGGGTGCCATTGGTTAAACGTCTCGGTCACCTCTTGTTCGCATTGACAGCACTTTGAACAGTGGACATCACGTTTCAGATTCATTACGACCCGTGGGTCCACCCTTCATTCGCTCCCTGCAAAACCCTACATTTCAGCAGGATAATGCACGACCGCATGTTGCAGGTCGCGTACGGGCCTTTCTGGATACAGAAAATGTTCGCCTGCTGCACTGGCCAGCACATTCTCCAGATCTCTTACCAATTGAAAACGTCTGGTCAACGGTAGTCGAGCAACTGGCTCGTCACAAAACGCCAGTCACTACTCTTGATCAACTGTGGTATCGTGTTGAAGCTGCATGGGCAGCTGTACCTGTACACGCCATCCAAGCTCTGTTTGAGTCAATGCCCAGGCGTATCAAGGCCGTTATTAAGGCCAGAGGTGGTTGTTCTGGGTACTGATTTCTCAGGATCTATGCACCCAAGTTGGGTGAAAGTATAATCTCATGTGAGTTCTAGTATAATATATTTGTCCCATGAATACCCATTTATCATCTGCATTTCGTCTTGGTGTAGAAATTTTAATGGCCAGTAGTGTACATCAGCATGTCCTGTCTATATCCTATTTTTCTAAGTACTCTCCATCACATTCTATGGCTGTAAGCCAACAGCTCGGAAGAGCATATTTACCTGCTGTTAGAAGCTCTTGTCCTATAGGCGTAGCCATGTTTTCACTGCATAACTGACACTCTCGTCATCTTCATAGTGGCTTCCCCGTAGAGAATCTCAGCGGCCCCTCGTCCGCCGCTCGTGGTCTCGCGGTAGCGTTCTCGCTTCCCGAGCACGGGGTCCCGGGTTCGATTCCCGGCGGGGTCAGGAATTTTCACCTGCCTCGAGATGACTGGGTGTTTGTGTTGTCCTCATCATTTCATCATCATCCAGGAAAGTGGCGAAATTGGACTGAGCAAAGATTGGGTAATTGTACGGGCGCTGATAACCACGCAGTTGAGCGCCCCACAAACCAAACATCATCATCATCATCAGCGGCCCCTCAAAACGCTCCACCAATTCAGATGAAATGGCCTATCTTTGAATCTTTTAGTCTCCTGTGAGCATCAGTGAAACCCATCGTGAGCACCTCTTTGAATATCCAAGAGTCTCGATCACTGCAGACACACTTTCAATACTCACCGAAAACTGTAGAGCCAACTGTTGAGTTCTGAGCCGGCCGGAGTGGCCACGCGGTTCAAGGCGCTACAGTCTGGAACCGCGCTATCGCTACGGTCGCAGGTTGGAATCCTGCCTCGGGCATGTATGTGCGTGATGTCCTTCGGTTAGTTATGTTTAAGTAGTTCTGAGTACTAGGGCACTGATGACCTTCCGAAGTTAAGTCCCATAGTGCTCAGAGCCAATGGAACCATTTTTTTGTTGAGTTCTGATGTCCCGATCAGCACAAATAATGGCATCCGCACGATTCAGCATGTCTGGAGTGTAAGTAGGCTGTTTATGTTTTCTTATTGGCAACGTTACGTTGCGCTCTGTTTGAATATCACTGGCTGTGCTGTGTGCAGTCTGTGGTTAGTTTGCATTGTTGTCTGCCATTGTAGTGTTGGGCAGCTGGATGTTAACAGCGCGTAGCGTAGCGCAGTTGGAGGTGAGCCGCCAGCAGTGGTGGATGTGGGGAAGTGAGATGGCGGATTTTTGAGAGTGGATGATCTGGACGTGTGTCCATCAGAAACAGTACATTTGTAAGAATGGATGTCATGAATTGCCATATATATTTTGACTTTTGAACACTATTAAGATAAATACATTGTTTGTTCTCTATCAAAATCTTTCATTTGCTAACTATGCCTATCAGTAGTTAGTGCCTTCAGTAGTCTGAATCTTTTATTTAGCTGGCAGTAGTGGCGCTCGCTGTATTGCAGTAGTTCGAGTAACGAAGATTTTTGTGAGGTAAGTGATTTGCGACAGGCATAGGTTAATGTTAGCCAGGGCCATTCTTTTGTAGGGATTATTAAAAGTCAGATTGCGTTGCGTTAAAACTATCGTGTGTTAGTTTAGTGTTGATCAGAATAAATAAAGGGCGAAATGTCTGAGTAAGTTCAGTTCTGCTCAGCTGTTTGAAAATCAAATAATGTAAGAGGTTTATCAGCACAGTAATTCATTAATTTTTCTAAGGGGACGTTTCAGGAGCAGTGGTTGTGACAGGACGTCCTGAGCGTGGCTGATCACAGAGCTCTGTTTCTGCATTCCCTGCATGGACCAACTGTAGTTCTGTCAACTGCAACATCGTCATACACTGCACAGAAAAGTTTATGGACGCTCATCGCGGTTTCTTTTTCTGAACACGAGCATTCAATAACAGCATGCTGCTTGTAATGTCAGCCATACGTGGACGCCATTTTGAAGCTGTACTACGGCTCTGCCATCTGGAAGCACAGTTCGAAACTTCACCGGCGCACATAACGAACATCACATCTGAAGCACCAACATTGACGTTTGTCTATGTACGAGGAACACTCCAAAAGAAATCCACACAATTTTTTTTTAATCCATCTTTTATTCTACATGTTTGAAAGTTTTACACTGTGTAGATACATGCTTTAGAAAAAATATTTTCATTTCTCCACATAATTTCCATCCCTCTCATCTGCGCCGGCCTCAGTGGCCGAGCAGTTCTAGGCGCTTCAGTCTGGAACCGCGCGACCCCTACGGTCGCTGGTTCGGATCCTGCCTCGGGCATGGATGTGTGTGATGTCCTTAGGTTAGTTAGGTTTAAGTAGTTCTAAGTTCTAGGGGACTGATGACCTCAGATGTTAAGTCCCATAGAGCTCAGAGCCATTTGAACCTCTCATCTGCCTTACGCCGTCTTGGAACCAGCGTCTGTATACCCGCACGGTAAAATTGTGGACCAACCTGTTGGAGCCACTGTTTGGCAGCTTGCACAAGGGAGACATCATCTTCAAACCTTGTTCCACGAAAAGAGTCTTTCAGTTTCCCAAAGAGATGATAGCCACGTGGAGTCAGGTCAGGACTGTAAGGCGGGTGTTTCAGTGTTGTCCATCCGAGTTTTGTGATCGCTTCCACGGTTTTTTGACTGGCATGTGGCCGTGCATTATCGTGCAACAGCAAAACATCCTGCTTTTGCCGATGTGGTCGAACACGACTCAGTCGAGCTTGACGTTTCTTCAGTGTCGTCATATATGCATCAGAATTTATGGTGGTTCCACTTGGCATGATGTCCACAAGCAACAGTCCTTCGGGTTCGAAAAACACCGAAGCCATAACTTTTCCAGCAGAAGGTGTGGTTTTAATTATTTTGCATGATGTCACTCCTCTGATTGCCTCTTCGTCTTTGGTGAAAAATAATGGAGCCATGTTTCATTACCTGTCACAATTCTTCCAAAATATTCATCTCCACCATTTTCCTACTGTTCCAAAAGTTCGCTGCATACCGTTTCACTTGTTTCTTTGTGAGCCACTGTCTACATCCTGGCACAAACCTTTCTTAACGCCAACACTTTCAGTATTCTGCAAACACTTCCTTCCCCTACCCCAAAGTAGCGTGACAATTCGTTCACTGTGACGCGTCTGTCAGCAGTCACCAATTCGTTAACTCTCTGCACATTGTCTGGAGTGTGTGCAGTACGAGACCTGCCGCTGCGAGGACAGTCCTCAATATTGCCGTGCCCGCTTTCATCACGTAACCTGGTTGCCCACCGACTAACTGTACTGCGATAGATAGCAGCATCTTCGTACACCTTTTTCAGCCTCTTCTGGCTGTTTCCCACTGTCTCGTTTTCACAACACAGGAATTCTATGACAGCATGTTGAAATTGTAAACGATGTTTTTCAGATAATCATTAAGTGGTTCTCTGCAAATGGGTTCTCCTTAAACTTTGACAAAACACAGTATATACAGTTCCACACAGTAAATGGAATGACACCATTAATTAATATAGACTTCGATCAGGAATCGGTAGCTAAGGTAGAATATTCAAAATTTCTAGGTGCATGCATTGATGAGGGGTTGAACTGGAAGAAACACATGGAGGTTCTACTGAAACGTTTGAGTTCAGCTACTTATGCTATTTAGGGTCAATGCAAATTTTGGAGATATACATCTCAGTAAATTAGCTTACCACGCCTATTTTCATTCTCTGCTTTCGTATGGCATCATATTCTGGGGTAACTCATCATTGAGTAAAAGAAAGAGTATTCATTGCACAAAAGCGTGTAATCAGAATAATTGCTGGAGCTCATCCAAGATCAGCCTGCAGACACTTATTTAAAGAGCTAGAGATCTTCACTGTAGCCTCGCAACGTTCAGTTGCGTGTTGTAACAAACAGCTGCGACATCGCGTTTCTACAGAATGACCTGCCAACTTTGCTCGGAAATGTCCCACTGGAAACGCGTCGACGTATGTGGTACCAGCATGATGGTGCACCTGCACATTCCGCAATTAGCACAAGGCTGACCCTTGACAGGATGTTCGACGGGCGTTTCATAGGACGTGGAGGACGTATAAATTGGCCAGTCCGTTCTCCAGATCTTACACCTCTGGACTTCTTTCTGTGGGGTACGTTAAAGGAGAATGTGTATCGTGATGTGCCTACAACCCCAGAGGATATGAAACAACGTATTGTGGCAGCCTGCGGCGACATTACACCAGATGTACTGCGGTGTTTACGACATTCATTCATTACGCCAGAGATTGCAATTGTGTGCAGCAAATGATGGCCACCACATTGAACATCTATTGGCCTGACATGTCGGGACACACTCTGTTCCACTCCGTAATTGAAAACGGAAACTACGTGTGTACTTATACCTCACACCTCACGGTAATGTAAATGTGCGTCAGTGAAAAAGACCAATAAAAAGGTGTTAGCATGTGGACGTAATGTGCTGTTCCAGTCTCTTTTGTATCTAAGGTCCATCACCGTTCCCTACGTAATTCGGTGCTCTCCGATACACACGATCGAACAGCGGAGGAGTGGTACTGAAGCGTCAACTTTAGGTTACAATATCTCCGGATTTAATTAACATTTTACAATGCAACAAACGGCACTGATTACGTATTTGTTTATATGTTCAGATGTGCTAACAAAACTAACGGGATTCCATTTTAAAAAAACGTATGTTTGTGTTAAAAAACATACTTCCGTGCATTTTTTTATGGTTTGTATTAACCAATTACACTAGCCCCTCTCCTCACGTTCGGTCTGTAGAATCGATTCGTCAGTATTTGATGTGGTTTACGAAATATATCCAGCGGTAATGTTAGGTGACTCACCCTGTATATATATATATATATATATATATATATATATATATATATATATATACTTATGAAATTTGTTATTGACAATCCGAACGAATTAAAAAGTAATAGCAGTGTGCATGGCTGCAACACTAGGAGAAATGACGATCTTCACTACTCAAGGTTAAATCTAACTTTGGCTCAGAAGGGGGTAAATTGGCTGGCTCTGAGCACTATGGGACTCAACTGCAGTGGTCATCAGTCCCCTAGAACTTAGAACTACTTAAACCTAACCAACCTAAGGACATCACACACATCCATGCCCGAGGCAGGATTCGAACCTGCGACCGTAGCCTAGAACCGCAAGGCCACCCCGGCCGGCAGGTGGTAAATTATGCTGCCACAAAAGTCCTTTGTCACTTGCTTAATAGCATCAAAAGTCTGACAGATAGCCATATAATCATTTAAAAGGAAATTAAAAGAATTTCTTTATGGCAACTCCTTCTACTCATTAGATGAATTTTTGGATATAGTAAGTAGGTAATTTCCCCAATACCCACAAAACAAAATTAAAAATATTGAGTGCCATGCAATATTTTGTGTAATGTAATACCTTGTATAGGCACCTTTTATTAACCTGACACGTTCCACATGATTACGAAGTGTCGTATTCATGATCTATGGAACAAGTACTAATCTAATCTAATATAATCTTCTGACGAACGTCAAGTGTAGCAGCCATCTTGAAGACATGCTGTGACGGCGCCACTCACGGGAACAGGTTGAACTAAGTTTGACAACAAGCGGGAAGGAAGTATCTACACCCTGTAAAACTTTCACAGAAGCAGAATGAAAACTGTATTTTTACAAAAGTAGTGTGCATTTCTTTTAGATTGACCCTTGTATATTAATGGCTTTTTAAAATAATGTGGCCGCGCGGGATTAGCCGAGCGGTCTCAGGCGCTGCAATCAAGGACTGTTCAGCTGAGCCCGGCGGGGGTTCGAATCCTCCCTCGGGCATGTGTGTGTGTTTGTCCTTACAATAATTTACATTAAGTAGTGTGTACGCTTAGGGACTGATGATCTTAGCACTTAAGTCCCATAAGATTTCACACACATATGAACATTTTTTTGAATTTTTTAAAATAATATGGGGCGTTACCAATTCAACGATCCTCTCAGAATACCACGAACAACAATAAAACGGCGGAAGGTTTTACATTTAGGCAATATATGTGTGGTATTTCTCTCCTCTGAAAACAGATATTGAAAAGCTGGCTGAGTCTGAAATCAGATTTCTGGCATGTGTGCGAAGTGGGCTCACCTCAAAGGCGGTCTTGAAGAGTTCCTGGCCGTTGTGGGGCACGTACGCGCCGCCCTTCTTTGGAACCACCTTGGCCGGCAGCAGGTCACCTGCGTGGTGAGCCCTTCCGACGTACACGGGGGCGCCGTCCTTGTCGTGGCCCGCCATCACCGCGCCATGGGGGACGTGTCCGCCCCTGCACACCTGCCAGAAGTAAGCTGCGGGACAGAGACAACACGGCGTCACGTCGGATCCTTCTGCCTCGAACTTCCTGGCAGACCGTATCACCGCACACTCCGCTGCAGAGTGAAAATCTCATTCTGGAAACATCCCCCAGGCTGTGGCTAAGCCATGAATCCCAAATATCTTTCCCTGCAGGAATGCTACTTCTACAAGGTTTGCAAGAGAGCCCCTGTGAAGTTTGGCAGGTAGGAGACGAGATAATGGCAGAAGTAAAGCTGTGAGGACGGGTCGTGACTCGTGCTTTGGTAGCTCAGTTGGTAGAGCACTTTCCCGTGAAAGGCCAAGATCCCAAGCTCGACTCTCGGTCTGGGACACAATTTTAATCTCCCACGAAGTTTCATATCAGCGCACACTCCGCTGCAGAGTGAAAATCTCATTACGGAAACATCCCCGGGCTGTAGCTAAGCCGTGTCTCCGCAATATCCTTTCCTCCAGGAGTGCTAGTCTTGCAAGTTTCGCAGGGCGTCTTCTGTGAAGTTTGGAAGGTAGAACAAGAAGAAATGGCAGAATTAGAGCTGTGAGGAGGGGTCGTGAGTCGCGCTCGGGCAGCTCACTTGGTACAGCGCTTGCACGTGAAAGGAAAAGGTCCCGAGCTCGACTCTCGGTCTCGCAGACAATTTTAATCTGCCAGGAAGTGGCACTCATCCGCTGCAGAGTGAAGATCTCATTCTGGAAACATCCCTCAGGCTGTGGCAAAGCCATGTCTCCGAAGTATCCTTTCTTCCAGGAGTGCTAGTCTTGCAAGGTTCGTAGAAGAGCTTCTGTGAAGTTTGGAAGGTAGAACAAGCGGAACAGGCAGAAGTAAAACTGTGAGGACAAGTCGTAAGTTGTGCTTGGGTAGCTCAATTGGCAGAGCGCTTGCCCTTGAAAGGCAAAGGTCCCGAGCTCGAATCTCGCTCTGGGACACAATTTTAATCTGCCAGTAAGTTACTTATCAGCACACACCCGACAGCAGAGTGAAGATCTCATTCTGGAAACATCCCCCAGGCTGTGAAAGAACCATGTCTCCGAAACATCCTTTCTTCCAGAAGTGCTAGTCTTGCAAGGTTCGCAGGAGAGCTTCTGTGAAGTCTGGAAGGTAGAACAAGCGGATCGGGCGGAAGTAGAGCTGTGAGGACGGGTCGTGAGTCGTGCTTGGGAAGTTCAGTTGGTAGAGCCCTTGTTGGCGATAGCCCAAGGTCGTAAGTTCGAATCTCGATTCGGCACACAATTTTAATCTGCCAGGAAGTTTCATATCAGCGCACACTCCGCTGCAGAGTGAAAATCTCATTCTGGAAACACCCCCCAGGCGGTGGCTAGTCCATGTCTCCGAGATATCCTTTCTTCCAGTACTGCTAGTCTTGCAAG
Organism: Schistocerca cancellata; assembly: GCF_023864275.1. NCBI lineage: Eukaryota > Metazoa > Arthropoda > Insecta > Orthoptera > Acrididae > Schistocerca > Schistocerca cancellata. The sequence continues at coordinate 52,139,767 of NC_064637.1, read as the reverse complement.
GTTCGCAGTAGAGCTTCTGTGAAGTTTGCAAGGTAGAACAAGAAGAACTGGCAGAATTAGAGCTGTGAGGAGGGGTCGTGAGTCGTGCTTGGGTAGTTCAGTTGGTAGAACGCTTGCTTACGAAAGGCAAACGTCCCGAGGTTAAGTCTCGGTCCAGGACACAATTTTAATCTGCCACGAAGTTTCATATCAGCGCACACCCCACAGCAGAGTGAAAATCGCATTCTGGAAACATCCCTCAGGCTGTGTCTAAGCCATGTCTTCGAAATATCCTTTCTTCCAGAAGTTCTTGTCTTGCAAGGTTTGCAGTAGAGCTTCTATGAAGTTTGGAAGGTAGAACAAGGGGAACTGGAAGACATAAAGCTGTGAGGATGGGTTGTGAGTCATGCTTGGGTAGTTCAGTTGGTAGAGCGCTTGCCCATGAAAGGCAAAGGCCCCAAGCTCGACTCTCGGTCTGGGACACAATTTTAATTTGCCACAAGTTTCTTATCATCGCACACCTCTCTGCAGAGTGAAAATCGCATTCTGGAAACATCCCCCAGGCTGTGGTTAAACCATGTCTCCGAAATATCCTTTCTTCCGGGAGTGCTAGTCTTGGAAGGTTCGCAGGAGAGCTTCTGTGAAGTTTGGAACGTAGAACAAGCGGAACTGGTAGAAGTAAGGCTGTGAAGACGGGGTGTGACTCGTGCTTTGGTAGCTCAGATGGTAGAGCGCTTGCCCTTGAAAGGCAAAGGTCCCGAGCTCGAGTCTCGGTCCGGGACACAATTTTAATCCGCCAGGAAGTTTCTTATCAGCCCACACTCCGCTGCAGAGTGAAAATCTCATTCTGGAAACATCCCCCAGGCGGTGACTAATCCATGGCTCCGAAATATCCTTTCTTCCAGGAGTGCTAGTCATGCATGGTTCGTAGGAGAGCTTCTGTGAAGTTTGGAGTGTAGAACAAGCGCAACTGGCAGAAGTAAAGCTGTGAGGACAGTTCGTGAGTTCAGGTGGTAGAGCCCTTGTTGGAGGAAGGCAAAGGTCCCGATTTCGATTCTCGGTCCGGCACACAGTTTTAATCTGCCAGGAAGTTTCTTATCATCGCACACTCCGCTGCAGAGTGAAAATTTTATTCGGGAGACCTCTCATCTTTGAGATTGTCCAGATCGAAACAAGTATCAATGACAGTGATGCGGTCGTGACAGCAATGATTACTAAAGGCCAAAGGACAAATAAATTACATAAAACAGTCGGTTATGTCACTTCTCAATGAGGAACTTGAAACTTTCAGCGCAGGTCAGGAGCATGTGGAGGAACTTTGGCGCCAATTTAAAAGTATACTTGACCGCTCACTGAATAGACATATACAGAGTAGTACAGTTTACAATGGAAGTGAATCTCCGTGGTATATAGTCAGTGTAAAGAATCTTCTACAGAAACAGAGATTACTGCAAGATAGGTGTAAAACAAAACGCAGATCTATAGATAGAGAGATGGTGAATGAAAAGCTTTTAACTGTCAAGAAAGCAATGCGTGATTCCATCGATGACTACTGTAGCAGAATATAGTCAGGTGATCTTTCACAGAACCCAAAGAAATTCTGGTCGTATGTAAAGGCACCAAAGAGTGTACACTCCCTAGCGACTGAGATCAAAATGGTTCAAATGGCTCTGAGCACTATGGGACTTAAACATCTGAGGCCATCAGTCCCCTAGAACTACTTAAATCCAACTACCCTACGGACATCACACACATCCACTCCCGAGGCAGGATTCGAACCTCCGACCGTAGCGGACGCGCGGTTCGACACAGAAGCGCCTAGAACCGCTCGGCCACACCTGCCGGCAGCGAATGAGACAGAAACTGTAACTGAGCGTAGCAAAGCTAATGCTGAAATGCTTAATAGCGTTTTCAAACGTACCTTTACAAAGGAAAACCCAGAACTGCTCCAATTTAATCCTCGTGCCACTGAAAATTTGACTGAAATAAGTATTGGTGTCAGTGGTGCTTATAAACAGCTAAAATTGTTAAAACTGGACAAAGCTCCAGTGCCTGATAGGATCCCTGTCAGATTCTATGCCGAATTTGCGACTGATTTAGCCCCACTACTCACTATGATTTATCGTAGATCCCTCGAACAAAAAACTGTGCCCAGTTCTTGGAAAAAAGTCGCAGATCACTCCCGTCTACAGCAAAGGTACTAGAAGTGATCCACAAAATTACCATCCAAAATCTTTGACATTGATATGTTTTTGAATCTTACGACACACTCTGAGCTCAAACATAATGAGGTATCTTGAACAGAATGAGTTCCTTACTGCCAACCAGCATGGTTTTCAAAAACGTCGATCATGTGAAAATCCAACTTGCACTTTTCCCCAAATGACGTATTGAAAGACTTGGATCAAGACAACCAGGTAGAAACACTGTTTCCTGATTTCCTAAAAGCATTTGCCTCAGTACAGCGCGTACGCTTATTGTCAAAAGTACCATCATATAGGATATCAATTGAAATTCGTGACTGGATTGAGGTCTCTTTGGTAGGGAGGACACAGTATATTGCCGGCCGCGGTGGTCTCGCGGTTCTAGGCGCGCAGTCCGGAAACGCTCGACTGCTACGGTCGCAGGTTCGAATCCTGCCTCGGGCATGGATGTGTGTGATGTCCTTAGGTTAGTTAGGTTTAAGTAGTTCTAAGTTCTAGGGGACTGATGACCACAGCTGTTAAGTCCCATAGTGCTCAGCGCCATTTGAACCATTTTTGACACAGTATATTATTTTGGAAGCACGGTCATGGTGAGATGTAGAAGTAGCTTCGAGTCTGTCCCAGAGAAGTGTGTTTGCACCCTTGCTGTCCATATTATATATTAATGACATTACAGACAATATTAATAGTAAAATCAGGCTTTTTGCAAATGATGCAGTTATTTGTAATGAGGTAGTATCTGAGAGAAGCTGAATAAATATTCAATTAGATCTTCATAAGATTGGTGCAGAGATTGGCATCTTCCTCTAAATTTTCAGAAATGTAGAACTGTGCACTTCACAAAAAGAAAAAAAAACTGGTATCCTAAGACTATCGTATCAACGAGTTGATGTTAGAATCGCCCAACTGGGTGTAACACTCTGTAGGGATATGAAATGGGATAATCACATACGTTCAGTCGTGGACAGACCAGGTGGTTTATTGTTACACTAGTGGGGAAGCACAATCAGTGTACAAGAGGGATTGATTACGAATTATCCGTTCGACCCACCCTAGAATATTACTCAAGTGTGTGAGATCCTACGAGATACGACTAATGGTGGACATGGAACGTATACAGAGAAGGGCTGCCCGAATGGTCACAGGTTTGTTTAATCCATGGGATAGGGTCATAGAGTAACTGAAGAAACTGAACTGGTAGATTCGTGAAGAGAGACGTAAACTATCCCGAAAAAGTCTACTAGCGAAGTTTCAAGAACCGGACGTAAATGATTACTCTGGGGACATACTACAAATGGTTCAAATGGCTCTGAGCACTATGCGGCTTAACTTCTGAGGTCATCAGTCGCCTAGAACTTAGAGCTACTTAAACCTAACTAACCTAAGGACATCACACACATCCATGCCCGAGGCAGGATTCGAACCTGCGACCGTAGCGGTCGCTCGGCTCCAGACTGCAGCGCCTAGAACTGCACAGCCACTCTGGGATATCTCTTATGTATCGCTCACACAGAGATTGCGAGGATAAGATTTGAATAATTACTTCATGCACAGAGCCATTACAACAACCATTCTTCGCACACGCCATATGTGAATGGAATAGGAGGAAACCATAGTAACTGGTATAGTGGGACTTATCCTCTGCCTTGCAGAGTTGTTGTTGTTGTGGTCTTCAGTCCAGAGACTGGTTTGATGCATTTAATACAGAAAACAATGTCCTCCTGAGTAGTCCCCGCCCTGAGATCCGAATGGGGGACTATTTTACCTCTGGAATATTTTACCCAAGAGGACGCCATCATCATTTATCCATACAGTAAAGCTGCATGCCCTGGGTAAAAATTACGGCTTTAGTTTCCCCTTGCCTTCAGCCATTTACAGTACCAGCACAGAGAGGCCGTTTTGGTTAGTGTTGCAAGGCCAGATCAGTCAGTCATCCAGACTGTTGCCCCTGAAACTACTGAAAGGCTGCTGCCCCTCTTCGGGAACCACACGTTCGTCTGGCCTCTCAACAGATACCCCTCCGCTGTGGTTGCACCTACGGTACGGCAATCTGTATTGCTGAGGCACGCAAGCATCCCCACCAACGGCAAGGTCCATGGTTCATGGAGGGTATATTTATAGATGTAGATGTAGACGTACAGATGTATATTCGTCCATTTGTGAGCATCCACAGCGCAGTAATCTGTGTCATACATGAGAGCTCCGTCCGCTCTCCCGTATCAGGGATGTTCCTTCGTGGACGGAAGAAGCTAATCACGTGTGTACTAATTTTAGGTGCCACTGTATCAGCATCAGCTTCGAAATCTGCATCTATATACAGTACTGCATCTACATTTACAACTGGATCTACATCTACAGCAATGCCTTCATCTCAATCTACACTACTACATCTGCATCTACATCTAAATCTACATTACTGGTTGTCACTGTTAGCATTCAACCGCGATTCTTATACATATATTTTAACAACGCGTTTCAAGAGACAATGCTCCCATCATCAGGTTGTAAAATCTATGTCATGAAATTAAACGGACTAAAAAGACACAATACCATCACAAATAGTTGGGAAGTCCATACAGTAAAACTATTTGTGATGGTATTTAGTCTTTTTAGTCCGTTTAATTTCATGGCATAGATTTTACAATCCGATGATGGGAGCATTGTCTCCTGAAACGCGTTGTTAAAATATGTGTATAAGAATCGCGACTGAATGCTAACAGTGATAACCAGTATAACGACAACTGCTACCTCGACTCCATAATGGATTATATTAAATCTACATTTCTCATATCTGAATCTACAGTGGTTGGTCATAAGGCTTTCAGCAAGCACTGGAATTATTAAAAATACGTACAAGGGTCGTTTCAAAAGTCTAGCACGCTACTCATGCGCGAGTGTTATGGTCGCGTGATCAAATGTAAATTCACGACAGATGTGAGCGAGACTTAAGCCGTGCTGGTCGTATCGCGTTTGTTGGTTCGTGTGGCACTGTTGTGAGTAATGCAGTTTTGAAACAGAAACTGAAACCGAATCAGGTGGGATTACGCATGACGACGAGTGTTGCTACATCAAAATCGAATCCCTACGTGGAAAGAATCCAAAGAAAATTCCCAATACTGTGAGAGAGGTGTGTGGGAATAGTTTCGGGGATCGAAGCACACTACCTCACTGACCTGTTCGCTTCCGTGAAGGTCGGGTAAGCACTGAGGAGAACCCACGAAGTGGTGGGCCATCGACTGCAACAAAGAACACCTCTCACTTTACTGTTAGTGGCATTTTGAGAGAGGATCGACGAGCAGCTTATGATGAAATTGTGTTGTTGTTGTTGTGGTCTTCAGTCCTGAGACTGGTTTGATGAAGCTCTCCATGCTACTCTGTCCTGTGCAAGCTTCTCCATCACCCAGTACCTACTGCAACCTACATCCTTCTGAATCTGCTTAGTGTATTCATCTCGTGGTCTCCCTCTACGATTTTTACCCTCTACGCTGCCCTACAATACTAAATTGGTGATCCCTTGATGCCTCAGAACATGTCCTACCAACCGATCCCTTCTTCTAGTCAAGTTGTGCCACAAACTTCTCTTCTCCCCAATCCTATTCAACACCTCCTCATTAGTTATGTGATCTACCCATCTAATCTTCAGCATTCTTCTGTAGCACCACATTTCGAAAGCTTCTATTCTCTTCTTGTCTAAACTATTTATCGTCCATGTTTCACTTCCATACATGGCTACACTCCATACAAATACTTTCAGAAACGACTTCCTGACACTTAAATCTATACTCGATTTTAACAAATTTCTCTTCTTCAGAAACGCTTTCCTTGCCATTGCCAGTCTACATTTTATATCCTCTCTACTTCGACCATCATCAGTTATTTTGCTCCCCAAATAGCAAAACGCCTTTACTACTTTAAGTGTCTCATTTCCTAATCTAATTCCTTCAGCATCACCCGACTTAATTCGACTACATTCCATTATCCTCGTTTTGATTTTGTTGATATTCGTCTTATATCCTCCTTTCAAGACACTGTTCATTCCGTTCAACTGCTCTTCCAAGTCCTTTCCTGTCTCTGACAGAATTACAATGTCATCGGCGAACCTCAAAGTTTTTATTTCTTCTCCATGGATTTTAATACCTACTCCGAATTTTTCTGTTGTTTCCTTCACTGCTAGCTCAACATACAGATTGAATAACATCGGGGAGAGGATACAACCCTGTATCACTCCCTTCCCATCCACTGCTTCCCTTTCATGCCCCTCAACTCTTATAACTGCCATTTGGTTTCTATACAAATTGTAAATAGCCTTTCGTTCCCCGTATATTACCCCTTCCACCTTCAGAATTTGAAAGAGAGTATTCCAGTGTATAAGACCAAAATGTCTGTGATTTCAGTTTACAGGATCATAACGGGAAAGATAAGGAAGAGGGAAGTTACTGTCAGCATACAGTCTGAGGAATTGTTTCACATTCTGTCTCAACTATTAGTTTACCGTGTCTCCCTAACAGGAATTTGTGAAAAATTTATACTCTTCCAAAAAAAGTGTGACCTTAATTTAAGGAGCATTATTCTTTCATTTTCGTCTGACGATTAACGAACTCTTAAATCGTATTCATGTGCCGCTACGTTTCTTCGACCTCTTCCATACTAGTGAGTTAATAAGAATCGCCGTGTGCGCGTACTATAATCCCATTTCTTCACAGACGGTTGGTAATACGTACGAGATTTACACTGCTTGCTCTAGACATTCTGCTTTGTGGTTCCTAGATTTTAACTGTTTAAAAAAAGTAGTAATCTGCAGTCTGCTCTCGACAACCGATGTCAAAATTTAGTCTTAGAGGAATACATCTACATCTACATGACTACTCTACAGTTTACAATTAAGTGCCTGGGAGAAGGTTCATTAAACCACCTTCAAGCTAATTCTGTACCGTTCCACTCTCGAACAGTGCGCGGGAAAGACGAACACTTAAAGACAGGGTCTCCCAAAAATAGTGACCCGATTTTAAATAGAATTATTTATTAGGAAGATTGGCTTAACACCAACAAATTGCATACTACACTACTGGCCATTAAAATTGCTACACCACGAACATGACGTGCTACAGACGCGAAATTTAAGCGACAGAAAGAAGATGCTCCGATGTGCAAATGATTAGCTTTTCAGAGCATTCACACAAGGCTGGCGCCGGTGGCGATACCTACAACGTGCTGACATGAGGAAATTTTGCTACCGATGTCTCATACACAAACAGCAGTTGACCGGCGTTGCCTGGTGAAACGTTGTTGTGATGCTTCGTGTAAGGAGCAGAAATGCGTACCATCACGTTTCCGAGTTTCATAAAGGTCGGATTGTAGCCTATCGCGATTGCGGTTTATCGTATCGCGACATTGCTGCTCGCGTTGGTCGAGATCCAATGACTGTTAGCAGAATATGGAATCGGTGGGTTCAGGAGGGTAATACGGAACGCCGTGCTGGATCCCAACGGCCTCGTATCACTAACAGTCGAGATGACAGGCATCTTATCCGCATGGCTGTAACGGATCGTGCAGCCACGTCTCGATCCCTGAGTCAACAGATGGGGACGTTTGCAAGACAACAACCATCTGCACGAACAGTTCGATGACGTTTGCAGCAGCATCGACTATCAGCTCGGAGACCGTGGCTGCGGTTACCCTTGACGCTGTATCACAGCAGGAGCGCCTGCGATGGTGTACTCAACGAAGAGCCTGGGTGCACGAATGGCAAAACGTCGTTTTTTCGGACGATCCAAGTTCTGTTTACAGCATCATGATGGTCGCATCCGTGTTTGGCAACATCGCGGTGAACGCACATTGGAATCGTGTATTCGTCATCGTCATACTGACGTATCATCCAGCGTGATAGTTTGGGATGCCATTGGTTACACGTCTCGGCCAACTCTTTTTCGCACCGACGGCACTTTGAACAGTGCACGTTACATTTCAGATGTGTTACAACCCGCGGCTCTACCCTTCATTCGATCTCCGCGAAACCCTACATTTCAGCAGGATAATGCACGACCGCCTGTTGCAGGTCCTGTACGGGCCTTTCTGGATTCAGAAAATGTTCGACTGCTGCCATGGCCAGCACATTCTCCAGATCTCTCACCAACTGAAAACGTCTGGTCAATGATGGCCGAGCAACTGGCTCGTCACAATACGCCAGTCACCACCCTTGATGAACTGTGGTACCGCTTTGAAGCTGCATGGGCAGCTGTACCTGTACACGCCATCCAAGCTCTGTTTGACTGAATGCCTAGGCGTATCAACGCCGTTATTACGGCCAGAGATGGTTGTTCTGGGTACTGATTCCTCAGGATCTATGCACCCAAATTGCGTGAAAATGTAATCACATGTAAGTTCTAGTATAATATATTTGTCCAATGAACACCCGTTTATCATCTGCATTTCTTCTTGGTGTAGCAATATTAATAGCCAGCAGTGTACATTATTTAGAAAAGATAGAAGTTTATAATAATCCATCATAAATGGTCAATATGCCCTCCATTGCCTGCATGGACGACATCTAGCCGATAGCCGATTTCATCCCGAACTGAGCGTAAGGTGTCTTCTGTCACTGAAGCTACAGCAGCTGATATTCTGGTTTTTAGTTCACCAATGCCACGAGGCAAGGGAGGAACGTAAACATATGGTTTAACATATCTCCACAGGAAGAAATCACACGGTGTTAAGTCAGGGGACCTAGGAGGCCAAGAGTGTAAAGCCTGGCCTCGCGGTCCTGTAAGCTCTATCCAATATGTTGGACACACTTGGAGAATCTGTTATATATTTTGGACTGAGGAAACTGCGCACGTTGTTGTGCCAGTGCGGTGGTGCTCCATCTTGCTGATAGATGAAACTGTCAGAGTCAAGTTGTGGGAATAACCAGTTCCGTAGCATTGCAAGATTTCAATAACACAATACGCCTTCTGATGCGCGGACGCTATATTGCGCGAGACTGGCCACACGCTCCAGGTCAGCACTCGTACCGACATCTAGCGGGTATTATCCGAAACTCTAGACCATTGCCAATTACATCTAAGCGCTGTTTCAGTTACCTAGTGACATTTGTCTCAATATTATTACAAGTTAAAATCGGGTCATTCTTTATGGGACACCCTATGTTTCTCAGCGAGCATTGATATCTTTTGTTTTATTATGATGATCATTTCGCCCTATGTATGTCGGCACCAACAAAATACGTTCCAGATCGGAAGTTCGTGACAGAAATTTCATGTTGAGAGCCTGCTGCATCGAAAAACGACTTTGTTTTAATGATTGCCACCCCATTTCGCTAATCATATCCGCGGCGTTTTCTCCTCTACTTCGTGGTAAGACGAAACGAGCTGCCTCTCTTTGAACTTTTTCGATGTCGAAAACCACACAAAAACCAAGATCGCAAGAAGTATTTTTTATTCAAGATAACGGGTTTCAACACTCTTAGCTGTCATCTTCAGCTCTTAAACATGAAACATGTTTTTTGTAGTAAAACGTGTTCATTTTACGCTCACGCACACGCAAAAGATGTTAAGTGGATAAAATTCAGCACATTATAAGCTAAAATATTTTACTACACACAGCATATTGTCCAGGAGGCCTCGGTCATGTTTATAAAATGAACCTTTTCTACTACGACAATTAATTTTCTACTGTAACAACTAAAACAGATCGCCCTTCAATACTCTCATAACGAGAAGATTCAGTTCTTCCATGTCCCTCGTCAATCCTATCTGATGTGTATCCCAGACCGCACATCAGTACTCCAAAATGGGACGGACAAGCGTAGTGCAGGCAGACTCTTTAGTTGACCTGCTGCACTTGGTAAAAGTTCTGCCAATAAATCGCAGTCTCTGGTTCGCTTTCCACAACAATTTCCTTGTTTAGATTCAACTGCCACTTTTCGCACTATAGGGATAAATTGGTTTTGATCATCTGATGACTTCACGAGACGGTATATAAGAATGCCATCTGCAATCACTTTAAGGGTGTGCTGAGATTGTCTCCATGGGAAACACCAGATATTGCTTCTGTTCGATGATTTTCCATCAGTTATTACGAATTGTGACCTTTCTGAAATCACTAATCCAGCTACACAACTGAGACGATAATCCATAGGCAGGCAATTTCATTAGAAGTCGCTTGTAAGGAACAGGATTAAAAGCCTTATTTCCATCTGAAAATATGAAATCAATTTGACGTCCTCTATCGATAGTACCCATTACTTCGTGAGAATAAAGAGCTGTTTATGTTTTACAACAACGATATTTCCTGAATCAGTGTTGGTTATCTGTCAATACACCGTTTTCTTCGAGATAATTCATAACGTTTGAGCACAACACATGTTCGAAAATCCTACAGTAAATCGAAATAGCAAATAGTAACAAATAATGATAAAATTCTATGTACTACTCGGAGCTAGTTTGATAATGGCAACTGGAGCCATAACAGGCCTATCGCAGTAAACAAATTCAGTTGAAACAGCGGACTAGGATTCATCGCTACAAGACTCATTTCACGCTAAGGGGCACAAAAGAAAGTAAATTAACAATCTTTTTATTAGTAACTGAATTTTCTGTCGCTGTCCGGTAGAACATAATAATATCAAAGAGGAAAACACTTCCCAATGTTTTGCGAAATTATATTTATTTTCTCAAGACGAGTTTTCTGCTTACATTGAAAGCCATCAAGATCAGAGAGAGAACGCGAATAAGATAAGAAATGCGAACTGGTACAGAAACCCTGATAACGTAAGTTGACATTTTAAAGCTTGTCACATGCTTATTACAACCGTCACACTTCTGTAGTAACGGGGTGGATTGAGCGCACTCGCTGGCAATTTGCTGACATTTTCCAATTCCTTTATAAATAGATCACTTGTGCACACGAGGGGATAATTTTGCTGCGCAAACACACATACAAGATAAATAAAATAACTTTAATAACTGAGCAAACACGCCCACGAGATAAATAAATGGTTTTAATAAACGCAAGGCACTGTATCAAAATTTTCTATAACAACTCTTTTATCAAACTGAAATGAGACTTCTTTCTTAACTTCTTTGTTAAACAGATTTTTAGTATCTGCACTTCTGGTTATCTGATACTCCAGTTTTATCCTATCTTTAACTTCGTTCTCAGTTATCATAGTTTCTCCATTCAGATTTTGAATATTCTTATTGTCTAAAGTGAAACCCTTTATCTTCAACTATGTTTTTTTATCATCTTTCTCCAAATCTTTCATCTTTCTTTTCGGGTCAGTCGAAGCCCAATCTGTAATCCAGTTATTTCCTAATTCATCAGTCCATCCACCCAACATACAACTTGCTTCCACAGAATTTTTTCCCATTGTCAATGTATACTACACAATCAGTATCAAAATACATAACAGATTCTCCAACTGTGTCCAACATATTATATAATCTAAGCCTTGCATTTGATGTAGTAAATGCTGCTAGAAAAATATTTGTGGATGTATTATTTTCCACGTAATAATCCTTCAAATTGTATTTCATGTGAACCACAATGCCATTAATGAACTTTATATTATCTAATCGGTCATCCAAATGTGTCTCATAAAAGTTTTGTAAATCTGTCACATACTCAGTGAAACGTCCCCTTAGAACAATTGTACATATGAAACGTCCACTTTGAACAAATTATACAAGCCTGTGCTTAACCTGGCACACAATAATTTTAGCGCAACGCAATCTGACTATCAAAAATCCCTGCAAAAGAATGGCCCTGACTAACTTTAACCTATACCTTTTACAAATCACTTACCTCACAAAAATCTTCGCTACTCAAGCTACTGCAAAACAGCGAGCGCCACTACTGCCAGCTAAATAAAAGATTCAAACTACTGAAGGCACTAACTACTGATAGGGATAGTTAGCAAATGAAAGATATTAATAGAGAACAAACACTGTATTTACCTTAATAGTCATCAATAGTCATAATATATACAGCAGCTCATGACATCAATTTTTACAAATTTCAAACTCCGCCATCTCTGTCCTCACATCCACCACTGCTGGCGGCTCCCCTCCAACTGCCCAACGCTACGCGCTGTTCACATCCAGCTGTAGCAGTTAATGACAACAATGGCAGACAACAATGCAAACTAGCCACATACTGCACACAGCACAGCCAGTGATTTTCATATAGAGCGCTACGTGGCATTACCCATATAAAAATCTAAACAGCCTACTTACATAGCCCCCATGCTCCCCACAAAAAATTTTACAAAATATTTTTGGGCAGTGGCCAATAAAGATTTGATAAAATTTTTCATAATTACAATAACAAAGATATCAAATGCACACACTTATTGATACAATGTTGGTCAACAGCTAAAATTTTTTTCACAGTCAATAAAGACAGTCCTGATCATTCATCATAAGAGTAAACCTGCAGTTTGTTTGCTCAAAGTCTGAGCAGTAAAATACAATGCACACGGAAGTAGTGGATTTCCATGCAGTCTTGAAGAAGTAGTATTGTCCTTCCAACGGTAAGACAGTGCTGACTCTTGACATGCTGACAGGTAATGGGCCACAACAGAGCAAACCCACAGCAGAGTCAGTCGACGTTTCGAAGAATATTGGTAGGTAGGTCATCACAGAGTAGACCCACTGTATGAAACGTCCCCTTAAAACAATTGTACATATGAAATGTCCACTTAGAACAAATTATACAAGCCTGTGCTTAACCTGACACACAATATTATTTAGCGCAACGCAATCTGACTTTCAATAACCCCTACAAAACAATGGCCCTGACTAACTTTAACCTATACCTTTTACAAATCACTTACCTCACAAAAATCTTCGCTACTCAAGCTACTGCAAAACAGCGAGCGCCACTATTGCCAGCTAAATAAAAGATTCAAACTACTGAAGGTACTAACTACTGATAGGGATAGTTAGCAAATGAAAGATATTAATAGAGAACAAACAATGTATTTACCTTAATATTCATAATTGACATTCAGTCTTACAGATTATCAAAACTCCGCCATCTCTCTCCCCACGTCCACCACTGCTGGCGGCTCACCTCCAACTGCGCAACGCAATCTGCTGTTCACATCCAGCTATAGCAGTTCATGACAACAATGGCAGGCAACAATGCAAACTAGCCACATACTGCACACAGCACAGCCAGTGATTTTCATACAGAGAGCGCTACGTAACGTTGCCAATAAGAAAACATAAACATCAAACTTACATAAAGAAAACATAAACAGCCTACTTACGTAGCCCCCATGCTCCCCACAAAAAATTTTACAAATGTTTTTGGCCAGTGGCCAATAATGATTTGATAAAATTTTTCATAATTACACTAACAAAGATATCCAATGCACACACTTATTGATACAATGTTGGTCAAAAGCTAAAATTTTTTTCACAGTCAATAAAGACAGTCCAGATTGTTCATCATAATAGTAATTACAGTTTTTGTTTTTCACAATGTCTCATTAGTAAAAGAAATTGCACATAGAAGTAGTGGATTTCCATGCAGTCTTGAAGAAGTAGTGTTGTCCTTCCAACGGAAAGACAGTGCTGACTCTTGAAATGCTGACAGGTAATGGGCCACAATGGAGCAAACCCACAGCAGAGTCATTCGAAGTTCTGACGAATATTGGTAGGTAGGTCATCACTGAGCAGACCCACTGCAGTCCTGGTAGAGAGTATTGTATTGGTGGGCCACCAGAGGTGCAGACCCACAGTAGTCCTTGTAGAGATAATTGTATTGGTGGGCCATCAAAGATGCAGACCCACTGTAGTCCTTGTAGAAAGTGTGGACAGGCCCACTGTAGTCCTGGTAGAGATTGTGGTATTGGTGGGCCACCAGAGGTGTAGACCCACTGTAGTCCTTGTAGAAAGTGTGGACAGGCCCACTGTAGTCCTGGTAGAGATTGCCAGCAGCCATCTGTTGCGACTGTGCAGGTGCACAATCACCATTGAAGAGTCTTGTGGATAATAGAGCAAGTCCATAACCACCACTTGTGCATTCACAAAGTTTTTGGGAATTGTCCTTAGAACCAGCAATGCTGTTATCCAGTCCCTTGCTGAATTAGTAACACACGTGCAAACACTAACAGTCCCAACTTCTCACATATTGTCCATATACTATGACCAACAGAAATGTGTGCAGTGAAATGAATGCTTTCAAGTTACTTAATTTGAGTAACTGGTGTCAATTACAATTATATAACATAAGAAAACAATTACAAAGGTACAAAATACAACATTAAAGACATAACAATACAGATAATATTTGTAGTAATAGGGGCTTTACAAAAGAATAGAAATAAACATATACATCAGTGTTACAGGAATGATGACATGAGTACATACATAAAAGATCAGAATCACTTTTGAAACGTCAACTTCACACATGAGCATGAAAACAAAACAGAATAAATAATGTCTAAGCATCTTTACAAAGAAAATAACAGAATATTAGAAAAATTCTACAACATAGCTCTCATCAGCTAAACACATAAAGACAGGAAAAAAAAACACAAATACACAAGGGTACACAAACACATAGTGGGATAACACCAAAAGGAAAGGACAACACACAATTACATATTTGGAAAAGGCAGCAAAGAGGAAAGGACAGGGTTTGGTTTACTGCAGTATTTTGCTTGGAGATCTCCCTTCATTCCATAGATCGTTCGTCTTATTTCAACCTTTGCTTCCACCAAAAAAATCCTATCCAAGCATGCTTTCTGTATTTATGTGTTCACATATTTCTTACCTCATTATTTATTTCCAAGATAATCCTACCTATACCTCCTTCCTGTATTCGATTCATATTTCTTTCAATATAATTATTTCTGATTGTACAATACGCATTGGGGCCCAAATCTTTCTTCGCAATGCATTCTTTACCTATTCTCCATAGTCAGTTTCTTATATAGTCTACCCCCTCTTAAGCTAACTTAAATCTACTGAGCTCAGATATATATACCAAGGGACGAGGCAATGCAGCTTGACAACAAATCAACACAAACAGAAATGACAAAAAATGCAAATTGGCAAAGCTAGCAGCATAAATTAGCAAAGCAAGTGCAATATTACAACTAATATAAGGCAATGCAGGAAACAAGAAAAACTAGCTTAGAAGAGTAACACAAAGTCAAATTCAGTAACACTATGCCTGACAAACAGCAGCAACTTATACCTAAACATGACATAGCTCAAGCAGAAAAAATATTACAGTAAAAACAACAATGCAGAAAAGGGAAATGTCTATTCACATCCTAATGTCTATGTAATTAAAGTGGTGCACCACAACAACTTATTGTAAAAAAATATTACCATGTACCTGAAAAGAAAATTAAGTGTTACTGTTACGAGTTACTTCTTATTGTTCTTTCCTTTCCAAGTGCTCCTTTTTTTTTTAAAGAATGTGGATTACAAAATTATCATTTAATAGATCTGTTGACAGAAAAAGTTCACATTAGCAAATGCATCTCATTTTATAAAAGCAATGCTGCAACACAGCTGGAAACCAGATATCAAATGAAATAAGCAATTACACAAACCAAAGCATAAAAATATCATTCAGTAGTCATGTGCCATTTCATTTCATAAGTTAATTGCTCTCAACTCTCGTACAAAGACTCTTGTCATAATCAGGTGTGCAGATGTAAAAATATTTCTTGTCAATTCATAAGCATTTCAATAATTAGCACAAAGTGCGAGTAATCATATGTTTTTAAGTAACGAGGGTGTCGCATTAGCGATGAAAGGCACGCCCTAATGGCTTGTTCTCCAGGTGTTTGACACAGCTGTGTGCCCACAACGCATTACAAAAATCATATGTTTTCAAGTAACGAGCGTGTCGCATTAGTGATGCCCTCTACAAAGGAATGTCATTAACAGTCGTATAGGCCTCTCTTTGTCCTTCTCTTCCACCTGTGCCTCTGGCACACCCTAATGGCTTTCTTTTCTACCTGAGCGTCTGAAAAGGCTTGTTCTCCAGGTGTCTGACACACCTGGGTGCCCACTCACATTATGTGCAGGTGGTCACTTAACTTTCTTACGGAAATATTTACGACAGCAGTTTTCGCTACAGTGACAGTCTCATATAAAAATATTTCACAGGTCAAGAATTTGCGTTACAAATCTGTAGAGACAAAATCCAATTGACATAACAGAGTCCAAAAAATTTTCGTCGGCATTGTAATACATTCACGCATTTACATACATTTCATAACTCTTAAAGTACGATTCTTGGTTTCCAACAACCTTTTTCACAAACCAGAGTCCCTAACCACTACTCATTATTCCTTACCTTATTCGTCGACACTTCTTCAATATTTCATCATAACAGATACATAGCATACTCAAATAACTCATATAGCATCAGCTTATTGATCATAAACATACCGCAACACCATAATACACATAGTCATCGTAAAAATAACACCATAACACCTCAGTCAAATCTCAAAAACGTCGTAGCTTTCTGCAATTGTTTCAAAATCTAAAGAAAATTCTCTGCTCATTTCAGTAGTGTCATCTACCTCAAACGTACTTTAAAAATCATGATCTCACACCAAATACATCATTCAAAGCTTTCATAGTATCACAATGGTTCCAAAAAAATATGAACAGTGCACAAAGTACAGACAAAGTACAATTTCTTAAGTGTGAAGTAATCCAACTCTGTAATTGCGTAAACATGTGTCACTGACGTAGTAAAAGGATGTTTGTTTCTCTGTTAAATGATCAGATAGCTGTGTAATTTATGTGTTAGAGAAATATGGTACCGATGTGTTAAATTGTATAAGCAAATACCATATTAGCTAGGGCTCCTTGTGCTTGCCAAACACATGGTACACAAAGTAGGCGTGTACCCCCCTGAGGTTTATTGTAATTATACCCTCAGGTGTTACAGATTACAGCAATGGAATGAAATGTATTGCGAAAAACTTTCTTTGTAATTCAAAAATCTGTAAAAATAAATGTTTTAAGTACAAAATTAATCACTCAAATACGTGTCCTGTAGCGCTAAATGTGCGTCTTGCTGTAAGATAATCTCTGGGAAGTGTCGTAGTTATTGTCCTCCGAAAGCTAAGTTCTGCAGAAGTCAATGTACTTACCTCATGATAAACAAAGTGAAATGCTTTGCGTATAGATAACTTAGTTATTACGCTTATTGCCGCGATGAAGGAATTATTGTGCTGTAAAGTATTGTTGTGCTACGGAAAAGGCTGTCTCATTGTAGCTATACCACAAAAGTTACTACTAAAACATGTCTCACTTTATAGAAGAATTCAGAAAAAACTGTGCAGATATAAAACAGATACACCGGAAAAGCAACATTGTAAATTGTCACGCATTAGCAGCGTCGTGATAAAATCGTGTAGCTGTCACATAAACTAACCACTGTGTCATCTGGCATTTCACAGAAAGCACCTCAAATCCAGAATCCACTCGTAAGCAAACCAAAATGTTGCATGAAAATTTCATTAGCAGTGCTGGTATATGTTCTAAGTATGTAAGCCGTATATTCGTTATGTAATCGTGCAACTAACAAGGAAGAATGTATAAATAACAACACTGTGTCGTCTGTTCGCAATAACAATGCATTCGCAATTACTTGTCTAAGTTACCTATGTTCTTGACTGGATGGTTAGTTAACTTTAAAAACATAGTTGCATGTTAACAGTTTCTCAGTGGGACAAATTGTACAAGTAGCGTGAAGTGACAATTGCAAAGACTAAGTTAAAAAGCAGATTATCTGTCAATAAATGGTTTTACATGAGAAATGTGGTGTAAACCTTTACTCTTCCTAGTACGCAGAGTTTCAACTTCAACGCAATTATCATGTGGTATACGTCGGATTCTGTAAGGTCCATTGTAAACTAGAAAGAATTTGTGACTCAAGTGTTTCTTCTTATGTGACAATGAATGAGCTTTAATGAGAACTTTCTGACCAATATATAATTTCTTTGCATTTGCTTTACCGTGTAGTTTTCTCCTTTTGTCTGCTGCAGATTTTATATTTTTTAGAGCCAAATCAATTATGTCTTTGTGTCGAAGTTTACGTGTATTCGGGAAAGGTACAAGCTCTCTGATTCTGTTCGGAGGTTCTTCATTCTTCAGTACAAGAGTAGGTGGTAAAGCAGTGGAATCATGAGGCATTTCATTCAGCACATTTTGAAATAAGTGTAAATATCTGTCCCAATGCTGATGCTTTCTGTGACAATAAAGTCTGCTAAGCTTATTGATTTCTTTCATAATCCGTTCAGACGGGTTACAATGTGGTGAATACAATGAAATAAAAACAGGTTTGATTCTATGATTCCGAAGCATGCGTGACCAAACAGCAGATCTGAATTGCGGTCCGTTATCTGAAATGACTTTACTAACGTGTCCAACTTCACGTAAAAAATTTTTAACAAAGGCGTTGGATACAGACCGTCCAGTGGCTTTACGTAACGGAGTGAAAGAAACAAATTTTGAAGTAAGTTCAACAGCGACTAGAACGTACGAAAATCCATTCGATGTTCTGACAAGGGGTCCCAAGAGATCAACAGCAGCAAATTCTTTTAATTTAGAAGGAATAATAGGAAATAACGGAGCACGATGTGAGATAGTAGATGGTTTCGCCTTTTGACAAAGTTTACAAATAGACAAGACTCTTCGAATTCGCTTTTCCATATTGTTAAAATAACAAGTCGTTCGAAGAATATGATAACATTTTCGTGGACCAAAATGTGCGTAGCTGAAATGAATGTACCAAATGAGCTTATTAACAAAATCGTCTGGAATGCAAAGTACCCATAGCTTGTCATCAACAGTGCAGCGTTTGAAGAGTATGTTGTTTCTAACCAGGTAATAATGCCGAATCTGAGTGTGTGTCTTTTCATGCCATTTACTTTTGATATCTTTCCAAATCGGATCTTTATCTTGTTCACGAGCAATGTCCTTTAAAGATGTGGTGATGAAGTTTTCAAAGGCGACTTTCTGAATGTAAAGAATACTGAAATTTTTCTCGAGGTTGCCTTCTGTGTTACTTTTCTCAAGCCCAGCCGGTGCGCGTGACAGCGCGTCCGCAACAATGTTCTCCTTGCCGGGAACGTAGACTATTGTGAAGCGGAATTCTTGCAGAAACAATGCCCAACGTTTTAACCTATCATGATTTAATTTTGAAGACATAAGAAACTGTAATGCACGGTGATCACTGTATACTTTTACGTGCTTACCAGAAAGAAAGAAACGGAATTTGTTAAATGCCCAAACGATAGCTAAAGCTTCTAATTCAGTAACGGAATAATTTTTTTCAGATTTTGTTAGCACTCGGCTAGCAAAAGCAATGGTTTTCTGAACAGTAATGTCATCTTCTATGGCTTCTTGAAATAAATGGGCACCAAGACCAACTTTGGAAGAATCAGTGCTAAGGCAGAAATCTTGTGACAGATCTGGATGAGCTAGTATTGGCGCGTGAAGTAACGCTTCTTTCAAAGAATTGAATTCCAACTGTGCTTGTTCGTCCCAGTTCCAAATAGTATTTTTTCCAGTGAGAGAACAAAGTTTAGGTGTAACTAGAATTTGCATATTCAGAAAACGACGGTAAAAATTTACGAGACCTAGAAAACTGCGGACTTGTTTTTTTGTGGATGGAACTGGAATGGCTCTAATTGCTTCTAACTTTTCAGGATTCGGCTGAATGCCTTCAGAAGAAATAATATGTCCCAAAAACTTCACCTTTGACCTACCGAATTCAGACTTTTCCAAGTTAACTGTAATTCCAGATTCTGCAAAAATACGTAACAAACTGTTGAGGATGCGGTTATGTTGTTCCCATGAAGCTTCTGCTATTAGAATATCGTCCACATATAAAGTGATGTGACGTTTTAAGAACTCAGGTAATATGGAATTTAACCCACGAATGAATGCTGCTGAAGAAATGTTCAAACCAAAAGGAAGTTTCCGAAACTGATAACAAACGCCGAAACAAAGGAAAGCTGTGTATTTTCTGCATTCTGGATGAAGTTCGATCTGATAAAAGCTGGATCTGAGATCAATGGAAGACAACACTTTTACACCATTAAAATTTTGAAGAAGTTCTTCCATCGTCTGCGGCCTGTCTGTTTCAGGAATGATGATAGTATTGATTTGTCTCGAATCTAAAACAAGCCTGATCGATCCATTCTTCTTCTCAACAACATGTAATGGATTGTTGTATGAGCTTACTGCAGGCTCAATAATGCCCTCGTCAAGCATAGATTGTATTTCTGTTCTAACACGGTCCCTATAATGCGCCGGAATTACGTATGGTCTAACACAAAATTTAGTATGCTCACGAACACGAAATTGGTATTGAAACCCCTTGATTGTTCCTGTTTTGTGAGTAAAAACTGTGGAATGTGCTTGTAAAATCTCAAAAAGGTCCTGCCTATCAGTGTCATTACAATTCTCAATTGTCTGAATTTTATTCTGAATTAACTCATTAATTTCAAATATGCCGTCGATGTCAACCCTGTCAGTACTTGCAGAGTGATTGTTGGTGTCTACTTCCGTAGAAAATTCCGAACTGTTGTCTAACAGAACGTAAAGCCGATTAATTTCCTCATCATGGTTTGAGAGCCAGTCTTCAAATTTCAAAGCTATTGACTTACCTTCTTTCTCTAAACTTATTTCAGCATCGTGAAAGCTTAAGATTGCTTTATATTCATTCAAAAAGTCTACTCCCAGTATAATTTCCGTCGACAATAATGGAACAATAAGGAAGTTCATAGAGAAGCTGTGGCTTTGACAAAAGAATTCTAAATTGGTTTGTTGGCGTACATCTACACTTTTTCCAAAGATTGCACCTTGTAATTTAATCTTACGTAACGGAAGTGTGGGGCAATCGTTCGCTTTGTTGCATTTGCTAAAAGCTGTTTCGCTAATTACTGAAATGGGACTGCCAGAGTCAAGTACTGCCGTAAATTTTACGTCATTTACAGTAATGTGGATCACAGGATATGCAATGTTGTTATGTTTTACGTCGTGTTCCTGGAGTAAGATGTCTCTAATGTCTTCCATTTTTACGTAATTACTAGCTACGGCAGCTGCGTCATCAGTTTCATAAGTACGTCTTGTGGCTGCCAGTGGTGTGAGTCATCGCCTATTGTCTCTTTGTTGGCGCGCGTCGTTATTGGGATTTGGAGGCCTAACTTCCACAAATTCGCCTTGCCGAGAGGGCCCAGCTCTGTTTAAATCTCGCCAGTTCTGATGCAATTCAGGTCTGTCGTTACGATCATATCGTCTGTCGTCATGTCGGTAGATTCCATAGTTTCTTTCTTGTCGGTCACGTGGTGGAGAATTTCTCCTTGAATCGTAACTACGCGCTGGACCGTTGCGTCTAAAGTTATTCTGTCTCCCTTGATAATAGTTATTTTGGTTCCCATATTGTCTGTTTCTCTGATTGTCTCTGTGATAGTCATTACTGCGGAGAGGTGATCTTTCCCTGTAACTATTACTCTGCCAGTGGTTGTCATATGGGTGGTGTCTGTTTTGGTCACGATTTACGTTGTAAGAATAGGTTTGTCGTGGCCATTTATTGTTTCTGTCGTCACGGAATTGTGACGGATGTGACCTGTAATGATTGTTTTCCTGTTTTCGCATCCCGCGACTGTCTGTGTCAATTTCCAGTTCTTGTAACAGTCCCTGAAAAGCTTCAATGTCGTCTTTGCAACGTCCTGCTAAAATAATATGTCTCAAATGTTCGGGCAGTTTGATTAAGCAAATGCGGATGAGTTCTGAGGGGCTGTATGGGTTTGACAGGTATTGATTCTTGTGCAACATGTCTTCAAAATATTTGACAAGACTGGAAAATTCAGATTGTTCAAAGTGTTTCATCATCATGATGCTATGTTTTACGCGGTCTTGTGTGGCTTGAGACCAATATGCTGAGAGGAAGGCATGGTAAAACTCTCCTTCACTGTGGCAATCGTGAATGACCGATCGCATTCTTACAGCTGGTTCATTCTCCAAGTAGCCACACATAAATTCTAATCTGTGCTCCAATGACCAGTTGGGAGGGAAACAATGAGAGAATTGATGGAGCCATGCTTGTGGATGAATGTCGTTGCCAGAATTCTTAAATGTTTTGAATTTACGTGTAGTAATGAACAGCTTATAGTCAAAATCATCGTGTCGGCGAGTAGCATGTCGGTCATTGCTACGTCGTGTCGGCGGTTCCATCTCAAAATTCGGTGTACCTTGCCAATTTCTTTCATAATTACCGAAATGCCCTGTGTTATTATTTTGTGGCTGTTCCGTATTTCTATGTCCCTCTTCCCTTATTGGGGCGCGAGTGTCCTCTGAAATACGTAATTCTTGTATTACCTGTGTCAGCTGATCTTGTACTTCCCGCATTTCTCTTTTGTATTGCGTATTAATTTGATTCTGATTTTGTTTGAATTTTCTTATTTGTTCATACTCTTCTGTGTCAATGAAGGCTACGGGTCTTGTGTCATTCAGATCATCATCTACCTTTGTAGATAAATTAGTGACCTGATCCGAAAGTTCGGCTACTTTCTCTGATAATGAACTAATTTCCTCCATGTGTCTTTCTACTGTGTCCTTTAAGTTTTCCTGAGTTTTTGCCAGTTGCGTTACCGAATCGGTAGATGCAACTGAGTCAATTTTAGCCCACAAGGTCTCATGATTTTCATGAACAATGGTTTGCAGCTCTTTTATGGCTGCTTCGTGATTCTGTAATGCATTTTCATGCAGCGAAAAAATAGGTTGGAAATGCTCACAAATTTGTGTTTTTACGTCATTACAGACTTTTTGACATTTCGATTCGATTTTATGTAACTCAGTAGTTAAATCTTCACGTGTTTGTTCAAGCGTTTGTTCCAATGAGTCTAACTTTTGAAGCTTTTGCTGTGTTTGTCTCTGATTTTGTTCCACTGTGTCTAACTTTTGCAGATTTTGTCCCATTGTATCTAACTGTTGCTGTGTTTGTTTCTGATTTTGTTCCATTTTTTGCATTAATTGCAATAATAATGTATTAGTGTCTGGAGTCTGTTTCTCTATGCTCTTTGGCAGTGCGTTTTCACCGGCAGCATTCACATTTTGACAAGCAGAAAATGTGTCTTGACTCATTTGAGAAACCGGTGAGGACGCAAAACCTGAATCTACAGTATTTGCAAAATTGTGTCCTATCATTTCGGATTCCTGAGGCGAGCTGTTGCCGACCGATCGATCGATAATGCTTCCCTGTTCACTACCTGTTTGACTGTCTACGCCATTGTTTGACGCCCGCTCCATTTCCCTATGCACAGTTACCAAATTACTACTTTGAACATTAGTTAACTCATTACACAGTGGCGCTAACACATTGCTTTCGTCTTCACTGTCGTTTCTTAGTTTACTTTGGAGCCGAGTGTTACGTTTTTCACACGCCATTATTGTGACAATATTTCACACGATAACACAGAAAAACACAATTTGAAGAGCAAAAATAGGAGAACACATTAACATAGCACTGAAAATAATATCTAGTTAATTGCAGCTGCGAAATACTTGGTGCAAATCTACATGCATACCACAACTGTTTTACAGTACAACAATGAAAGACTGCAACTACAAAGGAGATTCTCTCTACAATTACGCACTAGCAATAAACAAAAGCTACACTAAATACACAAACTACAAGAAAAAAACAGAAGATTCCAGTGAGGTATCCTAGGCTAAGGGTCGACATATGAAACGTCCCCTTAGAACAATTGTACATATGAAACGTCCACTTTGAACAAATTATACAAGCCTGTGCTTAACCTGGCACACAATAATTTTAGCGCAACGCAATCTGACTATCAAAAATCCCTGCAAAAGAATGGCCCTGACTAACTTTAACCTATACCTTTTACAAATCACTTACCTCACAAAAATCTTCGCTACTCAAGCTACTGCAAAACAGCGAGCGCCACTACTGCCAGCTAAATAAAAGATTCAAACTACTGAAGGCACTAACTACTGATAGGGATAGTTAGCAAATGAAAGATATTAATAGAGAACAAACACTGTATTTACCTTAATAGTCATCAATAGTCATAATATATACAGCAGCTCATGACATCAATTTTTACAAATTTCAAACTCCGCCATCTCTGTCCTCACATCCACCACTGCTGGCGGCTCCCCTCCAACTGCCCAACGCTACGCGCTGTTCACATCCAGCTGTAGCAGTTAATGACAACAATGGCAGACAACAATGCAAACTAGCCACATACTGCACACAGCACAGCCAGTGATTTTCATATAGAGCGCTACGTGGCATTACCCATATAAAAATCTAAACAGCCTACTTACATCAGTTTTACTCATATTTTGCCTTTGTCCAAATTTTCCCTATAATGAATTAAGGTATCTTAGCAACAGCTCGTTTCCCAGGATTTTCCTTTATTCTGTCAGGAATATACAATTTCTCTTTAACTATTTTGATATACTCTTCATCAGTTCCGAAATTTCCAGGTTTATTTTCATAAAATCTTTCATATAATTTTCAAACAACAAGTTGCTTTTATCTCTAAAATCCAAAACTTCATAGACATCTAAAATTTTATATCCAGTTACTACAGCCAACTTCACTTCATCTGTTACCCAGGTACCAATAAAACTGTGACTGCATTTATTTATTTTTTCTTCAACACAAAGAAAACAACAATTTCTCATTTCCATCGATTTGTATATGTGCAGGTAAAACAGGGTGATACAATCCTCTAGGTGCCAATACTTTACATTTTATAAAATCATACCATTTTTTTACCATAATGTCTTGATCTATATATTTTTCGTTCATGTCGCTCAGGATGATAATCATAATATCGCACAGTTGGATACAAACTACATACATCAATGTATTTTATTTTTGTGCTAACACCAGCTGCTTTAACTCTTAATTTTATCACACTTGTATGGCCACCAAAAAATGCATCTCTTCGATTCAATGGTTCAACAACTTCTGGTAACTTCTCCAATTTTTTAAGCTTTTTGTACTCCGGTGATTTAAGCCAATCACATTCCCACATCTCTACTAAATTCTATCCAGCATTTCGTATTTCTGCATTTCTCGTTAACGTCTTTTGATAAAGGCCATCCATTGTTTCTTTATTTTTATTGTTATTCATCTCACTTTTGAAGAAATCTTCACTATCATGCCAGAAGCAAGCATGATATTGATAATCAGTATTGCTTTCTTTATCAAATCCATGTACTTTTACACCAGCGATTCTTACTTCGCCACCATTAAGAGCATGTGAGATATTGTTATTGTTTAAACTGTTTAACCAATCTATGGATTCATTACTATAGTTCTCTTTCTATTCTTTATCCAATACAGCAATTGTATTTTCAGGTAAATATTTATATCTGTAAATAGCTATGCAGACTCCAGCAATGGTTAAATAACAGAATGGGTCTACATTAGCTATTTCTAGAAAATGTTTTCTCAGTTCTAATCAACCTCTTCTCAAAATATCTACATCAGAATTAGAGTATTCAACAATTTCTTTCTTCATATTGAACACAAAACTTTCTTTGAATCTGGAGCTATGCCATTTGAGAAATGCTTCTCTATCTTTTGGCTTCATAGTGTCAACACAATAATATTGAGTATCTGGAATAATTCCTATGTAATTTTCATTTTCTTGTGTATTGAACAAAAGAGGGAAGTAGTCTTTCTTCAATTCGTTCAAATCAAAAGTTTCTGGAAAACTACTAAGAGGGTCTTGGACAAAGTTACTACTATCTATAATTTTTAGACCTAAATGTTTGATATCCAGTTACATCAGTATTGTTCCAGTGTAGTTGGTATATGGCTTTATTGTATTTTCAATGCAGTACTTCAAAATAAATTGGGAATCGTAACCTTTAGCATTGTGAGCTATGAATTTATAGTCACAGTGTTCATCAGATATCATCGAGTAACAGAATTCATCATTTGTATTAAATTTATATTTGTCACCACTAAAATTGTGAGCTATTACGAGGTTTTGAATATGTTAAGCTTCATAACCAAGCTACATATATCTTTCAGTATATGTACAATTCACTCTCCTCAATTCGGTGTTGAGAATGCTACATCAACATCGACTGCACCCGTACCATATTTCTATGCACCAGGAAATGCATGGCGACGCCTTTGAACGTCGTGTACAGTTCTGCCACTGGGCACAAGAGAAATTACGGGACGATCACATATTTTTTGCACGCGGTCTATTTAGCGACGAAGCGTCATTCACCAACAGCGGTAACGTAAACCGGCATAATAACCACAACTGGGCAACGGAAAATCCACGGTGGCTGCGACAAGTGGAACATCAGCGACCTTGGCGGGTTAATCTACATCTACATTTGTACTCCGCAAGCCACAGAACGGTGTTTGGCGGAGGGCACTTTACGTGCCACTGTCATTACCTCCCTTTCCTGTTCCAGTCGCGTATGGTTCGCGGGAAGAACGACTGCCGGAAAGCCTCCGTGCGCTCTCGAATCTCTCTAATTTTACATTCGTGATCTCCTCGGGAGGTATAAGTAGGGGGAAGCAATATATTCGATACCTCATCCAGAAACGCGCCCTCTCGAAACCTGGACAGCAAGCTACACCGCGATGCAGAGCGCCTCTCTTGCAGAGTCTGCCACTTGAGTTTGCTAAACATCTCCGTAACGCTATCACGCTTACCAATAACCCTATAACGAAACGCGCCACTCTTCTTTGGGTCTTCTCTATCTCCTGTGTCAACCCGACCTGGTACGGATCCCACACTGATGAGCAATACTCAAGTATAGGTCGAACGAGTGTTTTGTAAGCCACCTACTTTGTTGATGGACTACATTTTCTAAGGACACTTCCAATGAATCTCAACCTGGCACCCGCCTTACAAACAATTAATTTTATATGATCATTTCGCTTCAAATCGTTCCGCACGCATACTCCCAGGTATTTTACAGAAGTAACTGCTACCAGTTTTTGTTCCGCTATCATACACTCCTGGAAATTGAAATAAGAACACCGTGAATTCATTGTCCCAGGTAGGGGAAACTTTATTGACACATTCCTGGGGTCAGATACATCACATGATCACAGTGACAGAACCACAGGCACATAGACACAGGCAACAGAGCATGCACAATGTCGGCACTAGTACAGTGTATATCCACCTTTCGCAGCAATGCAGGCTGCTATTCTCCCATGGAGACGATCGTAGAGATGCTGGATGTAGTCCTGTGGAACGGCTTGCCATGCCATTTCCACCTGGCGCCTCAGTTGGACCAGCGTTCGTGCTGGACGTGCAGACCGCGTGAGACGACGCTTCATCCAGTCCCAAACATGCTCAATGGGGGACAGATCCGGAGATCTTGCTGGCCAGGGTAGTTGACTTACACCTTCTAGAGCACGTTGGGTGGCACGGGATACATGCGGACGTGCATTGTCCTGTTGGAACAGCAAGTTCCCTTGCCGGTCTAGGAATGGTAGAACGATGGATTCGATGACGGTTTGGATGTACCGTGCACTATTCAGTGTCCCCTCGACGATCACCAGTGGTGTACGGCCAGTGTAGGAGATCGCTCCCCACACCATGATGCCGGGTGTTGGCCCTGTGTGCCTCGGTCGTATGCAGTCCTGATTGTGGCGCTCACCTGCACGTCACCAAACACGCATACGACCATCATTGGCACCAAGGCAGAAGCGACTCTCATCGCTGAAGACGACACGTCTCCATTCGTCCCTCCATTCACGCCTGTCGCGACACCACTGGAGGCGGGCTGCACGATGTTGGGGCGTGAGCGGAAGACGGCCTAACGGTGTGCGGGACCGTAGCCCAGCTTCATGGAGACGGTTGCGAATGGTCCTCGCCGATACCCCAGGAGCAACAGTGTCCCTCATTTACTGGGAAGTGGCGGTGCGGTCCCCTATGGCACTGCGTAGGATCCTACGGTCTTGGCGTGCATCCGTGCGTCGCTGCGGTCCGGTCCCAGGTCGACGGGCACGTGCACCTTCCGCCGACCACTGGCGACAACATCGATGTACTGTGGAGACCTCACGCCCCACGTGTTGAGCAATTCGGCGGTACGTCCACCCGGCCTCCCGCATGCCCACTATACGCCCTCGCTCAAAGTCCGTCAGCTGCACATACGGTTCACGTCCACGCTGTCGCGGCATGCTACCAGTGTTAAAGACTGCGATGGAGCTCCGTATGCCACGGCAAACTGGCTGACACTGACGGCGGCGGTGCACAAATGCTGCGCAGCTAGCGCCATTCGACGGCCAACACCGCGGTTCCTGGTGTGTCCGCTGTGCCGTGCGTGTGATCATTGCTTGTACAGCCCTCTCGCAGTGTCCGAAGCAAGTATGGTGGGTCTGACACACCGGTGTCAATGTGTTCTTTTTTCCATTTCCAGGAGTGTATAATCATATAATAAAGGATCCTTCTTTCTATGTATTCGCAATACATTACATTTGTCTATGTTAAGGGTCAGTTGCCACTCCCTGCACGAAGTGCGTATCCGCTGCAGATCTTCTTGCATTTCGCTGCAATTTTCAAATGCTGCAACTTCTCTGTATACTACAGCATCATCCGCGAAAAGCCTCATGGAACTTCCGACACTATCTACTAGGTCATTTATATATATCGTGAAAACCAATGGTCCCATAACACTCCCCTGTGGCACGCCAGAGGTTACTTTAACGTCTGTAGCCGCCTTTCCATTGATAACAACATGCTGTGTTCTGTTTGCTAAAAACTCTTCAATCCAGCCATACTGCTGGTCTGATATTCCGTAGGCTCTTACTTTGTTTATCAGGCGAAAGTGCGGAACTGTATCGAACGCCTTCCGGATGTATGGTGCGACATGATGGGAGGAAGGATAATTGGCCCCCATTTTATCGATGGCAATCTAAATGGTGCAATGTATGCTGATTTCCTACGTAACGTTCTACCGGTGTTATTACAAGATGTTTAACTGCATGACAGAATGGTGATGTACTTCCAACATGATGGACGTCCAGCACATAGCTCGCGTGCGGTTGAAGCGGTATTGAATAGCATATTTCATGACAGGTGGATTGGTCGTCGAAGCACCCTACCATGGCCCGCAGGTTCACCGCATCTGACTTCCCCGGATTTCTTTCTGTGGGGAAAATTGAAGGATATTTGGTATCGTGATGCACCGACAACGCCTGACAACATGCGTTAGCACATTGTCAATGCATGTGCGAACATTACGGAAGGCGAACTACTCGCTGTTGAGAGAAATGTCGTTATACTTATTGCCAAATGCATTGAGGTTGACGGACATCATTTTGAGCAGTTATTGCATTAATGTTGTATTTACAGGTAATCACGCTGTAACAGCATGCGTTCTCAGAAATGATAAGGTCACAAAGGTACATGTATCACATTGGAACAACCGAAATAAAATTTTGTTACGTACCTACGTTCTGTATTTTAATTTAAAAACCTACATGTTATCAACTGTTCCTCTGAAATTGTGAGCCATATATTTGTGACTATTACAGCGTCATCTATCGCAAAGCGAAAAAAGTGCTCCAGCTGAAACATTCATATTTCTTTAGGTACTACACGAATATGTAATAAAAATGGGGGTGTTCCTATTCACAGAAACACAGTTGATATCCGTTTGACCTATGGCAGCGCCATCTAACGGGCGAACCATAACGCCATCTGGCTTCCCCCTTCAAGCTAGACAAGTTATGTTCTTTGTAGTTTTTTCGTTTGATGTTTATTTTGTGAGATAGTTGGCCCGGTAACGATCAATGGACCACCCTGTATGTACGAAGTATATATACGAGTTTTATATTATCAAAACTCACTGTACATACGTCGACTGAAGAATGTGGCCATAATCTCGCAAAGTCACGAGTGCTAGCTGTTTGACAAATCCTATCCTATCCTCGATTCTGTACGATTTATCGCCATCGAGGCAGGTTTACGAACTGTCTGTAGGTTGGATGGCGTGTTGCACCTCGAATAGTGGAACAGCTCTGTTAAAAGAGATGTGCTGAGTTGACGTACAGAAGGCAGTGGCCTGAAGCTCAGTGATCACTGAGTGGAAGGTGTTCGATGGGAAATGTTTTGCACTTTTTTCTAAATTTTCAGGACAACACCAAACAGCTAAAGCTGCCAGTACAATCAGATAACCAGACTTGCAGATACCAAAAATCTGCTAAATAAACAGCTTATGAAAGAATCTTCTGTACAGTATGACAAAAGAGGGGTTTTGAAAAATATTTATACAGTGCCTTACCTGTATTAAAGTTTAATGAATAATTATTAAAATTTTTTTTATTTTGTGGGCGTGTTTGCTCAGTTATTAAAATTATTTTATTCATCTTGTGTGTGTGTTTGGTCTGCAAAATTATCCTGTAGTGTACTCAAGTGATCTATTTTTATAAAAAAAATAGAAAATGTCGGCGAATTGTCTGCGAGTACGCTCGATTCACCCAGTTACTACTCACTTCAGTACGAGAACGATAGTTTCGATCGCCACGTCCCGCGAAGACATAAATGCAGTTTTCCACCAAATGAATGCACGCCAAAGGAAAATCGGTTAGAGTTTACGAAGTGCAAACCATTCACACCACGTTTTCACAATCAACGGTTTGGTGATCGAATTACAACCTTATGACGCATAACAATTAGTGTGGATGAGCTGAAAGTGTTAAATGAAAGTATTTAATAAGTTCCATCACGCACAATTTCTGGTAAACAGCTAGATATAAAAGATCTTGAGCTGGCCTTAGGTGACGATTTTGCAGCCCACGATTCAAAAACTGATGCCGTTATTGCCGAATTCTCACACAGTTAAATCATTATGTTAAGCAAGTTTTGGAAGAGAATAATCTCCAACGATGTCATTGCTACCAAACCTGATAAATAATACAGTTTATTTCTTCTGAGCAAAACAGGTCACGTTATAAAGATGAACCCTATTCCTTCATAGTTTCGACTCCCAACATCTACAAAAAGATCTGACTGCAGCTTTCGATGAACAAATAAAAACCACTATCAAATGATGAAAAAGTATTATATCTGAAACCAACATCAATATGCTAATTAATATGAATCCCATGGTTCTTGGAGTATATAGCTTACCTAAATTACATTAAGATGGTATTCCAGCATGACAAATGGTGACGTCTTTTCTGCTCAATGTTACTAATAAACGAAACACGTACACGGAATGCTAGTCTAGTATTAACCGATCAGACTCAACTTCCTTTTTCCCCCCTTGTTAAATTAAGTTTTCGTTAGAAATAACAGATTTCAACTGTAAATTCGTTTAAATTTGGCGTGATTTGTTATATTTCCATATAAAAACTATGTTTACCCCTCTTCTTTTTTTTAGTTAGTGCAATTATTGTAAATTTTTCCTATGTAAACACTTTCTAATTTTTGTATCTTCCGTACAAACAATATCTGTGTAAGTCGCACTTCATGTGGATCCGAGTTTCCGACGGTCGGTTGTCAGCTGAAATAAGATGCAGTGAGAAGCCGAAAGCAGGTTCGTGACCGAATAAATTCATTTAACAGAACATCAGGAAGTGTTTTACTTTTTAACATTATATGTTATTGTTATTATTGTTATTAATAAACTTTTAATATGCCATAGGATAAAAAAAAATGTAGCACCACGTCTCAAAGACTTTGATTCTCTTTTTTCACGGTTTTACCACAACTCATGAATGAGTCCCCCCGATTCAGTACTCTGCTCGAAACGTAGATTTCCAGAATCTTCCGCCGTAGATGTAGGACCATGTTTGATATCAGCAGACTTCTCTTGGCCAGGAATACACTCTTTATCTGTGTTAATCTGCTTTTTACGCCCTCCTTACTTCATCTGTGATATGTTATTTTGTAGGAGAATTCTTCCACTTCATTGGCTTTGTGGTCCTCATTTTAGATGTTAAGTTTAATGCTAATATCATTTCTCCTACTCCTCTTTACTTTACCCGATGACATATGCGGTTGGAGAGGAAGTTTTCTAACTGACAGAGAGCAGTATGTCGTCCTGAATGGTGTGACTCCAACAGAAACAAGCGTAATATCAGGTGTGCCCCAGGGCAGCGTAATAGGTCCTCTGCTTTTTACAGTTTACATGAACGATCTGGTTGATGGTATTGACAGCGGCATTAGACTGTTTGCCGATGATGCTGTAGTCTACAGGAAAGTAGTATCACACGGAAGTTGTGAACAAATCAATGAGGATTTGCAGAAAATAAACGCGTGGTGTAATGACTGGCAGTTCTCTCTCAATATTAGTAAGTGTGACCTACTGCGTATAACAAAGCGAAAACCCTCAATAGTATACGAGTATATACACTCCTGGAAATTGAAATAAGAACACCGTGAATTCATTGTCCCAGGAAGGGGAAACTTTATTGACACATTCCTGGGATCAGATACATCACATGATCACACTGACAGAACCACAGGCACATAGACACAGGCAACAGAGCATGCACAATGTCGGCACTAGTACAGTGTATATCCACCTTTCGCAACAATGCAGGCTGCTATTCTCCCATGGAGACGATCGTAGAGATGCTGGATGTAGTCCTGTGGAACGGCTTGCCATGCCATTTCCACCTGGCGCCTCAGTTGGACCAGCGTTCGTGCTGGACGTGCAGACCGCGTGAGACGACGGTTCATCCAGTCCCAAACATGCTCAATGGGGGACAGATCCGGAGATCTTGCTGGCCAGGGTAGTTGACTTACACCTTCTAGAGCACGTTGGGTGGCACGGGATACATGCGGACGTGCATTGTCCTGTTGGAACAGCAAGTTCCCTTGCCGGTCTAGGAATGGTAGAACGATGGGTTCGATGACGGTTTGGATGTAGCGTGCACTATTCAGTGTCCCCTCGACGATCACCAGTGGTGTACGGCCAGTGTAGGAGATCGCTCCCCACACCATGATGCCGGGTGTTGGCCCTGTGTGCCTCGGTCGTATGCAGTCCTGATTGTGGCGCTCACCTGCACGGCGCCAAACACGCATACGACCATCATTGGCACCAAGGCAGAAGCGACTCTCATCGCTGAAGACGACACGTCTCCATTCGTCCCTCCATTCACGCCTGTCGCGACCCCACTGGAGGCGGGCTGCACGATGTTGGGGCGTGAGCGGAACACGGCCTAACGGTGTGCGGGACCGTAGCCCAGCTTCATGGAGACGGTTGCGAATGGTCCTCGCCGATACCCCAGGAGCAACAGTGTCCCTAATTTGCTGGGAAGTGGCGGTACGGTCCCCTACAGCACTGCGTAGGATCCTACGGTCTTGGCGTGCATCCGTGCGTCGCTGCGGTCCGGTCCCAGGTCGACGGGCACGTGCACCTTCCGCCGACCACTGGCGACAACATCGATGTACTGTGGAGACCTCAGGCCCCACGTGTTGAGCAATTCGGCGGTACGTCCACCCGGCCTCCTGCATGCCCACTATACGCCCTCGCTCAAAGTCCGTCAACTGCACATACGGTTCACGTCCACGCTGTCGCGGCATGCTACCAGTGTTAAAGACTGCGATGGAGCTCCGTATGCCACGGCAAACTGGCTGACACTGACGGCGGCGGTGCACAAATGCTGCGCAGCTAGCGCCATTCGACGGCCAACACCGCGGTTCCTGGTGTGTCCGCTGTGCCGTGCGTGTGATCATTGCTTGTACAGCCCTCTCGCAGTGTCCGGAGCAAGTATGGTGGGTCTGACACACCGGTGTCAATGTGTTCTTTTTTCCATTTCCAGGAGTGTAATAAATGCCCAGTCTTTGGAAGCGATAACATCCGTCAAGTATCTGGGTGTGACTCTTCGAAATGATCTCAACTGGAACGATCAGATTACACAAGTAACGGGTAAGGCGAACTGTAGATTGCGGTTTATTGGTAGAATCGTAAAGCGATGCAGTCCTTCAACAAAGAAAATTGCTTACGATATTTTAGTCCGTTCAGTCTTTGAGTATTGTTCATCTGTGTGGGACCCGTACCAGTTTCGTCTGATTCAGGAGACTGAGAAAGTCCAAAGAAGAGCAGACAGATTCGTGACTGTTACATTTTGCCATCGCGAGAGCGTTCCAAACGTCACAGAAAGTTTGAAGTGGGACGTACTTGCAGACAGACGACACTGTAAACGGAAGGGCTGCTCACTAAATTCCAAAATCCGATATTTGCCGAGGATGTAGAGCATATATTATTACCACCAGCTTTCAAATCGCGCAATGATCTCCATTCAAAGATAAGGGAAATTAGAGCTCGTACTGAAGCGTTCAGACAGTCGTTTATCCATCGCGTGATCCGCGAGTGGATAAGGGGGGGGGATATGACTTTGGCGCGAATAATGCCCTCTGTTATGAAACTTCCTTGTAGATTAAAACTGTGTGCCAGACCGAGACTCGAACTCGGGACCTTTGCCTTTCGCGGGCAAGTGCTCTACCAACTGAGCTACCCAAGCACGACTCACGCCCGGTCCTCACAGCTTCGCAGGAGAGCTTCTGTAAAGTTTGGAAGCTAGGAGACGAGATACTGGCAGAAGTAAAGCTGTGAGGACCGGGCGTGAGTCGTGCTTGGGTAGCTCAGTTGGTAGAGCACTTGCCCGCGAAAGGCAAAGGTCCCGAGTTCGAGTCTCGGTCTGGCACACAGTTTTAATCTGCCAGGAAGTTTCATATCAGCGCACACTCCGCTGCAGAGTGAAAATCTCATTCTGGAGTGCCCTCCGTCACACACCGCTTGGTGGCTAGCGGAGTATATATGGAGGTGTAGATCTTTCTTTGCTTGAATCTCTGTACATATTCTGTGCTCATTAGACTGTTCATTGCGTCTAACACGTTCAACGATTGTTTTGCTTCTATGCAACATGTACGACGAATACAGCGAGATTATTTAATTTGTAGCATGTGATACGTATGTTTTGTAAAGCGTGTGGCAGTACGTATTTTTCTTAATTATCGTGGCGGCTGGTGGAATTATCTCTGTGTTTACATGGTACCTTTCACGCAGATAATTCAGGATCAAGCGTCGAGATAAGGATAACGTGTTGGAACCAGATAAAAAAGTAGCTGATATGGAGTACCGGCAGAGCTTAAAGGTCAAAGCACTTCCTGTGGAAAGGTACCGTCGAAAATGTGCTCACATGTAGGCAGGACTGATTGTGCCAGGGTAAAGTGATTTACAAGAAAGGTAGTCAAAGGTATCCTAATGTACAGCATTCCCAAAAACTGGTGACCAAAATCAAAGCAACAAAGGGAAATTTTCCAAGGTTGCGTTTATTTTTCCACGGAAGAATATAAACAGTTTCTAGTGAAGCAGAAACTATGTAATGAATACAGAACGCAAACAACTGCAACATGCATAATGGTGGACAAAAATGTTCTTTTTTTTTTTTCAACTTAACGGGTTTGTACACTCATTCTGACAACTGATGACTGTGCTCAGTATGGGTGCGACCAGCTCGGGCAGCAATACAAGGCTAAGGGGCATGCTGTGAGTGTTGTCATCAGCCTCATGTTGAGGCAATAACGCCCATTCTTCATGCAGAGTTGCTCGAAAGTCTTGGAGAGCGCCTGGTGAATGCTGACGTGATGTAAGCCATCTCCGCGCGGGATTAGCCGAGAGGTCTCAGGCGCTGCGTTCATGGACTGTGCGGCTAGTCCCGGAGGAGGTTCGATTCCTCCCTCGGGCATGGGTGTGTGTGTTTGTGCTTAGGATAATTTAGGTTAAGTAGTGTGTAAGCTTAGGGACTGATGACCTTAGCAGTTAAGTCCCATAAGATTTCACACACATTTGAACATTTTAAGCCATCTCCCTAGTGCATCCCAGACATGATATACGGGATTAAAATCAGGAAACGAGCAGGCTACACCTTCCGTGCAATATTTCCAGATTCCAAGAAGACATCAGTATGAAGTCTGGGCTCAAATCATCTGGCAGCAATCGCAAATGAGGTCCCAACATCTCGTCACGATACCTGACAGAAGTTAAACCTTGCCAGTCCACCCTTACAATTTCATGAAGGCTGGTTCGTGTGGTGAACATAATCCCTCCTCACACCATTAGAATTTTAGAACATGTTTCTTGATCGCGTATCATGTCATTTCTGGAAACCTCTGTAGGAATGAACATGGATCCCGGGAACAGCGATCGTGTGAGACCCAACTCCCTTTATTTGTTCATGAGACCCAGAAAATATTAGATACAGGCCCCCAGGTAGATGCCATTTTTCTTGGCTTCCGGAAGGCGTTCGATACAGTTCCGCACTGTCGCCTGATAAACAAAGTAAGTGCCTACGGAATATCAGACCAGCTGTGTAGCTGGACTGAAGACTTTTTGGCAAACAGAACACAGCATGTTGTTCTCAATGGAGAGACGTCTACAGACGTTAAAGTAACCTCTGGCGTGCCACAGGGGACTGTTATGGGACCATTGCTTTTCACAATATATATAAATGACCTAGTAAATAGTGTCGGAAGGTCCATGCGGCTTTTCGCGGATGGTGCTGTAGTATACAGAGAAGTTGCAGCATTAGAAAATTGCAGCGAAATGCAAGAAGATCTGCAGCGGATACGCACTTGGTGCAGGGAGTGGCAACTGACCTTTAACATAGACAAATGTAATGTATGGCGAATACATAGAAAGAAGGATCCTTTATTGTATGATAGTGGAACAAACACTGGTAGCAGTTACTTCTGTAAAATATCTGGGAGTATGCGTACGGAACGATTTGAAATGGAATGATCAAATATAATTAATTGTTGGTAAGGCGGGTGCCAGGTTGAGATTTATTGGGATATTCCTTAGAAAAAGGAGTCCATCAACAAAGGAGGTGTCTTACAAAACACTCGTTCGACCTATACTCGAGTATTGCTCATCAGTGTGGGATCCGTACCAGATCCAAAGAAGAGCAGCGCGTTTCGTCACAGGGTTATTGGTAAGCGTGATATCGTTACGGAGATGTTTAGCAAACTCAAGTGGCAGACTCTGCAAGAGAGGCGCTCTGCATCGCGGTGTAGCTTGCTGTCCAGGTTTCGAGAGGGTGCGTTTCTGGAATATATTGCTTCCCCCTACTTATACCTGCTGAGAGGATCACGAATGTAAAATTAAAGACATTCGAGCGCGCACGGAGGCTTTGCTGCAGTCGTTCTTCCCGCGAACCATACGCGACTGGAACAGGAGAGGTAGGTAATGACAGTGGCACGTGTAGTGCCCTCCGCCACACACCGTTGGGAGGCTTTCGGAGTATAAACGTAGATGTAGATGTAGATCCTCCTCGATATCGGTCTCTTTCCACAAGGCTTGGGTCGCGAAATCGTGTTCCACGTCCCCTCCAGGTGTGAATCCGTCGATAATCACTCTCCAGACCAAATCGCGACTTATCTGTGAAAAGTATATTGGCCCACTGTTCGACCTTCCAGGTGACATGTTGATGAATACACCCTACACGTTCTCCTCTGAGAAGACCCGTCAGAGGTGCACATACATCATCTCCGATAGTAAAGACCACCCTGTCGAAGCCTTCTGCTCAGAGTTTGCCTCGATACAACACGTCCAGTGGATGCAGTGAGCTGACACGCCGTGCAGTACTAAGGCGGTAATGTAGTGCCCTTACAGTCAAATAACGCTCCTCTCTCTCTGATGTCACACATGGTCGGCCTGCCCTGGTCTTCGGGATACACTTTCGGTCCCTATAAGCTATCCCCACATCTGAAGAGCTATTCATATTAAACAATCGGACCAAATCAGTTGCCGGCGGGGGTGGCCGAGCGGCTCTAGGCGCCACAGTCTGGAACCGCGCAACCGCTACGGTCGCAGGTTCGAATCCTGCCTCAGGCAGGTTAGTTAGGTTTAAGTAGTTCTAAGTTATAGGGGACTGATACCTCAGAAGTTAAGTCCCATAGTGCTCAGAGTCATTTGAACCATTTGAACCAAGTCAGTTCGCAACTGTCCTGTTTCCATTCTTCCTATGTCCCTCCACCGTAGAGAGTTTGTAAGGCGTCCTCTCTGTGCCATGTTGCACCGTCTGTGACTGTACACAGCGACTATGGATGTGGGGCTACCCGGCAAACACTAGCTTGTTTCATAGGTGCCCTGGCGTCAGCGTTGGCATGGTGATCTATTGATCGGAATGTCACCTTTCGTGCTGAACACGACCGTACGTACACTTAGTATGGTTATATCGTGGATTAGACACAGGACCGGGAAATAGCGGTTTGTTGTTTTAATTTTGGACGCCAGCATATTTAGGTTCGTATACAATACTCGATCTGATCAGGCAGTGGAGACCAATAAACGAGGAAATTGGAATACCAAAGACCCATGTGGGGGACAAAAAGGACAACAGGGTTCACGTGGACTGCCTAGCCTTTCCAGATGACGCAGCAATAGTAAGTGAGACGGAAGAAGACAGAAAGACACAAAAATGGCTCTGAGCACTATGGGAGCACTGAGGTCATCAGTCCCCTAGAACTTAGAGCTACTTAGAACTAACCTAAGGACATCACACACATCCATGCCCGAGGCAGGACTCGAACCTGTGACCGCAGCTGCTAAATTTAAATTAAGGCACTTATCGTAGCGATGGACGAGCTTGGAAATTCCTTCGTCGTGAAATTCGGCCGCCTGCGCCTTCAACCATGTGGTTACCTCTTCTTCAAGCTGTGCGTCGTCATCAAAACGCTGCATAGCCAACCACTTCTTCATTGCTGGGAATAAGTGGAAGTCGCTCGGTGCCAGGTCGGGACTGTACGGCGGATGAGGAAACAACTCCCACTTAAAAGATTCGAGAACTTCACGAGTGGCATTTGCCGTGTGGGCCCGGGAGTTGTCGTGAATCATCAAGATCTTTGAGCCAAACTTTCCCGTGCGATTGTTTTGTATTGCTCTTCTGAGGTTGTGCAGAGTTTGGCAATACCTTTGTGAGTTTATTGTAGTACCTCTTTCCAGAAAATCCACAAAAATCACAACTTTTCTGTCCCAAAGGACAGTCGCCATCACCTTCCTCGCCGACATTGTCTGCAAGCATTTCTTGGGTTTTTGTGTGCCCCACCGCATTGACTGCAATTTTGTCTCGTAGTTCACATGCTTAACCCATGTTTCGTCACCAGTAACGATGCGATCGAGTAATGAGTCGCCATCTTTCTCGTAAGCGTCCAAAAACGTTAACGCTGCAGCCATTCGCTGATATTTGTGAATCTGTCAAGATTTTTAGTATCCATCTTGCACAAAACTTGTGGTAACCGAGCTTTTCGGTAATGATTTCGTGCAACAAACTTCGTGAAATGTGTGGAAAACTCATAGAGAGTTCCGTTATTGTGAAATTACGGTTTTCGCGGAGCGCGGCATCGACTTTTTCGACAAGTTCGGCAGTCATTATGCTGGGTCTTCCACTTCGCTCTTCGTCGTGAACGTTAGTTCGGCCATTTTTAAATTTTAAGACCCATTGACGCACTCCACCTTCAGTGATTATGTTGTCCCTATACACTTCACAAAGCTGCCGATAGATTTCTATCGGTGTACAGTTTTTTGCAGTCAGAAACCTTATTACAGCACGCACTAAACACTTCGCGGCATTTTCAATTAACGCTGACTTTTCAAACTGTCACAGTAACTCAACGAAGTACAGCACGAACCTCTCACTAGCACGGCAGGATGCCGACTGAGCGGCGGAATGCCATGACGTAAAGATGGTCGCGCTAGCCCCGCCCCTAACGGACACAAACGAAAATGTAATGTACTTTGTGGATAGCCCTCGTAGTTCGAGAATGACGAACATGTCGACATGAAATGCCGTGTGTGTACCAGAAACAGATGCAGTGCAGTTTGAGGTTACAGTTAAGCTCCAACGTCAGGCGCGTAATGGGGCCCCTTAGGGAAATGGCAGCAAGAGAGGGGAAGAAAACCCATGTGCACTCCGTGTGCATACCGGGAGGAGTCATTCCAGATGTGGAAGGGGTCCTTCCGGATGCCATGAAGGGTACAGGGTGCACCCATCTGCAGGTGGTCGCTCATGTCGGCACCAATGATGTGTGTCGCTATGGATCGGAGGAAATCCTCTCTGGCTTCCGGCGGCTATCTGATATGGTGAAGACTGCCAGTCTCGCTAGCGGGATGAAAGCAGAGCTCACCATCTGCAGCATCGTCGACAGGACTGACTGCGGACCTTTGGTACAGAGCCGAGTGGAGGGTCTGAATCAGAGGTTGAGACGGTTCTGCGACCATGTGGGCTGCAGATTCCTCGACTTGCGCCATAGGGTGGTGGGGTTTCGGGTTCCGCTGGATAGGTCAGGAGTCCACTACACGCAACAAGCGGCTACACGGGTAGCAGGGGTTGTGTGGCGTGGGCTGGGCGGTTTTTTAGGTTAGATGGCCTCGGGCAAGTGCAGAAAGGGCAACAGCCTCAACGGGTGCGGGGCAAAGTCAGGACATGCGGGGACCAAGCAGCAATCGGTATTGTAATTGTAAACTGTCGAAGCTGCGTTGGTAAAGTACCGGAACTTCAAGCGCTGATAGAAAGCACCGAAGCTGAAATCGTTATAGGTACAGAAAGCTGGCTGAAGCCAGAGATAAATTCTGCCGAAATTTTTACAAAGGTACAGACGGTGTTTAGAAAGGATAGATTGCATGCAACAGGTGGTGGAGTGTTCGTCGCTGTTAGTAGTAGTTTATCCTGTAGTGAAGTAGAGGTGGATAGTTCCTGTGAAGTATTATGGGTGGAGGTTACATTCAACAACCGAGCTAGATTAATAATTGGCTCCTTTTACCGACCTCCCGACTCAGCAGCATTAGTGGCAGAACAACTGAGAGAAAATTTGGAATACATTTCACATAAATTTTCTCAGCATGTTATAGTCTTATGTGGAGATTTCAATTTACCAGATATAGACTGGGACACTCAGATGTTTAGGACGGGTGGTAGGGACAGAGCATCGAGTGACATTATACTGAGTGCACTATCCGAAAATTACCTCGAGCAATTAAACAGAGAACCGACTCGTGGAGATAACATCTTGGACCTACTGATAACAAACAGACCCGAACTTTTCGACTCTGTATGTGCAGAACAGGGAATCAGTGATCATATGGCCGTTGCAGCATCCCTGAATATGGAAGTTAATTGGAATATAAAAAAAGGGAGGAAGGTTTATCTGTTTAGCAAGAGTAATAGAAGGCAGATTTCAGACTACCTAACAGATCAAAACGAAAATTTCTATTCCGACCCTGACAATGTTGAGTGTTTATGGAAAAAGTTCAAGGCAATCCTAAAATGCGTTTTAGACAGGTACGTGCCGAGTAAAACTGTGAGGGGCGGGAAAAACCCACCGTGGTACAACAACAAAGTTAGGAAACTACTGCGAAAGCAAAGAGAGCTTCACTCCAAGTTTAAACGCAGCCAAAACCTCTCAGACAAACAGAAGCTAATCGATGTCAAAGTTAGCGTAAGGAGGGCTATGCGTGAAGCGTTCAGTGAATTCGAAAGTAAAATTCTATGTACCGACTTGACAGAAAATCCTAGGAAGTTCTGGTCTTACGTTAAATCAGTAAGTGGCTCCAAACAGCATATCCAGACACTCCGGGATGATGATGGCTTTGAAACAGAGGATGACACGCGTAAAGCTGAAATACTAAACACCTTTTTCCAAAGCTGTTTCACAGAGGCGCGTGTCGTCACAGGGTTATTTGGTAAGCGTGATAGCGTTACGGAGATGTTTAATAAACTCAAGTGGCAGACTCTGAAAGAGAGGCGCTCTGCATCGCGGTGTAGCTTGCTCGCCAGGTTTCGAGATGGTGCGTTTCTGGATGAGGTATCGAATATATTGCTTCCCCCTACTTATACCTCCCGAGGAGATCACGAATGTAAAATTAGAGAGATTCGAGCGCGCACGGAGGCTTTCAGACAGTCGTTCTTCCCGCGAACCATACGCGACTGGAACAGGAAAGGGAGGTTATGACAGTGGCACGTAACGTGCCCTCCGCCACGCACCGTTAGGTGTCATGCGGAGTATAAATGTACATGTAGATGTAGATGTAGATGAAGCGCATTTCGTGTGGGCGGTACTTACGCGGCATTCTGTAGTGCTGCGATGCAGAACAGATCTGGTCGAACGCCGGCTGTCGTATGTGCCGGGCTTGCGCGCGTGTCGCAGGGAGGGGCGTGAGACAGAGATTAGAGTTGAGCTATCAGCAGCTGTTACTGTTTGCGCACAGTCACTGCAGGCCGAAACACTGCCTCCGTCGGAGATAGACATGCGCATCTGTGACGTCACGTTCCCAGAAATACGGGGACGCTTAATGCGTTTTCTGGAGCAACTGCTTATGGAATCTCTGTGGAAAAGGTAGTGGGGAGAAAGGGGGGGGGCGGAAGGGAGGGGAGGTGGAGTGATAGCCGCTCTTACACATCAGGGAGCGAACAGCCGAGCAGTTTCGGCATTTACGTCGCCTTCGTTCCCAGGCGATGCGCCATAGCAGTCATTCTCAAAGTTCCCTACGTGTTTCCGCTTTAGCGGCGCTTACGGGCGCAAGAACGATTCACGTACGTCTATGATCCACTTCAAAATTCGCACCGGTTTCGACAAATCAAATTACGAACTTTTATTCGCTCGAAAGGCTTTGTCTATTTCGGTACTGTTTGTGATGCGAGGCTAGTTTTGTTATTGGAAGCAAGCGACTTTATCCCTTACTTGCCTATTGGTCCAAACGTATCTTCACCAGAACTCGACTGCCTGCGATCACTTTTCGCGGTTCCTGCAAGGCCTTCAGAAGGGTTCAAATGGCTCTGAGCACTATGGGACCTAACAACGGAGGTCACCAGTCCCCTGGAACTTAGAACTACTTAAACCTAACTAACCTAAGGACGTCACACACATCCATGCCCGAGGCAGGATTCGAACCTGCGACCGTAGCAGTAGCGCGGTTCCGAACTGTAGCGCCTAGAACCGCTCGGCCACTGCGGCCGGCGCAAGGCCTTCAGAGTTGCCATAGCTAGGGATCGGAAATTTTTAGAAATATCGATATTTATAGAAGATGTCGATATTATCGAGACAGAAACGCCGACAATTCGATGCATCAGTCGATATTTTCAGTATTTACAGGAATTAAAGAAAAAGAACTGAACGAACTACAGAAATGTTATCAATAATTTAAAAATTGACCGATTATTATACTCAACACTAATCAACAGGAGACGCATTATAAAATCGTAAGACGTATTGTAAGATCACTTATTTACAAGAAAGTGATAAAAGAAACCATTAAACCCATA
This sequence comes from Schistocerca cancellata, assembly GCF_023864275.1. Taxonomy (NCBI): domain Eukaryota; kingdom Metazoa; phylum Arthropoda; class Insecta; order Orthoptera; family Acrididae; genus Schistocerca; species Schistocerca cancellata. The sequence goes on along the minus strand of NC_064637.1, from coordinate 52,096,292 downwards.
GAAAGCCCCACTACTGGCCGTCACTTTTTGGCTGTTCCTGTAGGGTCTTCACAGTTACCATAGGTACTGATTGGCAATTTTTTTTAAATCTTGATATTCATAAAAGTCGTCGAAAGAAGCACAGATATTTCGATATATCATTAGATATTTGCAAAATTTACATGAACTTTTAAAAAAAAATTACCTAAGTCACAGAAGTGGTTATCAAACATTTAAAAATAGACAGTTTTTTATACCCAACATCAACCAATAAAAGACGCACAATGTACTATAAAATCACCTATTTACAAAAAATTTACAGATACTTTATTATACCCAAAATTAATCAATAAAACCGGCCGCTGTGACCGAGGGGTTCTAGGCGCTTCAGTCCGGAACCGCACTGCTGCTACGGTCGCAGGTTCGAATCCTGCCTCGGGCATGGATGTGTGTGATGTCCTTAGGTTAGTTAGGTTTAAGTAGTTCTAGGAGACTGGTGACCTCAGATGTTAAGTCCCATAGTGCTCAGAGCCATTTGTACCATTTTTGACTGATGACCTCAGATGTTAAGTCCAATAGTGCTTAGAGTCATTTTTTTAATCGATACAAGGCGCACTGTCAAATAGTAAGACGTACTGCAAAATCACTTATTTACCAAAAAACTGATAAATGAAACCATCAATCATCACCGATAGACATTAACAGAACTTTGTTTTATTTATTTATTTACATGTCTAGTTCCGTAGGACCAAATTGTAGAGCAAATCTCCAAGGTCACTGAACGTGTCAGTACATGAAATTGCAACATAAAAGTGATAGCAGATATAAATAAAATGTTTACGAACCAAAAAAAAGTCAAGTCATAAGTTTAAGTAAACGCAGTCAACAATATATCATAGGAATCGGCTTATTTTTTCAAGGAACTCCTCAACAGAATGGAATGAGTGACCCATGACGAATCTCTTCAGTTTCCATTTGAAAGCGCGTGGACTACTGCCAAGATTTTATAATTCTTGTGGTAATTTATTGAATATGGATGCGGCAGTATACCGCACACCTTCCTGCACATGAGTTAAGGAAGTCCTAGTATTAACTGTGTGAAAGCTGTTAATTCTTGCGAATAAACTGATATTTTTAACAAGGAACGACAGTAAAGAATATATATATTGTGTTGGCAGAAGAGCCAACACCGTGTTACTAGTGGAGGCCGAAATGCACGCGTTTTAGCTCACGCAGGCTGGCGTGAAGAGGCAAGGACTATACTGACGTGAGGTCTGGAACATGACAAGGAATTAGAATGCAGAAAGCAGACTTAATTAGTTTGATACTTAAGTTTAATTCATTAATGAGGTACGTCGCACTTGACGGTACATGATTCACAATATTATCTATTCGGAAGACATATAGTAACTGAATATGGCGCCTTGCTAGGTCGTAGCAAATGAAGTAGCTGAAGGCACAATGTACTATAAAATCACTTATTTACAAAAAGTTGACAGACGCTTTATTATACCCATCATTAATCACTAGAGCCAGCCGATGTGGCCGAGCGGTTTTAGGTGCTTTAGTACGGAACCGCACTGCTGCTACTGTCGCAGGTTCGAATCCTGCCTCGGGCATGGATGTGTGTGATGTCTCTGCAAATGAGAGCGTATGTAGTCAGTGAACCATCGCTAGCAAAATCGGCTGTACAACTGGGGCGAGTGCTAGGGAGTCTCTTCTTGACTAGACCTGCCGTGTGGCGGCGCTCGGTCTGCAATCAATAATAGTGGCGACACGCGGGTCCGACGTATACTAACGGACCGCGGCCGATTTAAAGGCTACCACCTAGCAAGTGTGGTGTCTGGCGGTGACACCATAAGAGAGAGAGAGAGAGAGAGAAAGAGAGAGAGAGAGAGAGAGAGAGAGGCCAACGTCAAAATACCCAGACTAATGAACAGGGGTCGACAAGAGGTTCGTGAACTTACACCACTTATTGCCGCAACTGCCCGTTTCTGAGCCAAAAATATCCTTCTAGAATGGGAAAAGTTACCCCAAAATATAGTACCAAACGACATAAGCGAATGAAAATGAGCAAAGCACACTATTTTTCGTGTCCAACGATCACTCACTTCAGATACCGTTCAAATAGTAAAAATGGCAGCATTAAGTCTTTGAACAAGATCCTGAACGTGGGCTTTCCATGGCAGTTTGCTATCTATCTGAACACCTAGAAATTTGAACTGTTCAGTTTCACTAATCATATGCCCATTCTGTGAAATTAAGACTCTCTGTTTAGTATGTTCCTCTGTCAGTCTACTTCTCTTATCTACTAGAACCAAATACCCTGAGAAACAACTCTTTCGGACAAAACAGAAGGAACTTGGAATATTTTCTGAGCATTTTCTGTCAATTTTGCTCTGATTGTTTCCAGCATCATATTTAAAGTACCAGGGAAGCAGGTTGCTAGCTTTACTTGCCCCGAGTCCCATTGGGTTTTACCCCTAACGGCTGAGGGACTAACCGGTGGATTTGGTAGTCTTTGCCGTATGAGCACAAAGGTGACCACGACTCAGAATATGTCCGAGATGCCCAGCCTTATTCCAAAGTAACCGGTATCCCGACTGTCGGGATCACTTACTTGGCCACTCATACGTTGCCCGTGGTTCATGAACTAGGACATGACTACAGGAACCCACACCATGAACACATATTTCAGAGCTAGATCAGAAATGTAAGGACTATGGTATGAAGATTAGCATCTCCAAAACGAAAGTAATGTCAGTGAGAAAGAAATATAAACGGATGGTGCGCCAAATAGGAGGAACAAAGTTAGAACAGGTGGACGGTTTCAAGTACTTAGGATGCATATTCTCACAGGATGGCAACATAGTGAAAGAACTGGAAGCAAGGTGTAGCAAAGCTAATGCAGTGAGCGCTCAGCTACGATCTACTCTCTTCTGCAAGAAGGAAGTCAGTACCAAGACTAAGTTATCTGTGCACCGTTCAATCTTTCGACCAACTTTGTTGTATGGGAGCGAAAGCTGGGTGGATTCAGACTACCTTATCAACAAGGTTGAGGTTACGGATATGAAAGTAGCTAGGATGATTGCAGGTACTAGTAGATGGGAACAATGGCAGGAGGGTGTCCACAGTGAAGAAATCAAAGAAAAACTGGGAATGAACTCTATAGATGTAACAGTCAGGGCGAACAGGCTTAGATGGTGGGGTCATGTTACACGCATGGGAGAAACAAGGTTACCCAAGAGACTCATGGATTCAGCAGTAGAGGGTAGGAGGAGCCGGGGCAGACCGAGGAGAAGGTACCTGGATTCGGTTAAGAATGATTTTGAAGTAATAGGTTTAACATCAGAAGAGGCACCAAAGTTAGCACTGAATAGGGGATCATGGAGGAACTGTATAAGGGGGGCTATGCTCCAGACTGAACGCTGAAAGGCATAATCAGTCTTAAATGATGATGATGATGATGATGATTTCTGTCAAAAGAGGTGCGAATTAATGACTAAACATTTCAGACGACAGAGTCCATTCTCCATTAGACATCACTGCAGTAATGTGTGCGTTTTTGTGCTGAGTGTACGATACCTTTCCAGTGTGTCAATCTATTCTTGATCCTGGCAGTCAGGAACTAACAGAGGCGCACATTTTGCCTCATAGCCGGGAGCAGGGTGTGGTAGTTTCCATCACTCTCATACAGTGCTGTCACGGAACGCGTTCATTTTGCGCCTCGCACCTATCATTTGCGATGGTACAAACGACACACAGAAGTAACAAGCTTTCATGAGCATGCAGTATAAGTTAATTCGTGTTCCAATCTGGTGCTCATTTGTAATAGTGAATACGAAATGAAATGAAGCCCATTCTAAGACATTTGATGTCTGATTGCAAAGGCGGGTTGTAGTTGGAATGGGCAAGAAACAAAGAATGTTGTTGTTGTTGTGGTCTTCAGTCCTGAGACTGGTTTGATCCAGCTCTCTATGCTACTCTATCCTGTGCAAGCTTCTTCATCTCCCAGTACCTACTGCACCCTACATCCTTCTGAATCTGCTTAGTGTATTCATGTCTTGGTCTCCCTCTACGATTTTTACCCTACACGCTGCCCTCCAATACTAAATTGATGATCCCTTGATGCCTCAGAACATGTCCTACCAACCGATCCCTTCTTCTGGTCAAGTTGTGCCACAAACTCCTCTTCTCCCCAATTCTATTCAATACCTCCTCATTAGTTATGTGAAAGCTCCTATTTTCTTCTTGTCTACACTATTTATCATCCATGTTTCACTTCCATACATGGCTACAATCGATATAAATACTTTCAGAAAAGACTTCCTGACACTTAAATCTATACTCGATGTTAACAAATTTGTCTTCTTCAGAAACGCTTTCCTTGCCATTGCCAGTCTACATTTTATATCCTCTCTACTTCTACCATCATCAGTTATCTTACTCCCCAAATAGCAAAACTCCTTTACTAATTTAAGTGTCTCATTTCCTAATCTAATTCCCTCAGCATCACCCGATTTAATTCAACTACATTCCATTATCCTCGTTTTGCTTTTGTTGATGTTCATCATATATACTCCTTTCAAGACACTGTCAATTCCGTTCAACTGTTCTTCCAAGTCCTTTGCTGTCTCTGACAGAATTACAATGTCATCGGCGAACCTCAAAGTTTTTATTTCTTCTCCATGGATTTTAATACCTACTCGAACTTTTCTTTTGTTTCCTTTACTGCTAGCTCAATATACAGATTGAATAACATCGGGGAGAGGCTACAACCCTGTCTCACTCCCTTACCAACCACTGCTTCACTTTAATGTCCCTCGACTCTTATAACTGCCATCTGGTTTCTGTACAAATTGTAAATAGCCTTTCACCCCCCGAATTTTACCCCTGCCACATTCAGAATTTGAGAGTATTCCAGTCAACAATGTAAAAAGCTCTCTCTAAGTCCACAAATGCTAGAAACATATGTTTACCTTTCCTTAATCTATTTTCTAAGATAAATCGTGGGGTCAGTATTGCCTCACATGTTCTAACATTTCTACGGAATCCAAACTGATCATCCCCGAGGTCCGCTTCTACCAGTTTTTCCATCCGTCTCTAAAGAATTCGCGTTAGTATTTTGCAGCTGTGACTTATTAAACTGATAGTTGGGTAATTTTCACATCTTTCAACACCTGCTTTCTTTGGGATTGGAATTATTATATTCTTCTTGAAGTCTGAGGGTATTTCGCCTGTCTCATACATCTTGCTCACCAAATGGTAGAGTTTTGTCAGGGCTGGCTCTCCCAAGGCTGTCAGTAGTTCTAATGGAATTTTATCTACTCCCGGGGCCTTGATTCGACTCAGGTCTTTCAGTGCTCTGTCAAACACTTCACGCAGTATGATATCTCCCATTTCATCTTCATCTACCTCCTCTTCCATTTGATTAATATTCTCCTCAAGTACATCGTCCTTGTATAGACCCTCCTTTCTGCTCTCCCTTCTTTGCTTAGAACTGGGTTTCCATCTGAGCGCTAGACATTCATGCAAGTGGTTCTCTTCTCTCCAAAGGTCTCTTTAATTTTCCTAAAGCAAACCTGAAAAACGGAAATCGATTAACTGATATATTAAGTATGTAAATATCGACGATGTGTATCGACATTATTTTGAAAAAAAAAGATCTACATTCTAGTGCATCGATAATTTCTACCCGTCACTAACCGTAGCGGTCTCGGTGGTCCACACACAGTCCCACACACTCCCACAGGCAATCCCCTACTTCATGCCTCCGCCCCTTTTTCACGATGCCGACGAGGGGTTGGACTTGCGTGAGATTAAAATCTGCAGGAAAATGAAAAAAAAATACGAGGTGCTTTCAAGCTCTAAAGCCTCCGATTTTTTTTCTAATTAACTACTCACCCGAAATCGATGAAACTGGCGTTACTTCTCGACGTAATCGCCCTGCAGACGTACACATTTTTACAACGCTGACGCCATGATTCCATGGCAGCGGCGAAGGCTTCTTTAGGAGTCTGTTTTGACCACTGGAAAATCGCTGAGGCAATGGCAGCACGGCTGGTGAATGTGCGGCCACGGAGAGTGTCTTTCATTGTTGGAAAAAGCCAAAAGTCACTAGGAGCCAGGTCAGGTGAGTAGGGAGCATGAGGAATCACTTGAAAGTTGTTATCACGAAGAAACTGTTGCGTAACGTTAGCTCGATGTGCGGGTGCGTTGTCTTGTTGAAACAGCACATGAGCAGCCCTTTCCGGACGTTTTCGTTGCAGTGCAGGAAGGAATTTGTTCTTCAAAACATTTTAGTAGGATGCACCTGTTACCGTAGTGCCCTTTGGAAGGCAATGGGTAAGGATTACGCCCTCGCTGTTCCAGAATATGGACACCATCATTTTTTCAGCACTGGCGGTTACCCGAAATTTTTTTGGTGGCGGTGAATCTGTGTGCTTCCATTGAGCTGACTGGCGCTTTGTTTCTGGATTGAAAAATGGCATCCACGTCTCATCCATTGCCGCAACCGACGAAATGAAAGTCCCATTCGTGCTGTCGTTGCGCGTCAACATTGCTTGGCAACATGCCACACGGGCAGCCGTGTGGCTGTCCGTCAGCATTCGTGGCACCCACCTGGATTTTCAGGTCGTCATGCGGGATTGTGTCCACAGAAACCACAGAAATGCCAACTCTGGAGGCGATCTGTTCAACAGTCATTCGGCGATCCCCCAAAACAATTCTCTCCACTTTCTCGATCGTGTCGTCAGACCGGCTTGTGCGAGCCCGAGGTTGTTTCGGTTTGTTGTCACACAATGTTCTGCCTTCATTAAACAGTCGCACCCACGAACGCACTTTCGACACATCCATAACTCCATCACGACATGTCTCCTTCAACTGTCGATGAATTTCAATTGGTTTCACAACACGCAAATTCAGAAAACGAATGATTGCACGCTGTTCAAGTAAGGAAAACGTCGCCATTTTAAGTAATTAAAACAGTTCTCATTCTCGCCACTGGCGGTAAAATTCCATCTGCCGTATGGTGCTGCCATCTCTGGGACGAATTGACTATGAACACGACCTCATTTTAAAACAAGGCGCATGTTTCTATCTCTTTCCAGTCGAGAGGAAAAAAATCGGAGACCTTAGAACTTGAATGCACCTCGTAAGTATGTAACTTTCAATGGAAAAGTCGTTAAAGAAGTAGACGCTTTTAAGTTTCTACGAAATAAATTAACCAAGAAAGGAAATATCAAGGACGAAATTTCGGAGCTAATGGAAAATTTTAGTATCGCATAGCGGACGTAGTCTGCAGCTGGTGGTCTCGCAGTAGCATTCTCACTTCCCGAGCGTGGGGTCCCTGATTCGATTCCCGGCGCTGTCAGGATTTTCACCTACCTACAGATGATTGGGTGTTGTTGTGCCTTCTTCATCATCATCATTCATCCCCATTACGGCCGGAGGAAGGCAACAGAAAACCACCTCCATAAGGACCTCGCCTAGTACAGCGGTGCAGGTCTCCCGCATCCTTCCCCTACTCTCTGTCAAGTAGCATAGGTCTGTATTTCCATATCGGACATAATTAGAAATCGCAAACTACCTGCCATAAGAAAGATCATGACGTATAAGTCATATTATCTGAGATACGGATCAGAATGGTAGACTTGGACGCCGAAAGATGCGAGCTGCCAAGACCCACTTTTCTACGACGGAGTCTAGGTAGGATGAGTAGGGACAGGATAAGCAATCAAGCAATACGAAACACCTCGCAGGTGAGGCCCCTAAATGAAACAGTGGATGCTAATAGTCTTAAAAGGTTGCGAAAGGTCCAGACGAAGCCATGGTTGAGGCGCAGACCATGGATGTGTACATGAGCAGACCCACAGGAAAGGTGGAAGAGGGGAAGTGTCGACTTCAGTAAGAAGTGAGGGGACAGGGACTGCCACTGGCATCCCAGATGTGGGATGCCACTGCAGGAGATGGATAATTTGGATAATGAGGCGAATTGTGCGTGGTATAACCCGGAAGCAGCTGTTGTCATCTGATCCGCAATGGAGGAACCCCAGCTTCCATGACGGAGCTCGTTCAGAAAGATCACATTGCAAGTCGAACCTCACAGTGATGTATGAGGTCCAACAGCTGCAATGCTGAGGGTAAAGCTGAGCGCTGTGTCAGGCTCCCATAATCAAGATGGGACTGCACAAGGCTTATGTACAGCTGCAGCAGTGTAGGGTAATCGGCACCCCAGTCGTGTGACTCAGGCATCGAACAATATTAAGATGCTACCTGCACATTTCCTTAAGCTGACGAAGATGGGGAAGCCAAGTGAAGTGGGCATCTAAGACCAGTCCCAAAAACGGTAAGTCTCCATTATGTTAAATAATTGGTCACTGAGGCAAAGTTCCAGATGTGTGTGGACAGTACGACAATGATAGAATGCCTCCTGCAAGTCTTGGCAGCAGAAAACAGAAGCTGTTAGTGATGGACCATGACTGCATCTTTTGTATGGCTCCCTGTAGGCGACGTTCAGCCACATCAATAGAAGAGGAGAAGAAACAAACATCGTCAGCATACAAGAAGAGGATTATTGGGTACCCCACTGCAGCTGTGAGACCATTAATGGCAATTAATGCTCCTACAGAGCACTGCAGGACCCCATTCTCTTCGATGTTGGCCGAACTGTGCGAGCTACCGAAGTTCCAAGCGACAAGGAGTTCCGTATAAAATCGTGAGCTTGACCCAGAGACCCCGCTCATGCAGAGTAGTGAGGATGTGGTGTCACAAAGTGGTATCATAGGCTTCGTCAGATCAAAAAAGGTAGTAATAAGGTGATGACGTCGTCAAAAGGCTGTACGGATGGCAGACGACAGGTAGACCAAGTTGTCAGTGATGGAGCGACCCTAGCAAAAACCGCACTGGGATATAGTCAGAAAACCCTGAGATTCAAGGAACCAACACAACCACCAGCTCACCATGCGTTCAAGCAGCTTGCACAGACAGGATGATAGCTATCCACCGCTAATGGGTTCTTACAGGGTTTAAGAATTGGAACGGTGATGCCTTCTCGCCATTGTGGCCGGATTTCGCCATAGCTCCAGGTGTGGTTGAAGACAGCAAGGAGATAGCGCTGGTAATCCGCCAAATGATGTTTAATCATTTGGGAATGCATGCGATCTCGTCCAGGGGATGTCAGGAAAATCGGAAAGGGCACTGAGAAATTCTCACTCGCTTAAACGAGCATTATAGAGCTCAAGGCCACGTGGAGCAAAAGATAAATGTTGTCATTCCACCAACTCTCTGAGGAGACGAGAGGTGGAGTGGTAAATCTCAGATGCATAATGCTCAGAAAGCCACTCTGCGATTATGTGTGGATGGGCTTATACAGCTCCGTATATGGGAATTCCAGACATACTTGCAGGTATCTGATATCTGTGAAGATGTCTGAGCAACAGCTAAACCTCGAAAGGAGATGTATCGTTACCAATACGGCTGCTTCCATCGTTTGATGAGTTGACAGACCCAGAAGCACAGCGGACTCAATGTAATGAGGAGCTTGAGGGACAGGTGGCGCTTGTTGAAGAGTCCACCTTTGGTCTCTAATGGCCACAGAGACTTGCGGCTACCACAAAATGATGGACCTGTGCTCCACTGATGGTGGTGGTAATGGAGGTGAAAGTGTCCTATTCAGGCTTGGTAAGAGCCCATCTGGGAAGCGTCCAGGTGAGTGACGCTGGAGGAGGGACAGATGGAGTGGAAAGTGGCCGCTACCACACAGGTCATCGTGAGCTCTCCAGTGTATAGACGAGAGAATTCCAGAAGAGATCAATGGCAGAGTATGTGCCATGCACCACACTGAAATGAGTGGGGCACCTTTATTTAGAAGGTAAAGTAGATTCTGAACTTCCTCATCGCCAGTAATCTTGGTTCCACCCAATAAAGGGTTGTAGACATGAAAATCACACAGAAGTAGAAAAGGTGGGGGTAGTCGGGAAATACATGTAGGCAATACATGGATCGATACATCACTATCTGGAGGAAGACAGATGTTACAGACAGTAATTTCCTGCAGTGTCCTCACCCTGACAGCCACAGCTTCTAAAGGTCTTTGAAGAGCCACAGGTGCATTTATACACAGGTAATGAAGTAGATACAGACTCGACCTGATATCCTGTTGCAGTTAGTACGATTTATGTAAGATTCTAGATAGCCATGAACGGCAGAGGTCCACACTGCTGGAGACCAGGTAACAAAAAAGGTTCAAATGGCTCTGAGCTCTATGGGACTTAACTTCTGAGGTTCAAAAAATGGTTCAAATGGCTCTGAGCACTATGGGACTCAACATCTGCGGTCATCAGTCCCCTAACACTTAGAACTACTTAAACCTAACTAACCTAAGGACATCACACACAGCCATGCCCGAGGCAGGATTCGAACCTGCGACTGTAGCAGTCGCGCGGTTCCGGACTGAAGCGCCTAGAACCGCTCGACCACCATGGCCGGCAGACCAGGTATCCTGAAGGGCAATGCACAAAGCGGGTGTAACCCCTAAGACTTTTCGTAACTCAGCCAGATGACGAAAAAAACACCGCAATTCCACTATAGAATGACGCTTTCTATGGTCTGGGAAGGCATGAAGGGACGAAGGAGGCAGTTTACGCTTCAGGGCCACCTGCTGCCGCCGGTTGAGTAGATGTGTCCATTTCCATTGCAGCTGAGGCGTTGGCGAGATCTAAGGAGATGTGGCTTAGGGGCTACCAGAGTCTAACGTTTCTTAACGGTCTTCTTCTTGGACTCTTTGTCCTCTCGCTTCTCTTTAGGGGATTGCTGGGAGGGCTTCTCGAAAATAGCTTCAGGTATAGATCAAGACCATGAAGCACTTTGGAAAGCAGCTTCTGGCTCCTTCAACCACTGGCTGATGTCCATTTTTGCACAGTGGGAGACCTTGGAAGGTAGAGTCCAAAGTGACCTCTTCTGTGGTAGAGGAGCAGGAGGATGCTGTCGCTTCCTTAGCTGGTGTGAGGGGACCAATGTCCCCGGCGATTGGAGGGTGCAGCGCTCCCAAAGTGGAAGATTTAGGTGCAACAGAAGAAAATGTGTCGAACCCACCAGGAGGGCCCATTATTCAAGGTTTACACGAGAAGAGTGTCGTCATGGCGGCAGATTAAGGTGAGTCTAATTGAAAAGCTTGCAGCTGATCACATTTCAGCTTAGACTTTCTGTAAGTCATCCTGTCCAGGGTCTTGTACTCCAAAATTTTCCTCTCTTTTTGGAGTACTGTGCAGTGCAGCGAGCACGGGGAGTAGTGCCCTCCACAGATGACACAAGTGGGAGTAGGGGAACATAGAGTATTCAGATGCAGTGGACGCCGACAGTCTCAACATGTGCGGCTGGAATGGCACCAGGAAGACATGTTTCTTAACAGTCTTCTTCTTGGACTGTTTGTCCTCTCGCTGCTATTTAAGGGCTTGCTGGGAGGGCTTCTCGAAAATAGGTTCAGGTGTAGATGAAGACCATGAAGCACTTTGGACAGCAGCTTCTGGCTCCTTCAACCATTGGCTGATGTCCATTTTTGCACAGTGGGAGACCTTGGAAGGTAGAGTCCAAAGTGACCTCTTCCGTGGTAGAGGAGCAGGAGGAGGCTGTCGCTTCCTTGGCTGGTGTGAGGGGACCAATGTCCCCAGCGATTGGAGGTTGCAGCGCTCCCAAAGTGGAAGATTTAGGTGCAACAGAAGAAAATGTGTCGAACCCACCAGGAGGGCCCATTATACAAGGTTTACATGAGGAGAGTGTCGTCATGGCGCCAGCTTAAGGTGAGTCTAATTGCCACTTATCACATTTCAGTTTAGCCTTTCTGTAAGTCATCCTGTCCAGGGTCTTGTACAAAATTTTCCTCTCTTTTTGGAGTACTGTGCAGTGCAGCGAGCCGGGGGGGGGGGGGAGTAGTGCCCTTCACAGCTGACACACGTGGGAGTAGGGGCACATGGGGTATTCAGATGCAGTGGACGCTGACAGTCTCGACATGTGCGGCTGGAATGACACCAGGAAGACATGTGCGGCTGGAATGGCACGAGGAAGACATGTGGTTCAAAATGGTTCAAATGGCTCTGAGCACTATGGGACTTAACATCTATGGTCATCAGTCCCCTATAACTTAGAACTACTTAAATCTAACTAGCCTAAGGACATCACACAACACCCAGTCGAGGCAGAGATAATCCCTGACCCCGCCGGGAATCGAACCCAGGAACCCGGGCGTGGGAAGCGAGAACGCTACCGCACGGCCACGAGCTGCGGACGCAGACATGTGCCTGAATTTGTGGTACTTAAAGCACCACATGGGGGGGAGAGACATGTCGTTTGACCTCCCATCGTTAGACAATCATCTTGACCTTTTCAGGTAATGAGTCACCCTCAAAGGCCAAGATGAAGACACCGGTAGCAACCCTGATGCATTTAGGCCCCCTATAGACGCGCTGCACGAAGTGAAGACCCTGGAGTTCTAAATTTCCGCGTAGCTTGTCATCTTACCGCAACAGTGGGTGGTGGTGATAAGGAATACCTTGGATCATGTTGAGCCTTTGATGGGGGGTGACCAGAATATCATCCAGCTTGTCACAGGCGAGTCATGACTGTGAGTGGGCTGGGGATGCTGTCTGATTGAGGACTGATACATTGTGCATTTTGGACAGCGCAAGCACTTCCACAAATTTATCCTCCAGGTATTGTATGAAAAGGAGTGGCTTGGTAGCCAAACACACTAAATAACGAGATGAATGTGGCTCTCTTCTATCTTTAGCCCTACGTTCCACCCATGTTGTAGCATGGGAAGGGGAACGTCTTGGGGTCGTATGTCTCAGCATTGTGTACAACCTTCCCTCTCTTAGAGACTGCTGCAGCCTTTCGGTCCCCAGAAAAATATGACTTTATCTGCTTTATTACTGGTCATCTGGCCTGATGCCGAATGTTCGATCTGGGGCTCTTCCTACAGTCACAGTAAAGGCCACCTGGCTCAATGGCCATTGCTCAGTCTTGATGCCCCAAGAAAATGGGCATCTACTCCTTGGCTTACATCGGGAGTTTGCACGCTCAGGCATCAGCAGTATGATCCCTGTTGGGGGGGAGGGGGGAGGGATAATACCAAGAGAACACTTGACATGCTCACCACAACAGACTGCCTACTGTGCTGGATAGTGCGTGTGGAGAAACACAATACTTTCATGCGGTAAAAGTGGACAGTTGGCAACAGAAGTGGATGGTGTACCATGTAAGGTGTCCTGGTCCAAAGAGCTCGATTGTGGGTGTACCTCCAGAGCCATGACGACAAGAGGTGCAGAACGACTAATCACACACTAGATGTGTGGTGTCCCACATAAAACGTTCTTTACCAGATGGCCTACACTGTGGGAGGTGTGGAGGTCAAACCCTAAAGGGTATCATGATGCTGAAGGAGGAAAAGTGGGAGACGCCTATTAGTCGCTTTTTACGACAGGCAGGCCTATTCTAACCCCTGAACCCGCAGGCGGATTTTTCAGTTTTCGATTCAATATAGCTTTCACATTTCACCGATATAAGGAGTCGCCGAAAACAGTACATGGTTCAAATTCGTCGTTAGTGTAGTTCGCTTGTTCCCTTGGAGAAAAACGGGGGGTACGACGTGCAGGTGTCAAAAGTGGTGTGCAGGCGACCTGCATATATAATTATGCTTCAAGTAGATCAGAGCGTGGGACCTGCATATATAATTATGCTTGAAGTAGCTCAGAGAGTGTGACCTGCATATATAATTATGCTTGAAGCAGTTCAGAGCGTGGGATCTCTCATCCCAATAACTAGAATTTTGTTTGTGCAATGACTGAAAGAAGTACTCGATTGATAATGATGTGCAATGAAACGTGGTTAAGAGGATGCCAAATTCACCGTTAACATGTCAGTACCTATATACACTCCTGGAAATGGAAAAAAGAACACATTGACACCGGTGTGTCAGACCCACCATACTTGCTCCGGACACTGCGAGAGGGCTGTACAAGCAATGATCACACGCACGGCACAGCGGACACACCAGGAACCGCGGTGTTGGCCGTCGAATGGCGCTAGCTGCGCAGCATTTGTGCACCGCCGCCGTCAGTGTCAGCCAGTTTGCCGTGGCATACGGAGCTCCATCGCAGTCTTTAACACTGGTAGCATGCCGCGACAGCGTGGACGTGAACCGTATGTGCAGTTGACGGACTTTGAGCGAGGGCGTATAGTGGGCATGCGGGAGGCCGGGTGGACGTACCGCCGAATTGCTCAACACGTGGGGCGTGAGGTCTCCACAGTACACCGATGTTGTCGCCAGTGGTCGGCGGAAGGTGCACGTGCCCGTCGATCTGGGACCGGACCGCAGCGACGCACGGATGCACGCCAAGACCGTAGCATCCCACGCAGTGCCGTATGGGACCGCACCGCCACTTCCCAGCAAATTAGGGACACTGTTGCTCCTGGGGTATCGGCGAGGACCATTCGCAACCGTCTCCATGAAGCTGGGCTACGGTCCCGCACACCGTTAGGCCGTCTTCCGCTCACGCCCCAACATCGTGCAGCCCGCCTCCAGTGGTGTCGCGACAGGCGTGAATGGAGGGACGAATGGAGACGTGTCGTCTTCAGCGATGAGAGTCGCTTCTGCCTTGGTGCCAATGATGGTCGTATGCGTGTTTGGCGCCGTGCAGGTGAGCGCCACAATCAGGACTGCATACGACCGAGGCACACAGGGCCAACACCCGGCATCATGGTGTGGGGAGCGATCTCCTACACTGGCCGTACACCACTGGTGATCGTCGAGGGGACACTGAATAGTGCACGGTACATCCAAACCGTCACCGAACCCATCGTTCTACCATTCCTAGACCGGCAAGGGAACTTGCTGTTCCAACAGGATAATGCACGTCCGCATGTATCCCGTGCCACCCAACGTGCTCTAGAAGGTGTAAGTCAACTACCCTGGCCAGCAAGATCTCCGGATCTGTCCCCCATTGAGCATGTTTGGGACTGGATGAAGCGTCGTCTCACGCGGTCTGCACGTCCAGCACGAACGCTGGTCCAACTGAGGCGCCAGGTGGAAATGGCATGGCAAGCCGTTCCACAGGACTACATCCAGCATCTCTACGATCGTCTCCATGGGAGAATAGCAGCCTGCATTGCTGCGAAAGGTGGATATACACTGTACTAGTGCCGACATTGTGCACGCTCTGTTGCCTGTGTCTATGTGCCTGTGGTTCTGTCAGTGTGATCATGTGATGTATCTGACCCCAGGAATGTGTCAATAAAGTTTCCCCTTCCTGGGACAATGAATTCACGGTATTCTTATTTCAATTTCCAGGAGTGTAGTTCAGATATCATACTATTTCATTCAATGTACTGGGTGATCAAAAAGTCAGTATAAATTTGAAAACTTAATAAACCACGGAATAATGTAGATAGAGAGGTAGAAATTGACACACATGCTTTGAATGACATGGGGTTTTATTAGAACCGAAACAAAAGCAAAAAAGTATTGCTAGACGTGTGAAAGATCTCTTCCGTGTGTCGTTTGGTGATGAACGTGTGCTCAACCGCCACTTTTGTCATGGTTGGCCTCCCAGGTCCTCAGACCTCAGTCCGCGTGATTATTGGCTGTGGGGTTACCTGAAGTCGCAAGTGTATCGTGATAGACCGACATCTCTAAGGGTGCTGAAAGACAACATCCGACGCCAATGCCTCACCATAACTCCGAACATGCTTTAGAGTGCTGTTCACAACATTATTCCTCGACTACAGCTATTGTTAAGGAATGATGGTGGACATATTGAGCATTTCCTGTAAAGAACATCATCTTTGCTTTGTCTTACTTTGTTACGCTAATTATTGCTATTCTGATCAGATGAAGCGTCATCTGTCGGACATTCTTTGAACGTTTGTATTTTTTTGGTTCTAATAAAACTCCATGTCAGTCCAAGCATGTGTGTCAATTTGTACCTCTCTATCTACATTATTCGGTGATTTATTAAGTTTTCAAATTTATACTGACTTTTTGATCACCCGGTATTTCTTATGAAATCGGGGGATCAAAAATATTGCAGTTCACTCAGAATTTTACTGATGGTAAGTGTTTTGTAGCAGCTTTCACGAACGACAAGGAGAGAGAAGAAATCTACTGAATTATGCTCTGCTACACACTGTAAGATATATTTCCAAGTATAAATTTAAGATAATTCTCATATATTGTTCTGTTCGATTGCAAATTTTTAATTACATTACATGTTTCCATTATCTGGATCACCTTTGGATCTAAGTAGTTGCTACAGCAAACCATCTTACGTACTCAGAATCACATATCAGAGTACAGTACTCCAATATATGGTTCTAAGTAGAGCTGGCCGGAGTGGCCGAGCGGTTCTAGGCGGTACAGTCTGGAACCGCGCGACCGCTACGGTCGCAGGTTCGAAACCTGCCTCGGACATGGATGTGTGTGATGTCCATAGGTCAGTTAGGTTTAAGTAGTTCTAAGTTCTAGGGGACTGATGACCTCAGAAGACCCATAGTGCTCAGAGCCATTTGAATCATTCTAAGTAGACAAGGGACCGATGGCCTTAGTAGTCTGGTCCCTTCAACACCCACAAACCAACCTAAGTAGACAAGACGGGTTGCTGACGCAAGTACGTAGATCTGAAGATGATCCAGAGTGATCGAAACATGTAACGTAACATACAGTTGTTGAATCTCTCAAGACGATTATGTCGACTATTCCGAAGACGGCAAGAGCTGGCAAGTGCGAGAATTATCGCACAATCAGCTTAACAGCTCATGCATCGAAGCTGCTTACAAGAATAATATACAGAAGAATGGAAAAGAAAATTGAGAATGCGCTAGGTGACGATCAGTTTGGCTTTAGGAAAAGTAAAGGGACGAGAGAAGCAATTCTGACGTTACGGCTAATAATGCAAGCAAGGCTAAAGAAAAATCAAGACACTTTCATAGGTTTCATAGGATTTGTCGACCTGGAAAAAGCGTTCGACAATATAAAATGGTGCAAGCTGTTCGAGATTCTGAAAAAAAGTAGGGGTAAGCTATAGGGAGAGACGGGTCATATACAATATGTACAACAACCAAGAGGGAATAATAAGAGTGGACGATCAAGAACGAAGTGCTCGTATTAAGAAGGGTGTAAGACAAGGCTGTAGCCTTTCGCCCTACTCTTCAATCTGTACATCGAGGAAGCAATGATGGAAATAAAAGAAAGGTTCAGGAGTGGAATTAAAATACAAGGTGAAAGGATATCAATAATACGATTCGCTGATGACATTGCTATCCTGAGTGAAAGTGAAGAAGATTTAAATGATCTGCTGAACGGAATGAACAGTCTAATGAGTACACAGTATGGTTTGAGAGTAAATCGGAGAAAGACGAAGGTAATGAGAAGTAGTAGAAATGAGAACAGCGAGAAACTGAACATCAGGATTGATGGTCACGAACTCAAGGAATTCTGCACCCTAGGCAGTAAAATAACCAATGACGGACGGAACAAGGAGGACATCAAAAGCAGACTCGCTACGGCAAAAAAGGCATTTCTGGCCAAGAGAAGTCTACTAATATCAAATACCGGCCTTAATTTGAGGAGGAAATTTCTGAGGATGTACGTCTGGAGTACAGCATTGTATGGTAGTGAAACATGGACTGTGGGAAAACCGGAACAGAAGAGAATCGAAGCACATGAGATGTGGTGCTATAGACGAATGTTGAAAATTAGGTGGACTGATAAGGTAAGGAATGAGGAGGTTCTACGCAGAATCGGAGAGGAAAGGAATATGAGGAAAACACTGATAAGGAGAAGGGACAGGATGATTGGACATCTGCTAAGACATGAGGGAATGACTTCCATGGTACTAGAGGGAGCTGTAGAGGGCAAAAACTGTAGAGGAAGACAGAGATTGGAATACGTCAAGCAAATAATTGAGGACGTAGGTTGCAAGTGCTACTCTGAGATGAAGAGGTTAGCACAGGAAAGGAATTCGTGGCGGGCCGCATCAAACCAGTCAGTAGACTGATGACCAAAAAAAAAAAAAAAAAAAAAATAGAAATGGAGGTGTAGATTATAACAGAAAATACAGGGATAGGACTTTGGTTAAACCGCACTCGTCATCCGAAGTAGCCTCTTGCATTACCGACCCTAAATCGACCCCGATAGACTACTCCACTGATGACGCTCGCCGACAATCATCCTGTCAAGTGAAGCAAATAATAACGCAACCGGCGTATCGAAAACTGCATTGGCTCCGCCCAAGCGGAAAATGAGAATCCTGCAGCAATAACGGCGCAACGCAGCGCTTCCCTTGCGGGCTTACACAGCGATTGGTGGAATAATTGCGGCCACAGCTTTGCGTTTCTGTCACACCAGTAACCAGACTAGACGCGAAAGCTTGGCGCGCCACACGTTGCCAGTTGTCAGAGAGATCTGACGCCTGGCGACCGTCACCTGTCACCGGCAATGTGCGCTGCGATTGGCCACGGCGTGCCGGCTCCCTGCGGCCCAGTTGTGACGCCATTTTTACTGCTGTTCACTAGCAGGGTGGTTGACGAGGCGTGCTTGACACCAATCCATCCCAAATCGTCCCCCACTACAGTCATTTGGATCAGCAGCTTCTAAGGAGTTTAGATGACCGACCATTTAGATATTAATTGTATTTAGCAACATCATGTGACGCAGATAGTATCATGGTCGTATATGACTACGAGGTCTTTCACGACGGAGTCCTTGCATAAAAAGTTCTCGGTCTACTTGCCGCGTCTAATTTGGATAACATCCCAAGCTTTTGATGACTACCTCCGTCATCTTCGTCAGGGGTAAAACTGACCGCCGTGGACCGGTGAGGCTTCCGCTTTTATAAGCAGTAGACGACTTTTCATTGACTGGATGACGTCACGGTGAAACCGGCGCGTACATATGGGGCGTCCTCTATATCCATAGATTGTCTTTGCGCGCTTTATCCAGCGTTGCTTGCAGCGCCATCCATCGCAACAGGCGAGGAATGTAAGAAGTCTCCCTCTGCGCTCTTTCTTTATCAATAGCGTGCTTCCATGCATTGCTGAGTGCATAACCGGAGTCTCTGTTGAAATTATTTTCACAGAGTCTAATTTCAACTGCTTCCCTGATGACAGAGTCCCAATAGTTCGAAGCGTGAGCAAGTAGTCTTGTTTCATCGATTAAAATCTTATGTTTATTTAACAAACTGTGGTCAGCTACCGCTGATTTTTCTAGATACCTGTATATCAGGTGACGCTGTTGTTCCACACAGCGATCGGCAACAGTTCTTATAGACTGGCCCACATAATTTTTGCCACACTCGCAAGGAATGCTGTAAAGTCCCGGCGCTCTCAGGCCGAGATTATCTTTCGCGGGTCGCAACATTTCTTTAATCTTCCTGGGTGACCGGAAGACTGGTCTATTTCCCTGCCGGTTCAGCACTCTGCCGAACTTGCTGGTCGTTGCACCGCAGAATGGTAGCTGCGCGGTGTGTTGGTCCTCTTGATCTGTTCGAACAGCATCCTTCCTAGGTTTCTTCGCCATAGTAGATCTGATATCACGACCGGAATATCCATTTTTTCTGAATACCATCGTCAGATGGTTAATCTCGGAGCCGGGATGATCCTTGTCTGAAATAGTCCTTGCTCTGAGTACCAAGTTATTCAGCACAGCTCTCTTCTGAGCTGGGTGGTGAAAACTACGCGCGTTTAGATATAAATCTATGCGTCGGTTTTCTGTACACAGAATGCCCGAGTCGTCCATCTGATTTTCGCTCCACCAGCACATCTAAGAGGGGTAACTTCCCATCCTTCTCGACCTCCACTGTGAACTGGCAGGGAATGAGACCAGTCTTCCGGCCACCCAGGAATATTAAGGAGCTGTTGCGACCCGTGAAAGATAATGTTGGCCTGAGAGTGCCGGGAATTTACAGCATTCCTTGCGAGTGTGGCAAAAATTGTGTGGGCCAGTCTATAAGAACTGTTGCCGATCGCCGTGTGGAACATCAGCGTCACCTGAGAAACAAAAAAATGGTTCAAATGGCTCTGAGCACTATGGGACTCAACTTCTGAGGTCATTAGTCCACTAGAACTTAGAACTAGTTAAACCTAACTAACCTAAGGACATCACAAACATCCATGCCCGAGGCAGGATTCAAACCTGCGACCGTAGCGGTCTTGCAGGTCCAGACTGCAGCGCCTTTAACCGCACGGCCACTTCGGTCGGCACCTGAAAAACAGGTATCTAGAAAAATCAGCGGTGGCTGAGCACAGTTTGTTAAACAAACATAAGATTTTCTTCGATGAAACAAGACTACTTGCTCACGCTTCAAACTATTGAGACTCTGTCATCAGGGAAGCAGTTGAAATTAGACTCTGTGAAAATACTTTCAACAGAGACTCCAGTTATGCACTCAGCAATGCATGGAAGCGCGCAATTGATAAAGAAAGAGGGCAGAGGGAGACTTCTTACATTCCTCGCAGTTCGCCACCTGTTGCGATGGATGGCGCTGCAAGCAACACTGGATAAAGCGCGCAAACAAAATCTATGGACATAGAGACCGCCACCTCTGTATGCGCCGTTTTCACCGTGATGTCATCCAGCCAATGAGAAGCCGTTCACTGCTTATAAAACCGGAAGCCTCAACAGTCCACGACATCTCCGGCGGTACTCCGAAACGATACCACCCTTCGATTGTGCCATTCCAGCACTAATCGAAGCGCTAGGGTTTCAGGTGCCAGCCAGCCAGCCAGCCAGCCAGCCAGCCGAGCAGCAGCGGTCCAGCCGAGCAGCAGCAGCCCCAGCCAACAGCAGCGGTCCCGGCCAGCAGCGGTCCAGCCGGCAGCAGCGGTCCAGCCAGCCAGCCAGCCAGCCAGCCGAGCAGCAGCGGTCCAGCCGAGCAGCAGCAGCCCCAGCCAACAGCAGCGGTCCCGGCCAGCAGCGGTCCAGCCGGCAGCAGCGGTCCAGCCAGCCAGCCAGCCAGCCAGCCAGCCAGCCGAGCAGCAGCGGTCCAGCCGAGCAGCAGCAGCCCCAGCCAACAGCAGCGGTCCCGGCCAGCAGCGGTCCAGCCGGCAGCAGCGGTCCAGCCAGCCAGCCAGCCAGCCAGCCGAGCAGCAGCGGTCCAGCCGAGCAGCAGCAGCCCCAGCCAACAGCAGCGGTCCCGGCCAGCAGCGGTCCAGCCGGCAGCAGCGGTCCAGCCAGCCAGCCAGCCAGCCAGCCAGCCAGCCGAGCAGCAGCGGTCCAGCCGAGCAGCAGCAGCCCCAGCCAACAGCAGTGGTCCCGGCCAGCAGCGGTCCAGCCGGCAGCAGCGGTCCAGCCAGCCAGCCAGCCAGCCAGCCGAGCAGCAGCGGTCCAGCCGAGCAGCAACAGCCCCAGCCAACAGCAGCAGTTCCGGCCAGCAGCGGTCCAGCCGGCAGCAGCGGTCCAGCCAGCCAGCCAGCCAGCCAGCCAGCCAGCCGAGCAGCAGCGGTCCAGCCGAGCAGCAGCAGCCCCAGCCAACAGCAGCGGTCCCGGCCAGCAGCGGTCCAGCCGGCAGCAGCGGTCCAGCCAGCCAGCCAGCCAGCCAGCCGAGCAGCAGCGGTCCAGCCGAGCAGCAGCAGCCCCAGCCAACAGCAGCGGTCCCGGCCAGCAGCGGTCCAGCCGGCAGCAGCGGTCCAGCCAGCCAGCCAGCCAGCCAGCCGAGCAGCAGCGGTCCAGCCGAGCAGCAGCAGCCCCAGCCAACAGCAGCGGTCCCGGCCAGCAGCGGTCCAGCCGGCAGCAGCGGTCCAGCCAGCCAGCCAGCCAGCCAGCCAGCCAGCCGAGCAGCAGCGGTCCAGCCGAGCAGCAGCAGCCCCAGCCAACAGCAGCGGTCCCGGCCAGCAGCGGTCCAGCCGGCAGCAGCGGTCCAGCCAGCCAGCCAGCCAGCCAGCCGAGCAGCAGCGGTCCAGCCGAGCAGCAGCAGCCCCAGCCAACAGCAGCGGTCCCGGCCAGCAGCGGTCCAGCCGGCAGCAGCGGTCCAGCCAGCCAGCCAGCCAGCCAGCCAGCCAGCCGAGCAGCAGCGGTCCAGCCGAGCAGCAGCAGCCCCAGCCAACAGCAGCGGTCCCGGCCAGCAGCGGTCCAGCCGGCAGCAGCGGTCCAGCCAGCCAGCCAGCCAGCCAGCCGAGCAGCAGCGGTCCAGCCGAGCAGCAGCAGCCCTAGCCAGCAGCAGCGGTCCCGGCCAGCAGCGGTCCAGCCGGCAGCAGCGGTCCAGCCAGCCAGCCAGCCAGCCAGCCAGCCAGCCGAGCAGCAGCGGTCCAGCCGAGCAGCAGCAGCCCCAGCCAACAGCAGCGGTCCCGGCCAGCAGCGGTCCAGCCGGCAGCAGCGGTCCAGCCAGCCAGCCAGCCAGCCAGCCGAGCAGCAGCGGTCCAGCCGAGCAGCAGCAGCCCCAGCCAACAGCAGCGGTCCCGGCCAGCAGCGGTCCAGCCGGCAGCAGCGGTCCAGCCAGCCAGCCAGCCAGCCAGCCGAGCAGCAGCGGTCCAGCCGAGCAGCAGCAGCCCCAGCCAACAGCAGCGGTCCCGGCCAGCAGCGGTCCAGCCGGCAGCAGCGGTCCAGCCAGCCAGCCAGCCAGCCAGCCAGCCAGCCGAGCAGCAGCGGTCCAGCCGAGCAGCAGCAGCCCCAGCCAACAGCAGCGGTCCCGGCCAGCAGCGGTCCAGCCGAGCAGCAGCGGTCCAGCCAGCCAGCCAGCCAGCCAGCCAGCCAGCCAGCCAACCAGCCTTCCAGCAGCAGCAGTCCAGCTAGCCAGCGCTCCAGCAGCAGCAGCAGTCCAGCCAGCCAGCCAGCCAGCCCTCCAGCAGCAGCAGCAGCAGCAGGGGTCCTGGCCCCATCCGCGGCAGCAGCAGCAGCAGCAGTAGCTGCGGCGTTCCTGCCAGTTGTCGCCAGCGCCAGCAGCATGGGACTCTGGTCTTCATCTGTCTTCGTCTTTGTCTTCGTCTGTCTTCGTCTGTCTGCAGTTTTTCCTCTCCTCTTCGTCCTGTGCATTTTTGTTTATCCCTGTCGTCATGTCAGCCCCCTCCACCACTACCACCACAGCCATAGTTTATACTTCCCCCTCCGCCGCCACCACCACCATTACACGGTGTGCCCAGTCACACCCCCCTCTTTCCATCCCTCCTCTTCTCCCTTCGCCCTCGCTCTTTGTAGCCCCCTCTCCAGCATCTTCCTCCCGCTGCTCTCCCTCTGATCCTTTCCCCCCACTCCCCCAGCCTGTCACTGCAGCTACAGCTAGGGTGGTGGCCCGTTGGGCCACTGCCTGTGCCCAACTCTCCCCAACGCCTTCGCCATCACCGCCACCACCGTCGCCGTCCGCCGTCTCCTCCTATCGTCCCATCAGCCTTACCTCGGTCTTCAGCAATGTCCTGGAATCTATACTCACCCGACGCATCCACCAGTATCTCCGCCAGCACCGCCTCCTTCCCGTTACCCAGTGTGGCTTTCTGCCATCCTTCTCTTCCGACGACTTTCTCCTTCACCTCACTCATCTCCTTTCCGAACAGCTTAGTTCCCGTCGCCGCAATCTTCCTCTCCCTGGACCTCGAACGTGCTTATGACCGCATATGGCATTCTGGTATCCTCTTCAAGCCCCAAACCTTCACCCTTCCCATTAACTACGTCCGTCTGATCGGCTCCTTTCTCTCCCACCGTCCTTCCTACGTGACCATCCATAACACGGATTCCTACACCTTTTTCCCTCCGCCGGTGTGCCCCAAGGCTCCGTCCTGTCTCCCCTTCTGTACATTTTATATACGGCGGACATGCCGCCGCCGTCACCCCCTGTCCATCTTCTCCAGTTTGCCGATGACACTGCCTTCCTTGCAATTGCCCCCATCCTGCAGCGCTCCCAAAACCTTCTCCAATCCCATCTTGACCGGTTCACCGCTTGGTGCAACCAGTGGTTGCTCAAGGTCAATCCCTCCAAAACCCAGGCGATCATTGTAGGCAAAACCACCACTCTCACCATCTATGGCCGTCCTGTCGCCCTCACCCCCACCCTTAAGTACCTTGGCGTCACCCTCGACCGTCGACTCTCCTGGACCCCCCATCTCCGGACAACCCAAGCCAAGGCACGCTTTCGCCTCTGTCTCCTCAAGCTCCTTTCCGGCCGTACGTGGGGTCTGGACCCCTCCACCATACTCCACACCTATAAATCCCTCATCCACCCTATCCTTTGTTACGCCCATCTGGCCTGGATCTCCGCCCCCCCCTACCTTTTATAAATCCCTTCAAATCCTTGAATGCCATTCTCTCCGCCTCGCCTATCGCATCTGTCTCCCCTCCCCCACGTGGATCCTGTACGATCTCATTCCGTTCCCC
The DNA here is from genome assembly GCF_023864275.1 of Schistocerca cancellata. Classification (NCBI taxonomy): domain Eukaryota; kingdom Metazoa; phylum Arthropoda; class Insecta; order Orthoptera; family Acrididae; genus Schistocerca; species Schistocerca cancellata. Next base: position 52,071,964 of record NC_064637.1, on the reverse strand, counting down.
CACCTCCTCCTTTTCCTTGAAAGGATACGGATCCTCTACACCTCCCGCAAACTCGATCCTCCTCACCCGCTTGTCTCGCCCATCCTCTCCCGCCCCCACCCGCTGCTGCGCCTGTATTCCCACGTCCCACCTGGTCTCCATCTCTCCACCCTCCTTACCCTCTCCCAAGGTGACTTTCGCCAGCTCCCTCTCCGTGATGATGCCCTCCTCCGCTCCGTCTACCCTTCCTACCAACTTTGATCCTCCCTCCCTCTTCCTGTGTTTGCTCCTTTGGGCACCCTCCCACCCTTCTCTCCCTCTTCCCTCCCTCCTCCATTTCTCCCCACTCCTGCCCCGGGCCTCCCCTCCCCTCTCCTCCTCCCCCCATCTCCTCAGCCATTGGCATCCTTGTTCTCCCCTCTGCCCCAGCTCACCCTCCTTCCCCTCTTGGCAGGTCCCCGGACTCGCACACGCTCAGTGAACATTCGCGCGCCAGAGATCATCGCCATCAGTGTCTCGTGTGTGCCGTCGTGATTAGTGTTCAGTGTTCACCGTCACACTCCATCGTTCACCATTGCCATCGACATCTTCAGTGTTTGTGCTTCGTGTCAACAGTTTGTAGTGTGGATTGTCGTCGAGTGTGAGCGGCTTAATGTTTTTTATGTTCATGTGTCTACTGTTTTTTCCCCGCCGTTTTGTTCCAACCCATATGTCTTCTCTGTTTTATCATTGTACTATCTATGGCTGAAGAGCGGCGTATTGTGCTGCTGCCAGCCTACCTGTTATACTGCTATTAAAATCACAATTAAAAAAAAAAAGACAGTCCACGACAGTCAGTTTTACCCCTGACGAAGATGACGGAGGTAGTCATCGAAAGCTCGGGATTTTATCCAAATTTGAGTAAACCGAGAACTTTTTATGCAAGTATCATGTTCGGTTTACGATTCATAGTCTGCCTTCATCAGATGATTTGTTTATAAAGAGACTAGCTGACCCGGCGACCTCTGTTCCGCCTTAAAGCCAATAAATAATCAGATTTTGGATGTTAAGTTCAATTTTTATTAGGAAATACAAATAAAAAAATTAAGTATTTTAATGATTCTTTATGTTTTTTTATGCATAGCTTCCACTCTTCAATTACACGACATTTTTTGTTTTATTATCAGGCGCGAGAACAAACAACGCAGATGGTCTTCCAACCTGTGAACATGCCACATCTATATCACCATGTGAAAAACATGGTTTTTTGATATTTAAACCACAAACTTTCATCGACTGGTCTTGTGATTTGTTAATGGTGATGGCGAATGCAAGACAGATCGGAAAGTGAAGTCTGTGGTGTCGACGCCAGACACCACACTTGCTAGGTGGTAGTTTTTAAATCGGCCGCGGTCCGCTAGTATACGTCGGACCCGCGTGTCGCCACTGTCAGTGATTGCAGACCGAGCGCCGCCACACGGCCACTCGTCCCAGTTGTACAGCCGACTTTGCTAGAGATGGTTCACTGACAAATTACGCTCTCATTTGCCGAGACGATAGTTAGCATAGCCTTCAGCTACGTCATTTGCTACGACCAAGCAAGGCGCCATTATCATTTGCTATTTATCTTGTGATACATGTACCGTCAGACCAATGTTCACCAATTATGGATTAAAGTTAAGTATTCCAGCAGCTACGTCCTTTTTCGCTAGTCTCATTTCCTTGACCTGTTCCAGACCTCACGCCAGCCTGCGTGAGCTAAAACGCGTGCCTTTCGGCTTCCTCTCATACCAGGTTGGATCTCTTGCCAATCTACAACAATCTTCATTTGTTAAACAGTCAATAGATTTGAATGAATGCATTTTACCAAGGATCTCATTCTGAATTATGTAGGTTAGGTCATCTACATCTTTATTCTTAGCCGCTAAATTTGCTCGCTCACTCAACCACTCATTATTTTTGTAGTTTGTAATGATGTCTGGGAATACTTTGCTCAAATGGCTCTGAGCACTGTTGTTGTTGTTGTTGTTGTGGTCTTCAGTCCTGAGACTGGTTTGACGCAGCTCTCCATGCTACTCTGTCCTGTGCAAGCTTCTTCATCTCCCAGTACGTACTGCAGCCTACATCCTTCTCAATCTGCTAAGTGTATTCAGTTCTTGGTCTCCCTCTACGGTTTTTACCCTCCACGCTGCCCTCCAATACTAAATTTGTGATCCCTCGATGTCTCAGCACATGTCCTACCAACCGGTCCCTTCTTCTAGTCAAGTTGTGCCACAAGCTCCTCTTTTCCCCAATTCTATTCAATACCTCCTCATTAGTTATGTGATCTACCCATCTAATCTTCAGCATTCTTCTGTTGCACCACATTTCGAAAGCTTATATTCTCTTCTTCTATAAGCTATTTATCGTCCACGTTTCACTTCCATACATGGCTACACTCCATACAAATACTTTCAGAAACGACTTCCTGACATTTAAATCTATACTCGATGTTAACAAATTTCTCTTCTTCAGAAATGCTTTTCTTGCCATTGCCAGTCTACATTTTATATCCTCTCTACTTCGACCATCATCAGTTATTTTGCTCCCCAAATAGCAAGACTCCTTTACTACTTTAAGTGTCTCATTTCCTAATCTAATTCCCTCTGCATCACCCGACTCTGAGCACTATGTGACTTAAATTCTGAGGTCATCAGTCGCCTAGAACTCAGAACTAGTTAAACCTAAGTAACCTACTAACCTGAGGACATCACACACATCCATGCCCAAGGCAGGATTCGAGCCTGCGACCGTAGCGGTCGCTCGGCTGCAGACTGTAGCGCCTAGAACTGCACGGTCACTACGGCCGGCAATTCTTTGTTGATAAGTTCTTCTTTCGATGACACAAAGTTACAGAAATTTTGGGGAAATGAAATCAGTCCGCTCGATTCTTCGACAGGTACTCGACCATTACCGAGAGTCAGCAATTCTTCAGAGAAATTTTCATCAGATGTCTCATTAAGCAATGCAGCTCTCATGTTTGTTGTCAGCTGAAGTTTCTTCACATAGCGCCATAGATTCGATGATTTGAGGCAAGCATTTATTCCGTCTGCAGCCGTTGATCCTAGAAGTACTGGCAGTGTTTGGCTGAAATCGCCTGACAGTAAAAGCATTGCTACTCCAAAACATCTCGAGTCATTGCGCAGATCTTTCAATGTTTGTTAAGTGCCCCTAATGCACGTTTATGTGCCATTGTGCATTCGTCCCAGATGATGATCTTGGATGTTGATAAAACTTTGGCCATTGCTGAGTTTTTTTGTAACATTACATGTTGGTTCTTCAATAGCTTGAAGATTTTAACGGTAATTTTAATGCAAATTTTAATACAAATTATTTCTTTAAATTTTTAATTAATGACATATACTGATACTTAACCATAGACGTTTAGCTGTCATTTGTGTTTTGTTATTCCTTGTCAGATGCGTTTTTGTTATTCGACGTTTTTTAGTGACGTTTAGCTGACATTTGCATTTTGGTATTCCATGCCAGATGGATTTTAGCGGTCGAACAGGATTAAAAGTATCGTATGTCCGTCTCCTGGTTGTAAGCTACCTCTCCACCAATTTTCGGCCAAATCGGTCCAGCCGTTCTTGAGTTATAAATAGTGTAACACGTCTTTCTTTTATATATATACAGATTACAAGTGGGGCTGTGAAATTTGAGGGGTATTGAAGAAGTAATGGAACACATTCTTTTCTCAAATCAGGTTGGTTTCATTGGGAATTGCAATACATCATATTATTCGCGACACTTTTTGCTACCAAACCATATTTCTTCCAAGTCCTGTTCAATGTGATGGTACTACGTCAGCCTGCTGGGAGGGTCTCTATGCCCGCATGGTACCACTTTACAGGTCGGTGAAGGAGCAAATGTCTTTCTGCATATGGTCCTCATCCTGCTTACAGCTGAGTGAATCCTTAACTTGGCCAAACGGATGGAAGCCAGAAGTGTATATGAGATATCCGGGCTGCAGGTTGGATGAACAAGAACACTCCAATGAAGTATTGTGAGCTCCTCCAGGATGTGTGGGGCGTCGCGTTTCCATGGAAAAGGAGATACTACACTACTGGACATTAAAATTGCTACACCAAGACGAACTGCAGATGATAAACGGGTATTCATTGGACAAATATATTATAGTAGAGCTGACATGTGACTACATTTTCACGCTATTTGGGTGCATAGATCCTGAGAAATCAGTACCCAGAACAACCACCTCTGGTCGTAATAACGGCCTTGATACGCCTGGGCATTGAGTCAAACAGAGCTTGGATGGCATGTACAGGTACAGCTGCACATGCAGCTTCAACACGATACCACAGTTCAAGAGTAGTGACTGGCGTATTGTGACGAGCCAGTTGCTCGGCCACCATTGACCAGACGTTTTCAGTTGGTGAGAGATCTGGATAATGTGCAGGTCAGGTCAGCAGTCAAATATTTCCTGTATCCAGAAAGGCCCGTACAGGACCTGCAACATGCGGTCGTACATTACCCTGCTGAAATGTAGGGTTTCGTAAGGATAGAATGAAGGGTAGAGCCACGGGTCGTAACACATCTGAAATGTAACGTCCACTGTTCAAAGTGCAGTCAGTGCGAACAAGAGGTGATCGAGACGTGAAACCAATGACACCCCATGCCAGCACGCCGTGTGATACGCCAGTATGGTGATGACGAATAGACTCTTTCAGTGCGCGTTCACCGCGATGTCGCCAAACACGGATGCGACAATCGTGATGCTGTTAACAGAACCTGGATTCATCCGAAAAAATGACGTTTTGCCATTCGTGCAGCCAGGTTCGTCGTTGAGTACACTATCTCAGGCGCTCCTGTCTGTGATACAGCGCCAAGGGTAACTGCAGCCATGGTCTCCTAGCTGTTAGTCCATGCTGCTGCAAACGTCGTCGAACTGTTCGTGCATACGGTTGTTGGTTTGCAAACGTCCCCATCTGTTGACTCAGGGATCTAGACGTGGCTGCACGATCCGTTACAGCCATGCAGATAGGATGCCTGTCATCTCGACTGCTAGTGATATCAGGCCATTGGGATCCAGCACGGCGTTCCGTATTACCCTCCTGAACCCACCGTTCCATATTCTGCTAACATTTATTGGGTCTCGGCCAACGCGAGCAGCAATGACGCGATACGATAAACTGCAATCGCGATAGGCTACAATCCGACCTTTATGAGTCGGAAACGTGACGGTACGCATTTCTCCTCCTTACACGGGGCATTACAACAACGTTTCACCACTCAACGCTGGTCAACTGCTGTTTCTGTACTAGAAATTGGTTGGAAACTTTCCTAATATCAGCACGTTGTATGTGTCGCCACCGGCGCCAGCCTTCGGTGAATGCTCTGAAAAGCTAATCATATGCATATCACAGCATCTTCCTGTCGGTTAAATTTCGCGTCTGTAGCACGTCATCTTCGTGGTGTAGCAATTCTAATGGCAAGTAGTGTAGTTAACATTTTTGTGGCAGTGAAAACATTGAAGTCATTTCTTCAGTTTCCTGAGAGTAGCACAATACACTTCAGACCCGATCGCTGTAACAGGAGGGAGGACATCATACATAATAATTCCTTGAGAGTCCCAGTCCAGTTGTGCACCAAAGTGTTTCATTGTGATCTATCGACACCTAGAATGAGAGTGTCCACACGTTCCAAAACTGCAGAACTATGTTTGGTTAGCTGAGATTCGGGAGATCAGACAGGTTTGTACGACCTTGCTGCGCTGATGGCAGATGCGTCGCCCATCGACTCACCGTGCCTTTGTTCACAGTCAGGTCTCCGCAGACATTCTGCAAGTGCCTGCTAATATCCGCGATACTCTGGTTTTCTGCCAAAAGGAGCTCAGCAACAGCTCTACGCTTGCACCACACCTGCGTCACAGTCGGCATATTGAAGGCCGCATATAACGCCTCCAACTATTGAAACCTAAAACAACGGTAGGTGCTGAAGCGGGAAAATGCCGCGACGTCTCACAGCAAATTCCTAATTTTTTCTGCCTAAACTGGCCGAGAAGGGAATCCCTTGCATTACTTACTGAATGTGCCTTGTACCAGAAAACCACATTTTTGATCACAGAGCTACACACACTGCATCTACCTCAATGTTTGGTAGGGCTGTCTGCATTATCACCTGTTTCTCAGAAGAGAATTTCTCAGAAAGTATTGTACATATTTCCGAATTTTTCCTTCATATCTTCTGCGAGTTTCCGTTATATATCCTCACACTCACTTAGCAAAACTTATTTCTTGGGCTGAATTCTACTTTCTTTGAATCCTGTATTCTATGCTTCACTTCCACCAACTAGTCTTGATACCCCTAAGGTTTTGAAAAACTTCAGCTCTGATTGTCTTCATATTTATATATGAAGATCAGTGTCAATTTCTTAAAGAAGTATGAGACAATTTAAAAATACTAAAAAAATCAGTTTTGAATTTTGAAAATTTCCGAGCACTGTTGAGTAAAAAGCATTTCAAACTCATGATATTTCTTCCTACGAGCTGAGCAAGTAATATAAGTAGTCTGTACTCGTAAAGTTGCTAGTTATAATTTTATTAGTTCCTAATTTCTTTTACTTTCATTAAAAGTCCATATTATTAACAAACAGCAACGTTAAATATTGAATCGTAATTTATTCTTCTTCTTCGCCTCACATTTTAGCCAAACTGCCAGTTACGCTCTTTAGTTCTTGTATTGGGCACCTACATTTCTTCTTGCAGTGAATTTTTGATTGTCTTTCTCTACTCATGTAGTCTGTATCATCCTTCATTTTACTCCTATTTTCTTACATTATTTCGGTTTGGTTACATATTTACTAATTTTTCCTACTACTCTCATTTCTTTTGCCGTCTTTCCTTGTACATCCTCACACTCACCTTAGAAAACGCGTTTTTTGAGGCTGGTTTCTACTTCCTTCACGTCTTGTATCCCACACTTCCCTTCCACAAACAAGGCTTCGTGCAGCTAAGGTATCGCAAAACTTCAGCTATGTTTCTTTCCTGCCTTTATTCTCAGTTTTTTTGCAATCTATGCAAAAATATTTATTTATCTTTTCGTCCATCACAAAGTTTTGTAATGAAAACAACAAGTCATTATTTTTAATTACGTATTTCGTGAAAATAAAGTTAATATTTGATAGGTATGTGCGCAATGAGATAATATTCAATGAAAAACCATATACACATCGGTAATAATGTCCAATCGCCAGAAAAACAAAAACGAATTTTACTTTTATGGTTCACTATGTTATCTGTTTATCTATCTGTGTGTCTGTCCGACTGATAAAAAGCCCTGTTTCTCACGAACTGGTACATGTGTCAATTTGAAATTTGTGGCAGATAATGCGGTCTATGGTCCCTTGGTGGTGGCAAACATTGAAGCTCCTACGTCAATGCATTCCAAAGATACGGCCATGATGGATGAGTTTGCAAGTATTAAAGTTTCAGACATAATTCACACATTTTTCTACTCGTAGACTGACTCATAAAAACCTGTAGGATACCTCCCGCTGCCCTAGACTCACGAAATTTAGCAGAAGGGAAGTATTAACAGTACAACCAAAGAAAAAATTCGAAAACTGTAAATTTATTATTGTATCACACGAAATTATTTTTTGTCATATCTTATACGACTGTCGGTTTGTCCATTGGTTAGACCCATTTTTCTTAGGCATGGACAGACGTATCAAGTTGAACTTTGACACATACTAAGACCCTCGACTGTGTAAAAAATGCAGTGAAATTATATCGCATTTAAGTCAGATGTTTTGATGCTCGCAATCTCAACCATCAAAATTAGAATTATGAAATTTGTCAAAAAGGAAAGCTTTTTCTGTATCACGAAAGTAAAGCAATCCGAATGCAGTTTGTAAGTATCACATGCGAAAAAGAATTTACCATTTTTCATCTGGCTGACTATCAGAACGCCTGTTAAGATCCATTTTCCTCAGGAACTAGTAAACATATCACGTTGATTGGTTGGTTGATTGATTTGCAGATTAAAGGGACTAAATTGCGGGGTTGTCACTGGCTGATCGTAAGAATAAAAAAGGAGGAGCAAGCCACTCTGGAACACACTAAAATCTTCAGCCGCAAACACTAGCCTAGAGAAACTCAAATTGGGAAAAGACGAACACCAGGCGAACAAACAGCAAAGAAAGAGCGTGGAAGAGTTAAAAAAAGAGAGAGGGTGAAGGCCCGGGAGAGAAGGCCACACACCCACCCTTAGATTGAACAATAGAAACCTCCCTCTCAAAAGAAACGTAAAACTAGATCAGCTTCTGAGGCATTGTGTCCTAACACGATAGGTAGTGTGGTAAGAAGGTTAAAAGTCCGCTTCAGGGCGGCTAAGATTGGGCAGTCCAAGAAGATGTGGGCCTCAGCCAAGTAGGAACCACAGTGACTCAGTGAGTCAGCCATGTATGGCTGATGAAGAGCGGGCAAAGGGCAACGAAGTCCCAGCAAGTGGCTTTCATGGATGACCTCCACACATTCTTTGCCTCCTTGATAACATGTAGTTTATTTGGTGTACTGCAGGTGCGCTATTCAGTATCCCAGATCCCAAAAACGTTACGGTGTGAGACTGATTGGAGATCAGTCTCTGGTGTGCCAATCTGTAGGGTCGGTTTACCAGTAGCCTGTTTGGGTAGCCTGTCACCATGTTCATTGCCTGGGATCGTGATATGTTCTGGGATCCAAATAAAGGTCACTGAACATCCACTATTTTCGAGGACATAAAGTGAGTTCTGGACAGTCATTACCAAAAGATGGCGAGGGAAGCAGTGATCGAGAGCCTCTAGGCTGGTAAAGGAGTCACTACATGGAATGAAAGCCTCACCTGTGCAGGAGTGGATGTACTCAAGAGCTCGAGAGACGGTTATCAACTCTGCAGTGAAAACACTGCAGCCATGTGGAAAGGAGCGTTGTTCAGTATGTCCAGCCAACGTGACCATCGACGATCAAGTCATTAGTGTAAACCATTTCTGAGCCCTAGAACTCGCCAAGAATATAGAAAAATTACTGGTGGTGGGCCATAGACGGAACTGAGCGTTTTGGGCATAGTGATAGGTTCAGACGAAGCTGTGGCCGAGGCATGGGCCATGGGGGTGTACATGAGTGAACCGAGAGTGATGGTGGTAGATGGAGACACTCGAGTTCTGTCAGAAGGAATCAGTCACAGTCTGGAATTGTAATTCCCGATATGGGTCGCCACTCTTGGAGATGAATCACAGTGTTTGGGAAAAAGAGATGGTAACTGGGACGCTGTGGAAAGTTGCGAATGTGTACAATATAATTCACAAGCAGATCTTATCGGCTGATCCGCAATGGAGGAACCCAAGCTTCCACAAAGAGGCTGTTCACTGGGCTCATTTGGAAAGCTCCTGTTGCTAGTAGACCTTCACAGTGGTGTACGGGGTTCAGCATCATCAGTGCTCCCATAGTCAAGATGGTTCTGTACCAGTGCTTTGTGCAGCTGCAACAGTGTAGGACGATCTGCAACCCAGTCAGTGTAACTCAGGCATCGAAGAGTGTTAAGATGCCACCAACACTTTTGCTTAGCCTGACGTTAAGTAGTTGGCTACTGAGGTAAAGTTCTGGATGTGGGCGGACGGTACGACGACGACAGAAGTGTATGACACAAATCTTAGAGGTTGAAAACTGAAAGCCACGAGGGAGGGTCCATGATTGCAGTCGAAATACAGCCACACCAACAGCAGACAAGCAAAAGTGAATACAAAAGTTGTCGGCTTATAAAAGGGCAATACTGAGAACCCAACTGCCGCTTCGAGACTATTAATGGTCACTAAAAATAGTAAGATGCTCAGTACGGAGTCCTGCAAGACCCCACTCTCTTGGATATGGGGAGAATTGTGTGAAGCACCGATTCGACTCGAAGCGACTATGGTGGAAACCGTCCTGCGATGGAGCCAGGAGGCCCCAAGACTCAAGAAGCCAACACAACTGCCGACTCACCAACCATTCGAGAGGGTTGCGTAGAATGTTGGTGAGGCTGATAGGGCGATAGGTGTCCACATCTGTCAAGTCATTGCCAGGCTTTAGCACTGGAACGACGGCACTTTCTCGCCGTTGCGATGGGAATTCGCTATTGCACCAGATGCAGTTGAAGATGGCATGGAGGTAGCGTTAGTAATTCCCTGCAGATTTTTAATCATTTGGGAATGGATGTGGTCTGGTCCATGGCATTCCCAGTCACTGAAAGGAGCATTATATTGCTCAGGGTGGGGTGTTGTCAGTCCAACCACTGTTTTATGAGACAAAAGGAGGAACTGTAATGCTCAGACACAGAGGTTTGGGCAAAATTCTCTGCAAGACGCTCTGCAATTGCGTGGAATTTCTAGGTATAAATGCAGGGGTCTGAAATCTGTAAACACGTCTGAGCTTAATCCAGACCAGGGAAGGAGAGGTTTGTGTTCCGGTGGTGGAGACATACCGTTCCCACCACTCCTGCTGCAGTCTTTTGATTGGTTGAAGGACCCGGGCACTGAGGTGCTCGAGGGACAGGGCCCACCTATAGTCTTTAATGTGAATCTACAATTTCCAGCTGCCGACATAATGATAGTAGTACTGGTCTGGGTCACCTCATCGATGTTATCATCTCATACCGTTCCCACCACTCCTGCTGCAGTCTTTTGATTGGTTGAAGGACCCGGGCACTCAGGTGCTCGAGGGACAGGGCCCACCTATAGTCTTTAATGTGAATCTACAATTTCCAGCTGCCGACATAATGATAGTAGTACTGGTCTGGGTCACCTCATCGATGTTATCATCTGATGGAGATCCAACGATGTTAGGAGAAGTGAAAGCATCCCAGGCAGCTTTGGTTGGAGCCCATCTGGTTGAATGTCCAGTTGAGTGACACTGAGGTAGTGATAGGAAGAATGGAAAGTTTTCACTGCCACACAAATTGTTGTGAGCTCTCCAGTGGATAGAATGTAGAAGGTCAGAACTGCAAACGGAGAGATAAATGGCAGAGTATGTGCCATGTGCTACACTGAAATGACTAGGGACAGCTGTATTAAGGAGGCAAAGGTCGACTTCAGTTAGTAGATTCTCGATATGTTTATTACGGCCAGTAACCTTGGCTCCATTCCATCAAGAGTTGTTGGCATTGAAATCACCCAAAACCGTGTGGAGGAAGGTGGATATTGCAGATGGTAATCTGCTGTGTTGTCCTCACCCTGTCACAGCTTCTAAAGGTGTTCGAATTGGCACAGGTTCGCTATATACAAAGGTAAGGACATATGTAGATACTCTACCTGACATCCTCTTGCCGTCATTACGTTTTTTGTAATATCTCTGATAACCATGAAGGGCATTTGTCTACATTGCCTGAAACCAGGTTTCCTGAAGGGCAACGCAAAAAGCAGGTATAATGCTTAAGAGTTGTAGTAACACGTCCAGGTGGGCAAAGAAACCGCCCAATTCCGCTGCAGGATAACGCTTTCTGTAGTCTGGGTAGGCACGAAGTCAACAAGGAGGCAGCCTAACCTCAGGGTCGCCTGCGGCCACTGGTTGGATGTTCGTATCCAGTACTATGGCGTCTAAGACGATGAGAGTTCTAGGTCCATGGGCGATGCTAAAAACTCTGCCTCGTCCTCAGATATGGAACATGTTGGGAGTGGTGGGGTGGGCGCTACCAGTCTCTCGTTTCTTACGCGTCTTCTCTTTTGTCTGTTTGTACTCCTGCTGCTCTTTGGGGGATTGCAGGGAAGACTTCTCTGAAGTAGCTTCAGGTACTGAGGAATATCATAAAGCCCTTAGGCCAGCAGCTTGTGGCTCCTTCACCCATTGCATGGGAAGATACTTTGGAAGGTAGGGTCCCAATGGACTCCTTCCACACGAGAGGAGCTGAAGGAGACTGGTGTTTCTCCAGTGGGGTGAAAGGGACCAATATCCTCGGGGTCTGTGGGAGTTGGGCGGTGCTCCCCACTACACAAGGCAAAGACGACGGGACTACCATCGCCGGCGAGGGCGATGTCGTAGTAGTCACAGCTTAGGAAAATGCAGGCAAATAGGATTCAACGTTCATATTTCTGTTTAGCCTACTTTTAGTTCAGACGGATAAGGTTCTGGACTCCATAATTTACCACTCCTTTTGGAGTACCGTGTAGTCTGGCAAGCAGGGGGATTGGTGCCCTCCACAGTGGACACAGGTGGGAGGAACGGCAGACAGAGTATTTGGATGCAGTGGACGTCGGCACTCTCTGCATGTGGCGCCGTAACTGAATTAGGATCATATGTGCCCAAATTTGGGATACTTAAAGCACTGGATGGTTTTACATCGCGTCGGTGTACCATCATCTTGACCTCTTCAGGTAACGAATCACCCTCAAAGGCCAAGATGAAGGCACCAACAGCAAACTTATTAACTTCATGTCCCCTACAGTCGCGCCGGACGAAGTGAACGCCCTATCGTCCGAAATTTGCGAGTAGCTTGTCGTCGGACTGCAACAAAAGGTTTTGTTGAAAAATAATCCCCCGGACAATATTTAGGCTATTACGTTGAGTGACAGAAACGGAAATATCATCCAGCTTGTCACAGGTAAGGAGCACACGTGACTGGGCTGGTCATGCTGTCTGAATCAAGGCACATTTGGCCGGCCGGTGTGGCCGAGCGGTTCGAGGCGCTTCAGTCTGGAACCGCGCGACCGCTGCGGTCGCAGGTTCGAATCCGGCCTCGGGCATGGGTGGGTGTGTGATGTCCTTAGGTTAGTTAGGTTTAGGTAGTTCTAAGTTCTAGGGGACTGATGACCTCAGACGTTAAGTCGAATAGTGCTCAGAGCCATTTTGGACAGCGCCATCACTTCCTCAAAGCTTTTCTCCAAAAAATGGAGACTTCATAGACAGGAAGTAGTCCCCATCCGTTCTGCTGCATACCATATACCAGGCAAATATGGCCTCCTCTTCACCACAGGCCTATGTTCCTCCCACAGTGCAATTTGGGATCATATGTCTCAGCACTGAAGTATACGTTTCACTTCTTAGAGGCCATTCGGGCACAAAGCAAAAGATGACTTGATCCGCTACATTGAGACCCTCTCACCACGGGCGCCACCCAGCCTCAGGTGGATGGCTCTTGTGCGGAGTCCTGAGCCCGGTAAACTTGGAAGCACAATCATTTAAACCTGGTGTAACGCCAAGAATGGCAATTATATAAAAAATTTTGAAACATACACTAAAACAGCAAATACGATAATAAAACACAAAGGACAGTCACAGACGGTGCACCAGGAATCGACCTCTGCTTCGGTCCGGCAAAAAAAAAAAAAAAAAAAAAAAAAAAAAAAAAAAAAAAAAAAAAAAAAAAAAAAAAAAAAAACTCTCTTTAGTGAGCGATGAGATAGGCAGACAAGAGTTGTATTCACTTCACAAGATGGTAACTCAGACTAGTGGCAGTCTAGCATATGACTAATGATAATCTTTCTGAGGCTGCCTGACGCCCAATAAACAAATGCAAAGACTTGGAGCAAGGCGCCAAAGCCGGAACCGGCAGTCTGGACTGCGCCCACAGAATACTGTGCTTAGAGGGCCCAGAACGAGGAAGGAAACACTACGACCAGAGTAGAAGAATCACCAACCAATCTACAATCAAGAAAGCTGTCAAAACTACACACCTTACTGGACAGCAACGGCACGCCAAGAAAACATACACTGCCGTTACATATACTAACCCCGAGCACAGGTAACTGGGGCGTTAGCGGCCACCAGGCAGGAAAAATACGGCTGGTCGAACTTGACAAACAGTAACAAACTGAACGCAATAAATAGTAATTAGAAGTCCAGCAAAGCTATCCAAATCCGCCTTTCCCAAGCACTCCACTCGCTGCTCTTCGCCACGGCGACACTACGAGCAGCAACACAGAGTCACTGGAGAATCGCGAGATATCACAATGAATCGAAATGCACTCATCTTAAAGCTTGCAGGATCCGGTTTACGACGAGGTCGTGCACCCTCGTGACCACAGGCCTTCAATCCGGCAATCCTTGCGCGTCACCAGCGGTCCTGGCGTGTTCTGGCACTGCGCAGACCCGGCTCCTCCAGAGTCCCCAACCCAACTGGCCCACTCACACGACCCGGAAAAGACAACCACGTCACCCCGAAGATAGGGCCACAGTTACTGCATATCGATAACCGCCGCTGCTGCCACTAGCAGACAGGTAACGCTTGCGAAACCGAGTGGCGCCAGTGAACACGAGAAGACAAACAACCGCCAACTAAACAATACGATCTGGTCCCCAACAGAGGACAGGAACCTACAAACAGCACCAACAAGAGTAGCAGCACGGCTCAACTTTTCTAATGTTTTGGAAATTTTATGTTCAAAAAATTCCCTTCAGCTTCTTACACCACCATCAGATGACATGTGAAATTCGCAAACACAGGTGAAATGACGTGCAACTTACACAGATACTACTTATCTAGAAGATACAAAACTGTGGTAAAATTTGAGATAATTAACTAAAAAATTTGAGGTTTAGATTAGATTAGATTAGATTAGATTAGATTAGATTTACTTTCATTCCAATTGATCCGTAGTGAGGAGGTCCTCCAGGATGTGGAACGTGTCAGAAAAACAACAATACATGACAAATATTTACAACTAAAACAAATAAGCTAATGTACCATTCCACAGGTCCCAAGTGGAATGATCGTCATTTTTTAATGAACACTAAGAGTCATTTTACAAATACTAACGCACTGAATTTAAAATAAAAAAGTTTTTTATTTATTTATAAGGTAATAAACATGTAATACAACTACTGTAATACTTATTTACAATGAACACATTACTGCACTGAAATGGTGCAGAAGTTAGATTATACTTACACACACACACACACACACACACACAAATTTTCAGTGAACACATTACTGCACTGAAATTGTGCAGAAGTTATGTTGTATTTATATACAAATCAGTTGGTTTTACTAAGAAATTCATCAATGGAGTAGAAGGAGTTGGCCACCTTTAGGCTTCTCTTAAACTGAATTTCACTGGTTGTTAAGCTTTTTATGGCTGCTGGCAAGTTATTGAAAATGTGTGTTCCTGAATAATGCACACCTTTTTGTACAAGACTAAGTGACTTTAAATCCTTGTGAAGATTATTCTTATTTCTAGTATTGATTCCATGAATTAAGCTGTTGGTTTGAAAAAGTGATATATTTTTAATGACAAATTTTATTAAGGAATAAATATATTGGGAAGCAGTAGTTAGTATCCCTAGTTCCCTAAACAGGCTT
This sequence comes from Schistocerca cancellata, assembly GCF_023864275.1. Classification (NCBI taxonomy): domain Eukaryota; kingdom Metazoa; phylum Arthropoda; class Insecta; order Orthoptera; family Acrididae; genus Schistocerca; species Schistocerca cancellata. The sequence continues at coordinate 52,056,700 of NC_064637.1, read as the reverse complement.
CTGCAGGATGTTCTTGAGTTCGCACCACATATAATTCTTACTGCACGTTTTTGTACCCGGAAAACTTTAGCTTGGCTTGATGAATTACCCCAAAAAATAATGCCATATGACATTATGGAATGAAAGTAAGCATAGTATGCCAGCTTTTTCATTTTTATATCCCCTATGTCTGACAAAATTCCTAAACATTAAGTTTAAAATGTAACAGCTCATTCATTTTTTCATAAATTAAATGAATTCTAGAGTTCCATGCACCAGTAAGTATGGTTTGTATGCTGGGCAAAATTCATCTAAGAATCTCTCTTACATATGAAGAAAAGTGTACCTACAGCAACAAACGCAGCCAGCAGTAAATGAAAAAAATGATGAAATTGCACATGTAAAAAAAATATTTTTTTATGCTTTTGAACTTCCACTGCTATGTGTGTGAATCCTAAATCCTTCCGGGTCATTCTGACAAAGGTTTATGAATTTATTTGTAAAAGTATAGACAGTGGAAATTAAAATGTCCTGTGGTGCTTCTCCTGCTCCAAGACGGCCCGTTTGACGCCCTACCCCTGCAAAGATAGCATTATGTGTTTTTTAAGTAAAAAAAAAAGTTGCCCCGAGAGAAAACTACACGATATCGCGAAAGGCCTTCACGGAGTGCGAGGGCGGTTGCTAGGAGCAGCGAAATCCCCAATTTCCAACCAAGAACAAAATGTCAAAAACTGCTTTGAAACATGATACTGTCTAACGTAATATGGTGGGAGTAAAAAAAAATGGTTCTTAACAAAATGACGGCAGTCTGAAATAAAACTCAGTTTTTTTCCGGACAAAAGTTAATATATGTAACTAAAATGCTGCATAATACAGCAGAAAAGACGTCGTCTTAAAATTTAAAAAGAGGTATAACGTTAATTCATGTACATTTAGTGAGTTATAGCGAACTTGACAAATGTTTTAAACAAGTGTTTAAATGGTTCAAAATTGTTCAAATGGCTCTGAGCACTATGGGACTTAACATCTGAGGTTATCAGTCCCTTAGAACTCAGAACTACTTAAACCTAACCAACCTAAGGACTTCACACACATCCATTCCCGAGGCAGGATTCGAACCTGTGACCGTAGCAGTTTCGCGGTTCCGGACTGAAGCGCCTAGAACCGCTCGGCCACCGAAGCCGGCAAGTGTTTAAAGTCTCAGTTTGCATATGTTAATATTCAAACTGAACAAGCCTTTAATCGGCGACGATGGCACTGTACAGTTGGCCTTTCTTTCCGCCGATGTCTAAACTTTTTCATTTTGACAAAATTATATCGATTAACTGGCTTCCGATTTCCAGTCGCGGCGTTTTTTGTATGACTGAGATTACTTTTCAGACCGTTTCTATCAGTGTAAATACGTTTGTTTGTCACTTCCAAGCACTCATGTTGTACTTCGTATAAAAAAAAAAGCGAAATGACAAGTTCAGTAGATGCGGAACAAGCACGTGCTTTCAGACTACTTACTAAAAACGAATCACGCCGCGAAGAGATATTTCTTGTTGATGTGCCTCATTATAGTCATGTCGTTTTCTATTGTGGTACGGTGGTGTCTTTCGAGTTGGAGATGTTCTGCAAATAGAACCAGGCGTTCAAAATTGGTAGAACGTCTCTGACAAGTAAACCAGTAGAAAAGGATACGGAAAGAGTCAGATTTAGCGACTATAAACATCTTCTACGCCTGCAAGAAAACTTCCAAATTCAGAAATCAGTAATAAACACATAATAAATGACCAAACAAACATCAGCAACCACCCGCTATTTAAACTAAGCACATGCAAGCACACACATACACACACAAACACACACACACACACATACACACACACACACACACACACACACACACAAGCGCGTGCGCGTCCTATATACAGGGTGAGTCACCTAACATTACCGCTGGATATATTTCGTAAACCACATCAAATACTGACGAATCGATTCCACAGACCGAACGTGAGGAGAGGGGCTAGTGTAATTGGTTACTACAAACCGTAAACAAATGCACGGAAGTATGTTTTTTAACACAAACCTACGTTTTTTTAAATGGAACCCCGTTAGTTTTGTTAGCACATCTGAACATATAAACAAATACGTAATCAGTGCCGTTTGTTGCATTCTGAAATGTTAATTACATCCGGAGATATTGTAACCTAAAGTTGACGCTTGAGTACCACTTCTCCGCTGTTCGATCGAGTGTATCGGAGAGCACCGAATTACGTAGGGATCCAAAGGGAACGGTGATGGACCTTAGGTACAGAAGAGACTGGAACAGCACATTACGTCCACATGCTAACACCTTTTTATTGGTATTTTTCACTGACGCACATGTACATTACCATGAGGGACGAGGTACACGTACACGCGTGGTTTCCGTCTTCAGTTATGGAGTGGAATAGAGTGTGTCCCGACATGTCAGGCCAATAGATGTTCAATGTGGTGGCCATCATTTGCTGCACACAATTTCAATCTCTGGCGTAATGAATGTCGTACACGCCGCAGTACATCTGGTATAATGTCGCCGCAGGCTGCCACAATATGTTGTTTCATATCCTCTGGGGTTGTAGGCACATCACAGTACACATTCCCTTTTAACGTACCCCACAGAAAGAAGTCCAGAGGTGTAATATCAGGAGAACGGACTGGCCAATTTATGCGTCCTCCACATCATGGTAATGTACATGTGCGTCAGTGAAACAGACCAATAAAAAGGTGTTAGCATGTGGACGTAATGTGCTGTTCCAGGCTCTTCTGTACCTAAGGTCCATCACCGTACCCTTTGGATCCCTACGTAATTCGGTGCTTTCCGATACACACGATCGAACAGCGGAGGAGTGGTACTCAAGCGTCAACTTTAGGTTACAATATCTCCGGATGTAATTAACATTTTACAATGCAACAAGCGGCACTGATTACGCATTTGTTTATATGTTCAGATGTGCTAACAAAACTAACGTTGTTCCATTTAAAAAAACGTAGGTTTGTGTTAAAAAACATACTTCCGTGCATTTGTTTATGGTTTGTAGTAACCAATTACACTAGCCCCTCTCCTCACGTTCGGTCTGTGGAATCGATTCGTCAGTATTTGATGTGGTTTACGAAATATATCCAGCGGTAACGTTAGGTGACTCACCCTGTATATCGCTCTCTCTCTTCCCAGTCTCAAGCGGCTTGTCATGAAATCGCGTGATTATGAAATATCGTCTCAGTTATGTGAATGGATTCGTGATTTCCTGTCAGAGAGGTCACAGTCCGTAGTAATTGACGGAAATTTATCGAGTAAAACAGAAGTGACTTCTGGCGTTCCCCAAGGTAGTGCTACAGGCCCTTTGCTGTTCCTAATCTATATAAACGATGTGGGAGACAATATGAGCAGCCGTCTTCGTTTGTTTGCAGATGACGCAGTCGTATATCTACTAAGAAAGTTATCAGAAGATCAAAACAAATTGCAAAATTATTTAGAAAAGATTCCTGTATGGTGCAAAAATTTGCAGTTGACCCTAAATACCTTGCCCTAAAACGAATCCATTAAACTTCGCGTGTAAGATAAACCAGTCAAATCTAAAGGCCATAAATTCAACTACGTACCTCGAAATTACAATTACAAACAACTTTAACTAGCAGGAACACAGAAAATGTTATGGGAAAGGCTAAACAAAGACTGCGTCTTATTGCCAGGGCACTCAGAAAATGTAACAGGTCTACTAAGGCGACTACCCACATTACTCTTATCCGTCATCTTTTAGAATACTGCTGCGCGGTGTGGGGTCCTTAGCAGATAGGATTGCGAAAGGTTCAAAGAAGAGTAGCAAGTTCTGTATTATCGCGAAAGGGGAAAGAGTGTCACTGACAGGATTTTTCGTTGCGGCGAGATCTTCTCACGAACTTCCAATCACCAACATTCTCCTCCGAATGCGAAAATATTTTATTGACGACGACCTACACAGGCAGAAATGATAACCATGATAAAAGAAGGGAAATCAGGGCCCGAACGGAAGACTATGAGTGTTCGTCCTTTCCGCGCGCTATACCAGATTGGAATAATAGAGGATTGTGAAGCAAGGCACTTGATTGAGATTTGTAGAGTATGCATGTAGATGTAGGTGTAGAAAATATAAACAATCACAGAGCAACAGCAGACGCCTCCACCAATATCAGAACAAACAAAAGAAGAACTCATCCAGTACCAAAACGAAACAGGAGAATAGCGAGAGGGAAATGATATGACCAACACTGAAGCGAAAATTTGTTAAGTGCAGCGAAAGTGCCGTGTGCGAATACTCAACACATAAACGCGAAAGACGAAGAAGAATACAAAAAGAAAAAAAAACAGTAACGAAAAAATAATAAAAACTGTTTATAGTAATAATTATAGCAAGCGAACTGTTAAAAATCATAGCAGACGAAATTGTAAGAGAAAACCCATACTGCTTCAGTGAGAACTGAAGATGCTTTAAAATAAAGCGAAACGCGTCTGCTCTTAATAAGAGTTTTATTACAGTTGCTAAATACGGCAATTAACCTATACAACTTGAATTTTTAAAGCTAGATTTATGAAAACTCGTATTTGCCTTCTCGGTTAGTTGTTGTCGTTGTAGTATTCAGTCCAGAAACTGGTTTGACGCAGCTCTCCATGCTACTCTATCCTGTGCAAGCTTCTTCATCTCCGAGTACCTACTACAATCTACATCCTTTTGAATCTGCTTAGTGAATTCATCTCTTGGTGTCCCTCTACGATTTTTACCCTCCACGCTGCCCTCCAATACAAAATTGATGATCGCTTGGTGCCTCAGAACATGTCCTACCAACCGATCCCTTCTTCTAGTCGAGTTGTGCCACAACTTCCTCTTCTCCCACATTGTATTCAGTACCTCCTCATTAGTTACGTGATCTACCTATCTAAACTTCAACATTCTTCTGTAGCACCACATTTCGAAAGCTTCTATTCGCTTCTTTTCTAAACTATTTAACGTCCATATTTCACTCCATGTACGGCTACACTCCATACAAATACCTACAGAAAACACTTCCTGACACTTAAATATATACTCGATGTTAACAAATTTCGCTTCTTGAGAAGTCAATGGCAGTCTACATTTTATATCCCCTCTACTTCGACCATTATCAGTTATTATGGTCCCCAAATAGCAAAACTCATCTACTACTTTAAGTGTCACATTTGCTAATATAATGCCCTCAGCATCACCTGATTTAATTCGGATACATTCTATTATCCTCTTTTTGCTTTTGTTGATCTTCACCTCATATCCTCCTTTCAAGACACTGTCCATTCCGTTCAACTGCTCTTCCAGGTCCTTTGCTGTGTCTGACAAAATTACAATGTCGTCGGCAAACCTCAAACTTTTTATTTTTCTCCATGGCTTTTAATTCCTACTCCAAATTTTCTTTTGTTTCCTTTACTGCTTGCTCACTCTAAGATTGAATGACAGGGTACAGCCCTGTCTCACTCCCTCCCCAACCACTGCTTCCCTCTCGAGCCCCTCGACTCTTATAACTGCCATCTCGTTTTTGTACAAATTGTAAATAGCCTTTCGCTCCCTGTGTTTTGCCCCTGCCACCTTCAGAAGAGAAGATTCCAGTCAACACTGTCAAAAGCGTTCTCTGAGTCTAGAAACGCTAGAAACGTGGGTTTGTCTTTCCTTAATCTATCTTCTAAGATAAGTTGTAGGGTCAGTATTGCCCCACGTGTTCCATCATTTTTACGGAATCCAAACTGATCTCCCCCGAGGGCGGCTCCTATAAGCTTTCCATTCATCTGCAAAGAATTTGTGTTACTGTTTTGAAGCCGTGACTCATTCAACTGATAGTTCGGTAATATCACACCTGTAAACACTTGCTTCCTTTGGGATTGAAATTAATAAATTCTTATTGAAGTCTGAGGGTATCTGGCCTGTCTCATACATCTTTCTCACTAGATGGTACAGTTTTGTCAAGGTGAAACGCCCCTTTTGAACATTTATACAAGACTGTGCTTATACTGGCACACAATATTTTTAGCGCAACGCAATCTGACTTTTAAAAATTCCCTACAAAAGAATGGCCCTGACTAACATTAATCTATACCTTTCACAAATCACTTACCTCACAAAAATCTTCATTACTCGAACTACTGCAATACAGCGAGCGCCACTACTGCCAGCTAAATAAAAGATTCAAACTACGGAAGGCACTAACTACTGATAGGGATAGTTAGCAAATGAAAGATTTTAATAGAGAACAAACAATGTATTTACCTTAATAGTCATAATATATGATATCCAGTATTACAAACTTCAAAACTCCGCCATCTCTCTCTCCCCACATCCACCACTGCTGGCGGCTCACCTCCAACTGCGCAACGCTACGCGCTGTTCACATCCAGCTGCCGCTGCCCAACACTACAATGACAGACAACAATGCAAACTAGCCACAGACTGCACGCAGCACAGCCAGTGATTTTCATACAGAGCGCTACGTAACGTTGCTAATAAGAAAACATAAACAGCCTACTTACAAAGGCTGGCTCTCCCAAGGCTATCAGTAGTTCTAATGGAATGTTGTGTACTCCAGGGGCCTTGTTTCGACTTAGGTCTCTCAGTGCACTGTCAAACTCTTCACGCAGTATCATATCTCCCATTTCATCTTCATCTACATCCTCTTGCATTTCCATAATATTGCCCTCAAGTACATCGCCCTTGAGCGACCCTCTATATACTCCTTCCACCTTTTTGCCTTCCCTTCTAAGTGCAGTGCAACATTAGCTAGAAAAATTAGACGAAAATTCGAAATATCGCAATCAATTGAACAGTAAAAGACAAACAGAATGGACACCACAAATACAGGCCGCATATTCCATTATTGATAACAAAAGGATACATTCAATGAAGCAGACTTGTAAGAAGTAGCATTGTAGCTGTTATAAGGTAGGCTTGACGGATTCTTTCGAAAGGCAGAACAAAACTCTTGTCAAGAAAAGATATCTATAAGCGAAATACAAAAAAATGCTTCAAATGGCTCTGAGCACTATGGGACTTAACTTCTGAGGTCATCAGTCCCCTAGAACTTAGAACTACTTAAACGTAACTAATCTAAGGACATGACACACGCCCATACCCGAGGCAGGATTCGAACCTGCGACCGTAGCGGTTGCGCGGTTCCAGAATGTAGCGCCTACAACCGCTCGGCCACCCCGGCTCACGAAAGGCTGCGAGTAAGTCTAATGGAATCATGTATAAAGCTAGAAAAATTAAGAAATTCCTGTCTCTTTTTGATCACACCTCAACGCTAATCTGGTGTGTACTACAATCTTTTACGAAATCCCCGTATTAAAAATTGACTTAGGAAAATACCACGGTAAGCGGGCATTTATTCCGCATCAGTGCTTGCCTTGCGTGGATTCCGAAGGCGTGAGGCACCCCGCAGGGTACGGACCGGTGGGGCAGCGTGCAGCTGTGAGTATGCGTGGGTGTGCGTGGGTGTGTGTGGGTGGGAGGTTTTACAGTGCGGGGGAGGACAGATTGTCGCGGGGAACGCCGCGGTCCGCAACTTGGCCCAGCGATGGCTCAGCAGCCGCCGCAGAAACCGCCTCCTGCGGGGGCGGAAGTTGGCCAACTTGCGCGGCAGTTCCAGGCCGAGGGGCTGGAGGAAGGGGCTGGAAGGCAAAATCCTGTGTGAGGTCGCGATAAACGCCGTTGCAGACCGGAGAGAAAGCTGACACCACCGCAGTTGTTGTCACGTGCGTGGCGGTACAGTGCGTTTCACAAATAGCACACCACCGTATTACGTACAGGGTGTTCCCAAAGTCAATCCCCACATCTACATCTACATCTACATGACTACTCTGCAATTCACATTTAAGTGCTTGGCAGAGGGTTCGTCGAACCACAATCGCCCGCAGCTCGTGGTCGTGCGGTAGCGTTCTCGCTTCCCGCGCTCGGGTTCCCGGGTTCGATTCCCGGCGGAGTCAGGGATTTTCTCTTCTTCGTGATGACTGGGTGTCGTATGATGTCCTTAGGTTAGTTAGGTTTAAGTAGTTCTAGGTTCCAGGAGACTGATGAACAAAGATGTTAAGTCCCATAGTGCTCAGAGCCATTTGAACCATTTTTGGAACCACAATCATACTATCTCTCTACCATTCCAATCCCGAACAGCGCGCGGGAGAAACGAACACCTAAACCTTTCCGATTTCACTTACCTTATTTTGATGATCATTTCTACCTATGTAGGTTGGGCTCAACAAAATATTTTCGCATTCGGAAGAGAAAGTTGGTGACTGAAATTTCGTAAATAGATCGCGCCGCGACGAAAAACGTCTTTGCTTTAATGACTTCCATCCCAACTCGCGTATCATATCTGCCACACTCTCTCCCCTATTACGTGATAATACAAAACGAGCTGCCCTTTTTTGCACCCTTTCGATGCCCTCCGTCAATCCCACCTGGTAAGGATCCCACGCCGCACAGCAATATTCTAACAAAGGGCGAACGAGTGTAGTGTAAGGTGTCTCTTTAGTGGACTTGTTGCATCTTATAAGTGTCCTGCCAATGAAACGGAACCTTTGGCTCGCCTCACCCACAATATTATCTATGTTGTCCTTCCAATTGAAGTTGTTCGTAATTTTAACACCCAGGTACTTAGTTGAATTGACAGCCTTGAGAATTGTATTATTTGTACTATTGTTGTTGTTGTGGTCTTCATTCCTGAGACTAGTTTGATGCAGTTCTCCATGCTACTCTATCCTGTGCCAGCTTCTTCATCTCCCAGTACCTACTGCAGCCTACATCCTTCTGAATCTGCTTATTGTATTCATCTCTTGGTCTCCCTCTAAGATTTTTACCCTCCACGCTGCCCTCCAATACTAATTTGGTGCTCCCTCGATGTCTCAGAACATGTCCTACCAACCGATCCCTTCTTCTAGTCAAGTTGTGCCACAAGCTCCTCAATTCTATTCAATACCTCCTCATTAGTTATGTGATCTACCCATCTAACCTTCAGCATTCATCTGTAGCACCACAATTCTATTCAATACCTCCTCATTAGTTATGTGATCTACCCATCTAATCTTCAGCATTCTTATGTACCACCACATTTCGAAAGCTTCTATTCTCTTCTTGTCTAAACTATTTATCGTCCACGTTTCACTTCCATACATGGCTACACTCCGTACAAATACTTTCAGAAACGACTTCCTGACACTTAAATCTATAATCGATGTTAACAAATTTCTCTTCTTCAGAAACGCTTTCCTTGCCATTGCCAGTCTACATTTTATATCCTCTCTACTTTGACAATCATCAGTTATTTTGCTACCCAAACAGCAAAACTCATCTACTACTTTAAGTGTCTCATTTCCTAATCTAATTCCCTCAGCATCACCCCACTTAATTCGACTACATCCTATTCTCCTCGTTTTGCTTTTGTGGATGTTCATCTTATATCCTCCTTTCAAGACACTGTACATTCCGTTCAACTGCTCTTCCAAGTCCTTTGCTGTCTCTGACAGAGCAGGCCGGAGTGGCCGAGCTGTTCTAGGCGCTTCAGTCTGGAACCGCGCGACGCTACGGTCGAAGGTTCGAATCCTGCCTCGGGCATGGATGTGTGTGATGTCCCTAGGTTAGTTAGGTTTAAGTAGTTCTAAGTCCTAGGAGACTGATGACCTCAGATGTTATGTCCCATAGTGCTCAGAGCCATTTGAACCATTTTTGTCTCTGACAGATTTACAATGTCATCAGCGAACCTCAAAGTTTTTATTTGTTCCCCATGGATTTAATACCTACTCCGAACTTTCCTTTTGTTTCCTTCTTACAACTACATAAATAAAAAGGTAAACGTTCGTTCGTTCAAAATCTTAAATCTACGAAAGATCTTCACCTATTGCTTTGAAATACTGACACAACGTTACATTCGAATACACGCGTTTTTATATACCTACTGGAGTACCATCTGCTGAAAATCGCAGAAACACACATAATACCAAACACTGCTCATGCTAGACAATGTGCTTCCTCACATCTGCGCCTTCTTTTGCTTCCTCGTAGCCTGTTTCAACTACGATAGCATAAACTATTAGCCAAACTGTGTCTCGCATACATATTATTACTCCTTATTCGAGGTCTATTCAAAAAGTAAGGTGACTTTTCAAATTGCGCTGGCAACGTACATTCGATTATCGATCTTTATTTCTGTTATTTTGTTATACATGTCTCGAACATGTGTTCACAGTTCCAAGTGTAGAGGAATACTTCGTTTGTTTTTGGCAGATAGAAGGGTTAGCCCGGTTTTAGTGTGCTCTGTGATTTTCGATTATTATAAACAACGGCGCAAAGAAATTGCATCAGATCTTGTGTGAAAAATGGAATCATGTGCTCTAAAACTCTTCAGATGATAACAGTGGCATACTGTAATGGGAAATCCTCCTCTAAAATTACCTGTTTTTATAGAAGTAACCGATACATTCAGAATGAGATTTTCACTCTGCAGCGGAGTGTGCGCTGACACGAAACTTCCTGGCACATTAAAACTGTGTGCCGGACCGAGACTCGAACTCGGGACCCTTGCCTTTCGTAGGCAAGTGCTCTACCAACTGAGCTACCCAAGCACGACTCACGACCCGTCCTCACAGATTTACTTCCGGCAGTATCTCGTCTCCTACCTTCCAAACTTTACAGAAGGTGATCTGCGAAACTTGCAGAACTAGCACTCCTTAAAGAAAGGATATTGCGGAGACATGGCTTAGCCACCGCCTGGGGGATGTTTCCAGAATGAGATTTTCACTCTGCAGCGGAGTGTGCGCTCATATGAAACTTCCTGGCAGATTAAAACTGTGTGCCGGACCGAGACTCGAACTCGGGACCCGGTACCTTGTTTACTATCGGTTCTTCTATAGGTGAACATTATATCAGATGTTTAACTGAAAGAATTTCATTTTATTTTGTATACGATGTATTATATCTCAGGCTATAACGTATAAAGGGGAAACTGATTTGTTACACTATATGTGTACGGTTGGAATTATTCTTCTTTAAGAAGTATTTGAAATTACGAAATATCTGGCACACTTAAAATTCCAATTATTAATTGCACAATCTGACGGTAGTTAAAAAATTTATTCTGGACCCATTTGTAACATAATCTAATAGCTTGGTGATGATTCTTCTTTCGTCAAGAAACTCTGTAAACTCTTTTGCTTTGTAAACTCTTTGGAATATTGTGACTGCCGTGGAGTGCAAGTAGTGGTGGGCATGCCTCTGGTGGAGACAGACGTATTTATATGATCGACACTAACAATGTAATTTGGAATATTAAGTGGAAATTTTGAAAACGGTGTGATATTTAATAACGTGTCAAAGAATAAAATCCAAGAAACATACAGGCAAATCTTCATCAGTTATTTAGTCATCAGGAATCCATAACGGTAAATCAAAATTTCGGTCTCAAGAATGTACCCTTAGACGCAGGAATTGGAGCCGACAACAAGAGAAAATGAAGATAAGTAAAATGTTTTCCATTTGTATATCTTGTTCCTCTCGAAGCTTTGAAAACTTGTGCAGAAACAGAGAATTTTAAGAGTGATGTGTACGAGGATAAGATTACAATACGGTGAGTCTACTCTACTCTAAGTAAAACAAATGTTTACAAGTGGTAAAAGCTCTTCCAAGATGGCCGAGAAGATGCCAATTACGAACCTCGCTCTGGGCGCCACGGAATGTCAACAACAGGTGATAACGTCGAGGCTGTGAAGAATATTTTTTTTTGGAAAATCGTCGAACTACTGTACAAGACGTTTCTGAGGATGCTGGCATATTGGTCGGCTCGTGTTATGCAATTTTTTCGGATGTCTTGGGCACTAGACGTCTGTCAGCGAAGTTTGTTCCAAAACTTCTCAATTTCTGATCAAAAGAATGGTCGCACGAGCATCGCTCAGGAGCTCTTGAATGACGTCAACGATGATCCTGACTTGCTCAAAAGGGTCATAACTGGTGACGGAACGTGGTTTTACGATTATGACGTCGACGCAGTCGAAGCATCCTGGAGAGCCAAGACCGCAAAAAGCACGCCAGGTTCGATCAAATGTCAAAGTTTTGCTCACTGCTTTCTTCAATTACTGTCGCGCAGTGCATCGTGAATTTTTGCCTCAAGGTCGCACGGTCAGTAAGGAGTATTGTCTTGACGTTATTCGGCGTTTGCGAGAAGCAATACACAAAAAACGTCCGGAATTGTGGAGAAACAATTCAAAGCTGTTGCACCACGACAATGCACCTGCTCAATCATCGTTGTTTGTGAGGGATTTTTTGGCCACAAACAACGTGACAACAATGTCTCAGTCACCATATTCACCAGATGTGGCCCCTGCGACATTTTCCTGTTCGCAAAACTGATGAGACCTATGAAAGGACTAAGATTTTCAATGAATGATAAATAAAAACTGCATAGCTGCAAGTACTCAAGGCTGTACCAAAAGCGTTTACGACAAGTTCTCCGAGGATTGCAAGAAGCGTTCGCACAAGCGATTGTGTCTAAGGGGAATTACTTTGAAGGGAAGAACATGAGTATTGACGAATAAATAAATATTTTTTTAATAAAAATATAAAGTCAGCTTACTGTTTGAACACGGCCTCGTACCGGCGTTTGCAAACTCTCATTACAAACTTCTAGGACTCGTAAAGGGGAGTGAGTATATATTATACTTTCTATAGCAACAAACGTACAGTTTACGTAGTAAGACATTTTCCATTCAGATACGTAATGTGTCCATGTTTGCTGAGTACTCACAGATTTGTTTGTCCCGGTATGCAGCCAGGCCTCACCCGACTGACATCGATACCTCTCCTCAGTGCAGCACTCCGTCAAGAATGGGCTGCCATTCCCCAAGAAACCTTCCAGCACCTGACTTGATGTATGCCTGCGAGAGTGGAAGCTGTCATCAAGTCTAATGATGGACCAGCAACATATTGAATTCTAGCCTTACCGTTGGGGGGCGCCACGAACTTATAAGACATTAGGCGTCCGGATACTTTTGATCACATAGTGTATTTTCTGGTGTCGCCCCCAGAGATCAGAGCAGTCCCGTAGCCGTGATCCATTTTACCACACAACATGTTCCCAGCCGAGACAGCTGTGTCTTCTGAAGTCGTTTTAAACTGCAACATCTGTCGCATAAGAATGCCTGCTATAAGCATAGACAGCATGGTGCAGACGCGTGGACCAGCATACCTATCGTCTTACGCTAAGCCAGCCTCGAACCCACACCCTACCACTTCTCTCCCTCTTCTTCGTCTTGTCTGTCGTAATTAAGTCTAATTTTCATACGATTTATATGTTATTTATTGCACAGGTATTGAGTGACAATGTACTGAGAATATTGTAAGGTGGATAGATTTTAAATGATTGTAAGCAGTAACAGTTTTTTCTTTTTGAGAAATGTGGCCCAGTGCATGCATATTTGTATTATGTGGAAAGTTTAGCTATTTCATAAGATTTTGAGGTGTTTAACTGCGGTACAGCTCTATGTCGTGTGATGAATTCAGCTATTTGCATTATTCATCTTTGTTGTAGAATTTCGGTGCTGTAGTGTATTTCACTTGTGGATCTCTTTTGTTGACAAGTCCTTTTTTTTTCGAAAGAATCTATCAAGCCTACCTTACAACAGTTCTTCTACAATGCTACTTGTTACCAGTCTGCTTCATTGAACGTATCGTTTTGTTATTAATCATGGAATGTGCGGCCTGTATTTGCGGTGGCCATTCTGTTTGTCTTTTACTGTTCAATTGATTGTGATACTTCAAATTTTCATCTAATTTTTCTAGCTAATGTTGCACTACACTAAGAAGGGAAGGCAGAAAGGTGGAAGGATATATTGAGGGGTCTCTACTTGAGGGCAATATTATGGAAATGGAAGAGGACGTGGATGAAGATGAAATAGGGGATATAATACTGTGTGAAGAGTATGACAGAGCACTGAAAGACCTAAGTCGAAACAAGGCCCCCGAAGTAGACAACATTCAATTAGAACTACTGACAGCCTTGGGAGAGCCAGCCATGGCAAAACTCTACCATCTGGTGAGTAGGATGTATGAGACAGGTGAAATACCCTCAGACTTTAAGAAGAATATAATAATTGCAGTCCCAAAGAAATCACGTGTTAACAAATACAAAAATTAGCCAACTATCAGTTTAATAAGTCACGGCTGCAAAATACTAACACTACAGACGAATGGAAAAACTGGTAGAAGGCGACCTGGGGGAAGATCACTTTGGATTCCGTAGAAATAATGGAACACGTAAGGCAATACTGACATCACGACTTATCTTAGAAGATGGATTAAGGAAAGACAAACCTACGTATGGATTAAGGAAAGACAAACATACGTTTCTAGCATTTATAGACTTAGAGAAAGCTTCTGACAATGTTGACTGGAATACTCTCTCTCAAATTCTGAAGGTGGCGGGTGTAAAATACAGGGAGAAAAAGGCTATTTACAATTTGTACAGAAACCAGATGGCGGTTATAAGAGTAGATGGGCATGAAAGGGAAATAGCGGTTGGGAAGGGAGTGAGACATGGTTGTAGCCTATCCCGGATGTTATTCAGTCTGTGCATTGAGCAAGCAGTGAAGCGAGCAGAAGAAAACTTTCGAGTAGTAATTAAAATCCATGGAGAAGAAATAAAAAGTTTGAGGTTCGCCGATGACATTGTAATTCTGTCAGAGGCAGCAAAGAACCTGGAAGAGCAGTTGAACGGAATGGACAGTGTCTTGAAAGGAGGATATAAGACGAACATCAACAAAAGCAAAACGAGGAGAATGGAATGTAGTCGAATTTAATTAGGTGATGCTGAGGGAATTACATTAGGAAATGAGACACTTAAATTAGTGTATGAGTTTTGCTATTTGGGAACAAAATAAGTGAAGTGTACAGAATATAAAATGCAGATGCCACTGGCAAAGAAAGCGTTTCTGAAGAAATGAAATTTAAGTGACAGGATGTCTTTTGTGGAAGTATTTGTATGGAGTGTAGCCATGTATGGAAGTGAAACATGGACGATAAATAGTTTAGGCAAGAAGAGAATAGAAGCTTTCAAAATGTGGTGCTACAGAAGAATGCTGAAGCCTAGATGGATGGATAGCGTAACTAATGATGAGGTAGTGAATAGAATTGGGGAGAAGAGGAATTTGTGACTCAACTTGACTAGAACAAGGGATTGGTTGGTAGGACATGTTATGAGGTATCAGAGGATCACCAATTTAGTACTGGAGGGCAGCGTGGAGAGTAAAAATTGTAGAGGGATACCAAGAGATGAATAAACTAAGCAGATTCAGAAGGATGTAGGTTGCAGTAGGTACTGGGATATGAAGAAGCTTGCACAGGATAGAGTAGCATGGAGAGGTGCATCTAACCAGTCTCTGAACTGAAGACCACAACACCAATGTTGCACTGCTCTGCTGACGAGCTAATTCTATTGTCTTTGATTAACTTTAATCAGCTGAAGGCCACACTCAAAATCCAAGACAAAAGGCCTAAAAAGAAAATTGAAATACCAGGTTCTTCTGGAGGTTTTCTAAAAATTCAATAAAAACAGGCTGAATGCTTTAGCAATTTAATTTTAATGCAACATGGCTGGAGGCCGCATATTAGGCAATAAAGGGTTCAAATGGCTCTGAGCACTATGGGACTCAACATCTGAGGTCATCAGTCCTCTAGAACTTAGAGCTACTTAAACCTAACTAACCTAAGGACATCACACACATCCATGCCTGAGGCAGGATTCGAACGTGCGACCGTAGCAGTCACGCGGTTCCAGACTGAAGTGCCTAGAACCGCACGGCCACTATTAGGCAATAAGAAGAGTTTCAATCAAAAGGTAGAAGGCCGTATCTTAAAACAAAAGCATAGCAATCTTATGCCTTAAGGGCAAGACAAGCACATTAATTTAAGAGACATTAAAACTCGGCTGAAGGCCACACATGAACCAAATAACTAAAATCCAAACAGGAAAATTACTACATAATACACAAGGAATGGCGATCAGAAGTTTCCAAGGGTCAACCTGGGATTGTAACACTAACGCCCATTTAGGTGAAACAGGCAGCCTGTCCAACGGCTTCTTAATCTGGAGGCCGGCCGGAGTGGCCGTGCGGTTCTAGGCGCTTCAGTTTGGAACCGCGTGACCGCTACGGTCGCAGGTTCGAATCCTGCCTCGGGCATGGATGTGTGTGATGTCCTTAGGTTAGTTAGGTTTAAGTAGTTCTAAGTTCTAGGGGACTGATGACCTCAGATGTTGAGTCCCATAGTGCTCAGAGCCATTTGAACCAACCATCTTAATCAGGAGGCAACCCAACCGACAGACAGCTGACGGACCAATCAATCAAATCAGTTCCACTCCACGTGAAACGTCCCCTTAGGAACAATTATCCACGACTGTGCTGATAAACCTCTTACACTATTTGCTTTTCAAACAGCTGAGCAAAACTGAACGTACTCAAACATTCACTAAAGTGACACACAATATTTTTAGCGCAACGCAATCTGACTATAAAGATCCCTGAAAAAGAATGGCCCTGAGTAACATTAAACTACACCTTTCAGAAATCACTTACCTCACAAAAATTTTCATTGCCCGAACTACTGCAATACAGCGAGCGCCACTACTGCCAGCTAAATAAAAGATTCAAACTACTGAAGGCACTAACTACTGATAGGGATAGTTAGCAAATGAAAGATTTTAATAGAGAACATACAATGTATTTACCTTAATAGTCATAATATATATATCAGTTCATGACAAATTACAAAACTCCGCCATCTCTCTCCCCACATCCACCACTGCTGGCGGCTCACCTCCAACTGCGCAACGCTACGCGCTGTTCACATCCAGCTGCCGCTGCCCAACACTACAATGGCAGACAACAATGCAAACTAGCCACAGACTGCACACAACACAGCCAGTGATTTTCATATAGAGCGCTACGTAACGTTGCCAATAAGAAAACATAAACAGCCTACTTACATAAAGAAAACATAAACAGCCTACTTACATAGCCCCCACGCTCCCCACAAAGAATTTTACAAATTTTTTTTTGGGCAGTGGCCAATACAGATTTGAAAAATTTTTTCATAATTACAGTAAGAAAGATATCAAATGTACACACTTATTAATACAATGTTGGTCAAAAGCTAAAATTTTCTCACAGTCCATAAAGATAGTCCTGATCATTCATCATAATAGTAATTACAGTTTTTGTTTTTCACAAAGTCTCATTAGTAAAAGAAATTGCACACAGAAGTAGTGGATTTCCATGCAGTCTTGAAGAAGTAGTGTTGTCCTTCCAACGGAAAGACAGTGTTGACTCTTGACATGCAGACAGGTAATGGGCCACAACAGAGCAAACCCACAGCAGAGTCAGTCGAAGTTTTGAAGAATATTGGTAGGTAGGTCATCACAGAGCACACCCACTGCAGTCCTGGTAGAGAGTATTGGTATTGGTGGGTCATCAGAGATGCAGACCCACTGTAGTCCTTGTAGAGATGACCAGCAGCCATCTGTTGTGACTGTGCGGGTGCACAATCACCAGTGAAGAGTGTTGCAGTTAATATAGCAAGTCCATAATCACCACTTGTGCACTCACAAAGTTTTTGGAATTGTCCTTAGAACCAGCAATGCTGTTATCCAGTCCCTTGCTGAATTATCAACACACATGTAAACACTAAGAGCCCCAACTTCTCACATATTGTCCATATACTATGACCAACAGAAACGTGTGCAGTGAAATGTAACTTACAAGTTACTTAATTTGATGAACTGGTGTCAATTACAATTTAATAACATAAAAATACAATAAGAAAGGTACAAAATACATCATTAAAGAACATAACAATACAGATAACATTTGTAGTAATACAGGCTTTACAAAAGAATAGAAATAGACATAGACATCAGTGTTACAGGAATTATGACATGAGTACATACATAAAAGATCAGAATAATTATTGAAACATCAACTTCACACATGAGCATTAAAACAAAACATAATAAATAATGTCTAAGCATATTTACAAGGTAAATAACATATTATTAATGCCAATTATATTTGAGGATAACAGTATTCCTCATCATAGTGAATGTAGCTTAATATTAAAAGAAGAAAAAATTCTATGAAACTACACAGAGACAGGAAGAATACAAATACACAAGGGTACACAAACACATAGTGGGATAACACAAAAGGAAAGGACAGGGTTTGTTTTCAGTGTAACATTTGGTACTGCAGTCCAACCCAAAACTTCATTCCATATATCGTCCCTCTTATTTCAACATTTGCTCCAGCCAAAAAAACATCCTATCCAAGCATGCTTTCTGTATTCTGTTGACATCCTCTTTCAAAAATAGGTTTTCTCCACTGTGCACTACTTTTTTGGCCAAACTATTTTCTTATAGCTTCTTGATGCATTTCGCCCAATTCATCATAGTTAGTGTCTTATATAGTCTACCCCCTCTTAAGCTAACTTAAATCTACTGAGCTGAGATGCTAAACTAAGGGACGAGGCAATGCAGCAGCATAAAACAATTAACACAAACATCAAGGACAAAAATTTTAAATAGGCAAAGCAATTGCAGTACTACAACTAATATAAGGCACTGTGCAGGAAACAAGAAAAATAAGTTAGTAGTAAAACTGGCTTAGAAGAGTAACACAATTTAAAATTCAGTAGCACTATGCCTGGCAAACAGCAGCAGCAACTTATATTACCAAGTAGCTGAAAAGAAATTTAAATATGCAGTTATTGTTATCAGTCCCTTCTTATTGTTCTTTCCATTCCAAAAGCTCCTTTCTCGAAGAGTGTGGATCATAAAATAATTATTTAATAGATCTGTTGACAGAAAGTGTTCACATTAGCAAATGCATCTAAGTTTATTTTATAAAACTAATGCTGCAACACAGCTGGAAACCAGATATTAAATGAAATAAGCAACTATGTACAAAGTAAAGCATAAGAACATCATTCAGTAGTCATGAGGCATTTCATAAGTTAGTAGAAAAATCTCTCAACTAGAGAGACAGTAGTATTAATCAGGTGTATAGACTTAAAATATTTCTCGTCATTTCATTAGGCATTTCAGTAAATATCATAAATTAAGAGCTCCACAGTGTAATCATATGTTTTCAAGTTCGACCATGTCGTTTTTGCGATGCTTTCTACAAAGGAACGTCAATAGCGAAGTTAATGGCCTCTTTTTCTCTCCACCTAATGGCTTTCTTTTGTCAGACGACTACCTCTCAGCTGGGCGCCCAAAACGCATTACGTGCAGATGGTCACTTACCTTTCTTACTGAAATATTTACGACAGCAGTTTCCGTTACAGTGACAGTCTCAGATAAAAATATTTCACAGGTCAAGAATTTGCATTGCAAATGTGTAGAAGCAAAATCTTACAGCATAATACACATCGTCATCGTAAAAATGTCATAACATCTCAGTCAATTCTCAAAATCGTCGTAGCTTCCTCCAATAATTTCAAAACCTGAAAAAAATTCTCTGCTCATGTCAAAAGTGTCATCTACCTCAAACGTACTTTAAAAATCATGATCCCATACCAAATACATCATTCAAAGCTCTCATAGTATCACAATGGTTCCAAAAAAAACATCAACAGTTCACAAAGTACAGACAAAATACAATTTCATAAGTGTGAAGTTACCCAACTGTGTAATTGCGTAAACATGTGTCACTGATTTAAAAAAAAATTTATCTCTCAGTTAAATGATCAGATAGCTGTGTAATTTATGTATTAGAGAAATATGGTACCGATGTGTAAAGTTGTATAAGCAAATACCATATTAGCTAGGGCTCCTTGTGCTTGCCAAACACATGGTACACAAAGTAAGCGTGTACCCCCCTGAGGATTATTGTAATTATACCCTCAGGTGTTACAGATTACAGCAATGGAATGAAATGTATCACAAAAAACTTTCTTTGTAATTCAAAAATCTTTAAAAATAAATTGTTTAAGTACAAAGTTAAGCACTCAAATGCGTGTCCTGTAGCGCTAAATGTTCATCTTGTTGTAAGATAATCTCTGTGGAAGTGTCGTAGTTATTGTCCTCTAAAAGCTAAGTTCTGCAGAAGTCAATGTACTTACCTCATGATAAACAAAAGTGAAATGCTTTGCGTATAGATATCTTAGTTATTACGCTTATTGTTGTGATGATGAAAGTACTGTGCTGTAACGTATTGTTGTGCTACAGAAAAGGCTGTCTCCTTGTAGCTATACCACAAAAGTTACTACTAAAACATGTTTTACTTTCCAGAATAATACAGAAAAACTGCGCAGATATAAAACAGAAACACCGCAAAAGCAACATTGTAAATTGTCACTCGTTAGTAGTGTCGTGATAAAATCGTGTATCTGTCACATAAACTAACTACTGTCTCATCTGGTATCTCACAGAAAGTACTTCAAATCCAGAATCCACTCTCAAGCAAACCAAAATGTTGCATGAAAATCTCTTTAGCAGTGCCGGTATATGTTCCAAGTATGTGAGCCTCATAGTCGTTACGCGATCGTGCAACTAACAAGCAAGAATGTACACACACAGTAACACTGTGTCCTCTGTTCACTATCACAATGCGGTGGTAATTACTGTCTAAATATGTACCCTAGGTTCTAGACTGGATAGTTCACTTCAAAACATAGTTGCATGATAACAGTTTCTAAGTGTGACAATGCATACTAGAAGTGTGAAGCGAAACGTTTTATGGCAAAGACAAAGTTAAAAAGCAGATTATTTTTCAATAAACGGTTTTACATGTGAAATGTGGTGTAAACCTTTACTCTTCCTAGTACGCAGAGTTTCAACTTCAAAGCAATTATCATGTTGTATACGTCGGTAAGGAATGCTAAAATTTTTCTCAAGGTTAGCGTCTATGTTATTTTTCTCTGAGCCAGCTGGCGCATGCGGCAGCCTGCGGTGCGAGTCATTGTCTGTTCCTTTGTTGGCGCGCGTCGTTACTGGGATTAGGAGGCCTAACTTCCACAAATTCATCGTGACGAGAGGGCCCAGCTCTGTTTAAAGCTCGCCAGTTCTGATGCAATTCAGGTCTGTCGTTACGATCATATCGTCTGTCGTCATGTCGGTAGATTCCATAGTTTCTTTCTTGTCGGTCACGTGGTGGAGAATTTCTCCCTGAATCGTAACTGCGCGCTGGACCGTTGCGTCTGAAGTTATTCTGTCTCCCGTGATAATAATAGTTCTGGTTGCCAAATTGTCTGTTTCTATGATTGTCTCTCTCATATTCATTACTACGGAAATGCGATCTTTCTCTGTAACTATTACTCTGCCAGTGGTTGTCATACGGGTGGTGTCTCTTTTGGTCACGATTTACGTTGTAAGAATAGGCTTGTCGTGCCAATTATTGTTTCTGTCGTCACGAAATTGTGACGGATGTGACCTGTAGTGATTGTTTTCCTGTTTTCGCATCCCGCGACTGTCTGTGTCAATTTCTAATTCTTGTAAGAGTCCCTGAAAAGCTTCAGTGTCGTCTTTGCAACGTCCTGCCAAAATAATATGCCGTAAATGTTCAGGTAATTTGATTAAGCAAATGCGGATGAGTTCTGAGGGGCTGTATGGGCTTGACAGGTACTGATTCTTGTGCAACATGTCTTCAAAATATTTGACAAGACTGGAAAATTCAGATTGTTCAAAGTGTTTCATCATCATGATGCTATGTTTTACTCGGTCTTGTGTAGCTTGTGACTAATATGCTGAGAGGAATGCATGGTAAAATTCTCCTTCACTGTGACAATCGTGAATGACCGATCGCATTCTTACAGCTGGTTCATTCTCCAAGTAGCCACACATAAATTCTAACCTGTGCTCCAATGACCAGTTGGGAGGAAAACAATGAGAGAACTGATGGAGCCACGCTTATGGATGAATGTCGTTGGCAGAATTCTTAAACGTTTTGAATTTACGTGTAGTAATGAACAGCTTATAGTCAAAATCACCGTGTCGGCGAGTAGCATGTCGGTCATTGTTACGTCGTGTCAGCGGTTCCATCTCAAAATTCGGTGCACATTGCCAATTTCTTTCATAACTTCCGAAATGCCCTGTGCTATTATTTTGTGGCTGTTCCGTATTTCTATGTCCCTCTTCCCGTATTGGAGTGCGAGTGTCCTCTGAAATACGTAATTCTTGTATTACCTGTGTCAGCTGATCTTGTACTTCCCGGATTTCTCTTTGGTGTTGCGTATTAATTTCATTCAGATTTTGTTTCAGTTTCCTAATTTGTTCGCACTCTTCTGTGTCATTATAGACTACCGGTTTTGTGTCATTCAGATTAACATCTACCTTCGTAGATAAGTTAGTGACCTGATCCGAAAGTTCGGCTACTTTCTCTGATAATGAACTAATTTCCTCCATGTGTCTTTCTGAACCAAATTTTCAGAGTATCTACTGTGTCCTTTAACTTTTCCTGAGTTGTTGCAAGTTGCGTAACCGAATCGGTAGATGCAACTGAGTCCATTTTAGCTTGCAAGCTCTCATGATTTTCATGAACAATAGTTTGCAGTTCTTTTATGGCTGCTTCGTGATTCTGTAATGCATTTTCATGACGCGAAAAAATAGGTTGGAAATGCTCACAAATTTGTGTTTTTACGTCATTACAGACTTTTTGACATTTCGATTCAATGTTATGTAACTCAGTAGTTAAATCTTCACGTGTTTGTTCAAGTGTGGTGTCTAATTTCCGAAGATTTTGTTCCATTGTCTCTAACTGTTGCTGTGTTTGTCTCTGGTGTTGTTCCATTGTGTCTAACTTTTGAAGCTTTTGCTGTGTTTGTCTCTGATTTTGTTCCATTGTGTCTAACTTTTGAAGCTTTTGCTGTGTTTGTCTCTGATTTTGTTCCATTTGTTGCATTAGTTGTAATAACAATGCATTAGTGTCTGGAATCTGTTCCTCTACGCTTTTCGGCAGTGCATTTGCACCGGCAACATTCACATTTTGACAAGCTGAAAATGTGTCTTGACTTATTTGAGAAAACAGTGAGGACGCAAAACCTGAATCTGCAGTATTTGCAATATTGTGTTCTGTCATTTCGGATTCCTAAGGCGAGCTGTTGCCGACCGATCGATCGATAATGCTTCACTGTTCACTAATTGTTTCACTGCCTACGCCATTGTTTGCCGCCCGCTCCATTTCCCTATGCACAATTACCAAATTACTACTTGGAATGTCTGTTAATTCACTACACAGTGGTGCTGATAAGCTACGCTCGTCGTCACTATTATTTCTCAGTTTACTTTGGAGCCTAGTGTTACGTTTTTCACACGCCATTATTGTGACAATATTTCACACGATAACACAGAAAAACACAATTTGAAGAGCAATAATAAGATAACACATTAACATAGAAATGGAAATAATGTCTACTTAAATACTTGGTGCAAATCTACATGCATGTCACAACTGTTTTACTGTACAACAATGAAAGACTGCAACTACAAAGGAGATTCTCTCTACAATTACGCGCTAGCAATAAACAAAATTTACGCTAATTACACAAACTACAAGGAAAAAATCAGAAGATTTCAGTGAGGTATCCTCGGCTAAGGGTCGCCATATGAAACGTCCCCTTAGGAACAATTATACACGACTGTGCTGATAAACCTCTTACACTATTTGCTTTTCAAACAGCTGAGCAAAACTGAACGTACTCAAACATTCACTAAAGTGACACACAATATTTTTAGCGCAGCGCAATCTGACTATCAAAGATCCCTGTAAAGAATGGCCCTGAGTAACATTAAACTACACCTTTCAGAAATCACTTACCTCACAAAAATCTTCATTACTCGAACTACTACAATACAGCGAGCGCCACTACTGCCAGCTAAATAAAAGATTCAAACTACTGATAGGGATAGTTAGCAAATGAAAGATTTTAATAGAGAACAAACAATGTATTTACCTTAGTAGTCATAATATATATATCAGTTCATGACAAATTACAAAACTCCGCCATCTCTCTCCCCACATCCACCACTGCTGGCGGCTCACCTCCAACTGCGCAACGCTACGCGCTGTTCACATCCAGCTGCCGCTGCCCAACACTACAATGGCAGACAACAATGCAAACTAGCCACAGACTGCACACAACACAGCCAGTGATTTTCATATAGAGCGCTACGTAACGTTGCCAATAAGAAAACATAAACAGCTTACTTACATAAAGAAAACATGAACAGCCTACTTACAATGTGCTTAAGCCAATTGTAACCTAAGCGAGGTCTTACTGTACTGCAGTGGGCTGACTTATTAGTTTTTTTTTTTTTTTGCCCAAATACTTTATCACAGAATTAAGTATTCTGTCATGTTGTTCAAATATTTCAAATGGCTCTGAGCACTATGGGACTCAACATCTTAGGTCATAACGCCCCTAGAACTTAGAACTACTTAAACCTAACTAACCTAAGGACATCACACACACCCATGCCCGAGGCAGGATTCGAACCTGCGACCGTAGCAGTCCCGCGGTTCCGGACTGCAGCGCCAGAACCGCACAGCCACCGCGGCCGGCTGTCATGTTGTTGATGCGTTTTATATTTTTCTATTAGTCCACTTTGTAGCAAGGAGATTAGTATTTGCCAGACAATACAAACAACAACATACACTCCTGGAAATGGAAAAAAGAACACATGGACACTGGTGTGTCAGACCCACAATACTTGCTCCGGACACTGCGAGAGGGCTGTACAAGCAATGATCACACACACGGCACAGCGGACACACCAGGAACCGCGGTGTTGGCCTTCGAATGGCGCTAGCTGCGCAGCATTTGTGCACCGCCGCCGTCAGTGTCAGCCAGTTTGCCGTGGCATACGGAGCTCCATCGCAGTCTTTAACACTGGTAGCATGCCGCGACAGCGTGGACGTGAACCGTATGTACAGTTGACGGACTTTGAGCGAGGGCGTATAGTGGGCATGCGGGAGGCCGGGTGGACGTACCGCCGAATTGCTCAACACGTGGGGCGTGAGGTCTCCACAGTACATCGATGTTGTCGCCAGTGGTCGTGGAAGGTGCACGTGCCCGTCGACCTGGGACCGGACCGCAGCGACGCACGGATGCACGCCAAGACCGTAGGATCCTACGCAGTGCCGTAGGGGACCGCACCGCCACTTCCCTTCAAATTATGGACACTGTTGCTCCTTGGGTATCGGCGAGGACCATTCGCAACCGTCTCCATGAAGCTGGGCTACGGTCCCGCACACCGTTAGGCCGTCTTCCGCTCACGCCCCAACATCGTGCAGCCCGCCTCCAGTGGTGTCGCGACAGGCGTGAATGGAAGGACGAATGGAGACGTGTCGTCTTCAGCGATGAGAGTCGCTTCTGCCTTGGTGCCAATGATGGTCGTATGCGTGTTTGGCGCCGTGCAGGTGAGCGCCACTATCAGGACTGCATACGACCGAGGCACACAGGGCCAACACCCGGCATCATGGTGTGGAGAGCGATCTCCTACACTGGCCGTACACCACTGGTGATCGTCGAGGGGACACTGAATAGTGCACGGTACATCCAAACCGTCATCGAACCCATCGTTCTACCATTCCTAGACCGGCAAGGGAACTTGCTGTTCCAACAGGACAATGCACGTCCGCATGTATCCCGTGCCTCCCAACGTGCTCTAGAAGGTGTAAGTCAACTACCCTGGCCAGCAAGAGCTCCGGATCTGTCCTCCATTGAGCATGTTTGGGACTGGATGAAGCGTCGTCTCACGCGGTCTGCACGTCCAGCACGAACGCTGGTCCAACTGAGGCGCCAGGTGGAAATGGCATGGCAAGCCGTTCCACAGGACTACATCCAGCATCTCTACGATCGTCTCCATGGGAGAATAGCAGCCTGCATTGCTGCGAAAGGTGGATATACACTGTACTAGTGCCGACATTGTGCATGCTCTGTTGCCTGTGTCTATGTGCCTGTGGTTCTGTCAGTGTGATCATGTGATGTATCTGACCCCAGGAATGTGTCAATAAAGTTTCCCCTTCCTGGGACAATGAATTCACGGTGTTCTTATTTCAATTTCCAGGAGTGTATTTCTAGAGGTGCCTGTAAACCATTAAAGGATCAGTGCTATTTCAGTTCGACCAGCATCTACTTCTGATTCTGAGTTTAGTACTGCTACACTAAATTAATAATAGATTGTTTTCCTCAACCTGACCGAACCCATAATACACTCATGCTCATAAGTTAAGGATAAGTGCAGAATGTGGTGCCACACAATGTGGAACTACACAAAACTGGCGCAAATAGCATAGGCACACAGGGAACACATAGGTCACAGATCTGTAAGTCCACGGTATTGGTGATAACTAGAAAAAACCGTCCCGAAACACATGTACTACAAAGCGCCACTGTTTCCTGTGCATGTAACCCGACA
Organism: Schistocerca cancellata; assembly: GCF_023864275.1. Lineage (NCBI taxonomy): Eukaryota > Metazoa > Arthropoda > Insecta > Orthoptera > Acrididae > Schistocerca > Schistocerca cancellata. Next base: position 52,030,252 of record NC_064637.1, on the reverse strand, counting down.
TCAATATGGCATATGACCACCATGCACACGTACATACGCCGCACAACGGGTTGGCGTACTCTGGATCAGGTGGTCGAGCAGCTGCTGGGATATAGCCTCCCATTCTTGCACCAGTGCCTGTCTGACCTCCTGAAGTGTCGTAGGGGTTTGAAGACGTGCAGCGATAAGTCGACCGAAAGCGTCCCAGACGTGCTCGATGGGGTTTAGGTCTGGAGAACAGGCAGGCCACTCCATTTGCCTGATATCTTCTGTTCCAAGGTACGATGGCAGCTCGGTGGGGCCGTGCGTTATCATCAATCAGAAGGAAGGTGGGACCCACTGCACCCCTGAAAAGGCGGACATTCTGGTGCAAAATGACGTCCTGATACACCTGACCTGTTACAGTACCTCTGTGAAGGACATGCAGAGGTGTACGTGCACCAATCATAATCCCACTCCACACCATCAAACCACGACCTCCATACAGGTCCCTTTCAAGGACATTAATGAGTTGGTATCTGGTTTCTGGTTCACGCCATATGGAAACCCGGCGAGAATCACTGTTCAGACTCCACCTAGACTCGTCCGTGAACACAACCTGGTCCAATGACCATGCACTGTGTTCTTGACATAAGGCTTTACGGGCTCTCCTGTGACCAGGGGTCAGTGGAATGCACCTTGCAGGTCTCTGCACGAATAAACCATGTATGTTCAGTCGTCTGTAGACTGTGTGTCTGGAGACAACTGTTCCATTGGCTTCGGTAAGGTCCCGAGCAAGGCTACCTGCAGTACTCCCTGGGCGTCTGCGGGCACTGATGCTGAGATATCGGGCTTCTTGTGGTGTTGTGCACTGTGGAAGTCCCGTGCTGTAGCGCCTGGACACGTTTCCTGTCTGCTTAATCTTGAGATCACACTTTGTGGCACACGGAGGGCCCGTGCTACGACCTGCGGTTTTTGACCAGCCTCCAGTCGCCCTAGTATTCTATCCCTCATAACGTCATCAATATGTGTTCTTTGAGCCATTTTCAACACACAGTCACCATTAGCACGTCTGGAAACGTCTGCACACTTACTCACTGCACCGTACTCTGACATGCACCAACACACCTCTGCGTATGTGGACTGCTGCCAGCGCCACCGTGCGACGACCGCAGGTCAAATGCACCGCATGGTCATACCCCGAGGTGATTTAAATCCTCAAACGACCTACCGGGGCTTTGTTTCACCATGTATCAGCATCATCCTTAATTTATGAGCCAGAGTGTAGTTCATTCGTCTTTTGTGAAGCAATCTAGTACGATTTTAACTTCGTTTAGTTTAAGATCTGATTTTATGGACTATGATAATATCAATTACTGAGGAACTTATTGTATTTCTCTACAAACTATGAAAAGTTAATATATTACTATTTTCTTAACTCATGAAATTTGATAAACCTGACTGCATGTAAGTCCCCTTCCACATGCACGAAATGAAATATTGTAACAGAGTCTCCCATTAGTAATAAGGCTCCTGTTAGGGCAAACCACCTTTCCGGGAAGTGATTGATAGGCTTTTGTAAACAATGTGAGTTACCATTCCTCCACAAGGGGGCACGAATGGGCGGCAGCCAGTCAAGGTGTATTTAAAGAAGGGGTTTGAATAATTTATGTAAAAGGGCCCAGTCAGATCTCGACATGTTTTCTACCTGAGCAACTTTGGCTGCGTCTACGTGACACAACGTGAATGCCTTTCAGAACCGAGGCAAGCTCTGTCCAGTTAAAGCTGCTGACAAGAGACCCCTAGAGCCTCGTTCTGAAATTGCTGCCGAATTCTCGCCATCGGTTTTAGCCAATAGCTCGCGTGGGATACAGGTCACGTGTGTGGACGCTGGAGCGTTCTGCAGTGCAGAACACAGTGGTTTCTCTCTCTGCTGATCCAGACCTCGAGCAGAACACATGTGTTTCTAGGGAGGCAGAGCGTGTGGCTCTGCATTCCTTGCCCAGCCAGCAACATAACATGAACCACCCCCCCCCCTTCCGTTGGCCAATTTAGTTCTTCGCCCTCCTAAACCTGGTAACTTCTCCGTAGGCGGACCCCTTGTATACCGCACACTGAAATATATCCTCCTCTAGAATTAAATTTTCACTCTACAGCGGAGTGTGCGCTGATATGAAACTTCCTGGCAGATTTAAACTGTGTGCCGGACCGAGACTCGAACTCGGGACCTTTGCCTTTCGCGGGCAAGTGCTCGAGTCTCGGTCCGGCACACAGTTTTAATCTGCCAGGAAGTTTCTATCAGCGCACACTCAAGTGTAGAGTGAAAATTTCATGCTAGAAACATCCCCCAGGCCGTGGCTAAGCCATATCTCCGCAATATCCTTTCTTTCAGGAGTGCTAAAGATGAAATGGGACATATGATTTTGCGTGAAGAGTTTGACAGAGCACTGAAAGACCTAAGTCAAAACAAGGCCCCCGGAGTAAACAACATTCCATTAGAACTACTGGCAGCCTTGGGAGAGCCAGTCCTGACAAAACTCTACCATGTGGTGAACAAGATGTATGAGACAGGCGAAATACCCTCAGACTTCAAGAAGAATATAATAATCCCAATCCCAAAGAAAGCAGGTGTTGACAGATGTGAAAATTATCGAACTATCAGTTTAATAAGTCACAGCTGCAAAATGATAACGCGAATTCTTTACAGGCGAATGGAAAAAACTGATAGAAGCCGACCTTGGGGAAGATCACTTTGGATTCCGTAGAAATGTTGGAACACAAGAGGCAATACTGACCTAACGACTTATCTTAGAAGAAAGATTAAGGAAAGGCAAACCTACGTTTCTAGCATTTGTAGACTTAGAGAAAGCTTTTGACAATGTTGATTGGAATACTCTCTTTCAAATTCTGAAGGTGGCAGGAGTAAAATACAGGGAGCTAAAGGCTATTTACAATTTGTACAGAAAGCAGATGACAGTCGTACGACACGAGGGGTATGAAAGGGAAACAGTGGTTGGGAGGGGAGTAAGACAGGGTTGTAGCCTCTCCCCGATGTTATTCAATCTGTATATTGAGCAAGCAATTAAGGAAACAAAAGAAAAGTTCCGAGTAGGTATTAAAATGCATGGAGAAGAAATAAAAACTTTGAGGTTCGCCGATGACATTGTAATTCTGTCAGAGACAGCAAAGGACTTGGAAGACCAGTTGAACGCAGTGGACAGTGTCTTGAAAGAAGGGTATAAGATGAACATCAATAAAAGCGAGACGAGGATAATGGAATGTAGTCGAATTAAGTCGGCTGATGCTGAGGGAATTAGATTAGGAAATGAGACACTTGAAGTTGTAAAGGGATTTTGCTATTTGGGGAGCAAAATAACTGATGATGGTCGAAGTAGAGAAGATACAAAATGTAGACTGGCAATGGCAAGGAAAGCGTTTCTGAAGAAGAAAAATTTGTTAACATCGAGTATAGATTTAAGTGTCAGGAAGTCGTTTCTAAAAGCATTTGTATGGAGTGTAGCCATGTATGGAAGTGAAACATGGACGATAAATACCTTAGACAAGAAGAGAATAGAAGCTTTCGAAATGTGGTGCTACAGAAGGATGCTGAAGATTAGATGGGTAGATCACATAACTAATGAGGAGGTATTGAATAGAATTGGGGAGAAGAGGGGTTTGTGGCACAACTTGACTAGAAGAAGGGATCGGTTGGTAGGACATGTTCTGAGGCATCAAGGGATCACAAATTTAGCATTGGAGGGCAGTGTGGAGGGTAAAAATCGTAGAGGGAGACCAAGAGATGGATACACTAAGCAGATTCAGAAGGATGTAGATTGCAGTAGGTACTGGGAGATGTAGAAGCTCGCACAGGATAGGGTAGCATGGAGAGCTGCATCAAACCAGTCTCAGGACTGAAGACCAGAACAACAACAACAGTTTTTCAAGGTTCGCAAGAGAGTTTCTGTGAAGTTTGGAAGGCAGGAGACGAGGTACTGGCGGAATTAAAGCTGTGAGGACGGGGCGTGAATCGTGCTTGGGTAGCTCAGTCGGTAGAGCACTTGCCCGCCAAAGGCAAAGGTCACGAGTTCGAGTCTCGGTCCGGCACACAGTTTTAATCTGCCAGGAAGTTTTATATCCTCCTTATTACACGCAATTTCCTGTTCCGTCATCTCACAGGCCCTGACACACTCGACCTCGCATCCAGAAGTCTTTTGACACTGTACCACACAAGCAACTTGTAGTGAATTGTGTGCTTGTGGAATAGCCTCTCTTTATGTAACTGGATTCGTGATTTCTTGTCAGAGAGGTCACAGTTCGTAGTAACTGACGGAAAGTCATCGTGTAAAACAGAAGTGAATCCTGGCGTTTCCCAAGGTAGTGTTGTATGGTTCAAATGGCTCTGAGCACTATGGGACTTAACATCTATGGTCATCAGTCCCCTAGAACTTAGAACTACTTAAACCTAACTAACCTAAGGACAGCACACAACACCCAGCCATCACGAGGCAGAGAAAATCCCTGACCCCGCCGGGAATCGAACCCGGGAACACGGGCGTGGGAAGCGAGAACGCTACCGCACGACCACGAGATGCGGGCGTAGTGTTGTAGGACCTTTGCTGTTCCGTATCTACATAAACGATTTAGGAGACAATCTGAGCAGTCGTCTCAGGTTGTTTCCAAATGACGCTGTCGTTTATCGACTAGTAAAGTCATTAGAAGATCAAAACTAATTGGAAATGGATTTAGAACAGATATCTGTATGGTGCAAAAATTGGCAATTGACCGTAATTAATGAAAAGTGTGAGGTCATCCAAATGAGTGTTAAGAGGAATCCGATAAACTTCGGGTACACAATAAATCACTCACATCTAAAGACCGTAAATTCAACTAAATACCTAGGAATTACAATTACGAATGGCTTAAAACTGGAAAGAGCACGTAGAAAGTTCTGAATGGGGGGCTGCATATGGTTACCAACTTGTGTAGCGACCGTAAACCATAAAATTACCAAATAAGCAGCAACATGTTTGACGTCTGTTTAAGACAGTGTTATTACTCAGGGAACATACACGTTGAAAGCACCGATGATGGCTGTTAATCAGTCGAAGTCGATATGCAAAATTAAATAAAGAAAACATGATCTTGCGACTGGTTGCTGCTTATTTGGTAATTTCACGTAGGAAGTGTTATGGGGAAGACAAACCTAAGTCTGCGTTTTATTGCCAGGGCAAGTAGAAAATGTAGCGGATATACTAGAGAGACTGCCTACACTAGTCTTTTCCGTATTCTTTTAGAATACTGCTGCGCGGTGTAGGATCCTTACCAGATAGGATTAACGGACTACATCGATAAATTCCAAAGAATTTTTTTTATTACCAAGAAATTGGGGAGAGAGTGCCAATAAAATGGTACAGGATTTGGGGTGGATATCTCTAAAACATAGGCGTTTTTCGTGGCGACGGAATCTTGTCACGAAATTTCAATCAACAACTTTCTCCTCCGAATGTGAAAATATTTAGCTGGCGCTGACTTGAATAGGAAGAAACGGTCATCACAATAAAATAAGGGAAATCAGAGCTAGCGCGGAAAGAGGTAGGTGTTCGTTTCTTTCCGCGCGCTGTACGAGATTGGTACAACAGATAATGTGATTTGCAAAGTATCCATGTAGATGTAGGTATTACACTCCTGGAAATGGAAAAAAAGAACACATTGACACCGGTGTGTCAGACCCACCATACTTGCTCCGGACACTGCGAGAGGGCTGTACAAGCAATGATCACACGCACGGCACAGCGGACACACCAGGAACCGCGGTGTTGGCCGTCGAATGGCGCTAGCTGCGCAGCATTTGTGCACCGCCGCCGTCAGTGTCAGCCAGTTTGCCGTGGCATACGGAGCTCCATCGCAGTCTTTAACACTGGTAGCATGCCGCGACAGCGTGGACGTGAACCGTATGTGCAGCTGACGGCCTTTGAGCGAGGGCGTATAGTGGGCATGCGGGAGGCCGGGTGGACGTACCGCCGAATTGCTCAACACGTGGGGCGTGAGGTCTCCACAGTACATCGATGTTGTCGCCAGTGGTCGGCGGAAGGTGCACGTGCCCGTCGACCTGGGACCGGACCGCAGCGACGCACGGATGCACGCCAAGACCGTAGGATCCTACGCAGTGCCGTAGGGGACCGCACCGCCACTTCCCAGCAAATTATGGACACTGTTGCTCCTGGGGTATCGGCGAGGACCATTCGCAACCGTCTCCATGAAGCTGGCCTACGGTCCCGCACACCGTTAGGCCGTCTTCCGCTCACGCCCCAACATCGTGCAGCCCGCCTCCAGTGGTGTCGCGACAGGCGTGAATGGAGGGACGAATGGAGACGTGTCGTCTTCAGCGATGAGAGTCGCTTCTGTCTTGGTGCCAATGATGGTCGTATGCGTGTTTGGCGCCGTGCAGGTGAGCGCCACTATCAGGACTGCATACGACCGAGGCACACAGGGCCAACACCCGGCATCATGGTGTGGGGAGCGATCTCCTACACTGACCGTACACCACTGGTGATCGTCGAGGGGACACTGAATAGTGCACGGTACATCCAAACCGTCATCGAACCCATCGTTCTACCATTCCTAGACCGGCAAGGGAACTTGCTGTTCCAACAGGACAATGCACGTCCGCATGTATCCCGTGCCACCCAACGTGCTCTAGAAGGTGTAAGTCAACTACCCTGGCCAGCAAGATCTCCGGATCTGTCCCCCATTGAGCATGTTTGGGACTGGATGAAGCATCGTCTCACGCGATCTGCACGTCCAGCACGAACGCTGGTCCAAATGAGGCGCCAGGTGGAAATGGCGTGGCAAGCCGTTCCACAGGACTACATCCAGCATCTCTACGATCGTCTCCATGGGAGAATAGCAGCCTGCATTGCTGCGAAAGGTGGATATACACTGTACTAGTGCCGACATTGTGCATGCTCTGTTGCCTGTGTCTATGTGCCTGTGGTTCTGTCAGTGTGATCATGTGATGTATCTGACCCCAGGAATGTGTCAATAAAGTTTCCCCTTCCTCGGACAATAAATTCACGGTGTTCTTATTTCAATTTCCAGGAGTGTAGATGTACATTGTCGTCGTAAGCTGGATGCAACAACCTTTTTTCTCTCCCTGTACATGTACAATCCTATAGATTTCAAAATTCGTTGTTTCTTTTTTTTTTAATTACAGATACGACTTCAGACTGCGTGACTTTCATCATGGACACGCCTCATTTCGGGCAGACGAACTTAAAGTCGTCAGTATTGGAGCTTAATGATGACAGAATTTCTTGTAAAAAATCAGAAAATGTTTTCCAAGAATCGACATATAACGCGAAAACACATACAGGGTGTTACAAAAAAGTACGACCAAACTTTCAGAAAACATTCCTCACACACAAATAAAGAAAAGATGATATGTGGACATGTGTCCGGAACGCTTAATTTCCATGTTAGAGCTCATTTTAGTTTCATCAGTATGTACTGTACTTCCTCGATTCACCGCCAGTTGGCCCAATTGAAGGAAGGTAATGTTGACTTCGGTGCTTGTGTTGACATGCGACTCATTGCTCTACAGTACTAGCATCAAGCACATCAGTACGTAGCATCAACAGGTTAGTGTTCATCACGAACGTCAGTGCAATGTTTACAAATGCGGAGTTGGCAGATGCCCATTTGGTGTATGGATTAGCACGGGGCAATAGCCGTGGCGCAGTACGTTTGTATCGAGACAGATTTCCAGAACGAAGGTGTCCCGACAGTAAGACGTTCGAAGCAATTGATCGGCGTCTTAGGGAGCACGGAACATTCCAGCCTATGACTCGTGACTGGGGAAGACCTAGAACGACGAGGACACCTGCAATGGACGAGGCAATTCTTCGTGCTGTTGACGATAACCCTATTGTCAGCGTGAGAGAAGTTGCTGCTGTACAAGGTAACGTTGACCACGTCACTGTATGGAGAGTGCTAGGGGAGAACCAGTTGTTTCCGTACCATCTACAGCGTGTGCAGGCACTATCAGCAGCTGATTGGCCTCCACGGGTACACTTCTGCGAATGGTTCATCCAACAATGTGTCAATATGCATTTCAGTGCAAATGTTCTCTTTACGGATGAGGTTTCATTCCAACGTGATCAAATTGTAAATTTTCACAATCAACATGTGTGGCCTGACGAGAATCCGCACGCAATCGTGCAATCACGTCATCAACACAGATTTTCTGTGAACGTTTGAGCAGGCATTGTTGGTGGTGTCTCGATTGGGCCCCATATTCTTCCACCTACGCTCAATGGAGCACGTTATCATGATTTCATACGGGATACTCTACCTGTGCTGCTAGAACATGTGCCTTTACAAGTACGACGACATGTGGTTCATGCACGATGGAGCTCCTGCACATTTCAGTCGAAGTGTTCGTACGCTTCTCAACAACAGATTCGGTAGAGGCGGACCAATTCCATGGCCTCCACGCTCTCCTGACCTCAACCCTCTTGACTTTCATTTATGGGGGCATTTGAAAGCTCTTGTCTACGCAACCCCGGTACGAAATGTAGAGACTCTTCGTGCTCGTATTGTGGACGGCGGTGATACAAAACGCCATTCTCCAGGGCGGCATCAGCGCAACAGGGATTCCATGCGACGGAGGGTGGATGCATGTATCCTCGCTAACGGAGGACATTTTGGATATTTCCCGTAACAAAGTGTTTGAAGTCACGCTGGTACGTTCTGTTGCTGTGTGTTTCCATTCCATGATTAATGTGATTTGAAGAGAAGTAATAAAATGAGCTCTAACATGGAAAGTAATCGTTTCCGGACATATGTCCACATAATATATTTTCTTTGTTTGTGTGTGAGGAATGTTTCCTGAAAGTTTGGCCGTACCTTTTTGTAACTCCCTGTATACATTGATTGCTTCAGTAGTGTTTCCTAATCAAAAAATGGTAAAGGTGGCGTATTTTATAGGCTGATTGAGGGGAATGTACACTTAAGATAGCTAGTTTTTCGCGCATCTCAAAGTTTGTGACATCATATCTTCCAAACTAAGTGTCATACAATGACATAATTTTGCTAGTTTATTTAGTGGTATACGTACTAGGATACTCTCCTTATAATGTGCTCGAAATACAGTTAGCAATAAAAAAAACTGAACTCCTTTCGAACAGGCCGTGAAGCTCCAACGATACCGACCGGCCGCCGTGTCATCCTCATCCACATGCGTCACTGGATGCGCATATGGCGGTGCATGTGGTCAACACACCGCTCTCCCGGCTGTATGTCAGTTTCCGCGACCGGAGCCGCCACTTCTCAGTCAAGTAGCTCCTCAGTTTGCCTCACAAGGGCTGAGTGCACCCCGCTTGCCAACAGCGCTCGGCAGGTCGGATGGTCATCCATCCAAGTGCTAGCCAAGCCCGACAGCGCTTAATTTCGGTGGTCTGATGGGAACGGGTGTGACCACTGCGGCAAGGCCGTTGGCCCGTCAGCAGTAAGGAAGTAATAAATTAAAACGTCAAGTCTGGTGCCGGAGTTTTACCGCAGGAATAGAGAGAAAGCGGTAAACAAAATAGTTTTCTTTTCCTTTCATTATTCTGTACGGGGTTTTAGCGACAATAAATTTCGTGTAAATTTGAAATTAGAGCCGAAGTTTCTTGGAAGTTGCTAAGTGCTCCCATTCTTGACTGCAGAATCAACATATAATGGATACTTTGTGCCACCGGCCGAAGTGGCCGTGCGGTTCTAGGCGCTGCAGTCTGGAACCGCGAGACCGCTACGGTCGCAGGTTCGAATCCAGCCTCGGGCATGGATGTGTGTGCTGTCCTTAGTTTAGTTAGGTTTAAGGAGTTATAAGTTCTAGGGGACTAATGACCTCAGAAGTTGAGTTCCATAGTGCTCAGAGCCATTTGAACCATACTTTGTGCCAGTTAGGTTTCCACAAAAAAATAGCTCTGAGCACTGTGGTACTTAACATCTATGCTCATCAGTCCTCTAGAACTTAGAACTACTTAAATCTAACTAACCTAAGGACATCACACAACACCCAGTCATCACGAGGCAGAGAAAATCCGTGACCCCGTAGGTTTCCACAAGTGATGCACATTGTCTGTAGCTGTAATACAAGCGCTTATCCCACGGTGTTAAACCTTTCGCATAACACTGTAAATTATGACAGTGGTTTAAATTCGGTGAATAATTCAAGGTTTTTTTTTTTTTTTTTTTTTTTTTTGCCCCTAGAAGCGGTCATATAAGCAACACACAATCTGCACCGGGGACCAAGAATCTTGTTAGCCATTTAGCATGGACGTCAGTGGAAATTTTTCCGGGGAGACGCGATAGAGCCTAGTCGCAATCATTGCTATTTTGACACAAATAAGCTGTTAAGTTTCGATTATCGACACATGTCGTGCCATAAGAATTATATTCTGTTGACGACAGTAAAATATTATTAAATCCCAGAGAATTGATGACTATCCAACTAATGTATGACTAAAATCTCTGTAAGCCAGATTCCATGGGGCAAAAAGGGGGCGGCGTTAGTGGGAGGGTGCTCGATGCTCCCTATGCCTCCCCCAGTGCGATCAATTATGCCGTTCAATAGTATGGATTCCATGTTATTCACAACACTTGTGTCGCAAACACATAGCCAGGCAGCATGGATTTGGCGACAGTGCGTGTGGAGGGCAGCGTATAACGTCCAGGCAGCAGACAGGTTATCAGAGACGGAAAACACCGTCAGATTTTTCTCACGTGATGCAGTTATCTATAACGAAGTGCAGTCTGAACGAAGCTGTACAAATACTCAGTTAGACTTTGATAAGATTTCAAAGTGGTGCACTGATTGACGGCTTGCTTTTGAATGTTCTAAAATATAAAACTGTAATCCTCACAAAACGAAATAAAACATAGTATTCTATGAGTATAACATTAGTGATTCATGATCTGTAGACTCATACAAATACTTTGGTGCAACAGTTAGTAGCGACATGAGGTGGAAAGATCACATAGGCCGAATCGTGGCTAAGGCAGATGGTAGAGCTCGGTTTATTGGTAGAATACTGGTGAAATACAATCAGTCCACGAAGGAGATTGCGGACAAATCACTCGCGCGACCTGTTCTAGAATATTGCTCAAGTGTGTGGGACCCATAACGAAAGGGATTAGCAGCGGTGTTAAACGAGAACAGAGAAGGGTAGCACGAATCGTCAGAGGTTTGTTCGAATCACATGACAGTGTTTCAGACATGTTGAAGGAAATGACCTGGGGCAGGCTCTTGAAGATAAACTTGATACTGCACTGCAATATGAGCCAATACGAGGCAGAGACTTTAAGGTACAACGTCCTACCTTGTAGGGGAATTACATAACGTGCGTACAAGTAAAGGTTGTGACGCAGGTACTGCGACATTCGGAAGTTTTCCTCTGGCCATGAATCGTGCACGGATACCCGAAGCCTTTAAGGTGACTGTTTGCGTAGAGCGGGAAATACGGTTTCGAGCCCCAATCAGGCACAAATTTTCATTGTCATTGTGTTGTACAGATAACGGTTCCTTGTATTCGCCGATATGAAAACATTTCACGTGTAGACGTGATATTCGTGATACGCAAGTATGGCAATGACGAATACGCGCTTCCAATGTGCTGAGAGGCACCCACATGCCTTGCTCATACTGTGGCATCAAGCAGTCAGGCCTGCAAGATGAGTGGTCTGCCAAGCGAGTGGATTCATTCTTAGTTATCGAGTAATATTAGCTCTAGTACTCTCACTTAAGTTACAAGTTATCCTCCTATATGATTACTACGCAACGGAAACGCATATCTGACTATCAGTGATTTACAGAACTCTGACTGTACACTACGCACTGGCAGTACCACATTTTCTTTTTGTCTTTTATTTGACGGCTTTTATTAACACGTGGCCATCCCACTGAATATGAATGGCGCACACATTATAAATGCGGGACATTATGACAACATACAATTTGAAGGAATAGTCTACCAATCTCTTTCTTTTCACTATCTGATTTATTCCGATAAATTCCCTAACCTAAACACACAAATTCTATAACCTACAACAATAACATATGTGAAATTCCGCCCAGTGGGCATGGCTTTACATTAGTGAATCTCTATATTATGGTCTCGTAATTTATTTAACTCTACAGTGCACTTTCTGGATAGGATGGTGGATCTTTTATTATCTCTCACACTTCGACTCTCACAATCATCATCACGAAACTATCCTCCAGACCGAGCGGTACCGAAGGAACAAGCATAACCCACTAATCTTTTGAAACTACCTCGCTACACTCCCATGCAAACCACACATACCCAAATTACATGACGTACACCACACTACAATATGAAATACAAGACAGTGAATAGTCACAACATTATCACTTTCAGCTTTCCCACTTCAATTAAGATTTATCCCAGTTTCACACGACACTGCCCCACTTTGTAATTCTACTTTCCTACTATGAACTCTGGAGATATATGCATGTCTTCCTGTGCAACGCAAGCCATGTGGCGTTGCTAGATAGACGGCCGACTCACCTTGCTTCTCTCTCAGAGTTTGAATCTAGCGTCACACGCAAAGTAATATTAAGAATGTATTCATCACACACGCGAGTCCTCAACTGATACCATGGACTAGTACTTCTCTTTATCCTTTGTCTCTTACACAGATTGAGACTCACACAGTACTCACCACGTGGAAGTACTCGTCTCTAATTTCAAGTCCTGCACACGCCATTTCTTAAATATTTCAACTTATGGTACACACGCTATTTCATAAATATTTCGACTTATTGTACACACGCTAGTGATTCAGCTTAACTTAAGCACACAGAAGTATTTCAACTTATTGCTACACATGGTTTCATTGTGACCGTTGGTCACTTCCGAAGATTACTACAATCCCATTAATATTACCTGCCTGACATTTAATTCTCCCCACAAAAGTTCCTGAAATAGAGAAATTATTATTTCAAACTACTCTTAAATATTCCACATGCATACCATGACTCCACTCTTTCGTCATTACGGAGCACAACAAAAACAGGTGTTAACAGCACAGGATCCAGCGGCAGAGTGCTGAAACATGGCCGTATTCAGGTTCTCTCGCACCTCTGTCGAAGTGGGAGAAGCACCTTGCTACCTTATTGGTCAGCTACATTTCAGGCGCTCAAAGCTCTGGTAAATTTCATCTCTTTGGTTCCACCAAAGGTGGCCAAAGGATCGACTCAAAGATGATCATATATTCACATTCACTATCTGCAGTTACCAGACGACCATACATTCATTCATTTCAAAAGATCTCACCAAACTGGATGTAGGGATTTATTTTGTGGGAGTGCACATATGATAAATTAAATAAATAAATTGTCATTCTTTCCTACACTGGTATCCGGCTTCGCTGTATTACTTGAAATTGAGTTATTTTACAAAAAAAATGTGTTGTTCTGACAAAAATAATGAAGTATGTTGTACCTATTTTCAATGTCGGGCGGTACTGTACCCTTTCACCACCGGCTACCCATGCAGAAAAAAATGGCACGGTACTATCCTTGCTATGCGAGGGTAGTTCCGAAGATTTTTTTAAGAAAACTGTATTAGAACAAACATAGCAAGTCATCAAAATAACCAGGAGGAGACCTTAGCACCTGGTGACCTCAAATAGACGACCAAATGCTGTTACTTTACCAAATTTTTGACACAGTTGTTGCATATTGTACTCTCCACAATCCGGAGTAACGTACACATACATATTTACAACAATCCAAATGACAAATAAAACATCACATCATACAAATAAAAAAAATGTTGAGATAAAAATTGGCTTAGTTACTGGGATCTTGGTTATTTTTATGAGTAATCCAAACTTCACTAATTCTATAACAAATGAAAAATACTAATTGTACTCATGAAATTTTAAATAGCTCACCGTCCAAACACAGAACAAGTAATCTGACATTCATAAATTGCGTTGTAATAATCTTTACACGGCAATGTCTAAATACAAAACAAAATCAACAAAAGAAAAACATTGCGTACACTAGTTGCATGTAGAATGTCAGGCTCCATACCATTACTCTAAAATATACCTCAAACGTACAGAGAAATAAAACTGAGAAGAAAAACAATGAAATATTCCGCAAGTTACATACTGGTTACGTAATATAGTCAACCTAAGACATCATGTCATACCTCGTTAACTATCATCACTTAAGCAATTGCCACCACTACTCGACAGTGAGTTTAACCTTATCCTTATCCACCAGTACAAATACCTGCTGCTGAGCTAGTCAGTCCATCAACTTGGATCAATACACGCAGTAAATAGTTTAGCAATAAGTGCTTGAATCCACCAGTAGCTCTTGTATCTTACTCTACTGCTCATTTCTCTGTTGTCACACATGTGGACGACAAGAACTTGCATTTCGACAAGTCTTCGTTACACTTTAATGTGAAATATCTCCACTGTGATAATGAAAATAAGTGGCTTCAGTCAACACACCAACAAGATCATTACTGTCCACGACATAAAAATGCATCAGTTAATTCCGATATTTGTTGTGCAATGCAAATTCTTGTCCCCTGTGACAACCTTACTGACCAATGCAACAAGAGCCGCTACGTTGGTATTACGCCACTGGCTAATAATTAAAGCATCATTGTGCCAAATTTTCTAATAAACATGTTACATGTACTTGATAACCCAGAACAAACAAAAAAAAACACAGTAACTATACTACACACAAATGTTGATAAAATACAATTACTCTTGCTGTCCCTTCAGGAATGAAACATATATAAAAAATTTACACAATTACAAGTACAAATACATTATTCCTTATCTTGCGAGTCACACAGAAACATTTCATTCTGTGATTTTCTTGGGGTCAAAAAAGTTGCTGACAGGTTCCCTAGAAACACTGTCTCGGTGTCAAAGCTCTCCCATGGTTACCCGGACGAAAGTCTTTAAGTCACTCAAATCGGCATTTTGAACACGCACTGAACAGTAAACTGTATCTCACATTAAACACAAATGTCATAGTCGCACTCAGCGTACCATCCACACGAATCTGGTCGTCCAGAAATGGCCCTACAACTACTATTACCCACGGTTCTGTCCTTTCAGTTCATGGTGTAATTAAAAGTCGTAAGTTCCAACAAACAGCACTTATTCCCGCACCAATTCAAGAAATGTCTCCTACTACAGACACAAATGTCAATGTCCCACTCTAGTTTCTTGCGTTCATACAATAATTAGTCACCAAACGACAACTGTCCTCTTTAAGTATACCAAGCGTCCCACATGCAATTCACAAAGCACACTTAACAAGTCATTGCCAAAAGTTTATGGATCCCACCGTTCAGTGGTCAAGACAAAACAAAACGATCGTCCTGTCTGCTAAAGACAAAATCTTTTCCACCACTCACAACGTGGAAACACCAGTCCTTCACTTTCCACCTTATGGAGACATACGAGCAGTCATCTTGTTTCACGGCTCCACAGTCCAGTACTAGTTAATAGTTGCTGGTAAAAAATGCCCGCCGGGCTCTGCCGCGCGTTGTCCATTCTGCCGTGGCGCCGCTGCGCGCCCCGTTGAGCAGAAGAAACCACCCGCTGTTGCCTCCGCGGGATACTTTCCCCAGTCGTAAGGGTGGCGGAACTTATGAATGGCCAGTGGTACGTGCGTGTCGCCCCAGGCCGTTGACCTGCTGTAGCGGGCGCGTGGAGCGTACACCGACCGGCAGTGGAGTGGACAGTGCCGCGGCTCTGTCGCCCGTCGCCATGGCGACGTCAGCTCGGCCCGCTAGCGGTATTGGCGTTACGACACCCAATCAGTCCGACCCTTCCGTTTATCTCGCAACATTACAGACAAAAGGATATTCTTACATTATTTAAATACTCATTGATTACATGTATTATCTATTAGATACATTGGTAATAAAAGAAACTTTGTTCTAAAAAACATAAAACTATACACCCTACTTTTCTACACATACAACATCAACATTTATCCCTTTTCTATATACAGCCCACACTTGTGCTATTCATTGTACCTGTCGTCCCTCATACAAAACATGAAATTGTAAAAAAAAACAAAAGGAATAAGAAACAATCTATACAACTCATAATTACAATATAAAACAGTAGACTACTCTAACATCCTATCACAGTGAAAATATTAGAAACTGTTGATTCTAAAGCTACAATATACAATGAACCTTTGTGCTTGCGACAGACTGAAGTTATTACCCCTTGAAAGTGTTCTAACAAAAAAATAAGAAATAATCTACACAGCTCACTATTACCTACCACATGTTATTAAATATTAAACTACTTTAACCTCCTAACACAATAAACATTTTAGAAACTGATGACTCTAAATCTACAACATACAATGCACCTTTGTGCTTGTGACAGACTGAAATTAGTATCTCTTTATATATTTTACATTTTATTATATATAACCACATTTCTAGGACATGTATGGACCATCCACATGATGTCAGATCCTGACCTGCCATCGAGGTTCATCCCAACAAACAATAAAACACAATAATGTTTTAGTTATGGATCGGTAGCATCCCCTTTACAGGAGTGTGCGCATTGATTACACTACGCTACGACTCTCACTCACCAGACATCACATTTTCCTTCTCATTCAATCCATTAATACACTAACTGAATAGGTCTAGAAGTCAGCTAACCTTAACACCACCACACTCACGACAACCTACCATACCTTTACTCCCTTATACTCATAACACCACCACTCTCACGACAACATACCATACCTTCGCTCCCTTATACTCAACCACATAACACATGTTTCGGAGATAGCTTTCCAGTCTCCAAATTCGTCCTTTCACTCTGGCACCTCTCTCCATCGGCTTACCTCTGCATTCCTCCTGCTAAATATCACTTAGAATTGCGACATTTCATCTAAGAGCAAAAACTACACAAATTATTCATCCTGCAAAATAATTGTACACATTCTTGGTACCGTTTTAATTAGTTATACTGGTACCAGTTATTTTCGCCAAATTGCAAATCTTATGGTAAGAATTAGATCTACACTTATATTGCATCTTACGTCAGTATTCCACAACGTTCACCATCTGAATCTCATACTCCCTTCATGTCCCTTCACATTGTGCAGTTGTCCTCATCTCTTCATTCGTATTTCGGCTCTCCGTCCGTCCATTACTCCATCATTTCCTGGTCTTCCTTCGCCATTGGCATCAATCTCTATTTTTTTACAAAAAAAAATGTGTTGTTCTGACAAAAATAATGAAGTATGTTGTACCTATTTTCAATGTCGGGCGGTACTGTACCCTTTCAGTGCGTTCACCGCGATGTCACCAAACACGGATGCAACCACCATGATGCTGTAAACAGAACCCGGATTAATCCGAAAAAATGACGTTTTGCCATTCGTACACCCAGGTAGGGTCGCTGAGTACACCGTCGCAGGCGCTCCAGTCTGGGGTTCAGAGTCAAGGGTAACCGCAGCCATGGTCTCCGAGCTGATAGTCCATGCTGCTGCAAACTATCCCGAGAATGTCTGGTAACAAAGTATCAAGAACCAGCTTTAAACGACAACTTCCTAAGCGACACTCACGTAAGGATCGTGAGGATAAGTTTACAATAATTGGATGACTGGGTGTTGTGTGCCGTCCTTAGCTTAGTTAGGTTTAAGTAGTTCTAAGTTCTAGGGGACTGATGACCATAGATGTTAAGTCCCATAGTGCTCAGAGCCATACAATAACTGCGGCACGCACAGAGGTATTTAAACAATCGGGATTAGCCGAGCGGTCTAAGGCGCTGCAGTCATGGATTGTGCGGCTGGTCCTGGCGGAGGTTCGAGTCCTCCCTCGGGCATGGGTGTGTGTGTTTGTCCTTAGGATAATTTAGGTTAAGTAGTGGGTAAGCTTAGGTACTGATGACCTTAGCAGTTATGTCCCATACGATTTCACACACGTATGAACATAAACAATCGTTATACGCGCGCTCCATACGTAAATAGAACGGGAAAAAGCCCTAAGACTTGTAGAGTGGAATGTACCCTCCACCATACGCTTCACAGTGGTTCGCAGAGCGTAGATGTACATGTGTAACCTCAGACTGGAATTGAGGAAGTCGGCCATGCCCTTTCAAAGAAACCACATCTCTTAGAGTAAGGCTATATTTGGATAATTGGGTACGGATGTGAACAGCGAGTCATCTGGATTAATGCTAACACCACTCGGCTCGTCGCGGCTTTGGCGCCTGGGCGCAGATTGCGGTCTCTGGTGATCTGTTTCTCCCAGCACTCAAGTGGCTCACCGGCGATACTGCGTCGCTTCAGCATGGAAATACGAAAACAAAACCAAATATTGGTATTGTTCTAATCGAAAAGAATGCTGATATTGGTGTACCATACCGTGCGCCACATTAAACGTGAATCATCTGTTAGTGTTCCTGTCACGAAGTATCTGCAGAGGAATCCAGAACTAATAATATTATCACGTGGCTTATTTATTACACTGACGAATTTTTGCTGCACATTTCTGCATTTCAAGTGACTAAATCTTATCAACAAAGACGGGTATCAAGTCATTTCACAAGCACCCATGACTGACAATTGCTTGTCAAAAATAAAACATGTTTATTTGTTTATGTCCGCAGCTCGTGGTCGTGCGGTAGCGTTCTCGCTTCCCACGCCCGGGTTCCCGGGTTCTATTCCCGGTGGGGTCAGGGATTTTCTCTGCCTCGTGATGACTGGGTGTTGTGTGCTGTCCTTACGTTAGTTAGGTTTAAGTAGTCCTAAGTTCTAGGGGACTGATGACCATAGATGTTAAGTCCCATAGTGCTCAGAGCCACTTGAACCATTTTTTTATTTGTTTATTCTTCTATTTGTGGAATACTTAATACTTCCTTTTTTTTTGCTGATAAAATTTTACAGCCCTTCCAGCTCTTTGAATTTCTTATGCGCCCCACCCATCTCGTCTTGGTTCGCCAGATTTCCCGAAAACCAAGATTTCATTAAAAATTGCATGTCATTCATGTTGCTATATTTTCTTACACATAGCATAAATCCACCAGTCGCAGTTCATATTGCATATAACACGAACGGTCTAACTGTCGAACAGTACGAAAATTTACACAACCAAGGCCTTCCTCCTACATTATCTTCTCGGATACGGTTATTGCTCTAAGATTCATCGTAGCACGCACCCACTTAATGCATAACTACTTACTTATGGCCCAAAAGTTTTCAGTGTGTCAGATCAAAGTAAATTCGAGGCATTGACACAAAATAAAATTTTCTTTATCTTGTTTCTGAATTCATACACAACGACTAGAGATTTTGTTGTTGTGGTCTTCAGTCCAGAGACTGGTTTGATGCAGCTCTCCATGCTACTCTATCCTGTGCAAGCTTCTTCATCTCCCAGTACCTACTGCAGCCCGCATCCTTCTGAATCTGCTTAGTGTAGTCATCTCTTGGCCTCCCTCTGCGACTTTTACCCTCCACGCTGCCTTCCAATACTAAATTGGTCATCCCTTGATGCCTCAGAACGTTTCCTACCAACTGATCACATCCTCTACTCAAGTTGTGCCACAAAATCCTTTCCTCCCGAATTCCACTCAGTACCTCCTCATTAGTTACGTGATCTACCCATCCAGTATTCAGCATTCTTCTGTAGCACCACATTTAGAAAGCTTCTATTCTCTTCTTGTCTTCAATTTATCGTCCCTGTTTCACTTCCATACATGGCTACACTCCATACAAATACTTTCAGAAACGACTTCCTGACACTTAAATCTATACTCGATGTTAACAAATTTCTCTTTTTCAGAAACACTTTCCTCTCCATTGCCAGTCTACATTTTATATCCTCTCTACTTTGACCATCATCAGTTATTTTGCTTCCAAAATAGCAAAACTCTACTTACTACTTTAAGTGCCTCATTTCATAACCTAATTCCCTCAGATTCAGTTGATTTCATTTGATTACATTCTATTATCCTTGTTTTTCTTTTGTTGATGTTGATCTTATATCCTCCTTTCAAGACACTGTCCATTCCATTCAACTGCTCTCCAGGTCCTTTGATTTCTCTGACCGAATTACAACACCATCGAGAACCCCAAAGTTGTTATTTCTTCTTCATGGATTTTAATTCCTGCTTCAAATTTTTCATTTGTTTCCTTTACTTCTTGCTCAGTATACAGATAGAATAACATCGCAGATAGGCTACAACCATGTCTCACTCCCTTCCCAACCACTGCTTCCCTTCCATACCCCTCGTATCTTATAACTGCCATCTAGGTTCTGTACAAATTGTAAATTGCCTTTCTCTTGCTGTATTTTACCCCTGCTACCTTAGAATTTGAAAGAGAGTATTCCAGTCAACATTGTCAAAAGCTTGCTCTATGTCTACAAAGCTATTTTCTATTTTCCCGACACTGCTGGTGTCGGGTATAGATTCTCTTTGCCAGGCATTTAACTTGACGTGGGAACGTGGTCCGCCATGCAGCGCGTGTGGGTGAACGCATGGGTTTTGTATCAGCAGCAGCAAAATAGACGTGAGTGCTCGAGCCACTGCTGCGAACAGATTTTTGAGTGTGTCAGAGAAAGTCTTGTCTGGACCTGGTGTGATAGCGCGCCTCGTTAGGATTGAGAGCCGTTTGTTTGAAATGAGTCACCTCTTCTCGATTTAAGTGTTCGCCGGTTACGTATATGTGTCGACAGTTTATGGAGTATACTCTTTCGGATCCTGTATCCTCCGTCTGGAAGAGATTGTCGATCAAACAGAAAGCTGGAAGGTCTGCACAGCCTTCACTAAACTGTCACTGCAGCCTGGTTGCATTTATGTACGAGCATTAGTTCACTCCATGCGAAGCTGAGTGGTTCTACCACTGAGTACATGGTGACCTGTTTATTTTATCTGTTCATGTTGAAAGGGTTGTCACTCAGTCTACACTTGTAGGTGACATTTGTGTTGTATGTGTGCAACCCATGGTAACTGATTTATATTTCATGTTTTATCATCCCAATTTAATGATGTGTTTATTGTATCGGTCGAAGTGAACGTGTTACTGGAATGTGAAATAAAATATATGTCCATACTTACAGCACTGTAGGCCCACTGAGGTAGAGGTGGATGAATTCTAATGCTGCAGATCAATCTCTGAGGAAAGTAATTGAACAGTTCGATTCTCCTTTATTGCGATTCATCTGAAGGCGCTTTCCGCCTCTAATCTTATATTGAAATTGTCTGGTACTTTCGTACTGTACTTGAGTAAAACTTTAATTGTGCCGCAAGTCAAAACAGCTGTGCGTAAAACTTCCGAATAGCATTCAAACTTCTAACAATACCACCACTTGCAAAGTAGGTTAGAAATCAGATTAATAATGTTTCTCACGCAGCATATGTTCGCTTTATAGGGCAACAACAAAGTTATTGACTGTGGATGGTATAGGCAGAATGGAAATAATGATGTCACTGTAAAAAAGTCATTAACTTTGGCACTTATCTCGATTGGATTCCCACGTAGATTTCGTTGAAGTTGTTAAGGCTCATCTTGCTGATTCTAGGGTGATTCCACTTTGAATGCTAGAAGGTCCAGATCTGTATTTTAGCTATATTTGAAGACCTAACAAATACGGTTTTCAGGAAATTCATAATGATTAAACAATCCCAGATCACAACAATGGTATTGTAGAAATAATTTTTGACTTGATGTTCACGATCCACATTTTTATTAAACTTCTTGTAAATTCACATATACTTCTTCTTAATTGCCATATCATCAAGAAAACAGTTTTGTATCAATCTTCATATATTTAATTTTCACTTTAACCAAAGCCTATACAACTGTTCTTTTACAAAGCGAAATGACAAATTAACTTATGCAAAAGTGACACAAAGACTGCCCTGTGCGTATTTGCGCCAAAACGGTTGCAAGTAAGTCAAAGATTATGACCGTCTCACAGAAGTGAATACACACAAGAACCATATCACTGCAATATATCGATACATCAAATGGTTCAAATGGCTCTGAGCACTATGGGACTCAACTGCTGTGGTCATAAGTCCCCTAGAACTTAGAACTACTTAAACCTAACTAATCTAAGGACAGCACACAACACCCAGCCATCACGAGGCAGAGAAAATCCCTGACCCCGCCGGGAATCGAACCCGGGAACCCGGGCGTGGGAAGCGAGAACGCTACCGCACGACCACGAGATGCGGGCCATCGATACATCGTAGTACCTATACTTAACAAAACCAAATGTGAATATTGTCACAAAACTATGTCTGCTACTTCACAGAAAAGTAGTACTATATTACTGGTATCGAAAACTTGGGTTGGAGTGCCGTAATGGTCACTTAAATTAAGAACCATTACAAACTGCAATTGCTATTGTGTATTCTAAGCTTTCTTGCTAAACCGATTTTATCTTAAGATTGTTCAGAAACCTAAATTGATGTAATTACTACAAATTTCGTTTAACGGTTTCCTACAGGCATTTTTAAGACAGGTTTGGTGTTTTAAATTTTAATGACAAGTAGTTACCTAGTTTCAGCTGAAACTTTTAACTGGTATCGTTATAATTGTCTTGAGCTTAAATTTGACATCATTGTATCACCGTTATCAGCCGTCAATGCAGTATAAGTGTTAATATTTAATCAAGAATATTGGAATAGTGACCTTTCTCTTTTAACAGAAGGGATTAGTCAACTTAAGATTTTTGTAAATGTTGAGTAGCAATTTCTTGTTAATTTCTTTTAAAAGTATATCTGAATTAATGTTGAACAAGCACCTTACCCTTCCCTACAGCTCCTACCATACAACACATATGCTGTTGAATGTATCTATGTCATTGTACAGCACATAACGTAGGACACTGAGCTGCTTGAAAAGCAAATTGCAAGGTGAAAACCCCTACGGATAGAAGTGAAATATATGTACAAATACATGTGAAATATATTAAACATACGTCACAAGGGCGTAGGCGGGGAAAGGTGTGCATAAAAAACACCTCCGAAACCCCTGGATCGATTTCAGCCAAACTTAGTACACATATTATTTTCTACTATCTCGAAAAGAATACTGTGGGTCTAAGGCCAGCAGACTCCTACAGAGGTGAGGATCGTAACGGGGAGAGAGACGGAATAACGGAAGAAAGAGATGGACAGACACAGAGGGGAAGAAGGAGATGGATAGAGAGCGAGGGAGGGCGAAATGGACAGAGAAAGAGAATAGGACAAGATGGGCAGAGCGGAGGTGGAATCGGAGATGGTGGCTTGGTTTGTTGGTTTAGTAAAGGGACTAAACTAAAGGGTCATCAGTTCCTTTTTCCTCATGCAGACAGATCTCGAAATAAAACCACTCCCCAAAAGAGTTCGGGAAACTAAGAAAGGCATGAAAATAACAGGGAATTATAATGAAAGATAAAACCAAAGAAAAACGACTACTAAGAGAAAAAAAAGCGGTAGAAAGTATTAAACTAATATTGCAGATGGTCTGAGCTGGCTGATCGCAGCAATAAAAAATCTCCAGCCTGAAAACATCAGGGTAGAGAAACACAGATAGGGAAAAGACAAACATCAAGAATTAATGAAGTCCTGGGAGAGAAGGTCAGACGTCCACCCTTAGATTGAGTGACAAAAACCCGTAACCCAAAGGAAACTAGATCAGCCACTGAGCAATTGTCTCCTAACATCGTAGGTAGTGTGGGGGGAAGGCTAAAAGTCGGACTCAGGACAGTTAAAATTGGGCAGTCCAACAAGATTTGGACGAAAGTCATGTGGGAAGCTCAGCGACACTAAGGTGGATCCTCACAATGGAGGAGGTGACCATTAGTGAGTCAAGTAACCTGATGCAGAGCCAGCAAAGGCCAATGGAGTCCCTGTGATTGGCTCGTGTGGATGACCTACAAACACTCTTCGTCTCCTTGATAACATGTAGTTTATTTGGTGCACTGAGGCCCAGATCCAGCTGTGTAAGACCGACTGGAGTTGGTTTACCGGTAGCCTGTTATGCTAGACTGTCAGAAAGTTCATTTCCTGATATTCTGATATGTCCTGGCGTCCACATGAATGTCACTGAACGTCCACGTATTTTGAGGGCATAAACAGACTCCTGGGTAGTCATTGCCAAAAGATGGCGAGGGGAGCACTGGTCGAGAGCTTCTCGGTCGCTTAAGGAGTCACTACAGATGAGGAAGGACTCGTCTGTGCAGGAACAGATGTGCTCTATGGTGCGGGAGATGGATACCAACTCTGCAGCCGGCAAGGAGGGATGTTCGGTATGTCCAGCGTGAGCATGAGCGAAGCCAACGCGACCATCAACCATCGAGTATCAGTGTATAGTATTTCTGAGCCCTGGAACTCGCCGACAATAGAGGAAAATTGGCGACAGAGGCGTCAGGGAGAACTGAGTATTTTAGAGCTCACGATAGGTTCATACTAAGCTATGGGTGATGCATGGACCATGGAGGTGTACATGAGGAAAGGTGGCAGAGGGAAAGACTTGGGTTCAGTGAGAAGGGATCGGACATGGACTGCAGTTGTAATCCCCTATCTGGGCCACCGTTGCGGGAGATGGATCGCTGTGTTAGGGAAAAAAAAGAGACGATAATTTGGATGTTGAGGTGAACTACGAAGGTGTGTGGCGTACATCACAGGCAGTTTTCATGCCCTGATCCATAATGGAGGAACCTCAGCTTCTTCGAGGAGGCTGTTCATTGGTCTCTTTCAGAAAGCTCCCTCCACAAGCTGAACTCAAAAGTGGAGTACAGGCTCCAGCAGCCACACTGCTGCGGCCGATGCTGGACCATACGCCATCCTCCTATAGTCAAGACAGGACGGCACGAGGGCGTTGTGAAGGTGCAGCAGTGCAGGGTGATCTTCATCACAGTCAGTGTCACTCAAGCAGCGAAGAATGTTATGATGCAACCGGCACTGTTCCTTAAGTTGACGAAGATGTGGAAACCAAGTTAAGTTTGCGTCGATGATCAGTCCCAAAAAACAGTAAGTCTCCACTACATTAAGTAGTTGGTCACAGAGGTAGAGTTTCAGATGTGGTTGGACAGTACGACAGTGAGAGAAGTGCCTGATACGAGGTGCATTCAAGTTCTAAGGCCTCCGATTTTTTTTTTCTAATTAACTACTCACCCGAAATCGATGAAACTGGCGTTACTTCTCGACGTAATCGCCCTGCAGACGTACACATTTTTCACGACGCTGACGCCATGATTCCATGGCAGCGGCGAAGGCTCCTTTAGGAGTCTGTTTTGACCACTGGAAAATCGCTGAGGCAATAGCAGCACGGCTGGTGAGTGTGCGGCCACGGAGAGTGTCTTTCATTGTTGGAAAAAGCCAAAAGTCACTAGGAGCCAGGTCAGGTGAGTAGGGAGCATGAGGAATCACTTCAAAGTTGTTATCACGAAGAAACTGTTGCATAACGTTAGCTCGATGTGCGGGTGCGTTGTCTTGGTGAAACAGCACACGCGCAGCCCTTCCCGGACGTTTTTGTTGCAGTGCAGGAAGGAATTTGTTCTTCAAAACATTTTAGTAGGATACACCTGTTACCGTAGTGCCCTTTGGAACGCAATGGGTAAGGATTACGCCCTCGCTGTCCCAGAACATGGACACCATCATTTTTTCAGCACTGGCGGTTACCCGAAATGTTTTTGGTGGCGGTGAATCTGTGTGCTTCCATTGAGCTGACTGGCGCTTTGTTTCTGGATTGAAAAATGGCATCCACGTCTCATTCATTGTCACAACCGATGAAAAGAAAGTCCCATTCGTGCTGTCGTTGCGCGTCAACATTGCTTGGCAACATGCCACGCGGGCAGCCATGTGGTCGTCCGTCAGCATTCGTGGCACCCACCTGGATGACACTTTTCGCATTTTCAGGTCGTCATGCAGGATTGTGTGCACAGAACCCACAGAAATGCCAAACCTGGAGGCGATCTGTTCAACAGTCATTCGGCGATCCCCCAAAACAATTCTCTCCACTTTCTCGATCATGTCGTCAGACCGGCTTGTGCGAGCCCGAGGTTGTTTCGATTTTTTGTGACATGATGTTCAGCATTCATTAAACTGTAGCACCCACGAACACACTTTCGACACATCCATGACTCCATCACCACATGCCTCCTTCAACTGTCGATGAATTTCAATTGGTTTCACACCACGCAAATTCAGAAAACGATTGATTGCACGCTGTTCAAGTAAGGAAAACGTCGCCATTTTTAGTATTTAAAACAGTTCTCCTTCTCACGGCTGGTGGTAAAACTCCATCTGCCGTACGGTGCTGACATCTCTGGAACGTATTGACAATGAACGCGGCCTCATTTTAAAACAATGCGCATGTTTCTATCTCTTTCCAGTCCGGATAAAAAAAATTGGAGGCCTTAGAACTTGAATGCACCTTGTACAAGTCTTGGCGGCTGAAAACTGAAAGCCTTGTGTGAGGGCTCTTGACTGAGCGTTATGTATTTATTGCTCCCTGCAATCGATGTTCAGCCACACCAACTGTAGATGAGAAAAATGAAAGACAGTAGTCGTCAGCATACAAGAAGACCCGACAACTGCTGCAAGTTCATTAATGGCCGCTAAAAAGAGTGGGACGCTCTGTACAGAGCCCTGTGGGACCCCATTCTGTTTTACATGGGGCGAGCTGTGTGAAGCATCGGACGATCTCTGAAAGTGCCGAGCAACAAAACGTTCTGCATAAAACTCGGCAGTGGGCCCCGGAGACATTACTCGTGCAAAGTAGCGAGATTATAGTGACGCGTAGAGGTGTCCTGGGCCTTTGAATGGTGAAAACAGATGGCAATAACTTGCTGACAGCTGGAAAACGCCTTTCGGATGGCAGACTCCAGATAGATCACGTTACTGGTGGTGGAGCGACAGTGGCGAAAACCGCCCTGGGATGCAGCCAGAAGGCCTTCGATACTCAAGGAGCCGAAACAACCAAAGGCTCACCATCTGTTCAAGCAGCCTGCACAGAACGTTGGTGAGCCCTATAGGACGATAACTATCCCCATCGAGCGGTTCCTTACCAGGTTTTAGGACTGGAATGAACATTCCTTCTCTGCATTGCTAGGGGAAGTCTTCATCGCTCTCAATGCTGTTGAAGGTGGCAAGGAGGTGGTCCTAGTAATCCACTGACAGATGTTTAATCGTTTAGAATGAATGCTGTCTAGTCCATGGGATATAGCAGGACAGTCAGCAAGCACACTGAGACATTCCCTCTCACTGGAGGGAATATCATATGGCCCAGGGTGGCGTGGTGTTGTCATTCCACCTGCTCTTTTAGGAGGCGAAAAGCGGAGCAGTAAATCGCATAGATGGGGCAAAATATTCTGTGATTACGTCTGAGTTTGTTGTGACAGCTCCATGAGGCAAAATATTCTGTGATTACGTCTGAGTTTGTTCTGACAGCTCCATGCATTGGTAATCCCAGGTATATCTGCAGTGGTCTGATATCCGTAAAGGAGATTAACCTGGGAAAGAGGAGTTTGTAGGCTAATGGTGGAGATGTATCGTACTCGACACTCCTGCTTCTGTCGTTCGATGAGTTCATGGACCAAGGCAAGGAACTGTTTGAAGGCAACGGGGTGCTCCAGGGACAAATTTTACTTATGATGTTGGAGGGGCCGCTTACGGCCTCTGTTGGGCGATGTAGTTTCTGGAGACCTTCAAAGCACTGTCTACAACCTGCAGCAACCTGAGGAGCAAGTGATTGGCAATTCAGCTGAAGCAACAATGGTAGTAGTGATTGTCTGGATGAGCTCATGGATGTTGCAACGCAGCTGAGATTCAGTAGTGGTAGTGGAGGTCAATGCGTCTGAACAAGCCTTGCTAAGATACCACCTGTGCAAGCATCCAGGTGAGTGACGCAGGGGGATGGGCAGGAAGAGCACAAAGTGGTCACTACCACACAAGTCGTCGTGAGCTCTCCAATGGATAGATGGTAGATGGCGAGGACTGTAAATGGAGAGATTAATGGCCGATTATGTGCCATGTGCCACAATGAAATGAGTGGGGGCACCTGTATTTGAGAGGTGAGAATCGAGCTAGTAGAGTCTCGACATCTTTCCCATGGCCAGTAATCTTCGTACCACCTGACAAAGGATAAAGGACAAAGGATATTACCACTTGACAAACGATAATAGGCATTAAAATCACCCTAAAGTATAAAAAGTGGGGGAGTGCATAGTGCAGGTAATACATGGTGTGGTGCTTCACCATTTGGAGGAAGGTTTATGTTGCAGATGATAATTTCCGGCATTGTCCGCATCCTGGCAGCAACAGCTTCTTCAGGTGTTTTAAGGGGTACAGGTGCGCTATATACAGAACATCCTGTTACAGTCAGTATGACTTTTGTAACCTGCAATAGCTACAAAGGGTAGGGTTCATCTTGCTGGAAACCATGATTACTGAAGAGCAATGCAAAGAGCAGGTGCAACACTTAACCCCAGCCAGGTGGGGAAAGAATAGTTGCAATTCTACTGGAAGATGGCGCTGTCTATGGTCTGGGAAGGCATGAAGGGATCAAGGAGGCAGATTAAGCCTCAGGGTCAGCTGCTGCCACAGGTCGAATGTGCGTGTCCATTTCCATGGCAGCTGTGCACTGTCAAGGTCTAGGTCCTCCAAGAATGCTAGAATCTCCATTGGAAGAGGTGGTGTGGGGACCACTGGAGTTTCTTAACCGATTTCGTCTTCTTGTTCTTCCTCCTGGTGCTCTTTACGGGCTTGTTTGGAGGGCTTCCCTGTAGTAGATTCAGGGACAGAGAAAGGCAATGAAGTCTGTCGACCAGCAGCTCGTGGCTCTTTGAGCCACTGGCTAGTGTTCACTTTTGCAGTTCTGGAAACCTTCTAAGGGAGAGTCCCAAGGGACCCCTTCTGCACAGGAGGAGGCTGTAGCTTTCTCCAACTGGGAAATGGGGACTGATGTCCCCAGCGTTTGGGGATGCATTGGCCCCAAAGCAGAATGTTAGGGATCAATGGAAGAAGAAGTGCCCCAAACCACAAAGGAGGGGAAACACACGGGCAGCCCTGACGGCCCACTGTGAGAGACGAGGAGACTACCGTCGCCAATGAGGGTGATGTCGATGTTGCTGCAGCATACGAAGATTTCAAGCGAATGGCGTGCAACCATTCATATTTCCGTTTGATATTTTGGTACTTTAGCTGGTCCAGTATCTTGTACTCCATAAATTCTCACCCCTTTTGGAGTACTGTGCAGTCCAGCGAGCAGGGGGAGTGGGAGCTGACACAGGTGGGAGGAGGTGCACACAGAGCCTTCGTATGCAGTCTCTACATGCATTGGGAAGATATGTACCCGAATTTACAGCACTTAAAGCACTGCATAAGTCAAGAGACTTATGCTTTTATGTCACATCAGTATACCACCACCCTAACCTTTTCAGGTAACGAATCACACTGAAAGGCGAAGATGAAGGCACTGGTTGCAACCCTGTTATCTTTAGGTCCTCTATATAATGGTCAGACAAAAGTGAACACCCCATCGATGAATAATAATACCCTGGACCATGTTGGGGCTTTTATGGATAGTGATGACCAAAATGGGAATATCACTGAGCTGGGACAGGGCTGCGGATGCTGTCTGAATTACGACTAACCTATTTCTCATTTTGTTCAGCCACTTTCCAAAACTTGTCCTCCAGGTTTTCAACCAAAAATAGGTGCTTTGTGGCCAGAAAGACTTCCCCATTAGCTCTGCTGCACATTAAACAAAGAGGCGAAGAAGGCTCTCTTCTATCTGAAGCCCTATCTTACTCCGATGGTGCAGTTAGGGAGGGGAACGATTTAGGATTGTACTTCTCAGCATTGAATTCAACTTCCTCAGACGCAGAAGTTCGAGCATAATGTCCAGCAAAATGCTCTGCAATTGTATCTGGGTCGCTATATACAGCTCTCCCACATATACATGTAGCAGTCTGATAACTGTAAGGGTGTCTGATGTCCAAACTTAGGAAGGAGGGTTTGGTGTTCCATTAGTGGAGACGTACCATCCGCAACACTCCTGCTCTTGTCTTGTGATTAGCTGATGGATCCAGCACACTTACGAGATTGTAGGGGCCGCCAACAATCCCTAATGCCTGTAGCCATTTCCAGCGACCACCAAGGGATTGTCTTACACCTGGGGCAACCTGAGGGGGACGAGGGATGCCATTTCAGGTGCAGCAACAATGGTTGTAGTAATATTTTGGATCATTACATTAATGTTTCCATGCGATGTATCTGGTGGTAGTAGCCACGGTAAAAGTTTCCAAGTCAGAATTGCTTAGAGCCCATCTGTGCAAGCGTCCAGGTGTGTGACGCTGGGGGATGGACAGGAGGAGCGGAAAATGGTCAGTTCCACAAGAGTCGTCGTGAGCTCTCTAGTGGATAGACGGTAGAATGCCAGAACTGCAGATGGAGAGATCAGTGGCCAAGTATGTGTCATGTGTCACACAGAAATCAGTGTGGGCACTGGTATTTAGTAGGCAAAGGTTGTGTTTAGTTATTAGATTCTCAACATAATTACCATGGCCAGGAAACTTGGTTCCACCCTACAGTGTGTTACGAGTGTTGAAATTACTCAGGAGTAGCAAAGATGTGGGGAGTTGATAAATTAGTATACAGCCAGTACATGTAGTCATACTTCACTATCTGGATTAAGATGGTGATTTCCTGCATTCTCTTCACCCTGAAGCCACGGCTTCTAAAAGTGTCCGAAGGGGCACATGTTCCTTATACACAGAGGTAAGGATATATATATATATACATACTCTACCTGTCATCCTGTTACAGGCAGTACGATTTTCGTACCACAAAGGGTGGGAGTCCACCTTGCAGGATACCAAATCGCCTAGAGGGCAAAACAGGATGCAGGTGTAACGCTTAAGAGTTGTGGCAACTCAGAAGGTGAGGGAACAACCACTGCAATTCCACTGGAGGTTGACACTTTCTGGGAAGGCATGACGTCACCAAGGAGGCAGTTCACGTCGCAGGGTCACCTGCTGCCATCTATTGTGCGCTGGTATCACCACTGTGTCTGAGGCATTGGCAGGGTCCAGGTTCTTTGGGGACGCTAGAATGTCCCCTCATCCTCAGATGTAAAACCATCAGGGAATGGTCTCCTGTTTCTTAACAGACTTCTTTGTTGCTTTTTTGCCCTCTGTCTGTTCTTTAGGGACTTTCTGGGAGGTCTTCTGTGAAGTAACTTCATGGACTTCCACAGACACAGAAAGACTGTGAAATCCTTCGACCCACAACTAGTTGCTGCTTCACTCACTGGAGAGTGTGGATGGTAGAGTCTCAAGCGACCCCTTCTATGCACGAGAAGCTGGGGGATCTGTTGCTTCTCTGGGCAGTGGCGAGGGAACCCTGGATTTTCGGGGGCAATGATCTCTAAGTAGAAAATTTCGGAGCATCAGAAGAAGACGTGCCCCCAACGACCAGGAAGGTGGAAGTAAATGGGCCCAGAGAGCCGACTGTAGAAGGCTTGGACGAGGAGTGTGTCGTTGCCAATGAGGCGACGTCGTCGTAGCAGCAGTGTAAAGTGATAGCAATCGAATTGGGTTCAACCTTTCGTATTTCAGTTTAGCTTCTTGGTAAGTCAGCCTGTCCAGGGTCTTGTTCTGCATAATTTCCCTCTCCCTTCTGAGTACTGTGCAGTCTGGTGGGAAAAGTTAGTGGTGCACTCCACAGGTGACAGGTGAAAGGAGAGAGTGGACGTGATATGTGACAAAGAATACGAACTGGGTAGACATGTGGCCGAATATCCAGCACTTAAAGCACTGCATTGGGAAAGGAATGTATGGTTTTACGTCCCATCAGTAGACCATCACCTTGATCTTTTCAGGTAACGAATCGCCCTCGAAGGCCAATGTTAAGGGACCAGTAGCAACTCCGTTTTCTTTAGGTCCCAACAGACACACCATACAAAGGGAATGCTCTGTCGTTCTAAACTGGCCTGTAGCTGATCGTCGGAGTGAAACACAGGGTCTCGATGAAATCTAATCCCCTAGACCCTCTTGAGGCTTTTGTGGGGAGTGACTGAAATAGGAATATCACGCAGCTAGTCACAGGTGAGTAACGCCCATGACTGGATTGTGGATACTGCCTGAATCAGCACTGTCCCATTTCGCAATTTGGACAGTGCCACCACTTCCCCAACCTATCCTCCAGGTATTCTACGAAAAATCGGGGGTTAATAGCCAGAAAGGAGTCCCCACAATAAATAACGAGGCGAATTTGGTTGTCTTATCTCTGTAGCTCTAAGCACAAGCTGTACCTAGAGAACAAAACGGTTTGGAGTCATACTTCCCAGCTTTTAATTCAACTTTACCCTTCTTAGAGGTTGCTGGGGTTATTCACTACCCACCAAAAGACGACTTGGTCTGCTTCATTGTGTGTCATCCGCTCTGATGCCGACTACTGCGATCAGGGGCTCTCTCCACAGGTGCCACCCAGCCACAGCAAAGGCCACCTGGTGCCATTTCTGGGAGTCTTGATGCTCCAAGATGATGAGCATCCACTCTGTAGCGTACATGAGGAGTTTACAGCTCAGGCATCAGCAGTGTGATACCCGCGTTGTCCGGGAGATACAAACAAGTTTATACATGGTGCCACTCCACAATGGGCTACCTGCCGTGCTGGTACTGGGTGTGTAGAAATTGAGCATTGTCATGGGTGCAAAAGAGGACAGCAGACAATGGGTGGACATTATGAATCCTGTAAGGTCTCCTCGCTAAATACCTAGACTATGGGTGGAACTGGAGAGCCATTGCAATGATAGGTGCAGAAGATCTTAATGCACGATGGATGGGTGATGCAGTACGTAAGTAGTTCTTTTCCAAATGGCCCGCACTTCGGAAAAATCTGGATAGAGTGGAGGTCCAACCGTAAAGGGGAGAATAAAACTGAAGGCAGAGATGTAAGGAGACACATTTTATAGTCTCTTACGATTGGCAGGAATACCTCGGACCTATTCTAACCCCGGAAACCACATAGGGAAAGAAGTAGATGAACAGAGAGAGTGTAGAGGAGCAGATGGACAGCGAGAGTGTGGAGATGCAGTTGGACAGAGAGAGGGCTGGTAAGTTGGTAGTTTGGTTGGCTGATTGGTTTGGAGAGTAAAGGGACTAAAAAACAGCGTCATGGGTCTCTTTTTCCTGACTGGAACAGAGCGAGTGGGAGAAGATGATACATGGAGATTGTGGGAGACGGAGGTGGAGTTTGAGGGGGCAGAGGAGTTGGACAGAAAGAGAGATAGGCTAATGGGGATGGAATAAATACATACTGAAGGAATTATCTCAGTACAAGTGCCAGTGTGTTATACAAGTAACAACCAGTGGCATCACTTAGTGGCAAGTGCCTATATTTCGACATTTTGTTTGGTCTGTGTAAAGTTGTAATTCAATTTTTTATTATACACTCCTGGAAATGGAAAAAAGAACACATTGACACCGGTGTGTCAGACCCACCATACTTGCTCCGTTCACTGCGAGAGGGCTGTACAAGCAATGATCACACGCACGGGCACAGCGGACACACCAGGAACCGCGGTGTTAGCCGTCGAATGGCGCTAGCTGCGCAGCATTTGTGGACCGCCGCCGTCAGTGTCAGTCAGTTTGCCGTGGCATACGGAGCTCCATCCCAGTCTTTAACACTGGTAGCATGCCGCGACAGCGTGGACGTGAACCGTATGTGCAGTTGACGGACTTTGAGCGAGGGCGTATAGTGGGCATGCGGGAGGCCGGGTGGACGTACCGCCGAATTGCTCAACACGTGGGGCGTGAGGTCTCCACAGTACATCGATGTTGTCGCCAGTGGTCGGCGGAAGGTTCACGTGCCCGTCGACCTGGGACCGGACCGCAGCGACGCACGGATGCACGCCAAGACCGTAGGATCCTACGCAGTGCCGTAGGGGACCGCACCGCCACTTCCCAGCAAATTAGGGACACTGTTGCTCCTGGGGTATCGGCGAGGACCATTCGCAACCGTCTTCATGAAGCTGGGCTACGGTCCCGCACACCGTTAGGCCGTCTTCCGCTCACGCCCCAACATCGTGCAGCCCGCCTCCAGTGGTGTCGTGACAAGCGTGAATGGAGGGACGAATGAAGACGTGTCGTCTTCAGCGATGAGAGTCGCTTCTGCCTTGGTGCCAATGATGGTCGTATGCGTGTTTGGCGCCGTGCAGGTGAGCGCCACAATCAGGACTGCATACGACCGAGGCACACAGGGCCAACACCCGGCATCATGGTGTGGGGAGCGATCTCCTACACTGGCCGTACACCACTGGTGATCGTCGAGGGGACACTGAATAGTGCACGGTACATCCAAACCGTCATCGAACCCATCGTTCTACCATTCCTAGACCGGCAAGGGAACTTGCTGTTCCAACAGGACAATGCACGTCCGCATGTATCCCGTGCCACCCAACGTGCTCTAGAAGGTGTAAGTCAACTACCCTGGCCAGCAAGATCTCCGGATCTGTCCCCCATTGAGCATGTTTGGGACTGGATGAAGCGTCGTCTCACGCGGTCTGCACGTCCAGCACGAACGCTGGTCCAACTGAGGCGCCAGGTGGAAATGGCATGGCAAGCCGTTCCACAGGACTACATCCAGCATCTCTACGATCGTCTCCATGGGAGAATAGCAGCCTGCATTGCTGCGAAAGGTGGATATACACTGTACTAGTGCCGACATTGTGCATGCTCTGTTGCCTGTGTCTATGTGCCTGTGGTTCTGTCAGTGTGATCATGTGATGTATCTGACCCCAGGAATGTGTCAATAAAGTTTCCCCTTCCTGGGACAATGAATTCACGGTGTTCTTATTTCAATTTCCAGGAGTGTATTTCAGTAATACATTCGTTTCGTTAAGGATTTTCATGGTGTGGAGATAGTACAATGTGGAGCAAGACAATATAATATTTGTAAACACTAGAGAGAGGGGGGGGGGCGGGGAGCTGCACTAGGTACAGCAAAGACATTATTTGACATTAACCATGTTTAGCGCCTGTAATCTGTAGTGGTGTGTAATATGAGCGCCAAGAGGAAGAAATGTGGCTCGCTGTAAATGAAGTAGGAATGCTGAGACGATGAAGGAAGCCGTTTATTGCCATGGACTATTACCCACAAAATTTCATTGGAGTTACTATGAGAGACTAAGAGGAAGAGAGAGAGAAAGAGAGAAAGGATTAAAACTGTGCTATGTACTTCCACAACGGGTACGTCCAGCAATAAATGAAACAAACTATTTAGAGTGCTGTTTCCGATATTTCTTGAATGACTTTAATTTTCAGAATAAACTATTGTGAATGATAAAGCATTATTGGAGGTTTAACGGTCATGTTATTCGCCATGAAAAAATTACATCTGCAGTGAAATGTGTGATGAAAATTGGGAGAAGCGTCTCTTAAGTTCATCTGTACTATTTGATACAAAAGTTCATTATTGCAGGACCATATTTTAGCCTCATAATTTGGTGGCGTTGCATGCTTAATAGTTATCAATAATTATGACATTGCATTTTTTTAGAGTTTTCATTGTTACTATTGAACATGCTTAACGACAACGTAGTGTATTTGATTGTGTATGTGAAATGTGAATACATTGCTGTGGTTATGGTAAATGCGACTCTGATAGGTTTCTTTATTAATCATTGACCATACTTCCGCCAGTGTTATTTACTGTATGTCAAACGATTTCGTTTGACTTGCTTCATTTTTAAGGTACATACGTGCAGGTGCAGTTTCAGTCATACGTGTGCTTGATATTTTATGTTGACATGAAATTAGTTTTCCGATTAGCAAACCGTCAATATTAGGCCTGCTTACTAGGAAAGGTATTTAAAAAAGAAAAATCACACATCCATTTTACAAGCTCCACATCTGCGCCCTTATATTTTGCATTATGACCCACCACAGCAATCTACATACCCAGACGACATGACTTACAAAGACATATGTAGAGTTTCACACGAGGTGGAAGAGCAAAAATTGTGACAGACAGTGTATATATATGGTCATGGCTTCTACTATAGGATATATTTAGTATGGAGTTCCGCATGATAATGAGACTTACGATCACATACTATGTAACAGACATACAGAAAATCTTTCTGTACGCCATGAGGAGCCGAATTTAGGAACTAGAATATCCGGAAGCCACCCAGTGTAACAGTCGTGAAAGAATTTTACCTGGAGCAGATTGTGAAGAAGAAACAGCTACTAATGCCATGAGAAATATTCCGTTGGAATGGTTTTACGGTTGTGTCACGTTATGGAAGCAAATATGTTCTGTGTGGGGAAAGAAAAAAAAAAGTAGGAAAAATGGGATGAAAAGAGTGACAAGAGAGGAAAGGATCAATTGTGAGATCCCAATATTAGAAGCTAGTAGGTTTTTCATGATAGTCTGCACAAGTAATTCTTATACCACTGTTGCAAAGTGTTTTTCTTTTTTCAGCATTTCTGATCGTTTAAATTGTTTCTCAAGCAAAATTCAGTATCAGTTGCACATACAAATTAAAAAACAAGTTAATATCACTCTACATTACATAGGAAATAACTTGCAAATATTTTAAAAAAATGTAAATGCACTATACATGATGTGGCAGTAAAAAAGAATAACCCATCTTCAATATATTCGATGTCCATTTTACTGTGGAACACTTTGCAGCATGCTGTCATAAGTCACCTGAATGTATATCTGGATTAACTGGTCACAGACCAAGATTGACTGTATTGTGTTTTATTGAATTACGACCCAGGTTTCCGCCTTTTACAACATTTTCAAGTGATTGAGGTTATCTATGAACATATATAGCAAGACATCAAGCTTAAAAATGGCCATTTCAGTGTGCTTGGTGCTCAAAACAAGACAAACACTTGTTCAAAGTACAGTGTTAACAGGTCATTAGTAACATGCAGAGGTGCAAACCACATGTGTTACATGCTGATTGTCCATTCATTTATGACCAGCATGGGTTCATTCGACAATACTCAGCAACTTATGGGTGGTGTTTGCATGCAAGGGATCCCTGGGAGGTGGGATCCACGCTCTTGGAACAGACTCGCCGTTTATCTTGAGGTAGAGCTCATGGAAGAACTTTCCATCACAGCAGGCATCCAACTGACAGTCAGCCTCCTTTGGGAAAGACAACCCGCAGACTGTGGCACTATCCGGCACGTGCAACATAGTGCTTTGCTAAGAAGATGGGATGAGGGTCAGGCTCGGGAAATTCCCCTGGTGTGAACATAATCACTGTTACGGCGACCTCAGCAAAGATCTCAGCCTCTCAGGGACCCAGAAATGGCCAGTAGTATACTACACATTGATTGTCCACTCAGTGTACATTAGTTAGCTTGTTCTATTATATCCAATAGCTTGTGCATTGGGTTGAGATATGACAGGTTCCAGGAAGCGTGGGTCCCAACTCCTCGGAACGATTGGGCCTTAGCCCTGAGGTAGAGCTCATGGAACAACTTCCCATCAAAGTAGGCATCCAAGTGGCAGTCTGCCTCCTGTTTCACCAGGCCCGGGTGAACCACACTGGGTGGCAGCTGCTTCTGGACCACAATTTGCGCCCGTTGCACCTCAGTCTTTCTGGTCACCTTCTCCTCCACCTGGAATGTACCGTCTCCACTTTCCCACAGTAGCACAGTGTATATCCTGCACCTCAAACGTTGTAGCTGTTCTCCTAGCGAAATGATACCACTCTTTGCATGTGACAAGTCTTCCAGCCTATCAGGCACCCAGAAATGGCCAGTAGTATACTACACATTGATTATCCACTCAGTGTACATTACTTAGCTTGTTCTATTATATCCAGCAATTTGTGGATTCGGTTGAGATACGATGGGTTCCAGGAAGCGTGGGTCCCGACTCTTCGGAACGATTGGGCCTTAGCACTGAGGCAGAGCTCATGGAACAACTTCCCATCAAAATAGGCATCCAAGTGGCAGTCTGCCTCCTGTGGGAAGGACAAGCCACAGACAGCGGCCGCATCCAACACGTGCAGGGCAGTGCGGTTGAAGAGTGTCGCTAGGAAGACGGCGTGTGGGTCTAGCGTTGGGATGCTTTTCTGGGCCAGCTGTTGAGGTGTGAGGCCGCTCACAGTCACGGCGACCACAGCGAAGATCTCAGCCTCGTGGCCAGTCAGAAGGCAGGTCTCGTGCCGAAGGAAGTGCAGTGCGGTGGCTGGGACTACTAGGCACTGGGGCTCCAGGGACCTCAGTGCGGACGGCTGTGGGAACCCCACTATCCAGCTGAAGAGCCGCCAGCGCGTTTCCAGATCTCCAGACCACAGTTTCAGCAGGCCCAGGTGTACCACACTCGGTGGCAGCTGCTTCTGGACCACAACTTGCGTCCATTGCACCTCAGTCTTTCTGGTCACCTTCTCCTCCACCTGGAATGTACCGTCTCCACTTTCCCACAGTAGCACAGTGTATATCCTGCACCTCAAACGTTGTAGCTGTTCTCCTAGCGAAATGATACCACTCTTTGCATGTGACAAGTCTTCCAGCCTATCAGGCACCCAGAAATGGCCAGTAGTATACTACACATTGATTATCCACTCAGTGTACATTACTTAGCTTGTTCTATTATATCCAGCAATTTGTGGATTCGGTTGAGATACGATGGGTTCCAGGAAGCGTGGGTCCCGACTCTTCGGAACGATTGGGCCTTAGCACTGAGGCAGAGCTCATGGAACAACTTCCCATCAAAGTAGGCATCCAAGTGGCAGTCTGCCTCCTGTGGGAAGGACAAGCCACAGACAGCGGCCGCATCCAACACGTGCAGGGCAGTGCGGTTGAAGAGTGTCGCTAGGAAGACGGCGTGTGGGTCTAGCGTTGGGATGCTTTTCTGGGCCAGCTGTTGAGGTGTGAGGCCGCTCACAGTCACGGCGACCACAGCGAAGATCTCAGCCTCGTGGCCAGTCAGAAGGCAGGTCTCGTGCCGAAGGAAGTGCAGTGCGGTGGCTGGGACTACTAGGCACTGGGGCTCCAGGGACCTCAGTGCGGACGGCTGTGGGAACCCCACTATCCAGCTGAAGAGCCGCCAGCGCGTTTCCAGATCTCCAGACCACAGTTTCAGCAGGCCCAGGTGTACCACACTCGGTGGCAGCTGCTTCTGGACCACAACTTGCGTCCGTTGCACCTCAGTCTTTCTGGTCACCTTCTCCTCCACCTGGAATGTACCGTCTCCACTTTCCCACAGTAGCACAGTGTATATCCTGCACCTCAAACGTTGTAGCTGTTCTCCTAGCGAAATGATACCACTCTTTGCATGTGACAAGTCTTCCAGCCTATCAGGCACCCAGAAATGGCCAGTAGTATACTACACATTGATTATCCACTCAGTGTACATTACTTAGCTTGTTCTATTATATCCAGCAATTTGTGGATTCGGTTGAGATACGATGGGTTCCAGGAAGCGTGGGTCCCGACTCTTCGGAACGATTGGGCCTTAGCACTGAGGAAGAGCTCATGGAACAACTTCCCATCAAAGTAGGCATCCAAGTGGCAGTCTGCCTCCTGTGGGAAGGACAAGCCACAGACAGCGGCCGCATCCAACACGTGCAGGGCAGTGCGGTTGAAGAGTGTCGCTAGGAAGATGGCGTGTGGGTCTAGCGTTGGGATGCTTTTCTGGGCCAGCTGTTGAGGTGTGAGGCCGCTCACAGTCACGGCGACCACAGCGAAGATCTCAGCCTCGTGGCCAGTCAGAAGACAGGTCTCGTGCCGAAGGAAGTGCAGTGCGGTGGCTGGGACTACTAGGCACTGGGGCTCCAGGGACCTCAGGGCGGACGGCTGTGGGAACCCCACTATCCAGCTGAAGAGCCGCCAGCGCGTTTCCAGATCTCCAGACCACAGTTTCAGCAGGCCCGGGTGTACCACACTCGGTGGCAGCTGCTTCTGGACCACAACTTGCGTCCGTTGCACCTCAGTCTTTCTGGTCACCTTCTCCTCCACCTGGAATGGACCGTCTCCACTTTCCCACAGCAGCACAGTGTATATCCTGCTCCTCAAACGTTGAAGCTGTTCTCCTAGCGAAGTGGTACCACTCTTTGCATGCGACAAGTCTTCCAGTGCAGCACCTACCTGCAGTGCACGGCACTTGGCCACTGACAGTAACACTGCTGGTATCTCGCCAGTTGAGTGTTTGTCTGTAATACGCTGGAGAACATTAGACCAGCTGGAGCTTTGTGGAGTCCTTTCAGATGTCCTTCGCTTGTAACTGTAATGGTCAATTTCTGCTTTCACTCTGTCCACGTTTACTCGCCACCTGTCACCGAATGCTATGTGACACATTTCCTCCAACGTATTATTCTTGACCAGCTCAGCTACAGCGCTTTCTAGAAGTTCTTTTCGCCCATAAAGTTCACCAATTCTTCGATGTGCGTGCCGCATCTCGTCCCTGTTGATGGTATCACTTGCTAAGAATGTCTGGACTGCAGCCAGGTGGTGTTGCTGGATGCCAAGATGTGAGGCGATGTCAGAAGAACAGTAACGCATCGTCCTCACCCCTCTGTCTCCCTGTTTATCTTTACTGTGTAGTAAGAACATGCTTGGTACATCTTTGTATATCAGGAAATTTCCAGTGTTGGACAATATTCCAAGGCAATTTCTGTGGCTTGCTGCGAACTGAGCGATCTCCTGATGATAATCTTCCACACAGAGGCGCACCTCACTTGATGGTTCACACTTGAAAATCACCCGGGCACACGGTATTAGTCCTTCGGGTAGTTGTTTAGGCACTTTCGCTGTGGAATTACTAGCATGCTCTTTTCCTAACCTCTTATTACTTTTTTTCACTCCTTCTGTAGACCCCTCCACCAATTTCCCATTCTTCTCAGCAGATGCTAGTCCATCGAAGAAGAATACGAGCCGGACGCCGGAGCTCCTGAATTTCTGCGTTAGGTTCCTACAAGCCTCCCTGAATTCCTTGTACTGCCCACCACAATGGAAGTCACAGTTTCGATACAAGTACCACACAACTCCATTTCCGTCCACCACAATTACCGGCTCACCGCCAGTCTTGCTCTTGTGTTCCTTTGCGATTTCTGCAAGATCAACATCTTCATACAACTTATTTATGTTGGCGTACCGCGTAATCCATTTACCACCCATCCTTGTGATCTGCTTCTCGCCCTGCGGACAGAAAATGAGAATGTTACAACGTGGCACTCATTGAAGGTGTTTTATGGTAGACGCAAAGCAAGTGCATATGCTATAGTGGAATGGGTAGTTTCAGGGAAAGTGTACCATCGCTGGTGATAGTGTACTTTCACTGGCCCATTTACTGAAAGTGAGTTACTGATTGCCGCGCGGGATTAGCCGAGTGGTCTGGGGCACTGCAGTCATGGACTGTGCGGCTGGTCCCGGCGGAGGTTCGAGTCCTCCTTCGGGCATGGGTGTGTGTGTTTGTTCTTAGGATAATTTGGTTAAGTAGAGTGTAAGCTTAGGGACTGATGACCTTAGTAGTTAAGTCCCATAGGATTTCACACACATTTGAACTTTTTTTTGGTTACTGATTCCAGTTCTGTCAAACAGTACACGTTGACTGGGGATAGTGCACTATCACTAGTGAATGTATACCTTCACTGCGAAGAGGTAAGGAATGTGAACCATGGCTGTAATTACAAAACAGCCGTACTTCGAAAGTTGCATTTATCACATGTAGTTGAAAACATAGTCATATTATGTAAAATTTAGTTATTGCAGCAAGGAAGTGCACCATGGCATTTTAGGTTGCACAACACATTTTTGTTTTTGCAAAAGCACCTCAGAGTGTAACATTTTTGCTGGCAGTTGCATCTGAAGAGTCCCTGGCCGCTTCGCACACTTGTTGAAGACAAACCATGTTTAGGAGGGCAGCCACCTATCGCTTCTTCAGAGACCTTTTAGTTCCAAAATGTGCAGCGCTATTCTGCAGTAGCTGGTCAAATCTTAATGCACTGCTCCATTCCGCGGTGTTGTGCCCCTGCATCCGTGTAGTTAGAATACACTCCTGGAAATTGAAATAAGAACACCGTGAATTCATTGTCCCAGGGAGGGGAAACTTTATTGACACATTCCTGGGGTCAGATACATCACATGATCACACTGACAGAACCACAGGCACATAGACACAGGCAACAGAGCATGCACAATGTCGGCACTAGTACAGTGTATATCCACCTTTCGCAGCAATGCAGGCTGCTATTCTCCCATGGAGACGATCGTAGAAATGCTGGATGTAGTCCTGTGGAACGGCTTGCCATGCCATTTCCACCTGGCGCCTCAGTTGGACCAGCGTTCGTGCTGGACGTGCAGACCGCGTGAGACGACGCTTCATCCAGTCCCAAACATGCTCAATGGGGGACAGATCCGGAGATCTTGCTGGCCAGGGTAGTTGACTTACACCTTCTAAAGCGCGTTGGGTGGCACGGGATACATGCGGACGTGCATTGTCCTGTTGGAACAGCAAGTTCCCTTGCCGGTCTAGGAATGGTAGAACGATGGGTTCGATGACGGTTTGGATGTACCGTGCACTATTCAGTGTCCCCTCGACGATCACCGGTGGTGTACGGCCAGTGTAGGAGATCGCTCCCCACACCATGATGCCGGGTGTTGGCCCTGTGTTCCTCGGTCGTATGCAGTCCTGATTGTGGCGCTCACCTGCACGGCGCCAAACACGCATACGACCATCATTGGCACCGAGGCAGAAGCGTCTCTCATCGCTGAAGACGACACGTCTCCATTCGTCCCTCCATTCACGCCTGTCGCGACACCACTGGAGGCGGGCTGCACGATGTTGGGGCGTGAGCGGAAGACGGCCTAACGGTGTGCGGGGCCGTAGCCCAGCTTCATGGAGACGGTTGCGAATGGTCCTCGCCGATACCACAGGAGCAACAGTGTCCCTAATTTGCTGGGAAGTGACGGTGCGGTCCCCTACGGCACTGCGTAGGATCCTACGGTCTTGGCGTGCATCCGTGCGTCGCTGCGGTCCGGTCCCAGGTCGACGGGCACGTGCACCTTCCGCCGACCACTGGCGACAACATCTATGTACTGTGGAGACCTCACGCCCCACGTGTTGAGCAATTCGGTGGTACGTCCACCCGGACTCCCGCATGCCCACTATACGCCCTCGCTCAAAGTCCGTCAACTGCACATACGGTTCACGTCCATGCTGTCGCGGCATGCTACCAGTGTTAAAGACTGCGATGGAGCTCCGTATGCCACGGCAAACTGGCTGACACTGACGGCGGCGGTGCACAAATGCTGCGCAGCTAGCGCCATTCGACGGCCAACACCGCGGTTCCTGGTGTGTCCGCTGTGCCGTGCGTGTGATCATTGCTTGTACAGCCCTCTCGCAGTGTCCGGAGCAAGTATGGTGGGTCTGACACACCGATGTCAATGTGTTCTTTTTTCCATTTTCAGGAGTGTATTTTCTGGGTCGATTTCCTCGTTGTACGCTCCTTCGGTCCTGACTGTCTAGGTTTACCGTGGACAGTCTTAAAATTAGCTGCTCATGTTTTGCTAACGAACTCTCTACCATTGTCAGACTGCAATGCTGAGGGAGCGCCTAACAGCGTGAAAGTGACAATAATGATATCGCATACCTCTCCAGCTGTTTTCGACTTCAGTGGCATGGGAACAACGAATTTAGTGAGATTGTCGAGATAAATCACCACAAACTTACGATCTCCATGTG
Source organism: Schistocerca cancellata (assembly GCF_023864275.1). Taxonomy (NCBI): domain Eukaryota; kingdom Metazoa; phylum Arthropoda; class Insecta; order Orthoptera; family Acrididae; genus Schistocerca; species Schistocerca cancellata. The sequence continues at coordinate 51,986,554 of NC_064637.1, read as the reverse complement.
GTTGCGATTGGAAGTAGATGATATCAACTTGACATCTAGCATTTAGCTCCTTGATCAGCATTTGCATCACTACTATACTCTTTTTCTGACCTTTTTGCTTCTGCAAACAATGCACACACAAACTAAGATACACTACTGACCATTGAAATTGCTACACCACGAAGATGACGCTCTACAGACGCGAAATTTAAGATGCTGTGATATGCAAATGATTAGCTTTTGATAGGATTCACACAAGGTTGGCGCCGGTGTCGACACTTTCAACGATCTGACATGAGGAAAGTTTCCAACCGATTTCTCATACACAAACAGCAGTTGACCGGCGTTGCCTGGTGAAACATCTGTAAGGAACCGTGCGACTGCTACGGTCGCAGGTTCGAATCCTGCCTCGGGCACGGATGTGTGTGATGTCCTTAGGTTAGTTAGGTTTAAGTAGTTCTAAGTTCTAGGGGACTGATGATCACAGCAGTTGAGTGCCATAGTGCTCAGAGCCATTTGAACGATTGTAAGGAGGAGAAATGCGTACCATCACGTTTCCGACTTTGATAAAGGTCGGATTGTAGCCTATCGCGATTGCGGTTTATCGTATCGCGTCATTGCTGCTCGCGTTGGTCGAGATCCAATGACTGTTAGCAAAGTATGGAATCGGTGGGTTCAGGAGAGTAATACGGAACGCCGTGCTGGATCCCAACGGCCTCGTATCACTAGCAGTCGAGATGACAGGCATCTTATCCGCATCGCTGTAACGGATCGTGCAGCCATGCCTCGATCCCTGAGTCAACAGATGGAAACGTTTGCAAGACAACAACCATCTGCACGAACAGTTCGACGACGTTTGCAGCAGCACGGACTATCAGCTCGGAGAACGTGGCAGCGGTTACCCTTGACGCTGCATGACAGACAGGAGCTGTTGTAACACTGTAGGAGGAACAGAAAACAACAAAATCGTCCACAAATCAGGAGTACTATACAGGACTCCTTACCATAGACATGTTACTGTTTATGGCTATGGCACAGAGGGCAACACTGCCCTGAGGGACACCATTCTCCTGCTCAAAACGATCTGACAGCGGGTGACCATCTCGGGTCTGAAAAAAACTGTAGAGACTGGAAACACCTTAAGAGCATGGGGATGTAGCAAAGCAGGCCGCACTGATGCAGTTATGCAAGAATACAATGTCTTTAAGTAGTATTGCACACATTACTTTCATCGAAGAATAGACTGATACATTGATGGGTAGGAAAGACTGCTGAGTACCCGCCTCTAGCAGGGCCAGGTTATCGACAATGGACCAAAATCTCAGGAATCCACAGTGAGTTCAGCTAAGGAGTTGTCTTGTCTCCAATCACAGCAGACGATGGTTAACCATTCGCTCCAGAGTGTTTCCTATGCAGCTCGTTAAGGCGATACTCCTTTAACTACTGGGAGTCATATGGTCTTTTCCCTGTTTCACGAGATGTTTCAGAACCCTCGACAAGCTGGGGAAGCTGCCTGTCTGCCACATAAGGTTAAAACGCTTTAGGAGGAACTACTTTGACGCCACTGGCAATTGTGGAACCATGCGGTACCGGATTTGGTCTTGACTGGGTGCAGTAATACAAGTCTCAGACAGTGCTGATTCGAGCTCCCAGTTGGAGAAAACAGAGTTGTAGGCCTCAGAACCGTTGGATCTGAAGTCCAACTTGCCCCTCCCGACAGTAACATGGTAGCGACGAAATGCCGGATCCTGGTTTTCATCGGCTGTAGTACGTGCAAAATGTTCCGATGCCGTCTGAGCGATGGCTCTGAACGTGGTTGGAGTTCACACAGCTGCTATTGGTAAATGACTATGTTTATCAGAAACCCTCTGGATGGCTTGTCATACTTTCGTAGAACAAGTGGAAGGGTCGATGGTGCTCAGGAATGGTTGACCAGACTGGTTTTTGCTCTCTCTAACTCGACCCTAGTCTCTCGCGACTCGAAGGGCAGTAATGTTTCCCGCTGTCAGGTGGCATTGAAACTTTCGAAGAGCCACACTCCTGGTCTGGGTGGTTGAATGGTACTCTTCTGTCCACCATGGGACAGATTTCCTCCTGAGAGGACCAAAAGACTGTGGTATGGATAGTTCAGGGGCATGATGGATCACATGAATGGTCCACCAACTTCTTTATGCCATCACGGTGTTCAATCACAACCAACTGGCTGAGCAGCGCCCAGTGAGACCTGCCAATCGTCCATGTTGATGGCTTCTGTTCCAACACTCCACCATCCAGTAGGTGGACATGGAATGGACAGTGGTCACTCCAATGGAGGTTCTCAATGACATCCCAGTGAACGCTGTCTGCGAGGGTGGGAGAGCAGAAAGAGAGGTCGATGGCTGAGAATGACACAGTGGAAGTACAGAAGTGAGTGTGTTGGGGATGCACTGCACATGAGATATCATGAGGTTCTCCAAAACTCGACCCTGAGGGGAAATAGTCGAGCTCCACAGGACATGTCGGGCATTAGAGTCTCTCAGGAGTAGAAGTGGTTCAGGGGAGTTGTTCCATAATATCTGTGAGAGCCTCTGCATCCAGTGAAGGTAGATACAGAGAGCAAATTTTAATCCTCCGTAGTGCAATAATTTAAACTGCAGTGGCTCGCAGGTCATTAGCCAGGGGAACAGCAGAGGAATGATGCAAAATATTCAGAAGCATAGCAACCCCTTCCTTGGCCCTTTCTCCAGGCAGTTCACCCTTGCAGTATGGCTTATAGCCCTGTAGTACAGGGGTATCAGATGCTTTAAAATGTGTTTCCTGCAAACACGTGCCCAGGGCGCATCGTTGTGCTATTTGTTTTAGTTCCTCCACATGTGTCCTGAACCCATTAATGTTCAACGGTATAATGAGAGTGATCTATCATTGGGGGGGGGGGGGGTAGTACTTCGATCTTGACTTCCTGCAAGGGATGGGAATCGACAATGTGTGGAGGCTCAGCCGTGGGGCGAGATGGTCGCCCCCATCTGACATCAAGCCCCATCATCTCTGAAGAAGATTCGAGAGAAATGTCAGATAGGATGACGTTGACATCGTCAGACTGTGTACCTCCTGTTTCCCTCAGTGGACGATTCTTCGCCTTCGATATTTTGGTCTGAGGCGGCTTTGGAGCCACAGCCATGGAAGTGATCGTAGCAGTGATGGGTGGTGCACAAGATTTGACCTGTTGAGTTGGCAGGAAATTGCACGATGTCAGCAATCACGGTCTTTTTTGGAATTCTGGTTGGGGGAGCAGGCTTCAAAGGAACTGCAGCAACAGAAGTGGAGGCTCAGCCGTGGGGCGAGATGGTCGCCCCCATCTGACATCAAGCCCCATCATCTCTGAAGAAGATTCGAGAGAAATGTCAGATAGGATGACGTTGACATCGTCAGACTGTGTACCTCCTGTTTCCCTCAGTGGACGATTCTTCGCCTTCGATATTTTGGTCTGAGGCGGCTTTGGAGCCACAGCCATGGAAGTGATCGTAGCAGTGATGGGTGGTGCACAAGATTTGACCTGTTGAGTTGGCAGGAAATTGCACGATGTCAGCAATCACGGTCTTTTTTGGAATTCTGGTTGGGGGAGCAGGCTTCAAAGGAACTGCAGCAACAGAAGTGCATCGACAAACGCAGTTGGTAATGCTGACAGTGACAACCTCCCTTTGTGTAGCGGCATCAGTTTTCAGAAGAAAAGGAGGCAGCGAACGTGGGCATGTGCATTGACCTCTACAAATTCTTAGTTCCACCATATGGGGCGCGCTTTGTCGTTTTGGTCTCCAGGAGCCTCCGTTACTCAAGAAAAAGTCTAGAGTCTTTGCTCCTCACAGGTTTATCCCCAGAGCAGTTGACTCTCTTTGGAGGGGAGGAGCAACCAACTGCGTCTGGGCGACTGCACCACATTTCCAACAAGTGGCATCTCCTTTACAGCCAAGAGTAATGTTCCCATAGTGTTGGCATTTAAAACACCGCACTGGATTTAGGACACAAGGTCGTATACTTAGCCATAGGAACCTGGCTTGAGACGCTCTGGTAGTTTGGTGCCGTTAAAAGTAAGTGTCAGATTTTGCAAGATCGCTATCGACCCGTGTCATAACGTTTTGAACTTCTACATTGCCTTCCTGGGACGATTCGGCTTTCACTTCTTCTCGGGTAGTGTTGGCTGGATACCTGCAACTAACAACACCTTTGTTGCAGTTCAAGGTGCTGTGCAATTCAGTTTCTATGGCGTACTTCCAGAGGCATCAAGATTTCTGGAGGCTCCTGACTTGTAGGGAGCTAAATGTTTCAACAGTTCCATTGCGCAAGATTTTAAGGTGCCAGCAATGCCTTCTGAGCCTTTCTGTATAAAAAATGGCCAAACTTTCTCCAAACAACCTTCTTCACCTAAAAGAAGCACATTCTGCGAAACATCGTGCATTCTTTTACTACAGTCTGATTCAGAAGGACTGACTCCACCAGCCCTCTTGTTACACTGGATGTTGGTACCTCCCGGCGACCCACTCTTTCCGCTGGCAGGGGCAAAAAAGAAAATTTACGAGTAGATAGGGAAATAAGGGGCCAATCAGACAGAGCCTCGATAAAACTGAGGTCCAGTAGGTTCCCCAGAGGTTGCCCGCTAACCACTGTTCCACCTCAACAGCCACGCATCCCATCAGAGTGCAGCATACCGTGAGATCGAAGGGACTTTATAGAGTTAAAATTAAAATTTAAAACTGTGGTGTCACCGCCGGACACCACACTTGCTAGGTGGTAGCCTTTAAATCGGCCGCGGTCCGTTAGTATACATCGGACCCGCGTGTCGCCACTATCAGTTACTGCAGACCGAGCGCCGCCACACGGCAGATCTAGAGAGACTCCCCAGCACTCGCCCCAGTTGTATAGCTGACTTTGCTAGCGATGGTTCCCTGACTACATACGCTCTCATTTGCCGAGACGACAGTTTAGCATAGCCTTCAGCTACGTCATTTGCTACGACTTAGCAAGGCCCCATATTCAGTTAATATGTATGAGAATGTATTCTGAACAGATACTATTGTGAATCATGTACCGTCAAGAGCGACGTTCATCATTAATGGATTAAAGTTAAGTGTCACACTAGCTACGTCCGCTTTCTAAATTCTAATTGCTTTTCATGTTCCAGACCTCACGTCAGTATAGTCCTTCCCTCCTCACGCCAGCCTGCATGAGCTAAATCGCGTGCGTTTCGGCCTCCTCTAGTAACACGGTGTTGGCACTTCTGGCAACCCAACAAAAACAGTCTTGATCGCAATCTTGTTAAAATATTTTTTATTGGAGTGAGTGACAGGTTTTGACTCTATTTAAGAGTCATTTTCAGACTCTGTAAAGATGTATTGCCAAGGCAGTATACACGTTATGGTAAGCAAATAAAAATAAATAGTAATAAATTTTACCCAGAGCGGTGGATGGACACTGGTAGATGAGTTCTGTCGACCCTCGACGCTCGTGTAACTTAGAGGTTTATTCTGTCTTCGCGATCCGACTGGTCAGGGCAAAAGCCCCCCTCCATGAGTCACACAACGTTCCACTGCTGCATCTCACAGTGGCCGCTGAAGCATGACCAGAGCTTACAGTGACAAGGGACTAGCGGTGCTTACCTGTCCCTAGAACAAGAACCTCCGGTTCGCCAAGCCCGTATCCAGCAAATGAAAGCTGAGTCCATGAGGGCAGTAAAAGGACCATACTGCAGGGTCATCAGACCCTTTTTCCTCATGCCAAAAGGTCTTTGGTGAAAAGCATTCCGAAAGTGAGTCGGGAAGTAAAGAGGTGAAAAACGAACTGGGAACCACACTGAAAAAGAAAGCGAAAGAAGCAAACCAAAAATGGAGGAGATGCACTAAAAGGAAAATAAAATCGGTTGAAGGTATTAAAATAATATATGTAGCAGATGGCCTAGGCTGGCTGATAGTAAACACAAAAACGGATGAGCCAAACACTCTGCAACACACTAAAACCTCTAGACGACAAACACAAGGCTAGAGAAACACAGACATTGTGTATGGGAGTGGGTTTTTTGGTGCTTACAAGTGCCCTATGGCGAAGTTACCAGCGCCCTCACATTGAAAAAAACGAATGTGGAAGAAAATTACTAAAATGTGAGCATACACACTAAGACTACAGGAAAGAATAAATGATGTTACACAGGAGACTAAAACACACGTAAAGCGACAAACGTGGTTTTCAAATGTGTTTCCTGTAAACACAGGCACAGGTTGAAACGGTACAGTAGTTTCCGCTTTATAAGCAGCAGGTTTCGATGCTCGCTCGCACCGGGAAATAGCAACAGAGGCGGCTCCGCAGCCAACTTTATTACACGACGCAGCCGGCCGCGGGTGCAACAGAACCCATGTGGACGGGTGGAAAGAAATGTGTCAGGCTTCGTAATACGTATTTATATGTGTCGTGTATTACGCGTTTCTTGTACATGGATGTGAATCTGCACATGAACTTTCCTAATCCTCCTCACACCTTACCGTAAAGCGTGGCCAAATCTTTGTTGGGAGGTAGTTCTGTAGTACAGTAGTGCCAACCTTACTCCTGGCTAGGAGATCAGAGAGACAGGACAGGCAGGTAAAAGTCAAAGACTTTCCAGTGTCACAAGATTTGGGGTGGAGAGGTTGGTCACGGTCAAGTGGTTCGACCACCCCCCCTCTCCACCGGAGCCCGGGAAGACCTCCGGGTGCCCGCCAGATATTCATGGGGAGTGTTACAGAAGACGGGTAATTGAGCAGACGTGCCCTCAGTGCGTCTGTCTCAATGTTCACGCATGGAAGAGAGGTATTTGAATATTTGTACTAATTCTTTTATTTCCAGCTTCAGATTGTGTAAGGAAATGAATGATCTCGTTAATTTAGGAAATTTGACCCCCTGTGCTAATGTATCTGGTCCCCAGTTTGCCTATTATCCTCCTCACGTAGTGGATGTCCTATGTAAAATATTGGGAGGCTTTGGTGGTATACAATTGGCCAACGCAATTCCGTCTTGCCCGTAGAAAAGTGCGTGCAGATTCCTATATAATATACCCGAGCTATAAGTTGTAAAATTGAAATATCTTTAAACTGGAACAATTGCTGCAATCGCTGTAAAATTGAGTGATATTATTTAAAATTAATACGTAATCAATTGTCATCAATCTTTAACATACCTTAAAAATCGCAAAGAAGTCAAGTTAAAGGAATTCGTTTAAAAATAGAAGCTATAGAATGCAGGGACCCACACATCAGCGTGTGAGCCCTCCAGCCCCTTGCCTAGTATCGTACAGAAAGGGCACGCTCTCTAGGTATCGCTCTCAAGCTCCCCTCCCTAGTTATCCGTTGTGCAATTTTGATTCAGGGATTGACGACATCAACTTTCATCTGGCGTCCCTAGGCAAGGAGGTAACACGGTAAACTTTCAAGGTGTTGGGTCTGTGACAGAAGTTTCTGTTCCTCCACATGAGTCCTGAAGCCGTTCCACAGTTGTATGGGATCCATTTATCATGGTGGTTGGACATTCAGCTTGTCTTTCCGCCAGGGAGGGGAACCCATAATGGTTGGAGTTTCTACTTTGGGGCAAGATGTTTGCCCGGGGCAGACTTAGCAGATCATTGGCCCCGAAGTAGAAGCAGCAGAGCCATCAAGTCGCATGACGTCGACATGATCTGATGATTTATGGCCTCTTATCGCCTGTGGTGAAAGCAACACATTTGCTTTTTTGGTCTGGTGGGGAGGGGGGGGGGAGGCTTTGTAGAAGCTACTGCATCAGTGAGCCGTGATAAAAATTTGCTGTTTTGAAGAGCGCGCCGCAGCGCGTAGTGTGAAGCAGTCGCCCTCCGTTTCTGGCGGTGGCGCCGCTGTGGCAATCGCAGCTTTGGTGTCTCCCTCTGGTGGGAAAGCGGAAAGGTAGCCTGTTCACGTGCATTTAAGGGGCGCTATGAGTTCGGCAGGGGGTCAGTCGGAGTGAGGCTAGGCCAGTCCCGCGTCACCAGTATCTGGTCTGTCTCTCGTTTGCATTTGTGCGGCAGTTGGTGCCTGTCGTCGGAGTGCTAATATGTCGTTTGGATCAAGGTTTAAAGCCAGAAAATGAGTCTTGCCACTCCGCCAGTAACATAACCCAGCGAGTGGTCGCCCGGTCGGGGCTGAGTTCCTGCATCTGAGTCTGCTCGAGTTGCTCGGGCAACGGTCATTGGCGGTTGGATCGGTCGGTTGGTCGGTCGCGCACTGAGACACGAGATGACTTGTCCGTCTTGAGCGTCGGCGCATGGGAGGTCCCCACGTGAGTCCAGTGGGCAGTGCCGTATAGAAAGGGCTTCATGGTTCACACGACAGCAACAGGAGCGAAACCACGACATCGGTCTGGCCGGTGCGAGCTGCGACGCCGTGAGACGGGAGATCGGCGCGCCTTCCTGCGTCCGTTGAAGCGGCTGGCAGCGGACGGTTCGGGAGAGCGATTTGGGGGTGCTGCGCCAGGTCTTCTTGTCACGGCTGGTAGTGATTGACGGACCTATGATATCACAACAGCACTTCGTGGACATCCTTAGCAGTCTCCAGCTCAGGAACACCAGGGTCGCCAATCTCATACCCAGGAAACGAATGCTGAGTACCTGAGGTCTCAATGTTTCGGCGAGGCACAGCGGTATTTCTCCTGGTATTACGGACATCCATTGCATATGACTTCTTGTCACGGCTGGTAGTGATTGACGGACCTTCGTGGACATCCTCCAAAAAAGATGGTTCAAATGGCTCTGAGCACTATGCGACTTAACATCTGAGGTCAATAGTCCCCTAGAACGTAGAACTACTTAAACCTAACTAACCTAAGGACACCACACACATCCATGCTGGAGGCAGGATTCGAACCTGCGACCGTACCGGTCGCGTGGTTCCAGACTGAAGCGCCTAGAACCACTCGGCCACACCGGCTGGCTGACATACTCCATTCTCCTGTCTTCTCTCTCATACCACAGTAACGGGGTGCCATTTTTCAACAGGACAATGCTCGTGCTCTCACGGTTTGTGAGTCTATACACTGTGTGTGCGATGATGAAGTAGTCTCGTAGCCAGCTCGATGCCCACAATCACCTCAATGGCACATGTGTTGGACCAGTTCAGATGTCAACTCCATCCCAGTATCTGTGATGTCAAGAACCATTAACAAGACTTGTGGGACAACTTGTCTCAGGAGTGGACACAACGGTTTTATGACACCTTTCCCAGTCGAATGAATGTATCTCTCCAGGCTTCAGGCGGTGGAACGTTATACGGAGAAGTGGGCTCATAACTCAATTTTGTAATCACTAGAATAGCCTAACATCCTCTCTCAATCTATGAACTTGGTTTTATTTCGTTCCTCCTCCCTTTCTCTATTTTGTTGCCTCCAGCATACCAGCAGAGGGTCTGGGGAAAGTTGCAGGGGATAATAATAAACTCGACAAGATACAGAAATCAGAGCTGGTACCGCAAGATTTAGGCGTTCATGGCTCCCACACTCTATTCCAGAGTGAAATAATATTTTTGCCTTGCAGCCATTCCGAAGCACCGATGCGTGATTTTATGAAATGCATGGCAAGAAGCTGTCCATGTGATTCTTGCTATTTCAATACCGGTTTTCATTAATAGCCATCATCACAGTAACTGTATACAGGAAAACGAGACAACCGGAAAGGCAGGGTGTAGAATCGATTATACGTGAGGTGGTGTGATTTGCAAAATGTCATGTGTTATTGGCGTTTCAAAAAAAGAATTTTCAAATGTGTGTGAAACCTTATGGACTTAACTGCTAAGGTCATCAGTCCCTAAGCTTACACACTACTGAACCTAAATTATCCTAAGGACAAACACACACACCCATGCCCGAGAGAGCACTTGAACCTCCGTCGGGACCAGCAGCACAGTCCATGACTGCAGCGCCTTAGACTGCTTGGCTAATCCCGTGCGGCTATTGGAGTTTTAAGTGGTGTCTTAACGTTACGGCAATGGTATTAGTACTGCCCAGTCAGAACTTTTGAACATGAAAAGGATAATCATACAGTGAGTCAGATGTGAAAGCACTGTTATCTGGTCATTCGCTAATTACATACAAACAAGAGAGTAGTTAAACACAGACGTGTTCTGCAAAAAACAAACCAAAGGTGAGAAATAGCTACAACTATTTCAGTGTTCAAAACTACTAAAAACATGGAACAAAAAGTTGGCTCTCCACGTAGAACTTCAATAAACGTGTGCTCGACTAAAGCGCCAAGGTCGGCCGGAGTGGCCGAGCGGTTCTAGGCGCTACAGTCTGGAGCCACGCGACCGCTACGGTCGCAGGTTCGAATCCTGCCTCGGGCATGGATGTGTCTGATGACCTTAGGTTAGTTAGGTTTACGTAGGTCTAAGTACTAGGGGACTGATGACGTCAGAAGTTAAGTCCCATAGTGCTCAGAGCCATTTGAACCATTTTGAAGCGCCGAGATACTGGTACAGGCATGTGTAAGAAATTAGAGAAATATGTAAACAGGCAAAATACGAAGCTATGGTCGGCAACGCCTGTATAAGACAACAAGTGTCTGGCGCAGTTGTGAGATCGGTTATTGCTGCTGCAATGGCAGGTTATCAAGATTTAAACAGTTTCAACGTGGTATTGTAGTTGGCGAACGAGCGATGAGAGACAGCACCTCCGAGGTAGCAGTGACATGGTGATTTTCCCGTACAACCATTTCACGAGTGTAACGGAAAAAGATCCTGTAAGAACTGGACCAACGACGACTGAAGAGAACCGTTCAAAATGATAGGAGTGCAACCCCTCCGCAAATTGCTGCAGATTCCAATGCTGGACTATTAACAACTGTCAGTGTGCGAAACACTCAATGAAACATAATCGATATTGGCTTTTGGAGCCGACAGCCCACTCGTACGTCCTTGATGATTGCACGACACAAAGCTTTACGCCTCGGCTGGGCCCATCAACACCAACAATCGGCCGGCCGCGGTGGCCGAGCAGTTCTCGGCGCTTCAGTCCGGAACCGCGCTGCTGCTACGGTCACAGGTTCGAATCCTGCCTCGGGTATGGATGTGTGTTATGTGCATAGGTTAGTTAGGCTTAAGTAGTTCTAAGTCTAGGGGACTGATGACCTCATATGTTAAGTCCCATAGTGCTTGGAGCCATTTTTGAACCGACAATGGACTATTGATCACTGGAAACGTATTGCCTGGTCGGACGAGTCTCGTTCCAAATTGTATCGTGCAGATGGACGTGTACGGGTATTGGGACAACCTCATGAATCCATGGACAATGCATGTCAGCAGGAGACTGTTCAATTTGGCGGAGGCTCTGTAATGGTGCGGGGCGTGTGCAGTTGGAGTCATATGGGACCCCTGATACGTCTAGATACGGCCCTGACGTGTGACACGTACATAAACATCTTGTCGTATCACTTGTATCCATTCATGCCCATTGTGCATTCCGACGTACTTTGGCGTTTCCAGCAGGACAATGCGACACCCCACACGTCCAGAATGGGTCGAGGAACACTCTTCTGGGTTTAAACACTTCCACTGGCCACCAAACTGTCCAGACATGAACGTTATTGAGCATATCTGGCATGCCTTGCAATGTGCTGTTCAGAAGAGAACTCCACCCACTCGCACTCTTACGGGTTGATGGACAGCCCTGCAGGATTCATGGCGTCAGTTCCCACCAGCACTACTTCAGACATTAGTCGAGGCCATGCTACGTCGTGTTGAGGCACTTCTGTGTGGTCGTGGGGGACATGCACGATATTAGGCAGGTGTGCTCTTCGGTGTAAAAAAGTACATGTCAGTTGTAGAAGATTACCAATTAAAAAGAAAAAGAAATTTAAAAAGTGCAGATACAAGTAGCATAAATTTAATTATGTATTTATAGAATAATATACGGAATAATAATTTCGTGTGGCTCAGTACCCTGTTGCAGGTCCTTTTGTTGAGCGCCACTTTGGGAACTAGAGTGCCCCTAATTTATGGCAGTTATCAAAGTGGGGAAAGGGGACCTACAGTTTAATGTGGAACCCGAACCACTTGTTGTTCAGCGCTACACTTTCTATCGCTAAAAGTTGAAATCTGGGTTTAAACGAAGACTAATAAACCCGTGACCAGCCCCAGATTCGACGCCAACAACTCTCGGCTTCTAAACTCGTGCTTTGTCACAAAAGCATCAGGTTTCACATGTAAGTACATGGTGCGTCCTTAGATTAGGATGAGTGAGTTTCCGAGTATCAAAATATGTGCATCTTTTTACCGTATTTACCTAGGACCTGAAATTATTTGCACCACAACGGGACCAATAGTCCTCAGTGTTTGACATGAATTTCCAGTTGACACCCCTACCCGTTTTTTCACCGCCAAAGAAGTGTAGTCCACAATATTTGACATAAATTTCAAGTTATCTCTATAGTGAGACACTTAAAGGAGTTTTGCTATTTGGGGAGCAAAATAACTGATGATGTTCGAAGCAAAGACGATATAAAATGTAGACTGGCAATAGCAACGAAAGCGTTTCTGAAGAAGTGAAGTTTGTTAACATCGAGTATAGATTTAAGTGTCAGGAAGTCGTTTCTGAAAGTATTTGTATGAAGTGTAGCCACGTATGGAAGTGAAACATGGACGATAAATAGTTTGGCCAAGAAGAGAGTATAAGGTTTCGAAATGTGGTGCTACAGAAGAATGCTGAAGATTAGATGGGTATATCACACAACTAATGATGAAGTATTGAATAGAATTGGGGAGAAGAGGAGTTTGTGGCACAACTTGACTAGAAGAAGGGATCGGTTGGTAGGACATGTTCTGAGGCATCAAGTGATCACAAATTTAGCATTGGAGGATAGCGTGGAGGGTAAAAATCGTAGAGGGAGACGAAGAGAGGAATACACTAAGCAGATTCAGAAGGATGTAGGTTGCAGTAAGTACTGGGAGATGAAGAAGCTTGCACAGGATAGGGTAGCATGGAGAGCTGCATCAAACCAGTCTCAGGACTGAAGACCACAACAACAACAACAACATCTCTATAGTTTCTCAGAAAATGAGGACTTCACAGGCGGATAGACAAGCAGACGAACAACAAAAGGCTAAATCGCTAAATCACACGTTTTCTACATATCTATACCAACTAACAATTTTCGGACTTTTCCCGTTTACTTTTACTGTGAAACATTGCTCATTGGCAAATTTTACGATTTTAGGTCGATGGGAAGTCCACTATAACGTTGTACCTATAACCATTCCTGACAAAAAGGCGTATTAACACCTGGACAGACGGACAAGAAACTGATCCTACAGCCGTTCCATTCTTACCGATTATAGTATGGAACCCTAAAAACAAGTGTGGTGTCACCGCCAGACACCACACTTGCTAGGTGGTAGCCTTTAAATCGGCCGCGGTCCGTTAGTATACGTCGGACCCGCGTGTCGCCACTACCAGTGATTGCAGACCGAGCGCCGCCACACGGCAGGTCTACAGAGACTTCCTAGCACTCGCCTCAGTTGTACAGCCGACTTTGCTAGCGATGGTTCACTGACAAAATACGCTCTCATTTGACGAGACGACAGTTTAGCATAGCCTTCAGCTACGTCATTTGCTACGACCTAGCAAGGCGCCATTATCAGTTGCTATTGATATTGTAAATAATGTACAGACAAGAGCTACGTTCAACATTAATGGATTAAAGTTAAGTATTCCACCAGCTACGTCCTTTTTTTCTAGTCTAACTTCCTTGTCCTGTTCCAGACCTCCCGCCAGCCTGCGTGAGCTAAAACGCGTGCCTTTCGGCTTCCTCCAAACTCCGTGGGTTGGCTCCTGCCAATCCACAACAACAAGAATGTTAGCATATTATAGGTAATAGTCTAAATATTTAAAATGTGAAATAATATAAGCATATAAGTACAGATAAAGAAAATATGGAAGATAGTTTGATGGTGGATGTTATTTTAAGCTATCAGTGATAAGAGAGGATATTAGCGCAGTTGCGCGTAATGAATTTCGTAGAATACTAAGGAGTTGGTGGCAATTGCCTCCAAAACCTGTTGAGCTTAAACTTCAGCTAGGGAGAAATCAACTATGTGAAAACGTGGGAGTAGACGACAAAATAAGAAACTGATTTTGTCTCACGAAAGGTATAATTTCGAAACCAGTGTCTGCAAAAGAAATGCATATTTATATTTTCACCGCCGACCGATTGAAAATTCATCCATGAACTGGAAATTACAAACACAGTGACACGCAAATAGCAAACTTTTCAGACAAACGACGGAAAATTTTACACTTTTTATTCACTACATTGTTAAACATGTTTAATAAACACAGACGTTTTCAGCGCCTCGGCAACAGAAACACAAAATGTAGCAGCTTCCGAATTTATTAGTAATAGGCTGTACCGCGAAATGTAAACTTACGTTCAGCAGATGTAGCTTCGTCGCTGTCACCAAAAGATACGTTCGTGTACAGCTACGGATGTTAACAGTGCAGTTCTCCACAATCGCACGGTATATATTATATCAGTTGCTTACTTAGACAGATTCTACTATCTTTGATAAACACTTCACATTCGTCACGATACCTGCTATCTGCATCTGCAACGAATCTCGATTAAACTTGCCGCACCCTCTCCGTTGCGTTTCTGACGCACATCTGCCAAAAAATTTCTTTTCGTAGCAGCTATGCTCGCGTTAGCGCCTGTAGTAGTACTGTGCCGCACATTTGTGTAAGACACAGATAATAACGCAGGTGCTAAGTGTGCTGCGGTAGGATTCTCCTTCGATATCAGACACCGTTCAATGCGTTTTCTAATGCAACTCAGGACCAGTGGATGTTGGCAGCACTGCTACATGGCTTTGCCATTTCATCTTCATCAGACAACTTTAAACCCAGCGTTATCAGTTGGTTGTCGCATTTTTTGCTCTCCAGATCCGAAATCCCTTGTGGCGGGTAACAAAGTAGATCTCTCTCTCTCTCTCTCTCTCTCTCTTTCTCTCACTCTCCCACTCTCTTTCTCTGACACGGAAAACATCTGCAGTTAGTAACGTGTTCCGCGGCCCATTATACACGGCGTATGGTAGTTACACTACTGGCCATTAAAATTGCAACACCAAGAAGAAACGCAGATGATAAACGGGTATTCATTGGACAAATATATTATACTACAACTGACATGTGATTACATTTTCACGTAATTTGGGTGCACAGATCCTGAGAAATCAGTACCCAGAACAACCACCTCTGGCCGTAATAACGGCCTTGATACGCCTGGGCATTGAGTCAAACAGAGCTTGGATGGCGTGAACAGGTACAGCTGTCAATGCAGCTTCAACACGATACCACAGTCCATCAAGAGTAGTGACTGGCTTATTATGACGAGCCAGATGCTCGGCCACCATTGACCAGACGTTTTCAGTTGGTGAGAGATCTTGAGAATGTGCTGGCCAGGGCAGCAGTCGAACATTTTCTGTAATCAGAAAGGCCCTTACAGGACCCGCAACTTGCGGTCTTGCATTATCATGCTGAAATGTAGGGCTTCGCAGGGATCTAATGAAGGATAGAGCCACGGGTCGTAACACATTTCAAATGTAACGTCCACTGTTCAAAAGTGCCGTCAATGCGAACAAGAGGTGACCGAGACGTGTAACCGACGGCACCCCATACCATCACGCCGGTTGACGCGCCAGTATGGCGATGACGAATACACGCTTCCAATGTGCGTTCACCGCGATGTCGCAAACATGGATGCGACCATCATGACGATGTAAACAGAACCTTGATTCATCCGAAAAAGTGACGATCTGCCATTCGTGCACCCAGGTTCGTCGTTGAGTACACCATCGCATGCGCTCCTGTCTGTGATGCAGCGTCAAGGGTAACCGCAGCCATGGTCTCCGAGCTGATAGTCCATGCTGCTGCAAACGTCGTCGAACTGTTCTTGCAGATGGTTGTTGTCTTGCAAACGTCCCCATCTGTTGATTCAGGGATCGAGACGTGGCTGCACGATTCGTTACAGCCATGCGGATAAGATACCTGTCATCTCGACTGCTAGTGACACGAGGCCGTTGGGATCCGGCATGGCGTTCCGTATTACCCTCCTGAACGCACCGATTCCATATTCTGCTAACAGTCATTGGATCTCGACCAACGCGAGCAGCAATGTCGCGATACGATGAACCGCTATCGCGACAGGCTACAATTTGACCTTCATCAAAGTCGGAAACATGATGGTACACATTTCTCCTCCTTACACGAGGCATCACTACAACGTTTCACCAGGCAACGTCGGTCAACTGCTGTTTGTGTATGACAAATCGGTTGGAAACTTTCCTCATGTGAGCACGTTGTGGGTGTCGCCACCGGCGCCTACCTTGTGTGAATGCTCTGAAAAGCTAATCATTTGCATATCACAGCATCTTCTTCCTGTCGGTTAAATTTCGCGTCTGTCACACGTCATCTTCGTGGTGTAGCAATTTTAATGGTCAGTAGTTTATATTGGTTGACTACAATTCAAGTGCACCTGTAGAATTTTATGCCTTGTTGCCGTTATTGTTCTGGTTACCTGCCCTGGCCACTGACGTAAATTCAGGCAGTGTTCTTTTTTGATGGAGTTAACTATATTACCTTCTTTCAAATTCAAGTGTACCAGCGGAATTTTCTGCCTTGTGGCCGTTAGTGTTCCGGTTACCTACCCTGGCCACTAACGTAATTTCAGGCAGTGTCCTCTCCTCACCTGTTGTCGCTGTCCAACACGGTGAGTAGTTTTGACAGCTTAATACATACTTCATTGTGGATAGTCACGTCCGTAACAGTTGGGTCCTTTGAGTTTTCATGTACTGATTGGTGGCTAGCAAGTCGTTTGGTCGATCGGTCCGTGACTGTCTCTTGGTTGAGTTACTGACGGATCAAGTATAGTTGGGCCCACCACCTGTATCACCTAAGTGAACGTTAATGTTTCGAGAGCAGGTCCACCCCCACCTGGAGACGTCTCATTGCCGTTGTCTGTACTGTCCTTTTCATGCGCGTTTAATGGCCTGTTGGTAATCTATTATAGCCAATGCTTTAAGAGAAAAAAATTTATTGTCACGTCCGTAACAGTTGGGTCCTTTGAGTTTTCATGTACTGATTGGTGGCTAGCAAGTCGTTTGGTCGATCGGTCCGTGACTGTCTCTTGGTTGAGTTACTGACGGATCAAGTATAGTTGGGCCCACCACCTGTATCACCTAAGTGAACGTTAATGTTTCGAGAGCAGGTCCACCCCCACCTGGAGACGTCTCATTGCCGTTGTCTGTACTGTCCTTTTCATGCGCGTTTAATGGCCTGTTGGTAATCTATTATAGCCAATGCTTTAAGAGAAAAAAATTTATTGTGTTTTATGTAAATCAATGGCCTTCAGCCCGTATAACTAAGTTTGTATTCTGGCAAGTGGATATTTTGCTGAAAGTTACTGTTGTTGTGCTATCTTTTCATTTAATGCACTGTCAGCCACTTAAAACATAAGGGTTTGAGGTATTTTTGAATATTTGGGAAATCAATTGTGGGCCTTCAGCCACTTAAAACCTTATTCTTAAAATATGTTATTGTCGTTGCTTTTTCATTTAGTGTGCTTTCAGCCACTTAAAACATAAAAGGTTAAGGTATTTTTTTTTTAATTTTTGGAAAATCAACTGTGGGCCTTCAGCCGCTTAAAGACTTATTCTCAAAATTTCCCCTTAAGAAAAAACATTGCGGCCTTCTGCCTTAAAAGATTATGGTGACATATTTTAAAATTTTGAAAATTAGTTGTGGCCTTCGGCCTTCAGCCGTTTCTATTGCACCTTGTATATGTTTGTTCTACCCACTTTTGCCTTGAGGTTTTCAGCCTAGCTGTGATATATATACAGGGTGTTACAAAAAGGTACGGCCAAACTTTCAGGAAACATTCCTCACACACAGAGAAAGACAATATGTTATGTGGACATGCGTCCGGAAACGCTTACTTTCCAAGTTAGAGCTCATTTTATTACTTCTCTTCAAATCACATTAATCATGGAAACACACAGCAACAGAACGTACCAGCGTGACTTCAAACACTTTGTTACAGGAAATGTTCAAAATGTCCTACGTTAGCGAGGATACATGCATCCACCCTCCTTCGCATGGAATCCCTGATGCGCTGATGCAGCCCTGGAGAATGGCGTATTGTATCACAGCCGTCCACAATACGAGCACGAAGAGTCTTTACATTTGGTACCGGGTTTGCGACGGACAAGAGCTTTCAAATGAGGCCAGGAGAGCGTGGAGGCCATGGAATTCGTCCGCCTCTACCAATCCATCGGTCACCGAATCTGTTGTTGAGAAGCGTACGAACACTTCGACTGAAATGTGCAGAAGCTCCATCGTGCATGAACCACATGTTGTATCATCCTTGTAAAGGCACAGGTTCTAGCAGCACAGGTAGAGTATCCCGTATGAAATCATGATAACGTGCTCCATTCAGCGTAGGTGGAAGAACATGGGGCCCAATCAAGAAATCACCAACAATGCCTGCCCAAACGTTCACAGAAAATCTGTATTGATGACGTGATTTGGTGCGGATTCTCGTCAGCCCACACCTGTTGATTATGAAAATTTACAATTTGATCACGTTGGAATGAAGCCTCATCCGTAAAGAGAACATTTGCACTTAAATGAGGATTGACACATTGTTGGATGAACCATTCGCAGAAGTGTACCCGTGGAGGCCAATCAGCTGCTGATAGTGCCTGCACACGCTGTACGTGGTACGGAAACAACTGGTTCTCCCGTAGCACTCTCCATACAGTGACGTGGTCAACGTTACCTTGTACAGCAACAACTTCTCTGACGCTGACATTAGGGTTATCGTCAACTGCACGAAGAATTGCCTCGTCGATTGCAGGTGTCCTAGGTATTTCCTAGCCGCGAGCCATAGGCTGGAATGTTCCGTGCTCCCTAAGACACCGATCAATTGCTTCGAACGAAGAGAGGCTTCATTCCAACGTGATCAAATTGTAAATTTTCACAAGAGAAGAGAATATATATATATATATTATTTTATTTGCAATTTTAACTGCGTATCTTCAGTTACTGGAAATTTATCTTGTTGATTTTTAAAATTTCTTGCTTGGAGGCCTTCAGCCGTGGAAGGATTGAATTTTGTAGTTGTAAAGGTTCGGCTAAGTGCTGTTTTGGTTTAAATGTGTTATTAAATTACAATAAATTACAATTTTGAAGTGAAACTGACCGCCACCTTATTTGGCCCTTTCCACAATCCTAATTACCTGTTCTTCCCAGGGGGTTTAGCGGGCGAATCAGCGCTTTCATAAACAGACCGAATGAAGATGGGGAGATGGCCAGTCGTGGAGCTACCCTAGAGCAAGGTGTGTCCAAGCAGTGTCCTACACCTTACAAATGTAGGAGAAATACCTACCCAATGCTATTTACGTAGGAAAGCCATCTGAATAGCCGTCTCTAACAAGGTCGAGTTGTCGGCACTGGATTGAAATCTCCTGAACACCGACGGGGAGCGACGTAGGAGCTATCTGGTCGCCAACATCCACGCCAAACGACGGTTAACCATCCGCTCCGAGGTGATTCCTACTCGGCTCGTTACGGCAACTATCGGGTATGTACTGGGACACTTTCGGTTCTTCTCCACTTTGAGAATAGGTACCAAAATTGCCTCCTTCCAGAATTTGGGAAAGCGGCTGAACACCATATCAAATTAAAACATTGCAGGAGGATTGACTTCGACAAGTTCCGCAGCATTCTGAATCGGATTTGATCGTGACTGGGAGCAACATCACGAGCTATAGAAAATGTCGAACCAGTAAGGTAGCCAGAAACATGGGATTGATAGGATCTCCTATAACAAGACAAAGACATTAAATACCACTGCAGACTGGGAAATGGTGGACAAATTTAAATATCTGGGAGAATTTGTAACAGGAAGGAACAGGAGTAAGGAGGGAATAACAGAGAGGATAAAGAAGGTGAGGTCAGCCTTCTACATGACGAGAGACATATACAATAAAAAGAATATATCCACAGAGGCAAAGATACGCCACTACAAGGCAACGGTGAGGAATGCAGTGTTATATGCTGCTGAGTCGATGACACTAGGAAGAAATGGGGCAGAACAACTAGAGAAAAATACTGAGAAAAATAATATGTCCCAAAAGAGGGCAAATATCCGGGCAAATCAGACTCAAAAGGGCAAGGTTTGCTGGACATGTAGTAAGGATGAGTATAGACAGAATGACGAAGAGAAACAACAGGGAGTACAAGGGGAAAGACAGGAACCAAGTGTGTTGTTGAACTTCGGAAGGACCGGTTGGAATTGGGGATCAAGGTCGAAGGAAAGGAAAATTGGTACACCGCCCAATATGCCGGAGATCAATGACAGAGCAGAATACAGGAAAAGACTAGAGTGTCACCAGTGGAGCCAACAGGAGAAACGGAAACTGAAGATCTCGAAAGAAGAGCGGGAGAGAAGAAGAGAAAGAATGAAGAGGCTCTGGGAGAAGAAGAGAAAAATGCAGTCCACGAAGGGGTTACCTGTGGTCCTACAGACGCCGTAACGCAAGAAGAAGAAGAAGAAGAAGAATGTCGAACCAGCTCCCACATAGAAAATTTACTGTTATAGGATTGGATTATTAGACCGGAAGTGCAACTCACCCATTTCCACTGTGTCACGGTAACGACGGAATATTGGATCCTGGCTGGAAGTACCAGTAGTCAATGGAAAATGCTCTACCACTGCCTGTGAAATGTCTCCACGTGTTGTTTGGAGACACCCCTGGTTTAACAATGCTGCTAGGTACTTTTGTATAGTAGAACGGTTGATGGGGTCCAGGAACGCTTACCATGATCTTTCCTTGATCTCCTTAACTACGCGACAAGCCTTGGTTCTCGCGATACGAAAGGCTGCGAGGTTGTTGCTTGTTGGGTGACCTTTAAACTGTCGAACAGGTGCACGCCTATCCTGCATTATTGACCAGCATTCATCGATCCACAAAGGTGCAGGTCGCCTCCTAAGATGAAGTGAGGACTTTGGGATAGAGAAAGCAGCATAATGCATCATTCATCGGATGTGGTCCACCCATTCCTGGACGCTGTCACTTTGAGAAGAGGTTCCAAAATTGCCTCCTTCCGCCATTTGGGAAAGTGGCCTGGATAGCGTCCAGTTGGCCCTGCTGACCAACCGTTTTGCTGGCTTCTCTTCAGGTAGTGCTCCACCCAGCAGGTGAATGTGGAATGGGAAGTGATCAGTGGAATGATGGTCATCACTGACCTCCCACTGAACAGTGTGAAGTCTAGAGAGCAGAATCACAGGCCGATGGCTGAGAATGACCCAGTAACAGTACAGAAACAAATGGGAGTAACTGTGTTAAGGATGCACAGCTCCTGAGCCGTCATGAGGCTCTCCACAACCTGACCCCAAGGTTAATCAAGGGTAGCTGCTTGCTGGGAATTAGAAGATTCTCCTAACAATGCCCCTATACACACGCGCTTCTTGACGGACTTTAAGGAGCCACAGATTCCCTCTAAACCCTTTTGGACACACAAGAACGAAACCTCACCAAAACTACACTCTTTCCGCTTCACTGTGAAAAACACTTTCTGGCCAGCAGCATATGTTCCAAAACTGCAAATGCCACCACTGTGAATAAATCCAGAATCAGGAGGACTGATTGCACAAGCCCTCTAGTTTGGTTGGTTGTTAGTACCACCCTTACGCTGAGGAGAAGGAAGACAAAAATTTCAAAGCATCCATTCCTGTCCCATGGGCAACTAGGGAAACAAAAGTCCATCTAGACAAAGCCTCATGAGTCTGAGTAAGCCTTATACAACTGAGATGCAGCAGTTCCCCCAGATGCTGCCCACTAAAATCTGTTCCACCTCAGCAGCCATGCATCTTAATGGTGCGTGTCACACATTAAGACTAAGGTTACTTTTATAGAGGTTTTTGCCATCCTTGCCATCCAGGCAGTCAAACCTAGGTCCCTGTTCCCCATGACATGCAACATCCTACTGCTCTGCCACATAGTGCTCGCTGAAGCCTGCCCAGAGCTCACAGTGACAGGGGCCAGCTTCATTTAACAACCCCCAGCACATCAACCCTGGGGTTGCCAAGTCCGTACCCAGCAAATAAATGCATAGCTCCTGAGGCCTCGCCCACGTGTAGCCCGACTGTCAATACCCATAATGGCGTGACAAGCATTGGCACTCTAAGCAGCAAATTCTATTTGGTACGTAAGATCTAATCTTAAGCTAGAGGAATATTGCTGCAATATACTCAGCCAACTTTAGCAGATGTCACAATAAATGATGCTAATTTTTGGAGCTTACCATCAACCATCAACACTTTTCAGTCATGCTTGTACTTTCCCAATCCTGTTGCTCTTCTTTTGTATCCACATCCATAATGTACCAGCATCTTACAAAACCTTTAACGCCATTTCACCTGGTGTGCACCTCACTATTGGAGGGATATCATCCAAGCAGCATGGCATTCAGCAGCTTCTGTACTTGAGGAGCCCTCATAGTCTTCAACAGGAGAATGCCATTCCACAGCCTCTTGATCGATCTGAGTTACACTGAAAGTTTCTCTAAAGCTTTATAAACATAAAATGGCGATAATTTCTCAAAAGATAAGTCCATACATTTTATGACAATAAAAACGTTTCTTAGCACAGTAGAAATATAGGAACACATGAGGCAATACTGACGCTACGACTTACCTTAGAAGCTAGATTAAGAAAAGGCAAACCTACGTTTCTAGCATTTGTAGACTTAGAGAAAGCTTTTGACAATGTTGACTGGAATACCCTCTTTCAGATTCTGCAGGTGGCAGGGGTAAAATACAGGGAGCGAAAGGCTACTTATAATTTGTACAGAAGCCGGATGGCAGTTATAAGAATCGAGGGACATGAAAGGGAAGCAGTGGTTGAGAAGGGAGTGAGACAGGGTTTTAGCTTCTTCACGATGTTATTCAAAAATGGCTCTGAGCACAATGGGACTCAACATCTTTGGTCATAAGTCCCCTAGAACTTAGAACTACTTAAACCTAACTAACCTAAGGACATCACACACACCCATGCCCGAGGCAGGATTTGAACCTGCGACCGTAGCAGTCCCGCGGTTCCGGACTGCAGCGCCAGAACCGCACGGCCACCGCGGCCGGCCGATGTTATTCAATCTGTATATTGAGCAAGCAGTAAAGGAAACGAAAGAAAAATTCGGAGTAGGTATTAAAGTCCATGGAGAAGAAGTAAAACTTTGAGGTTCGCCGATGACATTGTAATCCTTTCAGAGACAGCAAAAGACTTAGAAGAGCAGTTGAACGGAAGATATAAGATGAACATCAACAAAAGCAAAACGATGATCATGGAATGCAGTCAAATTAAGTCGTGTGATGCTGAGTGAATCAGATTAGGAAATGAGACACTTAAAGTACTAAAGGAGTTTTGCTATTTGGGGAGAAAAATAACTGATGATGGTAGAAGTAGAGAGGATATAAAATGCAGACTGGCAATGGCAAGGAAAGTAGTTCTGAACATGAGAAATTTGTTAACATCGAGTATAGATTTAAGTGTCAGGAAGTCATTTCTGAAAGTATTAGTATGGAGTGTAGCCATGTATGGAAGTGAAACATGGACGATAACTAGTTTGGTCAAGAAGAGAAGAGTAGCTTTCGAAACGTGGTGCCACAGAAGAATGGTGAAGATTAGATGGGTAGATCACATAACTAATGAGGAGGTACTGAATAGGATTGGGGAGAAGAGAAGTTTGTGGCACAACTTGACTAGAAGAAGGGATCGGTTGGTAGGACATGTTCTGAGGCATCAGGGGATCACCAATTAAGTACTGGAGGGCAGCGTGGAGGGTAAAAATCGTAGAGGGAGACCAAGAGATGAATACACTAAGCAGATTCAGAAAGATGTAGGTTGCAGTAGGCACTGGGAGATGAAGAAGCTTGCACAGGATAGAGTTGCATGGAGAGCTGCATCAAAGCAGTCTCAGGACTGAAGACCACAACAACAACAGCACAGGATGTGGCCCATTGCTATGATTAGTGTTGTTGAGTCAGAGATGACCTAGGTGCACTAGCCACATGAGGTCTCTTATGATTATGGGTGTTAATACCACCCAACCGTCCACCTAAACTGCAGGGAGTAGGAACATGGAATATAGACTACATGGAAGCTAGGGAAGAAAGAGCAAGAGAAGAGGTGTGTGTGTGTGTGTGTGTGTGTGTGTGTGTGTGTGTGTGTGAATGTGGAGCTCACAGGCGTTCAGTGCTGAGGTTATCAGCACCCTTACACATACTAAAGAAACCAAATATTGGTTCAAATGGCTCTAAGCACTATGGAACTTAACATCTGAGGTCATCAGTCCCCTAGACTTAGAACTATTTAAACCTAACTAACCTAAGGACATCAAACACATCCATGCCCAAGGCAGGATTGTAACCTGCGACCATAGCAACCGCGTGGTTCCAGACTGAAGAACCGCTCGGCCACAGCGGCCGGCGCAATTGGATTAAAAGTGCTATCTCACATTGACGAGGAAACCTATAAAAGACAATCACTCAATCCCACCTCACTCGCATTGACCCAAACAAACACTCTCTTTCACAGCCCTAAATAGGACAGAGAAGTGTGCGATACAATGTATTGAAACAGAAGTAAAACAAGAGGAGCTAAAAGTATACTGCAGGGCAATGTGACTGGCTGCACTCATACGAAAAATATAGGTCAGCCAGTCAACATCTTAACACATTACCATCTCCATAAAATTTTAGGAACCTAGCTGGATCGATCATAATACCATAAAACTTTAACCACGTTCGTTTCAATGTCACATAAACTAGAGGGCGGATCTGCGAACAAAATAGCCGCTATCCTATGGTCTGGAAATACAACACAGACTAGTAAAAGGTGGCGCACAGCAATTTGTACACCACAACCACTACACACTGGAAAATCCTCTCGCCGGAGCAAGAAGCCATGTGTCATTGGTCTGTCATCCCATCTTTATCACTGGAAGAAACTAAGCCATGGTTGAGTGGCAGTCACCTCTTCATCAAGGAGCAGGTTGCCTCCTAAGGTGATCTGAGGAATTTTGGACGGACAAGTCAGTGGCATGATGGGTCACTCGTGTGATGCAGTCTTGGACGCTGTCACGGTGTTCAAACACAGCCAGCTAACTGAACAGCGTCCAGTTAGTCCTGCTGACCATGCAGTTTGGTGACTTATTTTCCAGTAAACCTTCAGCCAGAAGGTGAATCTACTGTGGAAAGTGGTCTCTGTCATGTATCCTTACCAGATAGGACTGACAGAGTATATCCAAAAAGTCCAAAGAAGGGAAGTACGTTTTGTTTTATCGCGAAATATGGGAGAGAGTGTCCCTGAAATGATACAAGATTTTGGCTGGACATCATTAAAAGAAAGGCGTTTTTCGTTGCGGCGGAATGTTCACACGAAATTCCAATCACCAGCTTTCTCCTCCCAATGTGAAAATATTTTGTTGACACCGACCTACATTGGGAGAAACGATCACCACGATAAAATAAGGGAAATCAGAGCTCGTCCGGAAATATATAGGTGTTCGTGCTTTCCGAGCGCTATACGAGTTTCGAAAAATAGAGAATTGTGAAGGTGGTTCGATGAACCGTCTGCCAGGCACTTAAATGTAATTTGCAGAGTATCCATGTAGATGTAGATGAAGATCATGGGCGCTGGGAGAGGTGTTTCTCACAACATCCCCGGAGCCTCACTGGCATCACACATAACCTCAAACTGGAAAGCGTAAACATATTAAGGTATTAGTTTTGGTCTAATGGAACTGTGGATAGGCGGAAAGAGCACACTGAAGGCGTCTACGAGGAGGAAGACCTGTGTTACGATGTAATACAATTCCAGGAAGTTTTATATCAGTGTACTGTCCGCTGCAGAGTGAAAATCCCATTCTGAACACACTATTATGCGTTACAGCTAGAACAGAAAAATGTTAGAGCTATCGCCCAGTCAGCTTAACAGTTAATGTATCGAAGTTGCTGACGAGAGTAATGTATAGAAGAATGGTACTGGCGTGTTACACGATGATCAGTTTAGGAGAGATAAAGAGACCAGAGAGGCAATTCTGAAATTGTACGGGACAATGGAAGTGTTATTTAGGAAATATCAAGATCCTTTCATAGAATCTGTCGAAATGGAAGAAGCGTTCAAAAATTTCATACGTTGCAAGACGTTCGAAATTCCTAGAAAAATAGGAGTAAGATGTAGGCAAAGAAGGGTAATAAGAGATATGTTGAAGACACAAGAGCGAACAATGTGCCTGTGGAAGACCAAACACGAAGTGGGCGGATTGAAAGGGTGTAAGACAGGGATTCAGCCTTGGGACCTACTTTCCGGGCTATATATCATGGAAGCAATGATGTACATAAAACAAAAAGGTTCAAGAGTTGGGTTAAAATTCAGGATGAAAGGGTATCGTAGTATTCGCTGGTGACATTGGCTATACTTTGTGAAAGTGAACAAATGCAGAACATGTTGAACGGAATGAACAGTCTAATGAGTACAGAATATGGACTGAGGTAAAACCTAAAACAGACAAAAGTAAAGAGCAGCATCAGAAATGAGTATAGCAAGAGGGTCAACATCAAAAATGATAGAGAAAGTTAAGGAATTCTGCTACCTTGGAATCAAAGTTAATAGTTAACGGACGAGGCAGAAAATACATGTAAAGTTTAGCACAAGCGAAGAGGAGATTGAACATTTTTGGAAGTTGAGCAGTAACAGCTGTCGTGTTAAGCCTTATGTTTAGTACTATGGACTTTATTTGGATAATAATGCCGTGGTGTATAAAACGCATGTTTGACCATCAGCTGCTTTTTTATACAAAAACCAAATATCGACTTGTTTGAGTCAGAGACCAACTTCAAGCAATAGGGCGGAAACAGTTTAGGCCACAACATCACATCCGTTCAAAAAATGGTTCAAATGGCTCTGAGCACTATGGAACTTAACATCTGTGGTCATCAGTCCCCTAGAACTTAGACCTACTTAAACCCAACTAACCTAAGGACATCACACACATCCATGCCCGGGGCAGGATTCGAACCTGCGACCGCAGCGGTCACGCGGCTCCAGACTGTAGCGCC
This sequence comes from Schistocerca cancellata, assembly GCF_023864275.1. Taxonomy (NCBI): domain Eukaryota; kingdom Metazoa; phylum Arthropoda; class Insecta; order Orthoptera; family Acrididae; genus Schistocerca; species Schistocerca cancellata. The sequence continues at coordinate 51,959,409 of NC_064637.1, read as the reverse complement.
TAGAACCGCACGGCCATACCCGCCGGCTCACATCCGTCATTACTTAAATAATGACCACATTCGTATGAACAGCATGCCATGAATTCTAGGACTTTTAAGGGCCAACATCCTTCACTTGAAAAATATTCGTAAAAAGAAGACAGACAAGTAAAATAAAAATTGAACAAAATGTAACTACTGGTCCATCGCATCCTACGCCGCACAATGACTCAAGTACCATCCAGGGAGGACTCTAGAATTAATAAGGTTAACACACTGTTTTTTTATAGCAGTTTGTGCTGGACAGGTGCACATTTCGTACCATATTTATTCCTGCCATAGGTTATCAACAAAAATAATCTATCTACTGTCGTTTCAAATTTCAGTCTTGACTGAAATTTCTTGAATAAGAACAACCCTTAATATTGGTTTAGTTATGAAATATTTCATATGTTCCTGTATGCAATTATTTTTCCAGAGAGAATGTTCTAGTCTTACAACCTTTTAAACCACTTGCAACCTAAACCCATGTCGTCGCATAGTCAAGAAAACTTACAGAACTGAAACTTTTCTCCGCTGTTATCTTTTGGCTTACGCTTAATATTGTCAGGTTCGTCGTAATATCTACCCACTTACAGCATAAATGGTTACTTTCTTATGATGCAAAAACATTTAGTGTGCGAACGCTAACTGACAGGCGACATTATTTTCTTTCTCTTCCGACTCAATTAATGATTTAATCTACTTTGAAACATCTCAGTACAAGATCAGACATGCTATAGAGGTAAAGGCATCTGAGAGGCTGTTTGATGTTGAGAGCAAGTCTTTAGAAAAACCAATAGCTCCGACTTCACGTTGTTTTCAAAAAGTGCAGTTTTAATATTACTGATTCTAAAAAATAACGTAGTATGCATGAATTTGTGTAAGTGCGTGTGTGTGTGAATGCTGTTCTGTAGCTGTTTTAAGTTACTTCTTACGTAAATGCCGTACTGACAAGTGTTATTACACATTAATGACCACACTTAAGTCGATAGTATTTATTTTCTATGATTTCATTTGGCTCATTTCAATTAAAAAATTTACGCATCAAGCTATAGTTATCGTCCGACGTACTTTAGTGGCGAGTGACAATATTTCAGTTTTTGTATTGTCTGCACAAAACTGTCATTTTATTTTTTATTTCCTTTCAATAATACATGTTACATTGTTTTGTTAAAGATTTACATGATTCGCAAACAGAAGAATGTACAGCTTAAAAGACAATATATGCTTATAGACATTTTATTAAATGCAGAAAGAGGCACTACGTAGAGCAAAGACATTATTGGGCAAGGAGAGCATCTGTGATCAGCAGTGATACACAATGGCGGTGCTAAGAGGACGGGATGTGATCATAGAGTAGAAACATCTCTGGGGTGAACATTGCGTCCTGCACATGTTGTCAACATTAAACTGAAATTGCCACGTGATCTAGGAACGACGTCGATTGTTTAACACCAATTCGCGTCCGCCATCAGGTGGCGTAACGTCTCGTCACATAACATCAAAACATTCTACAATACCTTTCGAATGGAGCGTCAACGAAACGTCACGTCGTTTCACGGTTCGTCAAGGTTTCTCGGGAAGAGAATTTCGACGGTACCAGTCTGTTAACATCTTAAGTTAACCTATTTTCGCCGCTCTCATTTTCCTTATAATAGTGGATTTTGTACTGTTGTATCTTCATAATCTTTATTTCATAATAGCGCTTTGTTTTAGTGGCAAATTGGAGATGTTCCATGACGACTGGGATATTTTTCCACTTTCTTACACAACCGAGGTTGTATATCTGAAGGCGAAAAGTTATTTAGGTATTACGTTAACACAACAGCGCCGACGCCCACAATGTATAAGAACATAAGTAGACAAAGCAAAGTCCACCATATGACGTTTTAAGCAAAAAAGTCAGCTTTAATGAAGGAGTAAAATACAGTTGTTTATGACGTTATTAATTACGTAAGAAATAACATAATGGATAAGTTTAACAGGCTTCATTAATTCTTTTGAAGCTTTCTCTGATGTGTATGAATGTACGTATTTTCCCTATCAAGTAATTGTCAATGTTTTGAAACGTTGTCTCACTTCTCAGTAATTTACCAAACATTATTGATCAAGAACATAGGTTACAAAGTTTGCTTCGGCCGTTGCCAAACTTTGTCGTTGTTATCTCCTCAGTTCTGATAATATACTCTAACATTTTATGCATATTAGGCATGCTGACTCAAAACCCCAATTTCGTCGTTCAGTACTGTGTTAAGCGACTTGACGAGATGTGACATGAAAGACAATGTAAATACATGCTGACGTGAAGCTTCTGTGACGTCATGCCCGTTCATTTTGCTCTTCAAAGCTAAGAGATCAATTTATTTCAAATATCAGACGTAAAGTGCTATGGTGCCTGCAAAACGTCTATACTAAATCCACAGCACTTACGAAGGGCATCTGTCTTCACTAGCGATATGACAACATTCAAAATTTATAGGACAAATGTCGGACAAATCTACGGCGTCCTGAGATCACGTGGCCATTGTGGCAACGTATGTTGACAACACAAAATCAATTCTGCGCTTCTCAATGCTCACTCCAGAGATATTTCTGATCTACGGATGTGATTCGCTGTAAGTGTATTGCAATATTCTTAGATGACGGAGAAAGCCGTTTTCTGCCACGGAGTGTTCGCTGCAAAATGTCACTGCAGTTATTTTGATATGGAGAAAAAGAGCGAGATGCAAAGAAGATAACGCTAGTCTGCCCTTAACACACCCATACACACTTCTTCAATGCGTATTTCCAGCAACACAGATGAGTCCAACAACCTTTGTACAGTATAGCACTCCACAATTCTTGTACAACCTCAGTTTTCAAAGTAAACTCTTCTGAATAATAAAGGTATTACACTCAGATTCAGTGACAGTGTTAAACGCTAGATCTGTGACGAAATGTTACAACAATGGCCAGAAGAATTGACTGTTGCACTGAAATGGGTTGAAAATTCTGAGTTGCGGCATTTAAGTTGATTGATAGTATCTGAACTAAAATTGATTACTACAGCACCATATTTCCGGTCCATGAAGCAGTTTGTTGGTATTATGTATTTCAAATGTAATTTCTCAGTATTTTACTAACTGCACAATCTATCTGACATTACATTGTTTTCAAAATTTGCAGTGTCAGTATTACACACGCTAATTTATAATGTAGTGTACATGTATATGTATGTGTGTGTGTGTGTGTGTGCGCAGTTCTGTAGCTATGCTAAATTATTCGTTATGTAAATGCAGTTCCGATAGGTCAATCTTATCATAACATACGATTTCACTTGGATTATTTCGTTTCATATATATATATATATATATATATATATCAAGGTACCTCCTCCAGCACGTACTTGAAATGTTTTGCTGGAGCAAGCTTTGGTCAATATTCCTTACGTCAGCGTTACAAGTAAAACGTTTAGGCATTTGGGTTTCGGTTGGAAGCCGCCAGAGTAAACTACATGGTCGTAAGAAATGAACTGTAACAAGCAAATTACAGCGACCCTTGTAACGGCGCACACTAATGCTGAGTCGAAAAATTGTGGCAGGAGCCGTATTTACAGCAGTTCCTTCTACTCTACTCTGAGAAAGGTTTACGATGGAATTTTGTGGTAAGAAACTGAATTAATCAATTAGAAAATTTGGAAGTGTATTCATTATACGGTTGAGAAAGACCTTGAGATGCAAAAAAATGCGAAGCAGAAAAAGTTGTGGACTCAATGAATAATAGACCATTGGAATAGTTTTACAGTTGTGCAATGTAACTCAGGCAGCGAAGTTCTGGAAGGAGAAAGAAAAATGGTAAATGAAGAAAATGGTATGAAATCAGGAATGGTGAGATGCCAGTATGCCACTGTGCACTTGTCATACAGATATCAGTATTTTATAATACTTTTTTTCAGCGTTCTCTTCTTATAAACACTTCTTATAAACTGACAATGCATGCATTATATATATATATATATATATATATATATATATATATATATATATATATATATATATATACAGCCATGATTCCGGGCTTTGGCTGTTTTCAAATACTACATTATATATATATATATATAACTTAGAGGAATGTTTAAATGCAATTTCCGCCATTTGACTGTTTGTATAGACTGTTTATTGTACTGTACAATCATGATTCCGGGCTTTGGCTGTTTTCAAACACTTGAATGGCGGAAATTACATTTAAACATTCCTCTAAGTTGTTCCTCAAGTAACATTCGACATGCCATTCGGCATGAAGCGGTACATATAAGTTCTTAGTTGTGGAACTAGATTCCATTGGAAACAGCTCAGAAATTTTGAAATAAATGCAAATGCACAAATGCAGTATACATAATTTGTCAATACTATGCCATGTGCCTACGAGGATGACATGGTTCATCTGATATTAGCGTGTGTTAGCTGAATATACGAGGCGTGTTTTCGAAGTAAGACCGTTTTGAAACTGAAGAAAGAAGTCCTAAGATATCTCAATAATTTTATTTTTACTTGAAAGCCTGTACCTTAATCTACGCACTGACGCCATTACGGTCTGATTCTTCCTTGTTTACGTTGTGTACTGAGTGTTTAAGATGCCTCCGATAACCGTGAGTCCCGCCGACTGTGAAGTACGGCTGTTATAAGATTTCTTAGTGCTAAAGGCCTAAAAGCGATCGATATTCATCGTGAGGTCTGTGCAGTTTACGGAAAAAACGTTATAAATGATGGAATGGTAAGAAAGTGGGTGAGAGCATTTAAAGATAGCAGCACAAATGTGCACGATGAACAACGGAGTGGGCGTCCTTCGGTCGTTAATGAAAGTCTGGTGCAGGAAGTGGACAATAAGGTCAGAGAAAACAGACGCTTTACGTTTTCCTCCTTGCGGGATGACTTTCCTAATGTTTCTCGTAGTCTTTTGTATGGCACTGTGACCGAGCACTTGAATTACCGAAAATTGTGCGCACGTTGGGCGCCGAAAATGTTGACGGATGTGCACAAAACCAAACGTTTAGACGGTGCATTGACTTTCCTTGAACGGTACCACAACGACGGTGACGATTTCTTCAGCCAAATTGTTACGGGCGATGAAACGTGGGTGGGCCACGTCACACCAGAATCAAAGCAACAGTACATGGAAGTTGAGCAAGAGCAACGTTTTGCTGCAAGACAATGCCCGTCCGCATGTGGCGAGTCAGACCAAAGATCTCATCACATCTTTTCGATGGGAAACTCTAGATCATCCTCCGTACAGCCCCGATCTTGCGCCCAGCGACTAACATGTGTTCCTGCACTTGAAGAAACACCTGGGCGGTCAGCGTCTTCAAGACGAGGACGAAGTCAAAACAGTGGTCATGCAGTGGTTAACGAGTCAGGTAGCAGACTTCTATGAGGAGGGTATTCAAAAACTGGTACAACGTTACGACAAGTGCCGCAGTATTGACGGAAATTATGTAGAAAAGTAAATTAAGGTATAGGCTTTCATGTAAAAATAAAATTATTGAGATATCTTAGTACGTCTTTTTTTTAATTTCAAAATGGTACTTACTTAAAAAACACGCCTCGTATATTTGGAGGATTTGCTAGCAGATTCAGGATGACAGTCTGTTATTTTGGGTTCTTCTGAAATAGTGTGGTTGCCCATCGTATTAGCATGTTTTGGCTGCTTTAAACAGGATGGTGTCTCTGACTCATCTTATTATGCAGTGATAGAACCGTATGTTAAGAATTTGTGGGTTCTACAACATTCAGCAGCTTGTGGATTGGGGCCAGGTAGGTAGGGTCCCAGGGAGCGTGGGCCCCAATCCTTGAGAACGACTGGGCCTTAGCCTTGAGGTAGAGTTCGTGGAAGAACTTCCCATCAAAGTAGGCATCCAGCTGGCAGTCGGCTTCCCGTGGGAATGACAGTCCACAGACTGCGGCCGCATCCAGCACGTGCAAGGCGGTGCGGACGAACAGTGCTGCCAGGAAGACAGCACGCTGGTCCAGTTCTGGGCAATGTTTTCGGGCGAGTTCCCACGCTGTGAGCTTCTCCACAGTGGCGGCGACGACGGCAAAGATCTCAGCCTCATGGCGCCTCAGAAGACGAGCCACGTGCCGAAGGAAGTACAGCGTGACGGCTGGCACCACCAGAGACTGGGGCTCCAGCGACATCAGAGCGGACTCCTCTGGATCTGGGACTCCCACTATCCAGGTGAAGAGCCTCCAGCGCGTTTCCACACCTCCGGCCCACAGTTCCAGCAGGCCTGGGTGTACCACATTGGGCGGCAGCCGCTTCTGGACCTCCACTCGCTCCCGGCACACCTCCGTCTTCCGAGTCACCAGCTCCTCCACCTGGAATGGGCCGTCTCCACTTTCCCACAGCAGCGCGGTGTACATCCTGCGTCTCATAGTTTGGAGAGCTTCTCCTATCGACGTGGTGTCATGTTTGGCAAGTGACAGATCTTCCAGTGCAGCACCCACATGGAATTTATGACACCTGGCAACTGAGAGTAGTACAGGTGGTACCTCGCCAGAAGAGTGCTTAGCTGCAATCCGATGGAGGACGTCGGACCAACCAGACCCATCTGAAATCCGTACAGTTGCTTTCCGCTTGTAATTGAAATGTTCAATTTTTGCCTTCACGCTGCCGACGAATTCTAGCCAGCTGTCACCGAATGCAATGCGACACATCTCCTCCACTGTGCCATTTTTCACCAGCTCTGCCACAACGCTGGCTAGATGTTCTCTTCGTCCATAACGACGACCGAGCCGTCCGTGTACGCGTCGAAACTCATCCGCGCTGATGCCGTCACTGTGCAAGAATGTTGCCAATGCAGGCAGGTCTTGTTGCTGTATGCCAAGACTGGAGGCGATGTCTGAGGGACGAAAACGCAACATTCTCACTTCGTCGTCTAACTGCAGGCTTCTGTGAATGTGAACAGGCCCGGCACCTCCTTATATACACTCCTGGAAATGGAAAAAAGAACACATTGACACCGGTGTGTCAGACCCACCATACTTGCTCCGGACACTGCGAGAGGGCTGTACAAGCAATGATCACACGCACGGCACAGCGGACACACCAGGAACCGCGGTGTTGGCCGTCGAATGGCGCTAGCTGCGCAGCATTTGTGCACCGCCGCCGTCAGTGTCAGCCAGTTTGCCGTGGCATACGGAGCTCCATCGCAGTCTTTAACACTGGTCGCATGCCGCGACAGCGTGGACGTGAACCGTATGTGCAGTTGACGGACTTTGAGCGAGGGCGTATAGTGGGCATGCGGGAGGCCGGGTGGACGTACCGCCGAATTGCTCAACACGTGGGGCGTGAGGTCTCCACAGTACGTCGATGTTGTCGCCAGTGGTCGGCGGAAGGTGCACGTGCCCGTCGACCTGGGACCGGACCGCAGCGACGCACGGATGCACGCCAAGACCGTAGGATCCTACGCAGTGCCGTAGGGGACCACACCGCCACTTCCCAGCAAATTAGGGACACTGTTGCTCCTGGGGTATCGGCGAGGACCATTCGCAACCGTCTCCATGAAGCTGGGCTACGGTCCCGCACACCGTTAGGCCGTCTTCCGCTCACGCCCCAAACATCGTGCAGCCCGCCTCCAGTGGTGTCGCGACAGGCGTGAATGGAGGGACGAATGGAGACGTGTCGTCTTCAGCGATGAGAGTCGCTTCTGCCTTGGTGCCAGTGATGGTCGTATGCGTGTTTGGCGCCGTGCAGGTGAGCGCCACAATCAGGACTGCATACGACCGAGGCACACAGGGCCAACACCCGGCATCATGGTGTGGGGAGCGATCTCCTACATTGGCCGTACACCACTGGTGATCGTCGAGGGGACACTGAATAGTGCACGGTACATCCAAACCGTCATCGAACCCATCGTTCTACCATTCCTACACCGGCAAGGGAACTTGCTGTTCCAACAGGACAATGCACGTCCGCATGTATCCCGTGCCACCCAACGTGCTCTAGAAGGTGTAAGTCAACTACGCTGGCCAGCAAGATCTCCGGATCTGTCACCCATTGAGCATGTTTGGGACTGGATGAAGCGTCGTCTCACGCGGTCTGCACGTCCAGCACGAACGCTGGTCCAACTGAGGCGCCAGGTGGAAATGGCATGGCAAGCCGTTCCACAGGACTACATCCAGCATCTCTACGATCGTCTCCATGGGAGAATAGCAGCCTGCATTGCTGCGAAAGGTGGATATACACTGTACTAGTGCCGACATTGTGCATGCTCTGTTGCCTGTGTCTATGTGCCTGTGGTTCTGTCAGTGTGATCATGTGATGTATCTGACCCCAGGAATGTGTCAATAAAGTTTCCCCTTCCTGGGACAATGAATTCACGGTGTTCTTATTTCAATTTCCAGGAGTGTATCAGGAAATCCCCATTTCTCGAAATGACTCCCAGGCAGTTTTTGCTGCTCGCCGCATACCGCGCGATGTCCACGTTGTAATCTTCCATACTGAGACGCACCTCGGACAATGGTACCTCCCCGAAAATCACCCGGGCGCACGGTATCAACCCTTCTGGTAGCTGCAAACGCACCTTTGCTGTAGTGGGAGTCTCTTCCAGTTTCTGGTTAGACAGATGGAGCCATTTCTCATTCTTCTCAGCAGGTGGTAGCCCGTGGAAGAAGAACACGAGTCGAACGCTGGAATTACTGAATTTGCGCACAAAATTTCTGCACGCCTCTTTGTACTGCCCACCGCTGTGGAAGTCGCAGTTTCGGTACAGGTACCACACGCACTCGACTCCGTCGACTGCGATCACTGGTTCCTCACCAGTTTTCCTTCTTCGTTCGTCTGCAATTTCCGCCAAACACACATCTTCATACGAGCCCTTTACTCTGGCGTAACGCATTATCGGTTTGGAACCCATACTTCAGATGCTCTACTCGCCCTGCAAAAAGAAAGGAAGAAAGTTATTATGTGACATCTCTTGAAAACACATTACACAAAAAAAAGTAAATGGTCACTGTTTTGGAACACAGCTATTCTCTGCCATTGGGCTGCAGAAGTTAAAATTTAGTGTTAAATTGCCTACAACCAGCTTCTGTAAGGATAGAAAATCTTGATGCCTTGTGTCGTTATCCTCGAGCCCGGCAACGGTTCAAACAGCATGCGGAAAGAAGGCCATAGCTAAAGTGAGTTTGTAAGAGGTCCATGATTAAGGACTTTATTGGTTCAAATGGCTCTGAGCACTATGGGACTTAACTTCTAAGGTCATCAGTCCCCCTAGATCTGAGAACTACTTAAACCTAACTAACCTAAGGACATCACACACATCCACGCCCGAGGCAGGATGACCGGAGCGGTCGCGCGGTTCCAGACTGTAGCGCCTAGAACCGCTCGGCCACCCCGGCCGGCAAGGGCTTCATTGCTAGCGCACTAGAGCAGATATGGATTGTTCACTCGCTGCCTGCGATATTTAAGCCATAATAGAATCGCAGACCAAAGGGCACTGTCGGCTGCAGTAGGAACTGTGTCGGCAGTACTGGTGGTAGCTTGCAGTCGCGCGGTTAGGCTGATAGTGCCTGAGCAACGTAGTATAAGGTAAAAGCAACCGCGCGCAGTTCTAACTTGTTACAACTAAATTTGTACTATTGTTATATGAAGTCCTGTGTAAATGTATTTAAAAAAAAATCTTTTAATAATAATATTTCTTATTAAATTAACTTTTGACAATCATTCATCTGAATTTATTTACTAATTTCTGCAATCCATGGTCATACCGATTGTTGTTGTTGTTGTGGTCTTCAGTCCTGAGACTGCTTTGATACAGCTCTCCATGCTACTCTATCCTTTGCAAGTTTGTTCATCTCCCAGTACCTACTGCAGCCTACATCCTTCTGAATCTGCTTAGTGTATTCATCTCTTGCTCTCCCTCTTCGAATTTTACCCTCCACGCTGCCCTCCAGTACTAAATTGGTGATCCCTTGATGCCTCAGAACATGTCCTACCAATCGATCCCTTCTTCTAGTCAAGTTGTGTCACAAACTCCTCTTCTCCCCAATTCTATTCAATACCTCCTCATTCGTTATGTTATCTACCCATCTAATCTTCAGCATTATTCTGTAGCACCACATTTCGAAAGCTTCTATTCCTTCTTGTCTAAACTATTTATCGTCCATGTTTCACTTCCATACATGGCTGCACTCCATACAAATACTTTCAGAAACGACATCTTGACACTTAAATCTATACTCGATGTTAACAAACTTCTCTTCTTCAGAAACGCTTTCCTTGCCATCGCCAGTCTACATTTCATATCCTCTCTACTTCGACCCCAATAGCAAAACTCTTTTGCTACGTTAAGTGTCTCATTTCCTAATCTAATTCCCTCAGCATCACCCAACTTAATTCGACTACATTCCATTATCCTTGTTTTGCTTTTGTTGATGTTCATCTCATACCCTCCTTTCAAGACACTGTCCATTCCCTTCAACTGCTCTTCCAAGTCCTTTGCTGTTTCTGACAGAATTACAATGTCATCGGCGAACCTCAAAGTTTTTATTTCTTCTCCATGGATATTATTGTAAGGAAAAATCAGTTGTTTCTGTTTATACATTACACATCTAGCGGCCAGCATTACACTGGGCTGTCCCAGAAAAATTCCTTATAGGAGCAGATATATACGCGTTATCCAGCGACTTCACTGAGGTAAGAATTTTCAGTTTATTAAGAATCATCTTTCAGGGCCACGACACAGCACTGCTGACGTCCAAATTTACCAGTTTAGATTCACAGTCAGGTAATTGCTGAAAGGTTACAAATGAGTCACATTTTTTTTTTTATTGAGAGGTTATTCACGTTATTTTGCGAGGTTACAGGATAATAAACTGTTGGGGAGTTACACTATATATATATATATATATATATATATATATATATATATATATATATTTCTGTTGGGAGGTCACATTGGAACCACATTCCACGACAATTCTGTCCAATGACAAGGGAAACATTTCAACCCATACCACCGCTGTGAATCGAAACGAAATCCCCTCATTAGGTGATAAGTTTGTAATTTTGTGGTGTTATCAGTTTTCTGACTGGTGAAAAAAAGCACGCTACGAATTCCATTCTGTGCGACCGCCTTTATCTCAGAGTAGCAATTGGAACCTGCTTCCCAAGTAATCTGCTGGGTGTATTCCAATCTCTGTCTACCCTTTACAGCTCCCTTTAATACTACATAAGTTATTCCCTGATGTCCTCTCACCCTGTCCCTTCTTCTTTGTCTTTTCCATATATTTATTTAATCGCCGATTCTGCGTAGCACCTCCTCATATGTTACCTTATCAGTACACCTAATCTCAATATTTCTATATAGCACCAAGTCTCAAATACTTCGATTCTCGTCCCTCCCAGTTTTCCCACAGTTCATGTTTCATTGCCATACAATGCTGTGTTTCAAATGCACATTCTTAGAAATTTCTGTCTCAAAGTAAGGCCTATGCCTGAGACTAGTAGACGCTACCCCACCTTGCATTGTTGCCAAGTTTATAGAATGGCAGGTCCAAAATAGTGGCGACAGATATAGCAACGCCGCAATGACGTCATCGCGGGAAGTTCAAGTTTTGGCGGGGAAATAGGACAGTCGGGCTACCTTCACTTACCTAACACCCTGCCCTCCCCCCTCCCCAAAAATATGGCGGGACGTTATAATTTGGCGAGGAAAAAAGGGCACTTGGACTATCTCCACTAATCTAAGTCATTCGACCACCACCTATTCCTAGGAATTGGTAGGAAAAGGACTCACCCTGTGCTGGGCTGCTGCATAGGGTGGACATAAATCTTTATTTTGCATGCAGTCTTTATTTGAACAGTTTGAGTTGTCATAGGCAGTAGCTCAATCCAGTATGTTCTCCATGAGGTCCGGAATGCAACTGACCTAGTACACAGTACTGCCACCAGATGGCACTATCGTAGTAGTGGGACAAGCTTCCTGTCACTGCGCTCAACGATGTTGCCATATTGATTCAAGATGGTAAATCCAAGATGGCGGCGGTAGATATGGCAACATTGCAATGATATCATGGTGGGAAATTCAAATTCTGGTGGGTAAACAGGTCAATTGGGCTATCTCCACTAACATAACCCCCTCCTCTCCATCAGAAAATGAGGGGAAATTCAAATATTGGCAGACAAAAGGTCACTTGGGCTACTTCCACTAACCTAAGAAAATGGCAGGAAAATAAGTCACTTGGGCTACCTCCACTAATCTAAATCATCTGACCGTCACCTCTTCCTTGGAACTGGTGGGAAAAAGACTCAGTCTGTGCTGAGCAGCTGGATAGGATGGACATAAGTCTTTATTTTGCATTTTTGGTCATCATCAGCATTCTCATTGGTTTGATGTGGCCCGCCACGAATTTCTCTCCTGTGCTAACCTCTTCATCTCAGAGCAGAGCAGCATTTGCAAATTATGTCATCAATTATTTGCTGGATTATTCCAGTGTCCATTTTCCTCTATAGTTTTATCCCTCTACAGCTCCCCATAGTACCATGGAAGTCATTCCCTCATGTCTTAACAGATGTCCTATCATCCTCTCCCTTCCCCTTATCAGTGTTTTCCACATATTCCTTTCCTCTCTGATTCTGTACAGAACCTCCTCATTCCTTACCTTATCAGTACACCTAATTTTCAGCATTCATCTGTAACATCACATCAAAAATGCTTTGATTCTCTTCTGTTCCAGTTTTCCCACTGTCCATGTTTCACTACCATACAATGCTGTACTCCAGACATACGTCTCAGGAATTTCTTCCTAAAATTAAGGCCGATATTTGATATCAGTAGACTTCTCTTGTCCAGGAATGCCCTTTTTGCCATTGCTAGTCCGCTTTTGATGCTCTCCTTGCTCTGTCTATCATTGGTTATTTTACTGAACAGGTAGTAGAATTCGTTAACTTCATCTACTGCCCATCTATTCTGATGTTAAGTTTCTCGCTGTTCTCATTTTTACTACTTCTCATTAGTTTCGTCTTTATTCAATTTACTCTCAATCTCTACTCTGTGCTCATTAGACTATTCATTCCGTTCAGCAGATCATGTAATTCTTCTTCACTTTCACTCAAGATAGCAATGTCATCAGCGAATCGTATCATTAATATCCTTTCACTTTGAATTTTAATTCCACTCCAGAACTTTTCTTTTATTTCCACCATTGCTTCCTCGATGTAGAGATTGAATAGTAGGGACTAAAGACTACATCCTTGTCTTACACTCTTTTTAATACGAGCAATTTGTTCTTGGTCGTCCGCTCTTGGCTGTTGGAAATATTGTATGTGACGCGTCTCTCCCTATAGCTTACCCCCTACTTTTTTCAGAATTTCGAACACCTTGCACCATTTTACATTGTCGAACGCTTTTTCCTGGTCGACAAATGATACGAATGTGTTTTGGTTTTTCTTTAGCCTTGCTTCCATTATTAAACCGCAACGTCAGAATTGCCTCTCTGGTACCTTTACCTTTCCTGAAACCAAACTGATCGTCATCTAGGGCATCCTCAATTCTCTTCTCCATTCTTCTGTATATTATTCTTGTAAGAAACTTGGATGCATGGGCTGTTAATCTGATTGTGCGATAATTCTCGCACTTCTCAGCTCTTGCCGTCATCGGAATTGTGTGGATGATGCGTTGCCGAAAGTCAGATGTTATGTCGCCAGAGTCATACATTCTACACACCAATGTGAATATTCATTTTGCTGCCACTTTTCACAGTGATTTTAGAAATTCTGATGGAATGTTATCTTTCCCTTTTGCCTTATTAAATTCTGATTCTAATACTGGATCCCCTATCTCTTCTAAATCGACTCCTGTTTCTTCTTTTATCACATCAGACAAATCTTCCCCCTCAAATAGAGGCTTTCAATGTATTCTTTCCACCTATCCGTTGTCTCGTCTGCATTTAACAGTGGAATTCCTGTTGCACTTTTAATGTTATCACCCGTGCTTTTAATGTCACCAAAGGTTATTTTGACTGTCTGGTATGTTTAGTCTGTCCTTTGACAATCATTTCTTTTTCGATGTCTTCACATTTGTCATGCAGCCATTTCGTCTTAGCTTCCCTGCACTTCCTATTTATTTAATTCCGCAGCAACTTGTATTTTTCTAATCCTAAGTTTTCCAGCACATTTTTTTACTTCCTCCTTTCATTGATCAATTGAACTATCCCTTCTGTTACCCATGGTTTTTTCGCAATTACCTACTTTGTACCTATGTTTTCCTTCCCAACTTCTGTGATGGCCCATTTTAGAGATGGCCATTGCTGTTCAACAGTACTGCCTACTGAGCTATTCCTTATTGCTGTACATATAGCCTTAGAAAACTTCAAGCGTATCTCGTCATTCCTTAGTATTTCCGTATACCATTTCTTTGCAAATAGATTCTTTCTGACAAATGTCTTAATCTTCAGCCTACTCTTCTACTATTTTGTGATCTGGGTCTATATCTGCTTCTGGGTACACCTTACAATCCAGTATCTGATTTCGGTTCAAATGGCTCTGAGCACAATAGGACTTAACGTCTGAGGTCATCAGTGCCCTAGAACTTAGAACTACTGAAACCTAACTGAACCAAGAATATCACACACATCCATGCCCGAGGCAGGAGTAGAACCTGCAACCTTAGCGGCCAGCGGTTCCGGACTGAAGCGCCTACAACCGCTGGGCCACAGCGGTCGGCTCTGATTTCGGATTCTCTGTCTGACCATGATGTAATCTAACTGAAATCTTCCTGTATCATCCGGCCTTTCCCAAGTTTACCTCCTCTTCTTGTGATTCTAGAACCGAGTATTCGCTATTACTAGTTGAAACGTGTTACAGAACTCAATTAGTCCTTCTCGTCTTTCATTGCTTGACCCAAGCCCATATTCTGCTATAAACTTTTCTTCTACTCCTTCCCCTTCAATTGCATTCCAGTGCCCCATGACTATTAGATTTTCACCCCATTTTACGCACTGTATTACCCTTTCAATATCCTCATAAACTTTCTGTATTTCTCCATCTTCAACTTGCGACATCGACATGTATACCTGAACTATCGTTGTCCATGTTGGTTTGCTGTCGATTCTGATAAGAACAACCCTGTCCCTGAACTGTTCTCAGTAACACACTCCCTGCCACAGCTTCCTATTCATATCGCATCCTACTTCTGTTATACTATTTTCTGCTACTGTTGACATAACGCTATACTCGTATGACCAGAATCCTTGTCTTCCTTCCAATTCACTTCTCTGACCTCTACTATACCTATATCGTGCTTTTGCATTTTCCTTCTAGTTTCCCTACCACGTTCAAGCTTTTGACATCCCACGCACCGATTCGTAGAACGTTATCCTTTCGTTGATTATTCAATCGTTTTCTCATGGTAACCTCCCCCTTGGGAGTCCCCTCCCAGAGATCCGAAGGGGGGGGGGGGGGGGAGGGACTATTCTGAAATCTTTTTCCAATGGAGAGATCATCATGACACTTCTTCAATTACAGGCCGCATGCCCTGTGGATACACGTTACGTGCCTTTAACGCAGTGGTTTCCATTGCCTTCTTCATCCTCATGACTTTGATCATTGCTGATTCCTCCGCCTTTATGGGCAGTGCCCCACCCCTGGGACAAAAGAGTGCGCTGAACCTCTGTGCGCTCCTGCACCCTTGCCGTTGGCAGAATGAGGGTCACTGCTTATTCAGGAAGTCTTCGGCCGACAATGCTGATTATTAATCAAAATTTAAGCAGCGGCGGGATTCCAACCCGGGACCGATGACGTTTTCAAATGGTTCAAATGGCTCTGAGCACAATGGGACTTAATATCTATGGTCATCAGTCCCCTAGAACTTAGAACTACTTAAACCTAACTAACCTAAGGACATCACACAACACCCAGTCATCACGAGGCAGAGAAAATCCCTGACCCCGCCGGGAATCGAACCCGGGAACCCGGGCGTGGGAAGCGAGAACGCTACCGCACGACCACGAGCTGCGGACGATGACGTTTTGATTACCAATCACAGACGCTAACCCCTTTATTTTTTAGGGTTTCGAACCAGGGGACCGAGGACGTTTTGATTGCTAATCAAAGACCTTACCCCTTTTTCCATTCTTTTTTTGTTAAAATAAATCAAAAGAAGACACTTCGACAAAAACAAAAGGGTTATATCAGAAAAACGTTTGAAGGAATATGGCATTAATCTTAACGTGCCCACACCTTCTTTCATCCGTCACTTCTACATAGTGTAACATTTAAATCCAAACAAAAGTGTCCATAAAGAAAAGGGGTGGATGTCTACTAATCCAACTCCTTGCCGATGAAAAACAAGATACAGCATATTAGAAAAAAGCTCACGATAACGTGGCATCCTGAACCACATCCAATGGGTTGTGGCCATATGTTGGAGAAAGGCACACAGATCTGCGTCATATCCACTCACCACCACGTACTGGACGTAATGTCCAACATGCCATATGATGGAATTGTTCTTCGATCGAGGAAAGAAGAATCGGGAAGCACGAGAATCTCCCATAGATAGCGACCTCCGACGCCCGGATCAGAAAAGCCAGTTGTCGGCGAAGCCATCTCGAATGATCATGACCGCAGGAGATCAACCGATGACATAATGTATCGGTTTCGTGGCAACGACTGCAGCGATCCCTCACATTGAGATCAATACGAAAAAGTCGCACTTTGGTAGGTACAACACCATGAACAACATGGTACCGCTAGGACGCCACATCCATCGGGAAAATCGGGAGGCTGATGTTAGATCAAACAATCTTCCAATTCGTTTCTGGCGACAGGACTTCCACAGAGGGAATACTATGAGGAATTGGCCAGCGGCTTATCAGCAGTTTTAGGGAGAGATTCGAGTGGGAAAGGATATTCACTCCTAGATAACTGACTTCAAGGAAAAAATTCCTTAACGTGCCGTAGTTTATGACTAATCCTACCAATATCTACTGGAAGTGTTAAACTCGCCGGTCGGATACAGTCACTGGGGGACCCGTAGACATGTTAAAACGGTGCGACGGGTGAATAAGGCAGAAGCCTTAACCCGAATGTCAGGGAGGCCCAAACCTCACAGCAGACGGGGGCGCGCCATGATCCCATAACGCACGCGAAGTATAGAGTTGCGCCACATAAATGGTAAAATTAATTCCCATGCTTCTTTACAGAGCGTAGGGGAACGATGCAGGAGACCCACACCGCCGTTCTTATCAAGGTCCTAAAGCAGGTGGTTTGCCGTTGCCTTCCTCCGACCGTAATGGGGATGAATGATGATGATGAAGACGACACAACAACACCCAGTCATCTCGAGGCAGGTGAAAATCCCAGACCCCGCCGGGAATCGAACCCGGGACCCCGAGCTCAGGAAGCGAGAACGCTACCGCGAGACCACGAGTGGCGGACTATGCCAACTAAACTTTGCAACTTGCGGTACATCAAGATTCGTGCAATAAAATAAGCCTCGCTTAACACATACATTCCCATCGCCCGGACCCTATGAAGATTGGTTGGTTGGTTGTTTGGGGAAGGAGACCAGACAGCGTGGTTATCGGTCTCATCGGATTAGGAAAGGATGGGGAAGGAAGTCGGCCGTGCCCTTTCAGAGGAACCATCCCGGCATTTGCCTGGAGTGATTTAGGGAAATCACGGAAAACCTAAATCAGGATGGCCGGACAGGGGATTGAACCGTCGTCCTCCCGAATGCGAGTCCAGTGTCCCTATGAAGAAGTGAGAGGGAGTGACACTCGTGTTCATTTCTCCCTGAAGCTTATCCATGATAGTCTTCCAGTTTAATGTAGCTATCTTTAGCGAACAACTGTCAATGATAACACCTAACGATCGATATCGGGTGACCTTCAAAGCCCATGGAATTTCAACAGCGCCAAATCCTCGCAGACTGAGTGAGCGACATTTCTGGTCATTAAGCCGCGCTCCCGTAAGACAACAAAGGCATCTGAAACTTCTTTCAGCAGTGGTATATCATCATGGGTGCGGAGAAGAACCATAACGTCATCATATGCACGAACGGTAAACCTTTCTCCCAACAGCGAGCAGCCACCCAAACGAGCAGCTATAGATCGCAATAAGGATTCCAGAAACAGCACGTAGAGCGAAATTGATAATGGACTCCCTTGAAGGACGCCCTGACACACGTCGATGAGGGACGTAAGACGGCCATTTACGTCAATGGACTGCCGAATACCAGTAATTAGAGAGCTAAACAGCCTTCGTGCAGCATCGTTAAAACCAACAGTCGTCAATACTCGCGTATGGAAGCCATGATTAACGCGGTCGAACGCTTGGTGACAATCAATGAAAAGCAAAGCGCTTGGCACAGGAATGATGGAAACAATCGAAATTAAATCACGACACTCAGCAACGGGAATCAAGAGAGTACGACCAGGAAGACAACTTTGATGGCTCACAATGACACCGACAGTCGGGTAGTTACCGCTCGCACCACTATTTTATAATAATAGTTGAAGAGGGTTATCGAGCGGACCTGATCCACACGCAAACGTCCCGGCTTTTTAGGAATCTGGACTATTTTAGCAACCTTAAAGCTGGGCGGGAGAAGCCCTCCGTGGAATACTTCGTTCAACGTAGAAGTTATCGTATCTCCTATTAGGGGCCAAAAATCGAATACAAAATTCTTTGGGAAGGCCATCTGGGGCACGTGATTTATGGGAGGGAGAACGAGCCGCAATATCAAGTATATCATCGTGACTGAATACAGAGAAAGACTTTTCCTGGAGAGCTGGTGATACAACACTATCAAGGACCGTCTGAATCCACTTCAGTATAAAGTTCGGAAAAATGCTGGTGAAGTTCACGCATGATATCAGATTGGGAGGACCACTCACGACCATCTAGAGAACGGATGGTATTAAGAAAAATGGTTCAAATGGCTCTGAGCACTATGGGACTTAACATCTGTAGTCATCAGTCCCCTAGAACTTAGAACTAATTATACCTAACTAACCTAAGGACATCACACACATCCATGCCCGAGGCAGGATTCGAACCTGCGACCGTAGCAGTCACGCGGTTCCAAACTGAAGCGCCTAGAACCGCACGGCCACACCGGCCGGCGATGGTATTAAGACGCGTCCTTTGAGAACGCTTATGAAGCCGAAGAAGATGATACAAGGAGGTCAACTCATCATGTATGACTGAACGAGGTTAGGAACGCAATCAACCATTTGCCTATGTTTGAGTTGGAGAAGTTTTGCCTTCACACGGTGTACGTCGACGACCCTCAAGGGCGTATCACGAGCATTATCTTAAGGATCGCGAGGGACAGCATAATAAAATTCCCTAGTGCGCCTTATTTGAGCCGCTTCTTCAGCGCTAAAATGCTTGAGTGTATTTCGAATCCGGTGTTTAGCAAAGGTAACCCACCGTTCTAGAAGTGAGGGATAACGCGCCTGGGACTGGGTTATCCGCCGCCATACGTCTGTATGATGCCTTCCGGACAGGGGTCCGTGAAATGTACGAGGTGCATTCAAGTTCTAAGGCCTCCGATTTTTTTTCTAATTAACTACTCACCCGAAATCGATGTAACTGGCGTTACTTCTCGACGTAATCGCCCTGCAGACGTACACATTTTTCACAACGCTGACGCCATGATTCCATGGCAGCGGCGAATGCTTCTTTAGGAGTCTGTTTTGACCACTGGAAAATCGCTTAGGCAATAGCAGCACGGCTGGTGAATGTGCGGCCACGGAGAGTGTCTTTCATTGTTGGAAAAAGCCAAAAGTCACTAGGAGCCAGGTCAGGTGAGTAGGGAGCATGAGGAATCACTTCAAAGTTGTTATCACGAAGAAACTGTTGCGTAACGGTAGCTCGATGTGCGGGTGCGTTGTCTTGGTGAAACAGCACACGCGCAGCCCTTCCCGGACGTTTTTGTTGCAGTGCAGGAAGGAATTTGTTCTTGAAAACATTTTCGTAGGATGCCCCTGTTACCGTAGTGCCCTTTGGAACGCAATGGGTAAGGATTACGCTCTCGCTGTCCCAGAACATGGACACCATCATTTTTTCAGCACTGGCGGTTACCCGAAATTTTTTTGGTGGCGGTGAATCTGTGTGCTTCCATTGAGCTGACTGGCGCTTTGTTTCTGGATTGAAAAATGGCATCCACATCTCATCCATCGTCACAACCGACGAAAAGAAAGTCCCATTCATGCTGTCGTTGCACGTCAACATTGCTTGGCAACATGCCACACGGGCAGCCATGTGGTCGTCCGTCAGCATTCGTGGCACCCACCTGGATGACACTTTTCGTATTTTCAGGTCGTCATGCAGGATTGTGTGCACAGAACCCACAGAAATGCCAACTTTGGAGGCGATCTGTTCAACAGTCATTCGGCGATCCCCCAAAACAATTCTCTCCACTTTCTCGATCATGTCGTCAGACCGACTTGTGTGAGCCCGAGGTTGTTTCGGTTTGTTGTCACACGATGTTCTGCCTTCATTAAACTGTCGCACCGACGAACGCACTTTCGACACATCCGTAACTCCATCACCACATGTCTCCTTCAACTGTAGATGAATTTCAATTGGTTTCACACCACGCAAATTCAGAAAACGAATGATTGCACGCTGTTCAAGTGAGGGAAACGTCGCCATTTTAAGTATTTAAAACAGTTCTCATTCTCGCCGCTGGCGGTAAAATTCCATCTGCTGTACGGTGTTTCCATCTCTGGGACGTATTGGCAATGAATGCGGCCTCATTTTAAAACAATTCGCATGTTTCTATCTCTTTCCAGTCCGGAGAAAAAAATCGGAGGCCTTAGAACTTGAGGCACCTGGTAGAGTGAGTAGCTTCCATAAAGAGCACGAAAGATGGACCCGCTGCGGGATATGGTTAAATGTCATGGAAACATTACAGTGATCAGTGAAACTGGCAGGAATGACATCAATCGATAGACGCTGACCACATATGGGGGCAGATAAATAAAAGCGGTCCAATAGGCTACTTAAAGTAGCTGTAAAAAGACGTAAACCGCACCAATGTAGGATATCTGCAAACCCAAGCATCTTGGAGTTGCAAAGACGTCACCATATCATTAAGTTCACGACAAGATGTATAACTGGGGGTCTGATCTACACCACGTAAGACGCAGTTACAATCGCCCCCCAACAAAACCTTGCGCGGATTCCGTGGGAGTGGATAAACAAGTTCTAACTTATAAAAACTTCTTCCTTATAAATCCACGCACAATCGGATGAACCACCGGATCCAGAGGGAGCGTAAAGAAAAATTAAGGTGAAGTCATTAAATCTAGATACTATAGCGCGACTATCATCTAGCGTTTCGAAATCCGTCAGCGGGATTGTATCTAGATAAAGCAAAGCCATACTGGTAGAATTTTCAGGTGCGACATTGAAAAACATAGAGTATTCAGTAAGACAAAACACACCAAATAATACTTAATGTGAAGACACGATATCAGGTTGGGAATCGTAAATACACTGGAGTAATGCAACATACACTCCTGGAAATGGAAAAAAGAACACATTGACACCGGTGTGTCAGACCCACCATACTTGCTCCGGACACTGCGAGAGGGCTGTACAAGCAATGATCACACGCACGGCACAGCGGACACACCAGGAACCGCGGTGTTGGCCGTCGAATGGCGCTAGCTGCGCAGCATTTGTGCACCGCCGCCGTCAGTGTCAGCCAGTTTGCCGTGGCATACGGAGCTCCATCGCAGTCTTTAACACTGGTAGCATGCCGCGACAGCGTGAACGTGAGCCGTATGTGCAGTTGACGGACTTTGAGCGAGGGCGTATAGTGGGCATGCGGGAGGCCGGGTGGACGTACCGCCGAATTGCGCAACACGTGGGGCGTGAGGTCTCCACAGTACATCGATGTTGTCGCCAGTGGTCGGCGGAAGGTGCACGTGCCCGTCGACCTGGGACCGGACCGCAGCGACGAACGGATGCACGCCAAGACCGTAGGATCCTACGCAGTGCCGTAGGGGACCGCACCGCCACTTCCCAGCAAATTAGGGACACTGTTGCTCCTGGGGTATCGGCGAGGACCATTCGCAACCGTCTCCATGAAGCTGGGCTACGGTCCCGCACACCGTTAGGCCGTCTTCCGCTCACGCCCCAACATCGTGCAGCCCGCCTCCAGTGGTGTCGCGACAGGCGTGAATGGAGGGACGAATGGAGACGTGTCGTCTTCAGCGATGAGAGTCGCTTCTGCCTTGGTGCCAATGATGGTCGTATGCGTGTTTGGCGCCGTGCAGGTGAGCGCCACAATCAGGACTGCATACGACCGAGGCACACAGGGCCAACACCCGGCATCATGGTGTGGGGAGCGATCTCCTACACTGGCCGTACACCACTGGTGATCGTCGAGGGGACACTGAATAGTGCACGGTACATCCAAACCGTCATCGAACCCATCGTTCTTCCATTCCTAGGCCGGCAAGGGAACTTGCTGTTCCAACAGGACAATGCACGTCCGCATGTATCCCGTGCCACCCAACGTGCTCTAGAAGGTGTAAGTCAACTACCCTGGCCAGCAAGATCTCCGGATCTGTCCCCCATTGAGCATGTTTGGGACTGGATGAAGCGTCGTCTCACGCGGTCTGCACGTCCAGCACGAACGCTGGTCCAACTGAGGCGCCAGGTGGAAATGGCATGGCAAGCCGTTCCACAGGACTACATCCAGCATCTCTACGATCGTCTCCATGGGAGAATAGCAGCCTGCATTGCTGCGAAAGGTGGATATACACTGTACTAGTGCCGACATTGTGCATGCTCTGTAGCCTGTGTCTATGTGCCTGTGGTTCTGTCAGTGTGATCATGTGATGTATCTGACCCCAGGAATATGTCAATAAAGTTTCCCCATCCTGGGACAATGAATCCACGGTGTTCTTATTTCAATTTCCAGGAGTGTATAAGATGAACATCAACAAAAGCAAAACGAGGATAATGGAGTGTAGTCGAATTAAGTCAGGTGATGCTGAGGGAATTAGATAGGAAATGAGACATTTAGAGTAGTAAAGGAGTTTTGCTATTTGGGGAGCAAAATAACTGATGATGGTCGAAGCAGAGAGGATATAAAATGTAGACTGGCAATGGCAAGGAAAGCGTTTCTGAAGAAGAAATATTTGTTAACATCGAGTATAGATATAAGTTTCAGGAAGTCGTTTCTGAAAGTATTTGTATGGAGTGTAGCCCTGTATGGAAGGGAAACATGGCCGATAAATAGTTTGGACAAGAAGAGAATAGAAGCTTTTGAAATGTGGTGCTACAGAAGAATGCTGAAGATTAGATGGGTAGATCACGTAACTAATGAGGAGGTATTGAATAGAATTGGAAAGGTGAGAAATTCGTGGCACAACTTGACTAGAAGAAGGGATCGGTTGGTAGGGCTCACAAATTTAGCATTGGAGGGCAGCGTGGAGGGTAAAAAATCGTAGAGGGAGACCAAGAGATGAATACACTAAGCAGATTCAAAAGGATGTAGGTTGCAGTAAGTACTGGTAGATGAAGAAGCTTGCACAGGATAGAGTAGCATGGAGAGCTGCATCAGACCAGTCTCAGGACTGAAGACAGTAACAACAACAACAATGCAACAAGCCGTAATTGGGAACATATCCTATTATCATTGAGGGTTAGAAATGTATGTGCCTGCATCCGTCAGGGCATGTAAGGTCAATGAAACAATACTAAGGGAAATGCACACATCATTCCCTTCTCTCCTCAACGTCCGGGGTGGAAAGAAGGTATAATTCTAATCCTCCCCATCGGAAGCCGAGGGAACCCCCTTTCTGTCTTTACGACGCGCCGCTGCACATGCAGGTCGAAAACGCTGTTTCACACCACTCCGTGAAAACATACACTCTTGATGTGGAGGGGTTGGAGGCACGTCCAGCTCCGATTTGACAGAGGAGCCATCGCCACGGCATTCATCGGAAATCGGGGAGCAGAACTCAGAACGACTTCCAGCAACATCAGGTACAGAAGAGACAGTGCCGGTGTCGCATTGCATCACCTGATCATCGGGATGACAACCCTTAGAATCCCTTCGGTCCACCGTCTCAGCGTGGAGGAGGGGTGATGATTCACCGGAACACTGTAAAGGCTGGCCAGCAGGCCACGCCCCAGCGGGAACAACGGAACTCACGGGAATCGTAGCGTCTGCAGGTGAAGTGGGGGACGCAGATACAACACACATTTCAATAGAAGCAGTTACATCATCTCTGGTAATACCATAATCACAAGTAAAGTCAGTAGACATAACCATCAGAAGCTGCATCCTCTGTCAACGCCGTGTCAGAAGAACGAGCCTGGATTGGGGCGTCCTCGAAATCTGTACCGTCCTCAATACGCCGGCGTTTGACGTGCGCTGCAGGAGACGTCGTCGCCTCGTGGACAGAGGCCGCACTGGTACGCGCCGGTAACGGTGGAAATTCGCGAGGAGTATGGGGTAATGTTGCCCCTACGAGGTGCATTCAAGTTCGAAGGCCCCCGATTTTTTTTCTAATAACTACTCACCCGAAATCGATGAAACTGGCGCTACTCCTCGACGTAATCGCCCTGCAGACGTACACATTTTTCACGACGCTGACGCCATGATTCCATGGCAGCGGCGAAGGCTTCTTTAGGAGTCTGTTTTGACCACTGGAAAATCGCTGAGGCAATAGCAGCACGGCTGGTGAATGTGCGGCAACGGAGAGTGTCTTTCACTGTTGGAAAAAGCCAAAAGTCACTAGGAGCCAGGTCAGGTGAGTAGGAAGCATGAGGAATCACTTCAAAGATGTTATCACGAAGAAACTGTTGCGTAACATTAGCTCGATGGGTGAAACAGCACATGCGCAGCCCTTCCCGGACGTTTTTGTTGCAGTGCAGGAAGGAATTTGTTCTTCAAAACATTTTCGTAGGACGCACCTGTTACCGTAGTGCCCTTTGGAACGCAATGGGTAAGGATTACGCCCTCGCTGTCCCAGAACATGAACACCACCATTTTTTCAGCACTGGCGGTTACCCGAAATTTTTTTGCTGGCGGTGAATCTGTGTGCTTCCATTGAGCTGACTGGCGCTTTGTTTCTGGATTGAAACATGGCATCCACGTCTCATCCATTGTCACAACCGACGAAAAGAAAGTCCCATTCGTGCTGTAGTTGCGCGTCAACATTTCTTGGCAACATGCCACACGGGCAGCCGTGTGGTCGTCTGTCAGCATTCGTGGCACCCACCTGGATGACACTTTTCGCATTTTCAGGTCGTCATGCAGGATTGTGTGCACAGAACCCACAGAAATGCCAACTCTGGAGGTGATCTGTTCAACAGTCATTCGGCGATCCCCCAAAACAATTCTCTCTGGGTTCTCGATCGTGTCGTCAGACCGGCTTGTGCGAGCCCGAGGTTGTTTCGGTTTGTTGTCACACGATGTTCTGCCTTCATTAAACTGTTGCCCCCATGAACGCATTTTCGACACATCCACAACTCCATCACCACATGTCTCCTTCAACTGTCGATGAATTTCAATTGGTTTCACACCACGCAAATTCAGAAAACGAATGATTGCACGCTGTTCAAGTAAGGAAAACGTCGCCATTTTAACTATTTAAAACAGTTCTCACTCTCGCCACTGGCGGTAAAATTCCATCTGCCGTACGGTGCTGCCATCTCTGGGGCGTATTGACTGTGAACGCGGCCTCATTTTAAAACAATGGGCATGTTTCTTTTTCCAGTATGGAGAAGAAAAATCGGAGGCCTTAGAACTTGAATGCAGCTCGTACAGCGCTTGAAGCTGGAGACTGACTGGCAGCTGACTGCGAAGTCACTATGTCTGCTAACGTTAAAGGAAGACGTTTTTGATAAGACGACGTCAGAACAGTAGTACGGTGCGGGCAGTCAGGTCTGAGATGACCGCTTTCGTTAGAGAGAAAACAGGTCCCTTCTTGCCCTGCATACGTAACATGGATCTGGTAACCAAAATGGTTTAAATGGCTCTGAGCACTATGGGACTTAACATCTATGGTCATCAGTCCCCTAGAACGTAGAACTACTTAAACCTAACTAACCTAAGGACAGCACACAACACACAGCCATCACGAGGCAGAGAAAATCCCTGACCCCGCCGGGAATCGAACCCGGGAACCCGGGCGTGGGAAGCGAGAACGCTACCGCACGACCACGAGATGCGGGCTCTGGTAACCATAATCAGTTAGGTGGGAAGGAATATTCTTTTTAACGCGCATGCCCACAGTCCGGATACCATTATAACACTGGAAGCGATGTTGTGCTGTCCAGCGTTCCCATGGGATATGCCGTATGACTCCTAACGGAAGCAACGCTCTTTTAAGGAATGAATCGTCCACTTCAGGAGGAAGGTTATAAATTCTAACCAGAGTATACTCGAGTTGCTACGGTCGTAGGTTCGAATCCTGCCTCGGGCATGAACGTGTGTTTTGTCCTTAGGTTGGTTAGGTTTAAGTAGTTATAAGTTCTAGGGGACTGATGAGCTCAGTAGTTAAGTCACATAGTGCTCAGAGCCATTGGAACCATTTATATTCGAGTGCCGAATATTCAAGGATGACTCGACTAACGGAACCATCGCGATGAGTAAACAACCCGGGAGAGAAGTCGTTCTAGTTGAACGGGATCATAAAACTTCACAAAGAACGCATACAAATCAGAATCGAAGTAAGCAGTATCTAGCTGATCAGGTGCAACACGGATAACATCAGCCAAGTAATCGTGGATTTCTAACAAGGGAACCTCCCCATCGCAGCCGTCTCAGATTTAGTTATAAGTTGGCACAGTGGGTAGGCCTTGAAAAACTGAACACAGATCGATCGAGAAAACAGGAAGAAATTGTGTGGAACTATGAAAAAATAAGCAAAATATACAAACTGAGTAGTCCATGCGCAAGATAGGCAACATCAAGGAGAGTGCGAGCTAAAGATTGCCGTGGTCCTGTGATTAGCGTGAGCAGCTGCGGAACGAGAGGTCACTGGTTCAAGTCTTTATTCGAGTGAAAAGTTTACTTTCTTTATTTTCGCAAAGTTATGATCTGTCCGTTCGTTCATTGACGTCTCTGTTCACTGTAATAAGTTTAGTGTCTGTGTTTTGCGACCGCACCGCAAAACCGTGCGATTAGTAGACGAAAGGACGTGCCTCTCCAATGGGAACCGAAAACATTTGATAGCAAGGTCATAGGTCAACCGATTCCTCCACAGGAAAACACGTCTGATATATTCTATGCGACAATGGTGACGTCATGTGTGTCACATGACAGGAATATGTTGTCGACCCACCTAACTTGCACACTCGGCGAATGGGTAAAAAGATTCTTCTACCTTGCCCGATTTAGATTTTCTTGCGGATGTGATAATCACTCCCAAAAAAGTGATGAAAACATAAGAGTTTGTTACATAAACTGAAAATAAAAAATTAAACTTTTTACTTGAGGGAAGATTTGAACCAGGGACTTCTCGTTCGCAGTTGCTCAGACTATCCACGGGACCACGGCGCTCCTGAGCTCACACTGTCCCTGATGTTAATTATCTTGCGCATCAACTACTCAGTTTGTATATTTTGCTTATTTTTTCATAGTTCCACACGTTCCTGTTTTCTCGATCGATCTGTGTTCAGTTTTTCAAGGCCTATCCACTGTGCCAACTTATAACTAAATCTGACGCAGTGGTTAGACACTGGACTCGCATTCGGGAGGACGACGGTTCAATCCCGCGTCGGGCCATCCTGATTTAGGTTTTCCGTGATTTCCCTAAATCACTCCAGGCAAATGCCGGGATGGTTCCTCTCAAAGGGCACGGCCGATTCCTTCCCCATCCTTCCTTAATCCGATGAGACCGATGACCTCGCTGTCTGGTCTCCTTCCCCAAAAACAACAACAACTAAAACTGAGAGGGGTGCGATGGGGAGGTTCCCTTGTAAGGAGCCAGGTTGAACACGACGCGTACTCTGGTCAAAACCGAAACGGACAGTAGCTCGACGAGGAACAGAGTTAAGAGACCCGACAGATAGCACGGCGCGGGCAGAAAACACCGCCGCCAAGAGGAGAACGACAACAAACTCCGCTACGCAACTACGACGTGACTCCGGCTGATACACCAACAAGACTGAGTAGCTTCGACACAAGCGGCGCTGCGGCACAGGCGGAAGTTAACGGCGACCTGCTCGCTCGACGCGCAACGCGACACTGAATCGTTGAATGTGTGAAGATGGCTCAAAGAGCAAGTCCGATTGCACTGGTGAGTTCCGTGTATTTAAGAATTGGCAAAACACTCTCCTCCTTGTGTGCTAGAATTCGCCAAACTTTCGTTTCGATGTCTCGAGCGGTTTATGAGATACGAGAGATGTTGCGAGTATTTCATCCTCGCGGGCGTGAGATCGGAAGTGAGCGCGATACGTAGGATCCATTTTCTCCGGATGGGAGGCAGATGGAGATCTCCTCCCAAGTCTAAACAAAAATTAAACATGTTAGCTAAATTTCATACCCAACAACATACAGTGTAATACGCACCAAACGCAAAATCATAGCGACCCGTAATTTTCTCTGCAAACTTTTTGAGTTTTGCGTAGTGTCTTACTAAAATGTGTATCACAATAATGATGGCCATTAGCGAGATGATGGGCACTTCGTCACGAAGCTGACATATAACGCTAAAAGTAAGACAAAAGTCAAAAATTTTCAGTGAATAATTTCCAATAAAATCGTTTGAGAAACGTAACAGGTTGCGCGCGCTTCGGTTCTGTCAGCGCAGAGCGTCGCCAGTCAGTGTGTGGCAAGTCTGGTGTACGCGTCGTAATATGCGCTGCACCCGCGCGACTCGTGTGGCACGTGCGTGTCGCGCTGTAGTGTCGTGCCACGTCACATGTGCTATACGCTTCTCAATTTGCGCCTAGCCTAAGGTTGCAAAGCGATTTAGAAAAGATTGCTCTATGGTGTGGCAGGTGGCATTTGACGCTAAATAACGAAAAGTGTGAGGTGATCCACATGAGTTCCAAAAGAAATCCGTTGGAATTCGATTACTCGATAAATAGTACAATTCTCAAGGCTGTCAATTCAACTAAGTACCCGGGTGTTAAAATTACGAACAACTTCAGTTGGAAAGACCACATAGATAATATTGTGGGGAAGGCGAGCCAAAGGTTGCGTTTCATTGGCAGGACACTTAGCAGATGCAACAAGTCCACCAAAGAGACAGCTTACACTACAATCGTTCGTCCTCTGTTAGAAGATTGCTGCGCGGTGTGGGATCCTTACCAGGTGGAATTGACGGAGGACATCGAAAGGGTGCAAAAATGGGCATCTTGTTTTTTATTATCACGTAATAGGGGAGAGAGTGTGGCAGATATGATACGCGAGTTGGGATGGAAGTCATGAAAGCAAAGGCGTTTTTCGTCGCGGCGAGATCTATTTCCGAAATTTCAGTCACCAACTTTCTCTTCCGAATGCGATAATATTTTGTTGAGCCCAACCTACATAGGTAGGAATGATCATCAAAATACGATAAGAGAAATAAGAGCTCGAACAGAAAGGTTTAGGTGTTAGTTTTTCCCGAGCGCTCTTCGGGAGTGGAATGGTAGAGAGATAGTATGATTGTGGTTCGATGAACCCTCTGCCAAGCACGTAAATGTGAATTGCAGGGTAATGATATAGATATAGATGTAGATGTAAGGTGGTGAGGCGGCGCCGTAAAGAGGTTTACCGACTGACTTTGCTCTACAGGTGAGTGGCCATTGCCCTCTCGATGAAGGAAACCTTCTACCCTGTTGGGCGTTGAACCCAGCCGGCCGAGTCGCCTTGTCAGCAGTCGGACAAGGTGCTCTCCTTCTTCAGTTCATCACATTTTCGAAGACTGTGTACTCTGAATGGCGAAATAGTTTGTTGCCTGCCAATTACATAGGGAGGGAGGAAAAGGGGATAGAAAGACTCGGCAAAGTATGAGGTGCATCCAAGTTCTAAGGCCTCCGAGTTTTTTCCTCCGGATTAGAAAGAAATGGAAACATACGCATTGTTTCAAAATGAGGCCGCTTAAATTGTCAATACGTCCCAGAGATGGCAGCACTGTACGGCAGATGGAATTTTACCGCCAGCGGCGAGAATGAGAACTGGTTTAAATACTCAAAATGGCGACGTTCTCCTTACTTGAACAGCGTGCAATCATTCGTTTTCTGAATTTGTGTGGTGTGAAACCAATTGAAATTCATCGACAGTTGAAGGAGACATGTGGTGATGGAGTTATGGATGTGTCGAAAGTGCGTTCGTGGGTGCGACAGTTTAACGAAGGCAGAACATCGTGTGACAACAAACCGAAACAACCTCGGGCTCGCACAAGCCGGTCTGACGAGATGATCGGGAAAGTGGAGAGAATTGTTTTGGGGGATCGCCGAATGACTGTTGAATAGATCGCCTCCAGAGTTGGCATTTCTGTGGATTCTGTGCACGCAATCCTGCATGACGACCTGAAAATGCGAAAAGTGTCATCCAGGTGGGTGCCACGAATGCTGACGGTCGACCACACGGCTGCCCGTGTGGCATGTTGCCGAGCAATGTTGACGCACAACGACGGCACGAATGAGACTTTCTTTTCGTCGGCTGTGACAATGGATGAGACGTGGATGCCATGTTTCAATCCAGAAACAAAGCGCCAGTCAGCTCAATGGAAGCACATAGAGTCACCGCCACCAAAAAAATTTCAGGTAACCATCAGTGCCGAAAAAATGATGGCGTCCATGTTCTGGGACAGCGAGGGCGTAATCCTTACCCATTGCGTTCCAAAGGGCACTACGGTAACAGGTGCATCCTACGAAAATGTTTTGAAGAACAAATTCCTTCCTGCACTGCAACAAAAACGTCCGGGAAGGGCTGCGCGTGTGCTGTTTCACCAAGACAACGCACCCGTACATCGAGCTAACGTTACGCAACAGTTTCTTCATGATAACAACTTTGAAGTGATTCCTCATGCTCCCTACTCACCTGACCTGGCCCCTAGTGACTTTTGGCTTTTTCCAACAATGAAAGACACTTTCCGTGGCCGCACATTCACCAGCCGTGCTGCTATTGCCTCAGCGATTTTCCAGTGGTCAAAACAGACTCCTAAAGAAGCCTTCGCCGTTGCCATGGAATCATGGCGTCAGCGTTGTGAAAAATGTGTATGTCTGCAGGGCGATTACGTCGAGAAGTAACGCCAGTTTCATCGATTTCCGGTGAGTAGTTAATTAGAAAAAAAATCGGAGGCCTTAGAACTTGAATGCACCTCGTAACAGTAACGAGTGACTAGAAAAATTTTGAAAACAGATGTTAGAGTTAACAGAATGCAAAGAGCATATGGTTTGACAAAAATATCTACAGCAAGAAATGAGATTCTAGAGAAATGAAATTAAAACATTGCATTACAGTGGTAAAACCAGAATGTTCATACGCATGCTGCCATGTCTTCTGTAAAAATTTAGTGCAAAATGACGTAAATAGTGGAGACGCGGGACACAGGAATTTTATCGGAGGTTGCAGATGGAGACGCCAACGGCCAGTGTTACCACGTTTCCCGTCATATCGC
Organism: Schistocerca cancellata; assembly: GCF_023864275.1. Taxonomy (NCBI): domain Eukaryota; kingdom Metazoa; phylum Arthropoda; class Insecta; order Orthoptera; family Acrididae; genus Schistocerca; species Schistocerca cancellata. The sequence goes on along the minus strand of NC_064637.1, from coordinate 51,927,820 downwards.
CGAAGTTAAGCGCTGTCGGGCACGGGTAGCACTTCGACGGGTGACCATTTGCTTTGCAGACCGCTGTTGGCAAGCGGGGTGCACTCAGCCCTCATGAGGTAGACTGAGCAGCTACTTGACTGAGAAGTAGCGGCTCCCGTCTCATGAACTGACATACGGCCAGGAGAGTGGTGTGCTGACCACACGGTAACGGCTGATTTGGTGGCGGAGACCAGACAGCGTGGTCATCGATCCCATCGGACTAGAGACCGGCGGGCCGTGCCATTTCAAAGAATCCGCCCCTGCATTCGCCTGCGGTGATTTAGGGAAATCACCGAACACCTAAATGAGGATCGCAGGGCTGGGGTTTGAACCGTAGTCCTCCCGAATGCGAGTCCAGTGTGCTAACCACTGCGCTACTTCGCTCGCTGACCAGATGCCCCTCCATAACCTCATCCAGTGACATCTGAGGATGACGCGGCGGCCGGTCGGTACCGTTGGGCCTCCATGGGCTGTTTTGGCGGAGGTGTTTCTTGGGCAAATGGATGTTGTTGTTTTCACTCCAGAAACTGGTTTGATGCAGTTCTCCATGCTGCTCTATCCTGTGCCAGGTTCTTAATCTCCAAGTAACTACTGCAACCTACATTTCTTAATCTCTTAACCTCCACGCTGCCCTCCAATACTAAATTGGTGATCGCTTGATGCCTCAGAACATGTCCGACCAACCGACCCCTTCTTCTAGTCAAACAGGTGGCACCACAAATTCCCCTTCTCCCCAATTCCGCTCAGCACCTTCTCATTAGTTACGTGATCTACCCATTTAACCTTCAGCATTCTTCTGTAACACCACATTTCGAAGGCTTCTATTCTCTTCTTGTATAAACTATTTATCGTACATGTTTCACTTCCACAAATTGCCTCACTCAATACAAATTCTTTCAGAAATAGACTTTCTGACACTTAAATCTATACTCGATGTTAACAAATTTCTCTTCTTCTGAAACGTTTTCCCTATCATTACCAGTCTACATTTTATATCTTCTCTACTTGAAAACCCTCAGTAATTTGGTCCCCAAACAGCACAACTCATCTACTACTTTAAGTGTCTAAATCCCTAATCTAATTCCCTCAGCATCCCCTGATTTAATTCAACTACATTCCATTATCCTGCTTTCAAGACACTGTCCATTCCGTGCAACTGCTCTTCCAGGACCTTTTCTGTCTCTGACAGAATTACAGTGTCATCGGCAAACATCAAAGTTTTTATTTCTTTTCCCTGGAATTTAATTCCTACTCCAAGTTTTTCTTTTGTTTCCTTTTCTGCTTGCTCAATATACAGATTGAATAATATTGGGCTACGGTCGCAGGTTCGAATCGTGCCTCAGGCATTGATGTGTGTGACGTCCTTAGGTTAGTTAGGTTTAAGTTGTCCTAAGTTATAGGGGACTGATGACCTCAGCTGTTAAGTCCCATACTACTCAGAGGTATTCGAACCATTTGAATAACATTGGGGATAGGCTATAACCCTGTCTCACTCCCTTCCCAACCACTGCTTCCCTTTCATGATCCTTGACTCTTATGACTGCCATCTGGTTTCTGTATAGATTGTAAATACCCGTTTCGCTCTTTGTATTTGACCCCTAACACCTTCAGAATTTGAGAGAGAGTGGATATGCAAATGGATATAGAACTCGAACCCATGACGCGACCAAACCAAACAACATTTGAGGACAATTGTTTGTTTTGTAATGTAGAGAATATGGTCTTCTTTGTCATCATTCTGCTTTGTGTCTTATCGTTGTGTGGCTTGTACCATCTAGATGCTCTTCTTTTGCTCGTTTGATAAAAGGTCTGTGCTGCTAGAATTTAAGCATTTGTTACCTTTCAAATACAACTTATATTTGTTAAAGCGATATGTCGTATTATTAATTTACAAACTGACATAGTCTCTCTGATATTTGCAGAACTAATTTCAGACTAATTTTCATTATTGATAGCCATTACTGTCTGGATTATTAATATCTCTAAATATGGCCCAACGGCCAACTTATTCAGACAAAAATTGCATCGGTACTCATGACAAGCTACTACGCAAGTACGGCTATCAAGATTTCTCGGAATTTCGACAAAATTTAGGGCATCGAACTGCAGACTGCAAAGTACATTCCAGCACTGACGAAACTAACGCCTTTACCTTATGTCAAAAATATTAAATGTTCTCATTAGGTTCAAACAAAAGCTGTGTTACAGGAGCAACACATATAAGGGACCATACTTTCCCTGTTAACTTCACGTTCTTGAGTTAAAAATTGCTGTTATGTGAAGAGCCCAACGTCTCACTTAGATCACTGCTAGCCATTCCTTAGGAAATACTCCTTACTGTGAGATGAACAGTACGAGTTGCATTGAAGTTCTAAGGCCTCCGATTCTTTTCTCCAGACTGGAAAGAGATAGAAACATGTGCATTGTTTTAAAATGAGGCCGCGTTCATTGTCAGTACGTCTCAGAGATGGCAGCACCGTACGGCAGATGGAATTTTACCGCCAGCGGCGGAAATGACAACTGTTTTAAATACTTAAAATGGCGACGTTTTCCTTACTTGAACAGCGTGCAATCATTCGTTTTCTGAATTTGCGTGGTGTGAAACCAATTGAAATTCATCCACAGTTGAAGGAGACATGTGGTGATGGAGTTATGGATGTGTCGAAAGTGCGTTCGTGGGTGCAACAGTTTAATGAAGGCAGAACATCGTGTGACAACAAACCGAAACAACCTCGGGCTCGCACAAGCCGGTGACGACACGATCGAGAAAGTGGAGAGAATTGTTTTGGGGGATCGCCGAATGACTGTTGAACAGATCACCTCTAGAGTTGGCATTTCTGTGGGTTCTGTGCGCACAATCCTGCATGACGACCTGAAAATGCGAAAAGTGTCATCCAGGTGGGTGCCACGAATGCTGACGGACGACCACACGGCTGCCCGTGTGGCATGTTGCCAAGAAATGTTGACACACAACGACAGCACGAATGGGACTTTCTTTTCGTCGGTTGTGACAATGGATGAGACGTGGATGCCATGTTTCAATCCAGAGACAAAGCGCCAGTCAGCTCAATGGAGCACACAGATTCACCACCACCAAAAAAATTTCGGGTAACCGCCAGTGCCGAAAAAATGATGGTGTCCATGTTCTGGGACAGCGAGGGCGTAATCCTTACCCATTGCGTTCCAAAGGGCAGGTGCATCCTACGAAAATATTTTGAAGAACAAATTCCTTCCTGCACTACAACAAAAACGTCCGGGAAAGGCCTGCGCGTGTGCTGTTTCACCGAGACAACGCACCCGCACATCGAGCTAACGTTACGCAACATTTTCTTCGTGGTAACAACTTTGAAGTGACTCCTCATGCTCCCTACTCACCTGGCCTGGCTCCTAGTGACTTTTGGCTTTTTCCAACAATGAAAGACACTCTCCGTGGCCGCACATTCACCAGCCGTGCTGCTATTGCCTCAGCGATTTTCCAGTGGTCAAAACAGACTCCTAAAGAAGCCTTCGCCGCTGCCATGGAATCATGGCGTCAGCGTTGTGAAAAATGTGTACGTCTGCAGGGCGATTACGTCGAGAAGTAACGCCAGTTTCATCGATTTCGGTTGAGTAGTTAATTAGAAAAAAAATCGGAGGCCTTAGAACTTGAATGCACCTCGTATTACGTTAGGAATCCGTATAACAGTGTCGTAATTCAATCTCTCTTATAACTACAACTAACTGTTGGCACCCCCTGTATAAAAGTCCGCAACTTCAAATGACATTAAACTATACGACGAATATCATTCCATATTATTACATTACCAAAACCATGTTTAGAATTACAGTGCGAATGTTTAACGATAAGTTACAAGCCGGACAGAGCAGACTTACTTAAAGGATTGTTAAAAAAATTGGGAGGAATACAAAATGCAGGTAGTTGGAGAATGAGATGTGACGAAGATACCTACGAAAATGTAAGGAAAACATCAGAGGTAATGGCAAAGGGAGGCTCAGCCTACCTTGTAAACGTCTACCGAATGAATAGAAGGAAAACAAATCTTCCCGTATTTCTGGAAAAATGAGTCCCAAAAAAATATTCGCATATATCTGGGAAAAGTAACCAACAACAGCATGGATTACGGAAATAAGAACAGAGTTAGAAAGAAATAACATCACAATATAGGAAAGATATAAACCCTTTCAAGAGTAAAATGATATATTTAGAAGGCGAGGAAGTAGGAAACTGGTATCAGTGTGAACAGAAGAAGGGAAAAGACGACATGGAGAGAATGTGTAGTCGTACCGGACAATCGGGAAACGACAACAAAGACGAAAAACCACTGAATAACACTATGTGATCGACAGAATCCGGACACCCCCAACAACATACTTTTTTCATATTAGGTGCATTGTGCTGCCACCTACTGCCAGGTACTCCATATCAGCGACCCCTGTAGTCATTAGACACCGTGAGAGGGCAGAATGGGGCGCTCCGCGAAACTCACGGACTTCGACCGTGGCCAGGTGATTGGATTTCATTTGTGTCACACGTCTGTACGCGAGATTTCCACACTCCTAAACATCCATGGTTCCACTGTTACCGATGTGATAGTGAAGTGAAAGCGTGAAGGGACACGTACAGCATAAATGCGTACAGGCCGACCTCGTCTGTTGACCGACTGAGACCGCCGTCAGTTGAAGAGGGGTATAGAGTGTAATAGACAGACATCTCTCCAGACCATCACACAGGAATTCCAAACTGCATCATGATCCACTGCAAGTAATATGACAGGCGGGAGGTGAAAAAACATGGATTTCATAGTCGAGCGGCTGCTCATAAGCCACACATCACGCCGGTAAATGCCAAACGTCGTCTCACTTGGTGTAAGGTAAGGAGCGTAAAAATTGGACGATTGAACAGTGGAAAAACGTTGTGTGACGAATCACGGTACACAATGTGGCGATCTGATGGCAGGGTGTGGGTATGGCGAATGCCCGGTGAACGTCATCTGCCAGTGTGTGTAGTGCCAATAGTATAGTTCGGAGGCGGTGGTGTTATGGTCTGGTCGTGTTTTTCATGGAGGGGGCTTGCACCCCTTGGTGTTTTGTGTGACACTATCACAGCACAGGCCTATATTGATGCTCTAAGCACCCTCTTGCTTCCCACTATTGAAGAGCAATTCAAAGATGGTGATTGCATCTTTCAACACTATATAACACCTGTTCATGATGTAGGCCTGTAATGGGCTGGCCTGCACAGAGTCCTGACCTGAATCCTATAGAATACCTTTGAGATGTTTTGGAACGTGACTTCACGCTAGGCCTCACCGACCGTCGTCAATACCTCTCAGTGCAGCACTCCGTGAAGAATGGGCTGCCATTCCCCAAGGAAACTTCCAGGACCTTGCTGAACATATGCCTGCGAGAGTGGAAGCTGTCATTACGGCTAAGGTGGGCCAACACCATACTGAATTCCAGCATTACCGATGGAGAGGGCCACGAACTTGTAAGTCATTTTCAGCTAGGTGTCCGGATACTTTTGATCACATACTGTATATCGCACTATGTGATCAATATGGAGAAAAGAACGCAAATCAGAACAGGCAAGGAATGGTTTAGCTTTTAGAGTTGAAAGATAGAGAAATCGTTGTCTCTGCCATGCACTGAAGTGCGATTTTGTGAAATACATCACACATACCTAACATCTTCCGAAACACCGCACGTAAGAAAGGTAATTTTCCAGGGTTCATACCTCACGAGCTGTTGGCGACAGCAGGGTGGGCACAAGTGTTTTTGATAGTGCTTGTGCTTGGGACCATCTCTACACACAACAGAAGGATCGTCCAAGCGTCACTATCCTACAGTACAAGACAAAATTATATAATTTACACATTTCCTCCTGGTTAGACAAATGCACCAGATAGGTTGGTTCTTTTTGCATCTGATGTAGCCACCGGTGCGCTTTAAGGGGCTCATAGAGACACCATCAGTTCATGGACAGTTCCATAGAAAAGTAAATAACATCTCTTTCTACCATTTTTTTCGTACCAAGAGCGAACTGCTGATTCCAGGATTTATATATGCAGCAAATAGCTAAAATTAATAGGCTATATTTCAAAGATACCGATCCCCAACAACACTGAAAATTATGTTCTTATCTTTATCCGCTTCCAAGACACAGAAGTTCAAAGTTATCCCACTTGTTAGGCGGAAACACACCTTATGAAATGACGTAGCATGGAGAAATATGCTGTAAAATGCCTACCTTATCATCAGAATGGTTTTGGAAACCCCATGTTGTAGTACTGAAGCACATGCCCAATCTTGTGACCGTAATATTTGGTCCAAGGAATAAAACTAGTTTTGTGTTATTTCACTTTCACATAAATAAACTATCAGAATTTTACTGACGCATACAGCTCTTTCCATATAAGGACATGCCCTTTTGTGGCAGGGAAAAGAAGGAAACCAACGGATAAATGCTCCTATCGGAGCACAAAAAAGGCGAATATGCTGCTGTTTAAAAGTCTCTGATTGAAAAGTGGGGTATGAGCTGCCTCATTCTACCTTCGCGAACATGTCCACGCTTTTTTATGCTGAGACAGAAGGAGTCGCTGGTAGCGGGAATGAGACGGAAAAATAATAAATACTAGAAGCTTGTTGACAGTGATTCTGGTATAGAAAGAGTGAAGTAGACAACGGCAGATTGAGAGAAAAAGACGGGCACGGTGGCAGTGGATCATTGTTGACAGTGACAGAACAGTGCTAGGGAAAGAGTGAAGGAGTCAGAGCCAGTGGGAGGAAAATAAAGAGATAGTGAAGGTGGAAGGGGGTGAGTGTCAGTGATAATGAGAGACAGTTTATGGCAATGTCAACGAACAACAGAGAGATAATGACAGTAAGAGGTGTCAGTAGTTGTTGTTGTTGAGGTTTGATGCAGCTCACCATTCTACTCTATCCTCTGCAAGCTTCTTCATCTCCCAGTACTTACTGCAACCTACATCCTTCTGAATCTGCTTAGTGTATTCATCTCTTGGTCTCCCCCTACGATTTTTACCCTCCACGCTGCCCTCCAATGCTAAATTTGTAATCCCCTGATGCCTCAAAACATGTCCTACCAACCGGTCCCTTGTCAAGTTGTGCCACAAACTCCTCTTCTCCCCAATTCTATTCAATACCTCCTCATACGCGCTGACTACACGGAACTATGTACACAACAACCTTTGCGGGCGTGAGATCGGAAGCGAGCGCGATACGTAGGATCCATTTTCTCGAGATGGGAGGCAGTTAGAGATCTCCTCCCAATGCCACATTCCCCTAAAAACCTACCAATAAACTCTTGGATCCCTGGTATGCGGAATCAGTGACGTATTTCGGTCCATAGACGTACAAACAAGTTATTAAGCAGGTGGTCATAATGTATTGGCTCATGTGTGTAACTGAAGCCGGTTAGTGCGTTCAGTGTTGAAAGTTACTGAAATGAGTTACAAAAACTCGGCTCCTGGCATATATATCGATGAATGTATACCATAAAAGTTGTTGAAATGGCTCTGAGCACTATTGCACATAGCATCTGTGGCCATCAGTCACCTAGAACTTAGAACTACTTAAACCCAACTAAACTAAAGACATCACGCACATCCATGCCCGAGGTAGGATTCGAACCTGCGACCGTAGCGGTCGCGCGGTTCCAGACTGAAGCGCCTTGAACCGCTCGGCCACACCGGCCGGCATGAAAGATGCGCAAGAGCATAGTGAAAAAAGAATACGAGTAACATTTCAGGGATAATGTGGTAGACATAAAAAGTATTATATATTGGCATGTAAGTTCAGGTAATGAAAATATGGAAGATACTGTGAGTACGCGAACGAACTTGTCCGGCTTCTTGCAGCAGTGTACCGTAGGTCTCTAGAAGAGCGTAGCGTTCCAAACGATTGGAAAAGGGCGCAGGTCATCCCCGTTTTCAAGAAGGGACGTCGATCACATGTGCAGAACTATAGACGTTTATCTCTAATGTCGATCAGTTGTAGAATTTTGGAACACGTATTATGTTCGAGTGTAATGACTCTTCTCGAGCCTAAAAATCTACTCTGTAGGAATCAGCATGGGTTTTGAGAAAGACGATCGTGTTAAACCAGCTAGCGCTATTCGTCCACGAGACTCAGAGGGCCATAGACACGGGTTCCCAGGTAGATGCCGTGTTCCTTGACTTCCGCAAAGCGTTTGATACAGTTCCCCACAGTCGTTTAATGAACAAAGTAAATGCATATGGACTATCAGACCAACTGTGTGATTGGATTGAAGAGTTCCTAGATAACAGAACGCATCATGTCATTCTCAATGGGGAGAAGTCTTCCGGAGTAAGAGTGATTTCAGGTGTGCCGCAGGGGAGTGTAGTAGCATCGTTGCTATTCACAACATATATAAATGACTTTGTGGATAACATCGGAAGTTCACTGAGGCTTTTTGCGGATGATGCTGTAGTATATCGAGAGGTTTTAACAATGGAAAATTGCACTGAAATGCAGGAGGATCTGCAACGAATTGACGAATGGTGCAGGGAATGGCAATTGAATCTCAATGTAGACAAGCTTAATGTGCTGCGAATACACTGAAAGAAAGATCCTTTATCATTTAGCTACAATATAGCAGGTCAGCAACTGGAAGCAGTTTATTCCATAAAATATCTGCAAGTACGCATTAGGAGTGATTTAAAATGGAATGATGGTATAAAGTTAATCGTTGGTAAAGCAGATGCCAGACTGAGATTCATTGGAAGAATCCTAAGGAAATGCAATCCGAAAAGAAAGGAAGTAGGTTACAGTACGCTTGTTTGCCCACTGCTTGAATACTGCTCAGCAGTGTGGGATCCGTACCAGATAGGGTTGATAGAAGAGACAAAGAAGATCCAATGGAGAGCAGCGCGCTTCGTTACAGGATCATTTAGTAATCGCGAAAGCGTTACGGAGATGATAGATAAACTCCAGTAGAAGACTTTGCAAGAGACACGCTCAGTAGCTCGGTACGGTCTTTTGTTGAAGTATCGAGAACATACCTTCACCGAGGAATCAAGCAGTATATTGCTCCTTCCTATGTACATCTCACGAAGAGACCACGAGGATAAAATCAGAGAGATTAGAGGCCACACAGAGGCATACCGACAATCCGTCTTTCCACGAACAATACGAGACTGGAATAGAAGGGAGAACCGATAGAGGTTCTCAATGTACCCTCCGCCACAGACCGTCAGGTGGCTTGCGGAGTATGGATGTAGACGTAGATGTAGATGTAGATGTAATGAAGTTAAGGTAGTGAAAAACACATTCACAGTAGTGTGTAGTGCGTTTCATAAAATGCCAGACATCTGTTGGCAATTCTTTGCTAAGAATTTTTCACTTAATCAGTCACGTATATTTAAGCATAGGTTTTCATGACAGGATAATAAAATCAGTCAGTAATCTGAAAGGTAAAATTACGAAAACATTTTATCCAGACAAATACGTAATTGTACGTTCACCAGACGATTCGGAAATTACCTGCAGACCTAAACACGAACTGCAGACTTCCCACAGCTCTTAACAGATACTACGCTTATTGTTCACTTCATTACGAAACTGATTTAAGAAACACTAACGCTAGCACCACTTCAGCAAGAGAAACACAGAATGCAACATGTTCCACACTGAGGAGCAAAATGTAAACTTACTTGCAATAGATGTAAGTTTGTTCTTCTTAATAGATATGACATATGTGTGTAGAAAAGCGTGTAACAGTACAGTTCCTCGCAGTCGCGCAACACACTATATCAGATGCTTGTACACTATCTGGCTAACACGTGATGTTCTGGAGTCCACATGTTGCACGTTTGCCAACGGCCTGCGTGTGCAACGCACTACGTCGAAACTGTATCTTGTTGTCGGCGCTATTGTGATGTTATACTGTGTAGCGCATTGCTGTGAGAAATACATAACCTTATAGGTGTTGTGTGCGTTGTGATAGAATGCTTCCTACGTAGAACGCATCATTCAGTGTGTTTTGTAATCAAAAGCGGCAGCAGCGGGAAACTGGCAACGCCGTTTCAAGGTTCTCCATTTGCTTCAGAAACGTTCGAGTACTTGCAGCTCAGCGTATCAGCTGACTATCGCATGTGCATCGGTGATCTCATACCTTTTGTAGTGGTGCTCGATGTATCTCTCTGTCTCTGTAGTCTTTCTTTAGATTTACCCTTCAGTTGGTGAGATATGACACTTCGCAAAAAAAAAAAAAAAAAAAAAAAATCGCGAACTATTCATTGCTCTTCAGTTAGCTACACGGTCATTGTTCGTGATATGTAGTAAATATGTGGAATGTGTCATGACTTAACATATTTGGTGCCAGCGAACTTGGCAATGATTCACAATTGCTAAATACGTGCGGCAATTGCATGTTGTTGCTGTATTCTCTGGTTTGATCCAGTAATCCATGCTACTCAATCGTAAGCGACCCTCTTCATCTCCCAGTACCTACTGCAACCTATATCCTTCTGCTTACTGTATTCACCTCTTGGTCTCCCTCTACATTTGTATCCCCCAAGTTTCCGTCCAGTCCTAAATACCTGATCCATTGATGTCTCAGAATGTGTCCTATTAACAAATTCCTTCTTCTAGTCAGGTTGTGCCACAGATTTCTTTTCTCCCCAAATGTATTCAGTACCTCCTCATTACTTACGTGATCTACCCACATATTCAGCATTCTTCTGTAGCACCACATTTCGAAAGCTTCTATTCTCTTCTTGTCTAAATCGCTTATCGTCATGTTTCACTTCCGTACTTGACTACAACTACACATAAATACGTTGCTGACACTTAAATATACATTCGATGTAATCCTTCCTCGGGCATGGATGTGTGTGATGTCCTTAGGTTAGTTAGGTTTAAGTAGTTCTAAGTTCTAGGGAGCTGATGACCTCAGATGTCCCATAGCGCTCAGAGCCATTTTTTATGTTCGATGTTAACAAATTTCTCTTCTTCAGAGACGCTTTTCTTTCCATTACTGCTCTACATTTTATATCGTCACTACTTCAGTCATGATCAGTTAATTTTCTGCCCAAATAACAAAACTTGTTCCCTAACATAATTCCCTCAGCATCACCAGATTTAATTCGACTACATTATCTTTGTTTTTGATTTTCTCCTTTCAAGACACTGTCCATTCGTCTCAACTACTCTCCTAAGTCCTTTGCCGCCTCTAACAGAATAACAATGTCATCGGTAAACCTCCCACAACTTTAATTCCAACTCCAATTTCTTTTTTTTCTTTTTAGTTTTGTTTACTCTACTAGTTGCCCAATGTGTAAGGTGGCAGATTAAATGAAGGTTAATTTCGCACCTTACATGAGAGTTTTTATACATCGTAACGGGAAGGTGAATATGTCATCTAATTTGCCTATAAAAATTTACTGTACGCAATGCAGACACTCAATCGACAGTATTAATCCACCGAACCTATATACTGCATGTTAATGATCAAAACGTGAAACAAGTGGATGGAGAGAACAGTGCGTTTTGAAACAAATACTACGGGAGTACAGTCCTGCAGCGAGAGTCAACGAACGTGTCAGGTGACTCAGCAACAAGCGGGACACTCGAGTGGTATGGAAATAAGCTTTAGAAAACTGCGTTGCGGAATTTCCAAATGGATACGAACAAGCCAGTGACGCAATTGATCACATGAACAGCGTGTGGTACACTTGTGATGTGCGCATATAACTTTTAGGCGTCTGGAGCACGCACAAAATGTCCGATTGGCGGAAACGAACTAGGAAGGCGTAAAGTGCTGAGATTTCGAAGCAGTTTAATGGTAGGGCTTTTGCGACTGAGAGAATTTCCACAAAATAAGAGGTACGCTCCTATTCGTTGGAAGCAGCCGTGATATAAAACACAAAAAGATCAAGGAGGGGGACAGTTTTGCTACAAGAAAGATAAGATCGAAAATTTTGGTGACTATCCTCTAAACTGGCGCCAAGTGCAGAACGGAGCGTATAACGCTGTGTATGACTCAGACAAAAAATTTGTGTGAGCTCTGCTATCACTGTGGATGACATTCAGTTAAATATTAGTTGTATCGTCATTGAGCTCCAACAACAGAGAAACGAACCAGCCACTTAGTTACATCTACATCTACATCTACATTTGTACTCCGCAAGCCACCCAACGGTGTGTGGCGGAGGGCACTTTACGTGCCACTGTCATTACCTCCCTTTCCTGTTCCAGTCGCCTATGGTTCGCGGGAAGAACGACTGTCTGAAAGCCTCCGTGCGCGCTCTAATCTCTCTAATTTTACATTCGTGATCTGCTCGGGAGGTATAAGTAGGGGGAAGCAATATATTCGATACCTCATCCAGAAACGCACCCTCTCGAAATCTGGCGAGCAAGCTACACCGCGATGCAGAGCGCCTCTCTTGCAGAGTCTGCCACTTGAGTTTGTTAAACATCTCCGTTACGCTATCACGGTTACCAAATAACCCTGTGACGAAACGCGCCGCTCTTCTTCGGATCTTCTCTATCTCCTCCGTCAACCCGATCTGGTACGGATCCCACACTGATGAGCAATACTCAAGTATAGGTCGAACGAGTGTTTTGTAAGCCACCTCCTTTGTTGATGGACTACATTTTCTAAGGACTCTCCCAATGAATCTCAACCTGGTCCCGCCTTACCAACAATTAATTATATATGATCATTCCACTTGAAATCGTTCCGCACGCATGCTCCCAGATATTTTACAGAAGTAACCACTGTTTGTTCCGCTATCATATAATCATATAATAAAGGATCCTTCTTTCTATGTATTCGCAATACATTACATTTGTCTATGTTAAGGGTCAGTTCCCACTTCCTGCACCAAGTGCCTATCCGCTGCAGATATTCCTGCATTTCGCTACAATTTCCTAATGCTGCAACTTCTCTGTATACTACAGCATCATCCGCGAAAAGCCCCATGGAACTTCCGACACTATCTACTAGGTCATTTATATATATTGTGAAAAGCAATGGTCCCGTAACACTCCCCTGTGGCACGCCAGAGGTTACTTTAACGTCTGTAGACGTCTCTCCATTGATAACAACATGCTGTGTTCTGTTTGCTAAAAACTCTTCAATCCAGCCACACAGCTATTCTGATATTCCGTAGGCTAACTGGGAGCCTGTATGTAATATTTTCTGGGTCTCATGAACAAATAAAGCGAGTTGGGTCTCACACGATCGCTGTTTCCGGAATCCATGTTGATTCCTACATAGTAGATTCTGGGTTTCCAAAAACGACATGATACTCGAGCAAAAAACATGTTCTATAATTCTACAACAGATCGACGTCATAGATATAGGTCTATAGTTTTGCGCATCTGCTCGACGACCCTTCTTGAAGACTGGGACTACCTGTGCTCTTTTCCAATCATTTGGAACCTTCCGTTCCTCTAGAGACTTGCGGTACACGGCTGTTTGAAGGGGGACAAGTTCTTTCGCGTTCTCTTTGTAGAATCGAATTGGTATCCCGTCAGGTCCAGTGGACTTCCCTCTGTTGAGTGATTCCAGTTGCTTTAATTGTTCTTGCGTGAACTGAGAGGGCATTGTAATATCCATGCTGCTCCAGCCATCCATGTGCATATCTCCGTATTTCAAGACTAGGGATGAGCGCATGTTTTCTCACCTAACGAGGAACACAGGAGAGTTTCTGCTGACAAAATCAGCGAAGGCTTTGATCAGCTTTTATATCAATTTCAGAGGATGAGAGCATCCATGCAGACGATAGCTCATCGCATCTAAGACAAATACTGTAAGCAGAGGTGTAAACTTGTTGGTTCACCACTTTTCATCCACTGTGAACTCGAGAAACCTTGAGTAATCCTTTTCTCAGCTTGTCACAAAAACTAGCCATCCTTCATAGACTTGATTGTCATCCTAAATAGTACCGAACTTAGAACCGGGATCGGATGGTTTGTCGTAATATTGGCCAACTTCATGACGTAGTAGTAAGATTAATTTTGTGAAGAAACTTCTGGTTAAAATTTGATGTTGTGGTGTTTAGAGTTATTTCGATTACTCAGGACGAGATGCGTTATACTGGTGTACTTCTTTGATAAAAATTCATCATTACAAGCAATTTAAGGCTTAAACACCGTTGTGCTCTGTCATAGAATGCGGGTCCACTCCTTACTCCATTCATTTATCCTGTAGACGCTAACACACTCAAAGAGTGTTTCTGCTGACTTCTGACGAAAGAGAAAAGGAGTGAAATGTCAGAAATGTAGAGATTGAGTAACATCTGGCTGCAACCCTGTCTCACTCCCTTATCAACGACTGCTTCCCTTTCATGCCCCCCGATTCGTATAACTACTTTCTGAACATGTTGTTGCTCCCTGTATTTCACCCCTGCCACCTTCAGAATATCTCTAAGTCGACAAATGGTGTAAACTTTGGTTTTCCTTACCTTAACCTATGTTCTAAAACAAGTTGTATGGTCAGTATTGCCTCATTTCTCCCCTCATCATCTAACAGTTTTTCCATTTTTCTGCAAGGAAGAATTGAATTACATCCTGAACTCCTAATCTCTCGTCTCTCTGCACATCTCCTCCTCCTCCTCCTACCTGTCTTTTTCCGTATCTTCTCCTCCTCTCCATTCTCCCTGTGCATCACCTCCTGCCTGGTCGCCCATTTCCACTACCCTCTCCCATTCTATCCTCTTACCTCTCTCCGTAACGTTGAGACTTGTTCCTTGTTGTTGCTCACGAATAGTTGATTCGGAAGATCTTGTTGTTGTTGTTGTGGTCTTCAGTCCTGAGATTGGTTTGATGCAGCTCTCCATGCTAATCCTGCGCAAGCTTCTTCATCTCCCAGTACCTACTGCATCCTACATCCTTCTGAATCTGCTTAGTCTATCCATCTCTTGGTCTCCCTCTACGATTTTTACCCTCCACGCTGCCCTCCAGTACCAAATTGGTGATCCCTTGATACCTCAGAACATGTCCTACCAACCGATCACTTCTTCTAATCAAGTTGTGCCACAAACTCCTCTTCTCCCCAGTTCTGTTCAATACCTCCTCATTAGTTATGTGATCTACCCATCTAATCTTCAGCATTCTTCTGTAGCACCACATTTCGAAAGCTTCTATTCTCTTCTTGTCCAAACTATTTATCGTCCATGTTTCACTTCCATACATGGCTACACTCTATACAAATAGTTTCAGAAAGGACTTCCTGACACTTACATCTATACTCAATGATAACAAATTTCTTTTCTTCAGAAACGCTTTCCTTGCCATTGCCATTCTACATTTTATATCCTCTCTACTTCGACCATCATCAGTTATTTTGCTCCCCAAATAGCAAAACTCCTTTACTACTTAAAGTGTCTCATTTCCTAATCTAATTCCCTCAGCATCATCCGATTTAATTCGACTACATTCCATTATCCTCGTTTTGCTTTTGTTGATGTTCATCTTATACCTTCCTTTCAGCCGGCCGCGGTGGCCGTGCGGTTCTATGCGCTTCAGTCCGGAACCGCGTGACTGCTACGGTCGCAGGTTCGAATCCTGCCTCGGGCATGGATGTGTGTGATGTGCTTAGGTTAGTTAGGTTTAAGTAGTTCTAAGTTCTAGGGGATTGATGACCTAAGATGTTAAGTCCCATAGTATTCTGAGCCATTTGAACTATTTGAACCTTCCTTTCAAGACACTGTCCATTCCGTTCAACTGCTCTTCCAAGTCGTTTGCTGTCTCTGACAGAATTACAATGTAATCGGCAAGCTGAAAGTTTTTATTTCTTCTCCATGGATTCGGAAGTGAGGTCTCTTAATATGAATGGGTAAATCCGTGGGGGTCATTGGTATATGCACTGTGAGACAGACCTCCTCAGTTGTTGGATCTGTGATGATAGTACTTTTGATAACAGTACTTCACATGGTTTTAATCCGCGAACGAGTAGAATTACGAAGTTTCGGAACATTCACATTCCGTAGTAGTATTCTAATCAGGAGCCGATAAGGCAGAGATAAAATTTCCTGTTGTTTGTAAAACCAGCAACGAAGAGGAAAGCAAAACAGTTCAGTATTGTGTATACAATTTTTGTTTGAAACCATATGTAAAGGAAATGAATATAAACAGGAGAAAAATTTCTGTACATTGTCGTTTCAAAAAATATGTGGCCTATGTCCGCCTGAATGCTTATTTGAAGTAAATCGGCCAAGAACTTTTCGAAATTTTTGATATCAACGTTTCTCATTTATGTATTACATATACACTAAAGCGTCAAACAAACTGGTATGGACATGCGTATTGAAATACAGAGATGTGTAAAGAGGCAGAATACGGCACTGCAGTGGCCAACGCCTACAGAAGACAACAAGTGTCTGGCGCAGTTGTTAGATTGGTTACTGCTGCTACAATGACTACATCTCCGAGCTAGCGATGAATTGCGGATTTTGCCGTATGACCATTTAACGAGTGTACCGTGAATATCAGGAACTTGGTAAAACATCAAATTTCTGTCATCGCTGCAGCTGCAAAAAGATCCTGCAAGAACGGAAACGACTACGACTGGAGAGAATCGTTCAACGTGACAGAAGTTCAACTCTTCCAGAAATTGCTGCAGATTTCAATGCTGGAATATTAAGGAGTGTCAGCGTGCAAACCACTCAACAAAGCATCATCGATATGGGCTTTTGGAACCATAGACCCACTCGTGTACCCTTGATGACTGCACACCACCAACCTTTACCCCTCGCGTGGGGCTGGCCGGGGTGGCCGAGCGGTTCTAGGCGCTACAGTCTCGAACCGCGCGATCGCTACGGTCGCTGGTTCGAATCCTGCCTCGGGCATGGATGTGTGTGACGTCCTTAGGTTGGTTAGATTTAAGTAGTTCTAAGTGTAGGGGACTGATGGCCTTAGCAGTGAAGTCCCAGAGCCATTTGATCCATTTTGAACCCTTGCGTGGGCCCATCAACACAGATATCGGCCTGTTGATGACTGGAACATGTTTCCTGGTCAGACGAGTCTCGTTTCAAATTGTATTGAGCGGAGGGATGCCTAGAGTATGGAGGCAACCTGATGAATCCATGTGATACGGGACCCCTGACACGTCTAGATACAACTATGATAGATGAGACGTATGTAAGCATCCTGTCTGATCACCGGCATCCAATCATGTCCATTGTGCATACCGACGGACTTGGGAAATTCCAACAGGATATTGCGACACCACACATGTCCAGAATAACTGCAGAGTGTCACCATGAACACTTGTGAGTTTAAACACTTTTGCTGGCCACGAAACTCCCCATGCATGAACATATTTCGGATGCCTTGCAATGTGCTGTTCAGAAGAGATCTCTTCCCTCTCGTATTCTGATTTAGGGGTAGCCCTGGAGGATTGATGGTGTCAATCACCTCCAGCACTAGGCATTAGTCGAGTCCATGCCACGTCATGTTGTGGCACTTCTGTGTGCGCGTGGGTGCACTAAACAATATTCTGCAAGTGTATCAGTTTCTTTCGGGCTTCAGTGGTCATATACTATATTTATGTACTGGGTGATCAAAAACTCAGTATAAATTTGAAAACTGAATAAATCACGGAATAATGTAGATAGGTACAAATTGACACACATGCTTCGAATTACATGGGATTTTATTATAACAAAAAAAAACGAAACTTCAAAAAATGTCCGACAGATGGCGCTTCATCTGATCAAAATAGCAATAATTAGCATTACAAAGTAAGACAAAGCAAAGATAATGTTCTTTACAGGAAATGCTCAATATGTCCACCATCATTCCTCAACAACAGCTGTAGTCGAGGAATAATGTTATGAACAGCACTGTAAAGCATGTCCGGAGCTATGGTGAGGCATTGGCGTCCGATGTTGTCTTTTAGCATCCCTAGAGATGTCGGTCGATCACGATACACTTGCGACTTCAGGTAACCCCAGCCAATAATCTCTGGGGACCTGGGGGACGGAGCATGACGGAAGTGGCGGCTGAGCACACGATCATCACCAAACGACCCGCGCAAAAGATCTTTCACCCGTCTAGCAATATCGGGTGGAGCGACATCCTGCATAAACATCGTACGTTTCAGCAGGTGTTTATCAGCCAGGCTGGGGATGATGCGATTCTGTAACATATCGGCGTACCTCTCACCCGTCACGGTAGGAGTTACAAAACCAGAATCAGCCATTTCCTCGAAGAAAAGAGGCCCGATAACGGTAGATGTGGTAAATCCAACCCATACCGTGACTTTCTCGTCGTGCAATGGAGTTTCCACGACAGTTCTAGGATTTTCGGTAGCCCAAATTCTGCAGTTGTGGGCGTTGACAGACCCTCGGAGCGTGAAATTAGCTTCGTCGGTCCACAACACGTTACTCAACCAACCGTCATCTTACACCATCTTTTGAAACGCCCACACCAGAGCTTGGATGGCGTGTACAAGTACAGCTGCCCATGCAGTTTCAACACGATACTACAGTTCATCAAGAGTAGTGACTGGCGTATTGTGACGAGCCAGTTGCTCGATCACCATTGACCAGACGTTTTCAATTGGTGAGTGATCTGGAGAATGTGCTGGCCAGGGTAGCAGTCGAACATTTTCTGTATCCAGAAAGGCCTGTTCAGTACCTGCAACATGCGGTCGTGCATTATGCTGCTCAAATGTAGGGTTCCACAGGGATCGAATGAAGGATAGAGCCAAGGGTCGTAACACATCTGAAATGTGACGTTCACTGTTCAAAGTGCCGTCAATGCGAACAACAGGTGGCCAAGATGTGTAACCAATGGCATCCCATACCATGTCGCCAGGTGATACGCCAGTATGGCGATGGCGAATACACGCTTCGAAAGTGCGTTCACAGCTATGTCACCAAACACGGATGCGACCACCGCGATGCTGTAAACTGAACCTGGATTCATCCGAAAAAATGACGTTTTGCCATTCGTGCACCCAGGTTCGTCGTCGAGTACACCATCGCAGGCCGGCCGCGGTGGTCTAGCGGTTCTCGGCGCGCAGACCCGAACCGCGCGACTGCTACGGTCGCAGGTTCGAATCCTGCCTCGGGCATGGATGTATGTGATGTCTTTAGGTTAGTTAGGTTTAAGTAGTTCTAAGTTTTAGGGGACTGATGACCACAGTAGTTAAGTCCCATAGTGCTCAGAGCCATTTGAACCATTTGAAACACCATCGCGGGAGTTCCTGTCCGTGATGCATCGTCAAAGGTAGCTGCAGTCACGGTCTCCGAGCTGATAGTCCATGCTGCTGCAAACGTCGTCGAAATGTTCGTGCAGATGGTTGTTGTCTTGCAAACGTCCCCAGAAATCGAGTCGTGGCTGCACGATCCGTTACAGCCATGCGGATAAGATGCCTGTCATCTCGACTGTTAGTGATATGAGGCCGTTGGCATCCAGCACAGTCTTCCGTATTACCCTCCTGAACCCACCGATTCCATATTCTGCTAACAGTCATTCGATCGCGACCAACGCGAGGAGCAATGTCGCGATACTATAAACCACAATCGCGACAGGCTACAATCCGACCTTTATCAAAGTTGCAAACACGAGGCATCACAACAACGTTTCACCAGGCAACGTCAGTCAACTGTTGTCTGTGTATGAGAAATCGGTTGGAAACTTTTCTCATGTCAGCACGTTGTAGGCGTCGCCACCGGCGCCAACCTTGTGTGAATGCTTTGAAAAGCTAATCATTTGCATATCACAGCATCGTCTTCCTGTCGGTTAAGGTTCACGTCTGTAGCACCTCATCTTCGTGGTTTAGCAATTTTAATGGCCAGTAGTGCATAAACAATCGTTCACATTCATACAGGAACCCCTTACTTTCAAACCCCTTGTGTTTAATTAAATTTAATTATCGATGTCAATTAAATGTTGGCCCATAACATGGGGCAGTCATCTCCTCGTCATTGTGTGGCCACAGCAGAGAAGAATTCTCAGTTGACCACACCTTCTGTAACTATATTACAGTATCGTGAAAAAATTTGAACGAAATCGGACAAGAAGTTTTCGGTATCCTTGATAACAATATTATCTCCCTATAGATTCCATTTACACTGAAGATTCAAAGAAAAAATATCGTGTAAGGTCCCCCTTCGAGCCCACAGAAGTGCCGCAACACGACGTGGCATGAACTCAACTAATGTCTGAAGTAGTGCTGGAGGGAACTGACACCATGACTCATACAGGACTATCCACAAATCCGTAAGAGAACGATGGGGGTGGAGATCTCTTGTAAAAGCACGTTGCAAGGCATCCCAGATATGCTCAGCAATGTTCATGTCTGGGGAGTTTGGTCGCCAGCGGAAGTGTTTAAACTCAGAAAAGTGTTCCTGGAGGCACTCTGTAGCAATTCTGGAAGTGTGTGGTGTCGCATTGTCCAGCTGGAATTGCCCAAGCCTGTCGGAATCCACAATGGACACGAATAGGTGCAAGTGATCAGACAGGGTGCTAAAGTACATTCCACCTGTCAGAGTCGTGTCTATACGCATCAGGCGTCCCATATCACACAAACTGCACACGCCCCACAACATTACAAAGCCTCCACCGGCTTGAACTTTCCGCTGCTTACATACAGGGTCCATGGATTCATGAGTTTGTCTCCATACCCATACAAGTCGATCTGCTCGATATATTTTGAATCTGGACTCGTTCGACCATGCAACATGTTTCCAGTCATCAACAGTCCCATGTCGGTGTTGATCGGCCAAGGCAAGGTGTACGGTCATCACGAGTACACAAGCAGGCATTCGGCTCTGAAGGCCACATCGATGCTTCGTTGAATGGTTCGCACATTGAGACTTGTTAATGGCCGAGCACTGAAATCTGCAGCAGTCTCCGAAAGGGTTGCACTTCTCTCACGTACAAGGTGCATTCAAGTTCTAAGGCCTCCGATTTTTTTTCTCCGGACTGAAAAGAGATAGAAACATGTGCATTGCTTTAAAATGAGGCTGCGTTCATTGTCATTACGTCCCAGAGATGGCAGCACTGTACGACAGATGGAATTTTACCGCCAGCGGCGAGAATGAGAACTGTTTTAAATACTTAAAATGGCGACGTTTTCCTTACTTCAACAGCGTGCAATCATTCCTTTTCTGAATTTGCATGGTGTGAACCTAAGTGAAATTCATCGACAGTTGAAGGAGACATGTGGTGATGGAGTTATGGATGTGTTGAAAGTGTGTTCGTGGGTGCGACAGTTTAATGAAGGCAGAACATCGTGTGACAACCAACCGAAACAACCTCGGGCTCGCACAAGCCGGTCTGACGACACGATCGAGAAAGTGGAGAGAATTGTTTTGGGGGATCGCCGAATGACTGTTGAACAGATCGCCTACAGAGTTGGCCTTTCTGTGGGTTCTGTGCACACAATCCTGCATGACGACCTGAAAATGCGAAAAGTGTCATCCAGGTGGGTGCCACGAATGCTGGTGGACGACCACATGGCTGCCCGTGTGGCATGTTGCCGAGCAATGTTGACGCGCAACGACAGCACGAATGGGACTTTCTTTTCGTCGGTTGTGACAATGGATGAGACGTGGATGCCATTTTTCAATCCAGACACAAAGCGCCAGACAGCTCAATGGAATCACACAGATTCACCGCCACCAGAAAAATTTCGGGTAACCGCCAGTGCTGAAAAAATGATGGTGTCCATGTTCTGGGACAGCGAGGGCGTAATCCTTACCCAATGCGTTCCAAAGGGCACTACAGTAACAGGTGCATCCTACGAAAATGTTTTGAAGACCAAATTCCTTCCTGCACCGCAACAAAAACGTTCGGGAAGGGCTGCACGTGTGCTGTTTCACCAAGACAACGCACACGCACATCGAGCTAACGTTACGGAACAGTTTCTTCGTGATAACAACTTTGAAGTGACTCCTCATGCTCCCTACTCACCTGACCTGGCTCCTAGTGACTTTTGGCTTTTTCCAACAAAGAAAGACACTCTCCGTGGCCGCATATTCGCCAGCCGTGCTGCTATTGCCTCAGAGATTTTCCAGTGGTCAAAACAGACTCCTAAAGAAGCCTTCGCCGCTGGCATGGAATCATGGCGTCAGCGTCGTGAAAAATGTGTACGTCTGCAGGGCGATTACGTCGAGAAGTAACGTTAGTTTCTTCGATTTCGGGTGAGTAGTTAATTAGAAAAAAAATCGGAGGCCTTAGAACTTGAATGCACCTCGCAGAACGATTCTCTTCAGTCGTCGTTAGTCGCGTTCTTGCAGGATTCTTTGCCGACCGCAGCGATGTCACAGATCTGATGTCTTACCGGATTCCCAACGTTCACGTCACTCTCATGAAATGGTCGTACGGGAGAATCCCCTCTGCATCGCTACGTAGGAGATGCTGTGTCCCACCACTCGTCCCCGACTTTAACACCACGTGCAAACTCAGGTAGGTCTTTATAACCTGCCATTGAAGCAGCAGTATCTGATCTAACACCTGCGCCAGACACTTTTTGTCTTGTTTAGCCGATGCCGACCGCACCGCCGTATTCTGCCTGTTTACATATCTCTGTATTTCAATAAGCATGCCCATAACTCTTCCTCAATATATATCCACGAAGATGACGTGCTACAGGCGCGAAACTTAACCGACATGAAGAAGATGCTCTGATATGCAAATGATTAGCTTTTCAGAGCATTCACACGAGGTTGGCGCCGGTGGCGACACCTAACATCATGCTGACATGGGGTAAGTTTCCAACCGATCTCTCATACACAGACAGTAGTTGACCGACGTTGCCTGGTGAATCAATGTGATGATGCCTCGTGTAAGGAGGAGAACTGCGTAGCATCACGTTTCCGACGTTGATAAAGGCCGGACAGTAGCCTATCGCGATTGCGGTTTATCGTATCGCGACATTGCTGCTCGCATGTGCGAGATCCAATGACTGCTTGTAGAATATGGAATCGGTGGGTTCAGGAGGGTAATACGGAACGCCGTGCAGGATCCCAACGGCCTCGTATCACTAGCAGTCGAGATGACATGCATCTTATCCGCATTCCTGTAACGGATCGTGCAGCCACGTCTCGATCCTTGAGTCTACAGACGGAAACGTTTGCAAGACAACAACCATCTGCACGAACAGTTGGACGAAGTTTGCAGTACCACGGACTATCAGCTCGGAGACCGTGGCTGCGGTTACCTTTGACGCTGAATCAAAGACAGGAGCGCCTGCGTTGGTGTACTCGACGACGAACCGACGTGCACAAATGGCAAAACGTAATTTTTTCGGATGAATCCAGGTTCTCTTTACAGGATCATGATGGTCGCATCCCTGACTGGCGACATCGCGGTGATCGCACATTCGAAGAGTGTATTCGTCATCGCCATACAAGAGTTTCACCCGGCGTGATGGTATGGGGTGACATTGGTTACACGTCTCGGTCACCTCTTGTTCGCATTGACGGCACTTTGAACAGTGGACGTTACATTTCAGATGTGTTACGACCCGTGGCTCTACCCTTCATTCGATCCTTGCGAGGCCCTACATTTCAGCAGGACAATGCACGACCGCATGTTGGAGTTCCTGTTCGGGCCTTTCTGGATACATAAAATGTTCGACTGCTGCCATGGCCAGCACATTCTCCAGATCTCTGACCAATTGAAAACGTCTGGTCAATGGTGGCCGAGCAACTGGCTTGTCACAATACGCCAGTCACTACTCTTGATGAACTGTGGTATCGTGTTGAAGCTGCACGGGCAGCCATGCCCTTCAAGCCATCCAAGCTCTGTTTTACTCAATGCCCAGGCGTAGCAAGGCCATTATTACAGCCAGAGGTGGTTGTTCTGGGTACTGATTTTTCAGGATCTATGCACCCAAATTGAGTGAAAATGTAATCACATGTCAGTTCTAGTATAACATATTTGTCCACTGAACATATTTGTCATCTGCATTTCTTCTTGGTGTAGCAATTTTAATGGCCAGTAGAGTATATATACACTCCTGGAAATGGAAAAAAGAACACATTGACACCGGTGTGTCAGACCCACCATACTTGCTCCGGACACTGCGAGAGGGCTGTACATGCAATGATCACACGCACGGCACAGCGGACACACCAGGAACCGCGGTGTTGGCCGTCGAATGGCGCTAGCTGCGCAGCATTTGTGCACCGCCGCCGTCAGTGTCAGCCAGTTTGCCGTGGCATACGGAGCTCCATCGCAGTCTTTAACACTGGTAGCATGCCGCGACAGCGTGGACGTGAACCGTATGTGCAGTTGACGGACTTTGAGCGAGGGCGTCTAGTGGGCATGCGGGAGGCCGGGTGGACGTACCGCCGAATTGCTCAAGACGTGGGGCGTGAGGTCTCCACAGTACATCGATGTTGTCGCCAGTGGTCGGCGGAAGGTGCACGTGCCCGTCGACCTGGGACCGGACCGCAACGACGCACGGATGCACGCCAAGACCGTAGGATCCTACGCAGTGCCGCAGGGGACCGCACCGCCACTTCCCAGCAAATTAGGGACACTGTTGCTCCTGGGGTATCGGCGAGGACCATTCGCAACCGTCTCCATGAAGCTGGGCTACGGTCCCGCACACCGTTAGGCCGTCTTCCGCTCACGCCCCAACATCGTGCAGCCCGCCTCCAGTGGTGTCGCGACAGGCGTGAATGGAGGGACGAATGGAGACGTGTCGTCTTCAGCGATGAGAGTCGCTTCTGCCTTGGTGCCAATGATGGTCGTATGCGTGTTTGGCGCCGTGCAGGTGAGCGCCACAATCAGGACTGCATACGACCGAGGCACACAGGGCCAACACCCGGCATCATGGTGTGGGGAGCGATCTCCTACACTGGCCGTACACCACTGGTGATCGTCGAGGGGACACTCAATAGTGCACGGTACATCCAAACCGTCATCGAA
Organism: Schistocerca cancellata; assembly: GCF_023864275.1. NCBI lineage: Eukaryota > Metazoa > Arthropoda > Insecta > Orthoptera > Acrididae > Schistocerca > Schistocerca cancellata. The sequence goes on along the minus strand of NC_064637.1, from coordinate 51,902,923 downwards.
CCCATCGTTCTACCATTCCTAGACCGGCAAGGGAACTTGCTGTTCCAACGGGACAATGCACGTCCGCATGTATCCCGTGCCACCCAACGTGCTCTAGAAGGTGTACGTCAACTACCCTGGCCAGCAAGATCTCCGGATCTGTCCCCCATTGAGCATGTTTGGGACTGGATGAAGCGTCGTCTCACGCGGTCTGCACGTCCAGCACGAACGCTGGTCCAACTGAGGCGCCAGGTGGAAAAGGCATGGCAAGCCGTTCCACAGGACTACATCCAGCATCTCTACGATCGTCTCCATGGGAGAATAGCAGCCTGCATTGCTGCGAAAGGTGGATATACACTGTACTAGTGCCGACATTGTGCATGCTCTGTTGCCTGTGTCTATGTGCCTGTGGTTCTGTCAGTGTGATCATGTGATGTATCTGACCCCAGGAATGTGTCAATAAAGTTTCCCCTTCCTGGGACAATGAATTCACGGTGTTCTTATTTCAATTTCCAGGAGTATATATATATATATATATATAGGTGAATACTGTTCCAGATTTTTGGTGACGTCGTTAGATGTCGCCTTGTTTTTACATAGAGTACAGATTTCAATACGACTATATGGCCATTATCTGGTTCTCATAACAGGAAACAGTGCTCAGTTTAATAAAATTCATCTTTGAAGTTACTGAAAATGCGCCTCGTTTACTTTCATTTATTTGAAACTCCCCAGGGTGGTATGGAGTTAAATATATTTCGAATTCTGGTTTGTTGCTCGAGCCGGAAACAGCTGTTTTACAAAAGATATTGACGTGAGATATTTACTACCAGCATCTACACTGTGGCGACAAAAGTCATGGCATAGCTCCTTCTTCGCGTATTGCAGCATCAAGGCGTACCGTGGACTCAACAAGTCATTGGACATATTGAGCCATGCTGCCTCTATCACTCAGTCCGAACAGGCTGCAGAAGGTACAGCGGTACCGACCGGCCGCCGTATCGTCCTCAGTCGACGGGGTTCACTGGATGTGGATAAGGAGCGGCATGTGGACAGCATACCCCTCTCCTGGACGTCAGTTTTCGTGACTGGAGCCGCTATTTTTCAGCCAAGTAGCTTCTGCATTGGCCTCACATGGGCTGAGTGCACCCCGCGTGCCAACAGTACCCTGCAGACTCGAACGGTCACCTTTCCAAGAGTTACTCAAGACCAACAGCGTTTGACATTGGATATCTGACGGGAACCGGTATTACCACTGCGGCGAGGCCATTGGTCATGTTGCCCCTGTACCTCGTAAAAGCGTTGCCGGTGCAGGACTCTCTGGACGAACTGACCTTTCGCTTATATTCCATACAAGCTCGATGGGATTCATGTCGGACCGTCTGGGTGGCCAAACCATTCGCTCGAACTGTCCAGAATGTTCTTCAAACCAATCGCAAACAATTGTGGTTCGGTGATACTCCGCACTGTCATTCATAAGAAATCCAATGTTGTTTCGGAACATGAAGTACAGCTGCAATTGGTCTCCACCTGGACGAACATAACTTTTTTCAGCCGATGATCGGTTCAGTTGGACCAGAAGAAGCAATTAATTCCGTGTGAACACAGACCACACCATTATGGAACCCCCAGCAGCTTGCGTAGGGTCTTGTTGATAACATGGGTCTGCGGCTTTCTGGAGTCTGCGCCTCACATCAGCTCCTACCATCTGAAACTCATGTGACCAGTGCACTGTTATGCCATCGTCTAGGATATGGTTGGGAGCCCAGGAGAGGTGCTGCAGGTTATGTCGTGCTATTAGCAAAGACATTGAGCCGTACGGGCTTCGTGTCCATGCCATTTATTACTTAACATCCTGTCAGAGACAGCAAAGGACTTGGAAGAGCAGTTGAACGGAATGGACAGTGTCTTGAAGGAAAAGTATAAGATGAACATCAACAGAAGCAAAACTAGGATAATGGAAAGTAGTCGAATTAAGTCGGGTGATGCTGAGGGAATTAGATTAGGAAATGAGACACTTTAAGTAGTAAAGGAGTTTTGCTATTTGGGGAGAAAAATAACTGATGATGGTCGAAGTAGAGAGGATATAAAATCTAGAGTGGCAATGGCAAGAAAAGCGTTTCTGAAGAAGAAAAATTTGATAACATCGAGTGTAGATTTAAGTGTCAGGAAGTCGTTTCTGAAAGTATTTGTATGGAGTGTAGCCATGTATGGAAGTGAAACGTGGACGATAAATAGTTTAGACAAGAAGAGAATAGAAGCTTTCGAAATGTGGTGCTACAGAAGAATGCTGAAGATTAGATGGGTAGATCACATAACTAATGAGGAGGTATTGAATAGAATTGGGGAGGAGAGGAGCTTGGGGCACAACTTGACTAGAAGAAGGGATCGGTTGGTAGGACATGTTCTGAGACATCAAGGGATCACCAATTTAGTATTGGAGTGCAGCGTGGAGGGTAAAAATCGTAGAGGGAGACCCAGAGATGAATACACTAAGGAGATTCAGAAGGATGTAGGCTGCAGTAGGTACTGGGAAATGAAGAAGCTTGCACAGGATAGAGTAGCATGGAGAGCTGCATCAAACCAGTCTCAGGACTGAAGACCACAACAACAACAACATCCTGTATTTGCTATACTGCCACCTCGGGCTGTGTTAATTTCAATAACTGGTGTCTCTGAGTTGCTCTTTTGCCTGTCCGTGAGCGGCAACAGCAGCGCTTATCGATATAGGTATTATCTTTGCTGCACTGCCATTACTTCTCGGTCGTCATATTTCGTCCAGTCAGCGCCAGCAGTGGAGTTAGGTCCTGGCAGTCGGACAGTTGTGACGTGTCAGAAGTTCGGTCGTGTTGGAGCAGCAGTGAGGTTCTGATAGCCATGGCGCACGCAACCGTTTCCGGCACAAGTGGCTGGAGTGGGGACGGTCTTGGTTGATAGTCAGTTGGTCTTACCAGACGACGTGTATTTGCTCACCGATCACTAATGAGTGTGTGTCTCAGCTCATGGTTCGTCCTTGTGATTGCACAGTCATTACTTTTAACAAAGGTCACGTTCTTTGTCTTGGTGTTTGTGAAATTGTGTGTTCCCTGTGCTGTCGACTGCCCAGTAATTTTAGTGCTGTCTCCATGCTGATGGCAACGGCCTTGCCGGAGTGGATACACCGGTTACCGTGAGATCACCGAAGTAAAGCGCTGTTGGGCGTGGTCGGCACTTGGATGGGTGACCATCCAGCCCGCCATGCGCTGTTGCCATTTTTCGGGGTGCACTCAGCCTCGTGATGCCAATTGAGGAGCTACTCGACCGGATAGTACCGGCTTCGGTCAAGAATACCATCATAACGACCGGGAGAGCGGTGTGCTGACCCCATGCCCCTCCTATCCGCATCCTCCACTGAGGATGACGCGGCGGTCGGATGGTCCCGGTAGACCACTCGTGGCTTGAAGACGGGAGTGCTCCGTGCTGATGTGTAGCAGTTGGTTGCTTTGGCGCAGTCGCGACGTAGCACCAGTGGGGCATGCAGCGCCAGGGAGGTGTGGATAGCCACCACTCGCCGATGATTGCCGACACAAGTGATTTGAGTGGAGGCGACTTGGTTCATCGTCGGTCGTCGTCTTGTCGGACGACGTGTATTTGGCCGGCGATCACTTATGAGTTGGCTGTGTGTGTCGACTCGTGGGTCGTCCTCGTTATTGCACTGTCACTGCCGTTACCATCGTCTAGTTCGTCGTGCAAGTGTTCATGAAATTGTCAGTAGTTTATGTGATTTTGACTGACAAGTTAATTTAAATGTTGTCGGCGCACTGGCTCTCAATTGGTCGGCTGGCGTGTAGTAGCGACGTAGGACAGGATAGCCATCAGTCGCCCGACGTTTGCCGATACGCACGTTTGAGTCGCAACGACCTCTCTCGTTTGATCGGCCATCTGATTAGCCGACATGTATTTGGGTCATCAATCGCTTATGGGTTGAGTGTGATCCGTTCTCGTTGTTGTTACACTCTCCGCTGTTAGCATTTGGTGAGTTTTGGTGGAAGTCTGGAGCAGAACTGATCACTGGTCTGTTGATTGTGTATCGGTTGGGTTGTCGCTGGCTCGTGAATGGTTGGCCCGACTGACTGTCTCACATAGGCGAGCGTTAGTATTTTTTTGTTCTTACTGTTTGCACTCGTATGGCTTCTAGCCGATTATTTTCTCTTCAGGCCTTCAGACTAAATTAAAGAACGGTTTCACGTAAGGCTTTTGGTATTTAAAAAAATATTGTTATGGAGTTTTACGTGTTAGGCCTTCAGCCGATTTGAATTAACTTGTTTACAAATAACTTGTGAGTGTGTGGGTGCTATTGTGTCATTCTGCGCAACGGATTAATCTGAGATGTACCCTTTACCCTGTGGCTCCTGGAAGATGCAATTTCCACCCCCACACCACTACAGAAGTCAGACAGACGCTCCTAACGTTCTGAAGAGAAATGCCTGAAAAACTTTCAGCAAGAAATATCCTTCTGGAGTCGTCTGCTGTAAGGAAATGACACAAAAATTCAAAAAATTTCTTACGTAACTAGTGGGATACTTGGGTACTGGAGTAGTGCTAGTTAGTGTAAGACAAACATGAAACTAACGAAAATTATTATATTTTTGCAAAAATTCTGAGAAATGACAATGGCGCTTTTAGTTATGAACTGAACAAGCTATTTCCGGGTTCTTTTCAGAATGTGAAGTTATCTCTTAAGGATATGATTAGTTACTGAAATTTCTATAAAAAGTTTAAGATTGTTATTGACTTAGCAGAATGGCTGAGAGCCACGCCTACTCATCTTGAATAATTATCCATTATAATGTTGCTAGGTACGGTCGAGGCTGTTGCGTGTGAAATGCAACGAAGTGTACTGTTGTGGAGGAAATATGGGGCTCGCAAGAGCTGTAGCGCACAATACCGTAAGCTGCGATGACTGCTGTCTGCGCCGCTTGCTGCTGACAAATAAGATAATTCTCGTTCTATCTGGATTGACCTTCGCCAATCAAACTCTCCCTACGCCTTGATGAAGTCAAGGACTCCTATTCGCCCCTAGTCTAACTATTGGCGTGGTACACTGGTCAGATAACCAGTCCACCACGATAAATATCAAAAATTCGCTCGCATGCGTTTAACTATAACTCTGTCCATTCACACTGCACAATAAGTATGGTGGTCAACAGAGTGAACAACGCTTAATTGCAAGGACTCAATATAGAGGCGCACTCCGATTCACTCTCGACAGAGGTGTTCTCCCAGTGAAGTACTGAGGAGAGACTTGTTCGTCGCTCTAAGAGCGACAACGGATCTGCCCCTCTCCACGCCAGACATGATGGGGTGTATCTTTCAGTCTCTTTCATTACTTCTTCAGCTCAAGGTGTCAGGAATATCGTCTGCCAATCGGGATTGCTCTTCTAAAACGGGAGAATGACGTTTCGTTTAAGGCGACCAATCCGGAAATCTGTAGCATCGGCGTTTTTATCGTTTTCTGTCTTCCTGTGAAAACCTCTGAAACTGCGTGCTATGTTTGTAAAGAATGCATAGGCTGGGCGTTCCCACACAATGTAGCGGAATTTGCTTATAAGCTGAACACAGGTTGTTCTCCCCTTTCACTCGGGCAAACGCTATGGGCGGTCTCCGGCCCACATGGGCTGGGTCGTCCTCTGAAGGGCCTGGTGTCCCGTTGTGCGGTCTCTCTCCTGCACTAAAACCTCTTGTGTCCGCCATGTCTTGAATGTTTGTGTGTACGCCAGCCTCGAGTATCTCAACCCCGGTGTGCTTACTTGTTATTTACACATCGTTTACATGAATTCATACAGTATTGACTTTATCTTATCGAGTTTGGGTTCGAATGAAGGGTCTTGGTGTGCGGAATATGATTGTGAGGGCGGAATATGTAAGCAATGAAGGTCAGGAGACCACGGCATCTTACATACCTCCCTCCTTCTGACAAAATTTTTGTCTGGGGTTTGTCAAGGCCGAGGAAAACATTGACAAAGTCAGGTGAAAAATGTTGTTTTAGATTTTCCAACAAACTCTTGTCAGCCATTCTTAACAATATTTGCTAACGATTTCTTTATAGCTAATGTTTCTATTTTTGAATTCTACAATTTATGTTTTGTTGTTAGGCGAATATAGACTTTACAAAGGTTGTTATTCTATGTAATTGCCAGTACATGTCTCTGTTTTTCTTTAACATTTCCTAAAACTGTTTTTACAATATTGATTTTTTTAAACTCGTAGGGTACATTGTATCATGTTTTAATGTGGTTATATCTCTTCTTTAGTTAAGCTTCGCGTGAATGTTCGCAAAAGCTCTGTTGTGTGACTTGGTTTTATTTATTTAGGCACTATTTTTCTTTTTCTTTGTCACTGTTTTAAGAGTGAAGAAGTGTTTTTTCTTTATTCTATCCTCTTTCAGCCTATGATTAACCAACACCTTTCTTATATAAGAAACTAACTTGGCTTTACAGGGATTTTTTGAGATTATCTTCTTATACTAAATAATTTTCTTTGCATAATATTTTAAGGTCTCTACCACATTACAGGCATTACATACATGATAATATAATTACTTTTACAAAAAAGGAAAAAAATATGAAACCTCCTGGCAGATTAAAACTGTGTGCCGGACCGAGACTCGAACTCTGGACCTTTTCCTTTTGTGGGCAAGTGCTCTACCAATTGAGCCACCCAAGCAGGACTCACGCCCCATCCTCACAGCTTTACTACTGCCGGTACCTCGTCTCCCACCTTGCAAACTTTACAGAGGCTCTCCTGCGAAATTTGGAGAACTAGCACTCCTGAATGGAAGGACATTGGGGAGACATGGCATAGCCACAGCCTAGGGGATGTTTCCAGAATGAGATTTTTACTCTGCAGCGGAGTGTGCGCTGATATGAAAGGCATTGGTCCCGAGTTCGAGTCTCGGTCTGGCACACAGTTTTTATCTGCCAGGAAGTTTCATATCAGCGCACACTCCGCTGCAGAGTGAAAATCTCATTGAGGAAAAAAATATTTTTACAAATATATCCTTTTCTTAACTCTACATTTGTATTTTATCAGTCTTTTCGTTTTGTGCTGCGTCAGTTTCTGTTCTCGACGATCCCCACTGAAATACTGGAAGGCGTTGACTCATTTGTATGGGTGTCACAAATCATGAGAGAAGCACTCTAGCATGCGATGTCGGGTCTTACTTGTTGACATTGTCATCATGGAGTGGTACTTTTAACAAATGATGATGCCTGTGGTTTACTGCATAAACAATGATGTCTTGGTACTCGTTAAGCTCACACCTGAGACAGTATGGCAGTCTGATGATTGTAGTTGACTACCGACGATCGTACTTCACACGTGGTTCGGTATGGTAAGTTGATGATGTGGTAGGGAGAATACTGTTCATTTTGGTGAATCTATTTCTAGATAATATTGGTTGGTACTACTTAATATTCCGTTTGCCGTTCGCTTGTATTTGTTTGACGATTCAAGGTTAATTTTTGGCGAGGTGGTTGTAGTAGTTGCCATGCCTCAAAGTTCATGGAAAGACATTTGCAGCAATTTGATTTGTAGGATAGGAGAGAAAGGTATCTTGCTCTCTTCTGCTCTTCTTCATCTTGCATCTTCTGTTCTTCTCTTCTTTCTTGCATTCTTCTGTTCTTCTTGGGCTAGGAATATGTGAATTTTAGTGTAGGAGTAGTATAGGATTTCTAGGATCTGACTGCCTTTCCAAATGTTACTTGATGAGTTTGTAGATCTTAGTAATTTTTTGTACCTTCATTGTCGTCTCGTCGTATTATGATTCTCCCCACGATCATCCGTTGTGTGGCAGTGTCTTGACATACGAAATGTCCGTGCTGCGTGTTGTCCTCCTGAAGTCCAACTGGAACCCGCATTTCCGTGTGGCGTTAGTATTCATGTTGTTGTTATTGCCCTAATTGCTTTCTCAACATGTCTGTACTCTCTCTGTCGCTATCTCGAAGCATCTGGTGTTAAGGGAGCTGGTGATTGGTGTTGGATGCGATGTCCCTTTTTTCGTGTAGAGAAAATTTTTACAATTTTTTTTTATACAAACAGCAAGAGATTTTGACTCTATACAATGCAATGTTTATAAAAATGAAGAAAATTATTCTTTATTTCTCATGTGATAATTTAACTATAATTTTTATAGACTACCACTGCTTCATCCTTTTAATTGTTGTGTACCATTTATTGTTTGTGTGCATGTCGTAATGTATTTGATACTACAAGAGATTGTTAGTGTGTATTGTGTCTCTTTTTCTTTTAATTAATGTGTTATTTTGTTGATTCTTAATTTATTTTTTGATTTAGTGGTTAGTACACGATCTGCGATTGCACCTCTGTCTCTTTCTTCCCTTTTACCATTTCTTTCATTCACATTGTTTTAGATGGCTGACGTGGTGGATGCCAATACTTTTACCTGTTTTTGGGTTCGTTAGCTCTACGGCATTTTCGTGAGCGATCCTGGAAATTATCATTGGCCCTTTATAGATTGCAAAAAAATTTTATTTTGACTCTTATGTGAAAGGTAATGAGTTTTTAAGAATACCTTTTGGCCCAGTGTGAAGCGTTTCTTTGTGGCAGATTTGTCTTGAGTGATGTTACGTCTCATTGCTGCTGAGCGAATATTTTGTAGGGCAGAATCGACGATTTGTCTATATTGCTTTTGGGGAATAACTGGAAATTTGATGATTTCTTTTATTTTTTCTGGTGGATATATATTCTTTAATACTGTAATAGCCCGCATCTCGTGGTCGTGCAGTAGCGTTCTCGCTTCCCACGCCCGGGTTCCCGGGTTCGATTCCCGGCGGGGTCAGGGATTTTCTCTGCCTCGTGATGGCTGGGTGTTGTGTGCTGTCCTTAGGTTAGTTAGGTTTAAGTAGTTCTAAGTTCTAGGGGACTTATGACCACAGCAGTTGAGTCCCATAGTGCTCAGAGCCAATACTGTAATTGGTGGACAAGTCGTGGTATTACGTGGTGTCTCATTAATTATTTCTTGGAAGTCTCGAAGATATAAGTCCCAAGTACAATGGTTCTTTCTACAAAATAGTCTACAAAGCGTTCCCAATTCTTTCATGGTACGTTCGGCCAGATTTCCACTTGGTTTATATTTGGAAATAAAGCTGGGTTTGATTTTTTATTTGTCTCGTGTGTTTTTCCAATGTACTGATCTGTATTGGGGCCCATTATCAGAGATGATTCTCTTCATTCTCCCAACTTCTTGTATAAAGTCCTTTTGAAGTGCTTTACTAATTGTCAATCCAGTGGCTTTCCTTAAGGGTGCATGTGTAGTGTATTTTCATGCTAGTTCAATTACAACAAACATGTAGGTGAAGCCTTTCCTTGTTTGTGGAATTGGACCATAAATATCGGTTGCACCAATCTGTCTTAATTTATCAGGGATAATTGGAAACATTAGGGGTCTGGTCTGACATGTCACATGTTTTGACTGTATGCATTTTTTACAACTTTTAAGAACGCGTCGAATACGTCGCTCCATATTTGGGAAGTGTACTGTTTGCTTCATTTTTAGATAGCATTTCTTGGGTCCAAAATGTCCACTGCTAAAGTGGGTATACCAAATGTATTTATTAATTACTTCGTCAGGGATGCATGCTAACCATTGTAGAGTATCATCATTACCTTTGAAAAATAGGATATTATCTTTTACTATGTATTTTTTTCTAATTTCAGTGTTGGTTTAATCGGTAAGTTGGTGTTTAATCTTAAGGAGGGTCGGATTTTGGTTTTGTTTTTCAGATAAATTTTTTAAAGCATTTGTGATAAAATTTTCGGATGGTGTGTTTCTTAGATAATGGACAGTCAGTTCTTCATCTTCAATGTTGATTTTCTGGTCTTCTGCCATTCTCTGTGGTGAACGAGACAACGCATTGGCCAGAATATATTCAGGTCCTCGTATGTATGTGATTGAAAAGTCATACTCCTGCAGTACTTGCATCTATTTTGCCAAACGTCCGTGGGTTAATTTGGAGCACATTAAAGACTCTAATGCTTTATGGTCTGTGTATACTTGTGTTTTTCTGACAAACAGAAAATGTCGATATTTTTGAAATTCTAATTCTGTTATAGAATAATTCTTTTCTGCTTTCGATAGTACTCTACTTGCAAAGGCTATTGTTTTATGTATTTTCTTACCGTTTTCCTCAATTTGTTGAAATGGTACCGCCCCTAGCCTGGTCTTTGCACTATCAGTTACTAGACAGAACTCCTGACTTAAATCTGGGTGTGATAAAATTGGAGCATTATTCAATGCCTCCTTCAACTTATGAAATTCTTCATCTTCTTGTTTATCCCATATCCAGGGTGTGTTTTTTCTTGTCAGTGCACACAGTGTAGGTGCTGCAAGTGTGTCTATCCATATAAACTTTTTGTAAAAATTTATCAACTGCAAGAATCCCCTTAGACTTTTCTAGTTGTATGGAGTAGGTGTGGTGTCACCGCCAGACACCACACTTGCTAGGTGGTAGCTTTAAATCGGCCGCGGTCCATTAGTACATGTCGGACCCGCGTGTCGCCACTGTCAGTAATTGCAGACCTAGCGCCACCACATGGCAGGTCTAGAGAGACGGACTAGCACTCGCCCCAGTTGTACGACGACTTTGCTAGCGACTACACTGACGAAGCCTTTCTCTCATTTGCCGGGAGACAGTTAGAATAGCCTTCAGCTAAGTCCATGGCTACGACCTAGCAAGGCGCCATTAACCATATCTGGAGAGAGTCTCACTTGTATTAACAATAGCGATGTACCACAATGATGGAATAAAAGTTAAGTAAACCTCAGCTAAGTACTTTTCAGTATAGCATTAATTACGTATCCTGTTCCAGACTTCACGCCCGTCTGCGTTAGATAGCGTGCATTTCGGCCTCCTCTATCTACAAGGTGTTGGCACATTTGCCAACACATCAGTAGGAATATTACGAATAGCGTCCATCTTCTTCTCGTCTGGCGTTATGTTATGTCCTAAAAATTTAATTTCTGATTTTCCAAAATGCGATTTAGTAATGTTGACGGTGACCCCATGTTTATTCATAATTTGTAGAAAATTATCCAGTATATAATTATGTTCTGCCCAAGTTTCCTCCGCCACAAGAACGTCGTCCACATAACAAGTAATTTTCTGAAGTATGTCGAGATTCAGTATATAATTCAGACCGCGAATAAAGGCAGCTGAAGAAATTTTGAGGCCAAACGATAAACGTTTGAATTGATAGCAACTACCAAAGATTGTGTATTTTCGACATGAAGGCTCCAATTCTATTTGCCAAAAACCTGAACGCAAATCGATGGATGAAAAAATCTGTTCTCCATGAAATTTCTGAATCAACTCTTCCAGTTTCTCTGGTCTATCTGTTTCCGAAATTATAATTGTATTTGTCTGTATTGAATCGAGTACCAAACGTATGCTCCCATCCTTCTTACTTACAACGTGTAAGGGTGAATTACATGGTGACTTGGCGGGTTAGTTACGTCACATCAAACATTTTTCTGATTTCAAGAAATACTTGCTCTAGACAGCTATATGGTATGGAATAAGGTGGAACACAAAAGGGTTTATCATATTTGACCTCAAATTTCTATTGAAAACCTTTAATGCTACCTGTCTTTGGTGCAAATATCTCCACATGCGATCTCAATATGCCTTCTAAAATTTTTTTTTATCGTGGAGCGAAATATCATCTATTTCCTCTATCTTCTTACTAATCTCTTGATGAATTTCTTCTATTATTTCGGGTGGGAGTGGGTCAAGGTTTTCCTCAAACTTATATCTAGGATGTCTCTTCTCCTCTATTTCATTCCTTTCTTGACTTAAATGCAATTGCTTTACTTTTCCCTGTTCTTTTTCATCGTTCGAAATTTGAATAAAATATGGTATTACATCATCTATTGTTACGAAGCCTTGTGGTATGCAAATTTGAACCTTACGCTCATTAGTGAAATCTTCACCGATTATCATATCAGCCGTAAGTTTTGGTACGATTATAAAATTGTTTTTAAACTCGTAACCTTGGCAATTGAATGAAAGACGTGTTTCGTATTTCACCTCTGTTGCATTTTTACCTAAGGCTCCAAAAACTCTTATCCTTTTTGTCCTTAAAATCGGTAATTCTTTCTCTCTTTTGCACCTTTCAAATAGGCTTTCTGATATAGTCGTCACTTGACTTCCACTATCTATGATTGCTTGTGTCGTGATTTCACCAATGTTTATCATTAATATGGGTTGTATAATTGTGGATGTTACGGTTCCCTTTTCTTGCATCAAATCCGCTGCTATAGATTCATAGCTTAACCTGTGGATAATTGTACCTTTGTGTTTGTGTTTGCTTTGGTGTTAACTCCGTGAGCAAATCCGTTTGCGACCTATCTACCTGTTTTCGTCTGTTTTCGAACTCCTGTCTCTCCTTTTCCTTAATTTCCAAACATTCCCGAATGTACTGTCTCTCTATCTCCTCATAGTCACCCATTTTGTATACATTATACGTCTTTTGTGTCCGTGGCGTCTGTGTTTTGTTTTTATCTAGGATACTCTGCTCTGTTTTATCGCGTTCATTTGCTTGCTTCTCGTCAAATGTATTGCTAAATCCGGTTAACAATTCTTCATCACTTAGTTCCTTAATACACGGAAGTGGTGGCAGTTCATCCTAGCTGTCAGAATTTTCCCATTCTATGTTGTTTTCCTAGGCTATGTAGGGTAATTCAAGTGTATCTGGTGCTGACTCTTTATCGGAAATTTTCGTAAGTACCTGTTTGTCTGAATTTTGGCTATTTTCAGTTTTTTCTAATATTGATCTAGCTACTTCCAAAACATGAATGTCCTTTTTTAATCGTTTTAATGAATGGACGTCAGTTTGCCTAACCTCTTCCGGATTTTCCAGTCAATCTTTACGATTTTCATGAATTGGTGGCCCCATTTCTACTTCTGGTTTTCCTTTGCTGTGTTGTTCTTGTCTCTGACCTCTTTCAAAGTACCCTTGACCGATAGCGTTTTGATTCCTAAACCCATATCCGCCACTGTATAAGTGTCCACCACCGTTCCTATTTCGGTATCAATTATTCTGGTTATCGTTTCTATGCCAATTGCATCAATTGTGCCATTGTCCTTGTCTGTTAAATTGCCTGAAATTATTGGTGTTAGGATTACGATTATTATCATTGGAATATTCGTCCCTAGTTCTCTCCTTTTGCTGTTCCCTTCCCTTTCTTTTTTCTTTCACCTCGTCTTCTTTAAACATAAATTCAAGTTCCCGTAAAAACTCTTTGAATTCTTTGCTATTTCATTTTTTCCTACTGTCTCCTGTTGATACTTTACCGGTAATTTCATTCTACATAGACGTGTCAGCTCTCCGTTACTGTATGGTTTGTCTAGGCATTGATTCTTTTTGTCCAGTGTATCAAAGAATTTTACCACGCTTTTCTCTCCTGAGTTTTCATTTGGTGTCAGCTGAAGTAACTCGAATTTAATTTTGTTTTGGGCCTCCTTAGACCAATATCTTTCGAGAAATGCTGTTCTGAACTGTAGGTAAGACGTACAGGTAGCCGCGATTTTTTGCATCACCTCTGCTACTGTCCCTGACATGTGTGCACAAATGAAGTTTGTGAGCTACGCTCCAGTGGTTTGGTAAGCCTACTTGAAACTGATCGATGAATGCTCGTGCATGCAAGCTACCGCCTTCTTCCTTGAAATGTTGAAATTTTCTAACTGTAAGGAAGTGGTCTGTATCATATCTACTCATAAATCCGGTTTGTGGCTAATTCATAGACTCAAATAATCTGCTACTGTTTGTGGTCGTGTTTATTCTCTGGTAATCTACTGCCTGTCTGCCTGTTCTCAATTTCCTGACTCATATCCGCGTCATATCGTATCATTGGCGAACAAAAGTGTTGTTCGTGTGTTTCTACTCTCGTCGTTCGCAGTATAGTACCTGTGCTTGTATGATGTTGTGTCACTGGATTTATTGGTTAAGTTGCCTGTCTTTCTATTGGTATCGGCTGAATGTATGTGTTCCGTTTTTCTAGATACTGTGCTTGGCCCTGTGGCATGCCATGTATTACTTTAATCGGGGTTTTGTGTTTCGATTTCTGCGTGAGTGTTACGTCTAGCCTTGGTTCTACTTGAACTTTCTTAGACGGCGCGTGTTCGTGTACTGACTTAATGCTTGACGTGTCAGTTGTTTCGCTACAGGTGTAATCGGTGTCGATCTTTTCTTCGATAGTTTGTATCAACTCTGTTCGAAGCTTTTCAAACTGATCTTCGTTTTTAAATCCTATTTCATTGACCCGCTGATCATATTTTTTGAGTGCAACCTTTGCGACATTGCTTTGAATTGCTTGTTCTTCCGAAATTTGTATTGCTGTTCGAGTGGCTTTTTTCGTAAAACGTTTTTGTCAACGTTTACGATGTCTAATTGGACCTTGTGCATATCAGTGCGTAATTGCTGCTGACCTTGTGTTAGTACCTGAATTCTTTCTCTAGATTCTTTCGCGTCTTTGTTTATCTGAGTGATCTGACTATTAATTCTGGCGATCACTTCTTCCATCTGGATTTTAACCTGTTGGATCTGTGTCTTAATAGCCTGATTATCCTGTTTCAGTTTCTGATTCTGTTTCGTCACACTAGCGTTCATTTTTTGTACCATCTCCATGACTGCGTCCTGTCCTGTAACACTACCTTCTGCTGAACTATGTATTCTCGATCTACTGTTTTCTACTCGGTCAGTTACGTCGTTTACTGGGCTATGCTGTGGCGTGTCTGTGTTGAGGACTAGTTGCGTTTCTCATTGAACCATTACGTCGCGCAAAAAACTCCGCTTTCTGCCCTCTCTGTTGTGTATGTCTTGTGTTTGCAGGTATAGTTGCGTCTGTTACGGAACCTTTTCGTGGCGCTCGTAACTCCGCAAAATTCTGTGTCTGCTGTTGGGGCATATTTAGCATGTGTACGATAGATTCGACGTATTCTAAATCTCCTTCCTCACTGTCTACTTCTCTTTGAACGTTAGCTAACTGACGGTTCATTGACTGTATTGACGCGTATTCTGTCCCTGGATATGCGGCAAATAAACGCGTTTCCTGTGCTCGTTTCGCTTCTAATCTTTGCCATTTCCTACATGGGCTGTCTATTCCTGACTCAGAATGTGCCCTATCTGGAATTTCATATTCTGGAAATTCGATGTTCTCGTCCCTTCCATTCCCATCTGTCTGATCTGTCTCAATTTTATCCCAATCTAACTGAGCCTGCTGATTCTGCAGCTCCCCGACTGTCCTATTCTCTGATTTATCGTCTGTCCTATTCTCAGGTTCACCTTCTGTCTTATTCTCAATAAGCTCGTTTACTTGCTGCCTATCTGGTTGATTCTCCCCCATCTTGTCTACTTGCTGTTTCTCACGTAACCTTTTGGCTTGTGCTCACGTTAACACGGAAATTCTTTCAACACACCACAACCCTGCCTACAAAACTGTACGACCACTTACCAGTTGGTTGAACCAACAACAACAACAACATCGTGACTTCTCGGCTAATGTTCTGTCTGCTCTGCTACAGTCTCCAACCTCCACCTGTGCGCTTGCAAAGGGAGAAAAATGTTATTTCCTAATTCTAACTTATATGATGCTGCGTCACACTGCATCTCTGCGTCTGTGCCTATCACCTGATATCCTATGCCCTAACAGCTACACAAAAATCGTAAAAAAATGCAAAACTTTCCAACACAATAACACATGCCCATTTCCCTACAATTCTGCTTTCTTCACCACCTGTATCTATTCTGATCCCAATCTTTGCAAATAGCTATTTAGTATAAGAAAAAAAGTTCCTCAAAGTGCTACTGCTGTGACCTGACGTACCTAACTATCCTGACACTTTCCTATCCTGGCAGCTTACCTATTTTACCCATCCTGGCAGCTTACCTATTTTACCTATTCTGGCAGCTTACCTATTTTACCTATCCTGGCAGCTTACCTATTTTACATATCCTGGCAGCTTACCTATTTTACCTATCCTGGCAGCTTACCTGTTTTACCTATCCTGGCAGGGTCGCCATTTTCGGTGAGCAACTTGGGTGCTATTCTGTCATTCTGCGCAACGGATTAATCTGAGATGTACCCTTTACCCTGTGGCTCCTGGAAGATGCAATTTCCACCCCCACACGACTACAGAAGTCAGACAGATGATCCTAACGTTCTAAAGAGAAATGCCTGAAATACTTTCAGCAATAAATATCTTCTGGAGTCGTCCGCTGTAAGGAAATGACACAAAAATTCACAAAATTTCTTACTTAACTAGTGGGATACTTGGGTACTGGAGTAGTGGTAGTTAGTGTAAGAAAAACATGAAACTAACGAAAATTATTATATTTTTGCAAAAAATCTGAGAAATCACAATGGCTCTTTTAGTTATGAACAGAACAAGTTACTTCCGGGTTCTTTTTGGAATGTGAAGTTACTTAAGGATAGGATTGGCTAAACAAATTTCTATACAAAGTTTAAGATTGTTATTGACTTGGCAGAATGGCTGAAAGCCGCACCTACTCAACTTGAATAATTATCCGTTAGAATGTTGCTAGCTACAGTTGAGGATGTCGCATGTGAAATGCAGTGAAGTGTACTGTTGTGGATGAAATATGGGGCTCGCAAGAGCTGTAGCGCACAATACCGTAAGCTGCAATGACTGCTGTCTGCACCGCTCGCTGCTGACGAATAAGATAACTCTCGTTCTATCTGAATTGACCTTCGCCAATCAAACACTCCCTACACCTTGATGAAGTCAAGGACTCCTATTCGCCCCTAGTCTAACTATTGGTGTGGTACACTGGTCAGACAACCAGTCCACCGTGATCCCACTCAAAAATTCGCTCGCAGGCGTTTAACTATAACTCTGTCCATTCACACCACACAATAGGTGTGGTGGCCAACAGAGTGAACAAAGCTTAATTGCAAGGACTCAATATAGAGTCACACTCCGATTCACTCTCGACAGAGGTGCTCTCCCAGTGAAGTACTGAGGAGAGACTTGTTCCTCGCTCTTTGAGTACACGTACGAGCGAACACGCTCTTGTTATGTGTTATTGCTCCAAGAGCCGCCCTTCTCCATGCCACACGTGAAGTGGGATATCTTTCAGTCTCTTTCATTACTTCTTCAGCTCAAGGTGTCAGGAATATCGTCTGCCAATCGGGATTGCTCTTCTAAAATGGGAGAATGACGTTTCGTTTAAGGCGACCAATCCGGAAATCTGTAGCATCGGCGTTTTTATCGTTTTCGGTCTCCCTGTGAAAACCTCTGAAACTGTGTGCTATGTTTGTAAAGAATGCGTAGGCTGGGCGCTTCCACACAGTGTAGCGGAATTTGCTTCTAAGTCGAACAAGGGGTCATTCTCCCTTTCACTCGGGCAAACGGTGTCTGCTTTACAGGTGGTCGCCGGCCGACGTAGATAACATTGACTCGTCCTCTGAAGCGACTGGCCTCCTGGCATGTGGTTTGCCTCTCCCGAACTAAAAGCTTTTGTGACTGTCATGTCATGAATGTGTGTGTGTGTGTGTGTGTGTGTGTGTGTGTACACCTGCCTCGAGTATTTCAATCTCGGTGCGCACTTGTGATTTACTTGTTATTTGCATATCGTTTACATGAATTCATACAACATTGACTTTATCTTATCGAGTTTGGGTTCGAATGAAGCGTCTTGATGTGCGGAATATGATTGTCAGGGCGGAATATATAAGTAATGAAGATCAGGAGACCACAACGTCTTACAAACTATTTTAAGATAAGGCTTGCCTTTTACATTTCTGATTATGCTTGCGTTTTAAGTTATTGACCTTCAGCCGTTTTTCAAATTAAAGTGGCTTTCAGTTGGTAATTAAGTCCCGAAAATTAAAACTGTGTGTTTAAAAAATATATATACTTTTTTGGGCTCTTGTAATGTTTGATCAATAATAAAGTTGTATGTTCGAGTGTAACTGACAACCTCTTATTTTGGCCCCTTTCCACATTTTATACTATCTGTCCTGTCCTTCGGGAATAGCAGGTCGTCTCAGGCACTGCTTCTAGAGTCGTTACTAGGACCATATTTTTGCATTGTGAATTTGTTAGGTGGTGTTTCGTACTTAAACATCCTCACGCTGAGTTCACAGTACTGTATTTGCAGTGTAACAGTGTTTTTTTTCCGAAATTTGGAATGTCATTATCGGGCGTGCTTAAGAATACTGTAGTGTGTGTATGCACGCGCGCGCGCGCGCGCGCGCGCGCGCGTGTGTGTGTGTGTGTGTGTGTGTGTGTGTGTGTGTGTGTGCATACTGTTCTGTGGCTATGTTAATTGATTTGTTACTACAATGGAGTACGTCCACCTTCTTTATATACGATTCCATTTGATTCACTCCATTTTAAAAAAACACACATGAAAGCATAATTCTCTGTGAAGTGTGCTTGAAATGTAGTGTTGCAATGTGATGGTGGTTGTAGGATATGCCTACAGTCAATATTCCTTACAAAGAAAGATGTTTACATAGCTGAACTCCACGCCCCTTTGAGCCACACTGAAGCCCTTTTACGTCGCGTTATGAACAGCCACTGTAGCTTATATATTCGCACGGCATAAATTCGCCGTTATGGCGTTATAACAAACAAACTGCAGATACTTCTGTATCCCCTCACACTAATGTTGGGGTGAAACATTTTGAAAGAAGATATAGCTTCTACTGTACCCTGCTAAAGGTTTACTATGGAACTCACAATGATAAGGAAACTTTGGACGCCTCTTCATGGAACAGGAAACCAGAACATGTTTTTGCGATGAAACACAACGATAAAAGCTGGGAGAGAATTCAGTACAGCAGATGATAAAGAACTTAAAGACCAACAGAATCGAAAATGGGAAAGATACGTATTCCAATGAGAAATATTCCATGGGAATGGTTTTACAGTTGTGCCACGTTCTGCAAGTTGCGAAGTTCTGCAGAGGGAAATCGGAAAGGTAAATGAAGGAAATGGAATAAAAAAACAAGAGAGCAGAGGATCAATTTTGACGGTCAAGTATTCTAAACATGCGATTTTCTTATGCCAGTCTGTACAAATAATTCTGTCATAAATTATTTTATAACACTTTTTCACCATTTATCTTCCTGTTAATTATTACTCGCGTAATATTTGATATCAGCTGACCACGTGAATTCTTAGTTACAAAAGATTTTAATAACACATTGATAATAACTTAGAAATACTTAAAAAACTTAAATGCAGTGCACATAATTTTTCAGTGAAAAAGAATAACACAACTTCTTAATATTCCTTGTATCATTCACAGTGGCATGATTAGTCGCACGTTGGAGTTTTATACCTGAGTGTATCGGTGGAGTACTTGGACACAAATCAAGGATGACCATATGTTATTCTGGATTCTAGTGCATTAGTATTTCCCAGCCAATGTTGTAATATATTTCGGCCGCTTTTGACACGATGGTGTGTCTGACCCCTAATGTTACTCAGAATTGGGTGTTAAGAAGCTAACATAATCGTAATTTGCCTCTTGATCAACAACAGATAAGGACATTTTCAAAACAGATATTGATAGCACATTAGCAGTAGGCAAGACTGCATTAACCTTATACATTGCATGATGACTTTCCATTCACTGATGACCAGTATGGGTGCCTTCTACAACATTCAGCAACTTGTGAATTGGTTCGAGGTATGAAGGGTCCCAGGGAGCATGACTTCCCACCCTTGAGAACGATTGGTTCTTAGCCCTCAGATAGAGCTCATGGAAGAACTTCCCATCAAAGTAGGCATCCAGCTGGCAGTCAGCCTCTGTTGGGAAGGACAGACCACAGACAATGGCCGCATCCAGCAATTGCAGGACAGTACGCACGAAGAGTGTTGCTAGGAAGGTGGCACGTGGATCCAGCATTGGGACGTGTTTTTGGGCCAGTTCCTCTGGAGTAAAGTTGCATACATTGATTGCGACCACAGCAAAGATCTCAGCCTCGTGACACCTCAGGACTTTGGCTTCGTGGCGGAGAAAGTACAGTGCGGCAGCTGGCACGACCAGACACTGGGGCTCCAGCGACCTGAGGACAGAACCCTCTGAGTCTGGGGCTCCCACTATCCAGCTGAATAGCCTCCAGCGCGTGTCCACATCTCCAGCCCACAGTTTCAGCAGGCCTGGGTGTTCCACATTGAGTGGCAGGTGCTTTTGGACCTCCACTTGCTCCCGGTACACCTCCGTCTTCCTGGTCACCAGCTCCTCCACGTGAAATGGACCATCTCCACTTTCCCACAGCAGCACGCTGTACATCCTGCTCCTCATACTTTTAAGCACGTCTCCTGTCGCCATTCCATCATACTCGTCCTGGAAGAGCTCTTCCAGTGCAGCACCCGTGTCCAACATGTGACACTTGGCAACTGAGAGTACGGCTGCTGGTATCTCCCCAGACAAGTGTTTAGCTGTAATGCGCTGGAGGACATCAGACCAGCTAGACTTATCTGAGGCCCTTACAGTTGCCCTTCGCTTGTACCTGAAGTGGTCAATGTCTGCCTTCACGGTGTCGACGAATTCTCGCCACCTGGAACCAAACGCAATGCGGCACATTTCCTCCACCGTGTTGTTCTTCACCAGCTCCGCTACAACGCTGGCTAGATGTTCTCTTCGGCCGTAACGAGAGCTAAGTCGTCCGTGAACTCTTCGCCTCTCTTCCGAGTTGATGTTATCGCTTCCTAGGAATGTTACAAGCGCAGGCAGGTCTTGTTGCTGGATGCCAAGGTGGGAGGCGAGGTCAGAGGGACGAAAACGCATCATCCTCACTTCGCCATCTATCTCATAGTTTCCGTCGAATGCGAACATGCTTTGTGCATCCTTATATATCAGAAAACTTGCAGTATTTGACATCACACCGAGGCAATTTTTGCAGCTAGCTGCGAACTGAGCGGTCTCCTGGTAATAATCCTCCACACAGAGGCGCACCTCAGTTGATGGTACATCCCTGAAGATCACCCGGGCACTTGGTATCAGCCCCTCTGGTAGGCGTCTCGACCCAGTAGTTGTATCACTAGTCACGTGCAGTTGTATCAGATTCTGCTTAATTTTCTCCACATTATTTTTAGACACGTCTGGACATTTCTCCTTCTTCTCAGCAGGTGGTAGTCCATCGAAGAAGAACACGAGTCCGACGCCAGATTTACTGAATTTCTCCACAAAGTTCCAGCACGCCTCCCGGAATTCCTTGTACTGCCCACCAGAGCGAAAATCGCAGTTCCGGTACAGGTACCACACGCATCCCACTCCGTCCACTGCAATCACCGCGTCCTCGCCAGTCTTTGCTCTATGTTCTTCTGCAATACTCCGCACAGACACAATTTCATACAAATCATTTGCTTTGGCGTAACGCATAATCGATCTGTAGCTCATACTTCAGATTTGTTTCTCGCCCTGCGAACAGAAAAGAAGAGAGTTTTCGTGTAACACACGCTGACAGTAGACTCCAAAATAAATAAACAAAACGACGCACCACGAAGGTGTTGTCCAAATTGATCGCAAACTGATACTCATAGAGGTATCGGCAGAAAGTAACACATTGTAAACTTTGGTGGCCGGTGGATAAATGTGTGACGCTGCAGAGCGATTTCATTGCGTAGTTGCAAAGGATTGTAAACGGGGGACATATCGATACCAGGGCTTGAACTCTTTGCGAAATTCTTCGGGTGGACTCAGTTGGACAGTACCTATGCCTTGCAGACAGGAGTGTGAACAAGATACGCAGAGGACATGTACTTGGGCTCAACCACGCCAGTTGGAGTAATTGGGTAGTCGCTGGACATTTGAACAGGAGAGATGTCACTATTCGAAGTTGTTGGCTGGAATGGGTGATCCATCACCGAACACAGCATCAAGAAGGAAGCGGTCTGAAAAGGATCGCAAGAGAGCTTCTGTAAAGTTTGGAAGGTAGGAGACGAGGTACCGGCAGAAGTAAAGCTGTGAGGACGGGACGTGAGTCATGCTTGGGTAGCCCAGATGGTAGAGCATTTGTCCACAAAAGGAAAAGGTCACGAGTTCGATTCCCAGTCTGGTACACAGTTTTAATGTGCCAAGAAGTTTCATACCAGCGCACATTCCGCTGCAGAGTGAAAACCTCATTCCGGAAGCGGTCTACATAGACAGGCGACTGAAGATGAGGACTGAGAGATCATAAGAGAGGCACTGAGAGCCCCAGATGATATTATCATCGATCCAACGTGTAAATGGAGCTTGCTTCAGTGCCCACAAGGGCCGCTAACAGACGGCACACAGCAAGTGGGCTGAGCTCACAGCGCTCCATTGTCGTCTGTACACCAACAAGACCATTTACAGTGATGTCCAGTAGATTCGGCCTTGTATCTCATTGACGAGTCCCGCTTCGAAATGAGCCTCCATGACCAGCCAAGACGTGTCTAGAGACGCTACTGATAGCGTGGGATACCAACCAGACTGTCGCCCAATGTATGTCCCGACAACTTGGGTTACTTTTCATTTCGTAGCAGGGCCTCTTGAGTCACCAATCATGGCACCCTTACAGCACACTGGGACGTCCACCATATTCTACGGCCTGTTTTATTGACCTTCATAGCAAGCCATCCTGGGCCTGCGTTTCAGCTAGAGATTCTAGAGCTTGTCCTCATGTTTCGCCAAGCCATATCTTGACCAGCAAGTTTGACGGATCTCTCTCCAGCTGAGAGCGTTTGAAGGGCTATGGGCAGGGCCCTGCGACCAGCTCAGTGTTTTGACTATCCAACGCGCCAGTTGGACAATATTTGACACAGTATCCCTCAGGAGGATATCAAACAACTCCAACAAACAGTGCCAAGTCGAAAAGCTGCTTGCATAAGAGACGGAGGTGGACCAGCGCCTTATTAATTTGCTCAGTTGGCGAGAAGAGCTTATGCCATTTCAGATGGAGAAAGCTTGACACAAGAAGTGGACCATCTCAAGGTTGTGTTCAAGCAGAATGGCTATACAGATAAACAGATCCGTCTTGCTTTCCAGTTTGGACCTTCGCCTGAACCACCAGGAGATTCCTGCAAATCGGTGGCTTTTCTTCTTTTTGCTGGGAGCATTTCCTCAAAAATAGGAAGAATTCTAAAAAGATATCGTATCAAAAGTATTTTTCGTCCGCTGGCCAAGATTTAAGGGCTTCTTGGCTCAGTTAAGGATGACTTGGGTTTGAGGAATCCCAGCGTGTACAAGATCCCTTGCACTGTGGGAAGGCTTATATTGGTCAGACAATCCGGACCAAAAAAATGGTTCAAATGGCTCTGAGCACTATGGGACTTAACTTCTGAGGTCATCAATCCCCTAGAACTTAGAACTACTTAAACCTAACTATCTTAAGGATATCACGTACATCCATGCCCGAGGCAGGATTTGAACCTGCGACCATAGCGGTAGCGCGGTTCCTGACTGAGCCATCTAGAACCGCTCGGCCACACTGGCCAATCCGAACCATTCAGGACTGATATGTTGAGCACCAGCGGCACACACGGTGGCTTCAGCCTTAGAAATCTGCAGTGGCAGAGCACTGTCTCACCGAAGGACATAGAATGCTGTATGACGAGACACAAATGATTGCCCCTGCATCTCGCTATTGGGACAGTGTTTTAAAAGATTCCATAGACATTCGATTATCTGATAATCTTATTAATAGAGACAAGTGTCACCTTTTAAGTAAGACTTGGAACCCAGTGTTATCAGACATTAAAAAACAACGGTCTATGTTTCCATGGTCGGAATAATTTTTGGTAGCGATATCTCGATTTCGCCTGCTTCCACCACTGGGGCGCTGTATATTTGCTTCGTCTAGAGGGCAGTTTCGGCACCTTCTCGCGCACGCGTTGTGGGCCTTCTTCGGCATATACACGTTGTTACAAAAAAGGTACGGCCAAACTTTGAGGAAACATTCCTCACACGCAAAGAGAGAAAATATGTTATGTGGACATGTGTCCGGAAACGCTTGCTTTCCGTGTTAGAGCTTTATTACCTCTCTTCAAACGACATTAATCATGGAATGGAAACACACAGCAACAGAACGTACCAGCGTGGCTTCAAATACTTTGTTACAGGAAATGTTCAAAATGTCCTCCGTTAGCGAGGATACATGCATCCACCCTCCGTCGCACAGAATCCCTGGTGCGCTTATGCAGCCATGGAGAATGGCGTATTGTATCACAGCCGTCCACAATACGAGCACGAAGAGTCTCTACATTTGGTACCGGGGTTGCGTAGACAAGAGCTTTCAAATGCCCCCATAAATGAAAGAGGGTTGAGATCAGGAGAGCGTGGAGGCCATGCAATTGGTCCGCCTCTACCAATCCACCGGTCACCGAATCCGTTGTTGAGAAGCGCACGAACACTTCGACTGAAATGTGCAGGAGCTCCATCGTGCACGAACCACATGTTGTGTTGTACTTGTAAAGGCACATGTTCTAGCACCACAGGTAGAGTGTCCCATATGAAATCATGATAACGTGCTCCATTGAGCGTAGGTGGAAGAACATGGGGCCCAATCATCACCAACAATGCCTGCCCAAACGTTCACAGAAAATCTGTTTTGATGACGTGATTGCACAATTGCTTGTGGATTCTCGTCAGGCAACACATTTTGATTGTGAAAAGAGAACATTTGCACTGAAATGACGATTGACACATTGATGGATGAACCATTCGCAGAAGTGTACCCGTGGAGGCCAATCAGCTGCTGATAGTGCCTGCACACGCTGAACATGGTACGGAAACAACTGGTTCTCCCGTAGCACTCTCCATACAGTGACGTGGTCAACGTTAACTTTTACAGCAGCAACTTCTCTGACGCTGACATTAGGGTTATCGTCAACTGCACGAAGAATTGCCTCGTCCATTGCAGGCGTCCTCGTCGTTCTAGGGCTTCCCCAGTCGCGAGTCATAGGCTGGAATGTTCCGTGCTCCCGAAGACGCCGATCAATTGCTTCGAACGTCTTCCTGTCGGGACACCTTCTTTCTGGAAATCTGTCTCGATACAAACGTACCGCGCCACGGCTATTGCCCCGTGCTAATCCATACATCAAATGGGCATCTGCCAACTCCGCATTTGTAAACAACATTGTACTGACCGTAAAACCACGTTCGTGATGAACACTAACCTGTTGATGCTACCTACTGATGTGCTTGATGCTAGTACTGTAGAGCAATGAGTTGCACGTCAACACAAGCACCGAAGTCAACATTACCTTCCTTCAATTGGGCCAACTGGCGGTGAATCGGGGAAGTATAGTCCATACTGACGAAACCAAAATGAGCTCTAACATGGAAATTAAGCGTTTCCGGTCACATATCCACATAACATCTTTTCTTTATTTGTGTGTGAGGAATGTTTCCTGAAAGTTTGGCCGTACCTTTTTGTAACACCCTGTATAGGGGCCGCCGCTTGCGCTGAGAAGTCAGTTCCGGCGAGATCGTGTACCAGCAGTCTCACCTGAAGATGGCGAACAGTTGGGCCGCTGAAATATTGTGTCAAGATGACGTTATGATCCGGCTGCACACCCGATAAGAATATTATCAATTATTACGCCGGGAAAGCCTTAGGAGTTACATCTGGAGCTCTTTCTCTTTAGTAAATCATCCAGTCTTCGTGATGTTGTAATAATTTGTTTGCCTTCGGTTATACATCACATCTATCGATTTTCTTCCCATTAGGACAACTCATTCGTGGTGCGACTTAATAATATATTTTATGGCAGAAGCAAAACAAGTATATACGGACTGAGTACTATTATTTCGACTATTTGAAGAAGAATTTACTTTTTTAATGCAATATTCACGTTGCAACCAGTTCGAAGAACATTTGCGTGGAGGAGTTAACATATGGAGCACAGGTACCAATGATATGGCAGTGGATTAAGCTATGGACGGGAGGGGGAGAGGTGGAATATTTTAATTAATTAGAAACAAGAACGTAAAATATGCTGATGGAACGAAGTAAATTTTAAGTTGACAAAGCAGAATAACTCGAAAAATAAGCTTCACACGAAAAAATGTGTATTCGTACAATCCAAAGTTGATTATTTTCGAGGGGGTCATCTGGTGGTGCTAAAATTAGCCCCCTGACGGTGGGGCGGTAGGCAAATTTAAAATTTCGACTGGGAACCCCAATTTTTTATTGCAGATCAGAATCTACATAAAAATCTATGTACATTTTTTACTAAGCATTTGTTTCGATTCTTGGTAGTTGGCTTCTGTAATTCAAGAAAATCCATGTTCTGACTTTAGCGTGGAAAATGATTACGCATAATACTTATACTTATATACTTCATAAATTTTGATTCACTAAAACTAACACTCTTCCTCTCTCCCCATAGGCTGGGGTTTGAGAGAAATTAGACTTTTACAAATGTTGACCCAAATATTAATTTTTTCCGCACATTCGGGTCAACATTTGTAAAACTCTAATTCCTCTCTGTCAAAACCCACCCTATGAGAAGAGACGTAGCATTTTAGTTTTAGCGAATCAAAATTTACGAAGTAAACAAGTATTTTTTTTTCTCCGTAACCATTTTCCACGCATAAATGAGAACATGGATTCTCTAGAATTGCAGTGCCGTTTAAGACAAAATGTACGTAATTTTTTTATGTAGAATCTGATTCTGCAATAAAAAATGGGGGTTCCCATTTGAAATTTTAAAGTTACCTCCCGCTCCACCCCCAGGGGGCTGGAGTGGCGAGCTAATTTTGACACCAGCAGATATCCCCCTCGAAAATAATCAACTATGGATTCTACGCATTTTTTCGCGAGAAGTTTATTTCTCGAGTTATTCTGGTTTTTCAACTTAAAAATTACACCCTGTATAATTCAACTGAAACTGATGATGCAGTACGTTTCGGTCCTGAAAAAGTTTCGATCTGGACACTGTGTACAAATATTCTTGTATTCGTATTGTAACCTATACTGCCATGAAAGACAAATCGTTTAACGTCGTTACCAAATATGTCGAAAAGTTGTAAGTAGGCTGTTTAGGTTTTTTTATTGGTAACGCCACGTAGCGCTCTGTATGAAAATCACTGGCTGTGCTGTGTGCAGTCTGTGGCTGGTTTGCATTGTTGTTTGCTATTGTAGTGTTGGGCAGCTGGCTGTTAACAGCGCGTAGCTTTGCGCAGTTGGAGGTGAGCCGCCAGCAGTGGTGGATGTGGGGAAGTGAGATGGCGGATGTTTGAGAGCGGATGATCTGGACGTGTGTCCATCAGAAACAGTACATTTGTAAGAATGGATGTCATGAACTGCTATATATACTATGACTTTTGAACACTATTGAGGTAAATACATTGTTTGTTCTCTATCAAAATCTTTCATTTGCTAACTATGCCTATCAGTAGTTAGTGCCTTCAGTAGTTTGAATCTTATATTTAGCTGGCAGTAGTGGCGCTCACTGTATTGCAGTAGTTCGAGTAACGAAGATTTTTGTGAGGTAAGTGATTTGTGAAAGGTATAGGTTAATGTTAGTCAGGGCCATTCTTTTGTAGGGATTATTGAAAGTCAGATTGCGTTGCGCTAAAAATATTGTGTGTCATTTTAGTGTTGATCAGAATAGGTAAAGAGCGAAATGCGAAATGTCTGAGTACGTTCAGTTTTGCTCAGCTGTCTGAAAAGCAAATAATGTAAGAGATTTATCAGCACAGTCATTCAATAATTTTTCAAAGGGGACGTTTCAAAGTTATTGAAAGATTTACTTCAAATTTTTGCACAATACTCTAATAAACG
This sequence comes from Schistocerca cancellata, assembly GCF_023864275.1. NCBI lineage: Eukaryota > Metazoa > Arthropoda > Insecta > Orthoptera > Acrididae > Schistocerca > Schistocerca cancellata. Next base: position 51,875,157 of record NC_064637.1, on the reverse strand, counting down.
TTCGGAAGGACACAGCCTACAGATATTTGGTACATACGGTATACAAATACATACGCATTATAATGGATCTTCGGAAATTGCCATTACAGACTTCTACAACTCCTAGGGGGGGGGGGGGGGGTGCGTGTGTAGACAATGTTTTGAACTATAACCCGTGACTGGAATCGCATCGTTTCCATGGTACAAATGTTTCAAAACATGTTTGCCAGGTAGGTATGCAACAGGGTTGTGTGTGTGTGTGTTTGTGTCTGTGTGTTTAACTGTGGACCTAGAGACGACGGAGAGGCTTCGTTCCCGCCGCAGCCCTCAGTGGTTCACAACCCCACAACAGGCTACAGCAGTCCACCCACCCCACCGCCGCCCCACACCGAACCTAGGGTTATTTTGTGGTTCGGCACACAGTGGACCTCCCACCCCTCCCCCTCCCCCCTCCCCCCCTCCCCCCCCTATGAACGTCTCATACCAGACGAGTGGACCTCAAACATTTGCATGATAGACTAATTATGGGGTATGTGTACGTCGAGACAGTATTTGCACAGCAATCGCCGAGTGTAACTGAGGCGGAATAGGGGAACCGGCCCGCATTCGCCAAGGCAGATGGAAAACCGCCTAAAAACCATCCACAGGCTGGCCGGCACACCGGACCTCGATACAGTCCGCCAGGCAGATTCGTGCCAGGGACCGGCACGCCTTCCAGCTCGGGAAGCAGCGCGTTAGACCGCGCGGCTAGCCGGGCGAGCACCGGTCAGGGATGGCTACGTCGGATCGCCTCATGTCCCACCTCTCATGGTTCGAGACTCAACCACGTGTCTAGGAGTGTTAAATCAACATAGCTCGGAACGCGTTTGCGGAATACACCGACACGGTCCCTCTGAATGGCGAAGCTCAAGGCAACGTAAGAGCTGTCCGTCACCTTTATCGATATCGTTATCCATAACCTTCGACCCAATCGCATACCCTTTTCGTTACCCTTAAGGCCGGTATTACACAATCAAATTTCTTTGTCCAATATCTTTGTCCAATATCTTTGTCAAAGATATTTGATAGAGTAATAGGGACTTTGTCAAATGTCGTCCAATATTTGATCAAATCTAGGGCCTCGCTGTATATTTGATCAAAGAAACCGCTTGTCTTCTGTTCACTGCAATGTGACATGTTACCACATGGAGCGCTAGCATCGCTGCAGCGCTGTGTCGTCTGTAGTGTTTTTATAAACATTGGCGGTGAATACAATTGATGTGTGCCGACAACTACAAAATTAATAGAGATGTATGAAGCTGGTGGGGAGCTTTACAACGTGAGGCACCCTGAATACAAAAATAGGTTAAGGAGATTGGAGACAGACCTGAAATGACCTGACCCGACCTAACCTAACCTAACCTAACATAACCCTCTCCTGTAGCAAGGAATCGGAGTGTTCAGTGAGACTGTCTTCTGAAGATGCAGCAGTTCTTAAGTGAATATTGTGCTTTGTGATATGAGGATACACTCATTGAGCACATACAGAAACGTATGCTCATCCATTCTTAAGTAATTGGTGTATGACTCGACGTCTTCCACTGTAAGCTCACGTAACAAGTTTTGTTGAATGCTTTTATCGTGTCGTCGTAAAACCCACGGCTTCACCCAGATTAGATTACTTTTTCGTTCCATAGATCCGTGCTGAGGAGAGCCTCGTGGATGTGGAACATGTCGATTTTTTTCAACCTGAAATAACAATACTAATAGTATGAATAAATACATCATTTGTTTCTATTAAAAATTTCGCCAATGGAGTAGAAGGAGTTAGCCAGTACTAAGTCTTTCAGGCTCCTTTTAAACTGATCTTTATTTCTAACTAAATTTTTTATGTTTCCTGGCAAATTATTGAAGATGAGTGTTCCTGAGTAGTGGACCCCTTTTTGAACTAAAGTAAGTGCTTTTAAGTCCTTGTGCAGATCATTTTTGTACCTGGTATTGTATGTATGAACTGAGTTGTTTGTTGGAAAAAGAGATGTATTATTTACGACAAATTTCATTAAGAAGTAAATATACTGAGAGGCAGTAGTTAGTATACCCAGTTCTTTGAAGAGGTTTCTGCAGGAAGTCCGTGAATTTACTCCACAAATAATACGTATTACACGCTTCTGGACCTTGAAAACTTGTTTGACTTCAAGATTTACCCCAAAATATTATCCCATATGACATTATGGAATGAAAGTATGCAAGCTTTTTCATTTTTATGTTGCCTATGTCTGCTAACACTCGAATTGCAAATACAGATTTGTTAAGGCCTTTCTGCAGTACTGTGGTGTGCTCCTCCCAACTGAATTTATTATCAAGTTGTAATCCCAGGACTTTTAAGACTGTCAACCTCGTATGTATGGTTCCATTTTTTCCCCCACTTCTTTTCCGCATGTGCACACAATGCAATTGGAGTACGTAGAACTGTTGCGGTTAATAACAAGTTGTTGTCAGCCATCTTGAACTTTGACGAAAAATTTGATGACAGTGTAATACCCCCTCTAGCGCTACGTCAAAGATCTTTGTCAAATACACTCCTGGAAATGGAAAAAAGAACACATTGACACCGGTGTGTCAGACCCACCATACTTGCTCCGGACACTGCGAGAGGGCTGTACAAGCAATGATCACACGCACGGCACAGCGGACACACCAGGAACCGCGGTGTTGGCCGTCGAATGGCGCTAGCTGCGCAGCATTTGTGCACCGCCGCCGTCAGTGTCAGCCAGTTTGCCGTGGCATACGGAGCTCCATCGCAGTCTTTAACACTGGTAGCATGCCGCGACAGCGTGGACGTGAACCGTATGTGCAGTTGACGGACTTTGAGCGAGGGCGTATAGTGGGCATGCGGGAGGCCGGGTGGACGTACCGCCGAATTCCTCAACACGTGGGGCGTGAGGTCTCCACAGTACATCGATGTTGTCGCCAGTGGTCGGCGGAAGGTGCACGTGCCCGTCGACCTGGGACCGGACCGCAGCGACGCACGGATGCACGCCAAGACCGTAGGATCCTACGCAGTGCCGTAGGGGACCGCACCGCCACTTCCCAGCAAATTAGGGACACTGTTGCTCCTGGGGTATCGGCGAGGACCATTCGCAACCGTCTCCATGAAGCTGGGCTACGGTCCCGCACACCGTTAGGCCGTCTTCCGCTCACGCCCCAACATCGTGCAGCCCGCCTCCAGTGGTGTCGCGACAGGCGTGAATGGAGGGACGAATGGAGACGTGTCGTCTTCAGCGATGAGAGTCGCTTCTGCCTTGGTGCCAATGATGGTCGTATGCGTGTTTGGCGCCGTGCAGGTGAGCGCCACAATCAGGACTGCATACGACCGAGGCACACAGGGCCAACACCCGGCATCATGGTGTGGGGAGCGATCTCCTACACTGGCCGTACACCACTGGTGATCGTCGAGGGGACACTGAATAGTGCACGGTACATCCAAACCGTCATCGAACCCATCGTTCTACCATTCCTAGACCGGCAAGGGAACTTGCTGTTCCAACAGGACAATGCACGTCCGCATGTATACCGTGCCACCCAACGTGCACTAGAAGGTGTAAGTCAACTACCCTGGCCAGCAAGATCTCCGGATCTGTCCCCCATTGAGCATGTTTGGGACTGGATGAAGCGTCGTCTCACGCGGTCTGCACGTCCAGCACGAACGCTGGTCCAACTGAGGCGCCAGGTGGAAATGGCATTGCAAGCCGTTCCACAGGACTACATCCAGCATCTCTACGATCGTCTCCATGGGAGAATAGCAGCCTGCATTGCTGCGAAAGGTGGATATACACTGTACTAGTGCCGACATTGTGCATGCTCTGTTGCCTGTGTCTATGTGCCTGTGGTTCTGTCAGTGTGATCATGTGATGTATCTGACCCCAGGAATGTATCAATAAAGTTTCCCCTTCCTGGGACAATGAATTCACGGTGTTCTTATTTCAATTTCCAGGAGTGTATATTGGACGGAATATTGGATCACATCTTTGATCAAATCTTTGACAAAGAAATTTGATAGTGTAATACCGGCCTAAGCAACGGCTTCGAGAAAGCGTACCTTCATCATCAGCAGTCATGACTGTGGTGCTCCAAGGGGACGCTGCACACCCGAACTAGGGTTGGGTTGTTTGGGGGAAGAGACCTAACAGCGAGGTCGTCGGTCTCACCGGATTAGGGAAGGAAGTCGGCCGTGCCCTTTCAGATGAACCATCCCGGCATTTGCCTGAAGCGATTTAGGGAAATCACGGAAAACCTAAATCAGGATGGCCGGACGCGGGATTGAACCGTCGTTCTCCCGAATGCGAGTCCAGTGTGCTACCACTGCACCACCTCGCTCGGTCACCGGCATTAGGAAATGCCATACTGCATCACGTTGGAAAGAATAACATCATCCGTAGGCACAACGTGTAGACAGAACGTGGTGGCCGCCACTTCGAACCTCTCTTGTAGTGGATCAGAATGCTACTAAACCTGCCATGAAAACAACAAAAACGGTTTGACTGTAAACGATAGTGTTTGTGAAAACTCATGTTTCATTTCTGTATCTTTGGGTATAAATGAGTACTATTGTAAAACATGTTCTCTATGTCATCGCGCCGGCCGCGGTGGCCGTGCGGTTCTAGGCGCTCCAGTCCGGAGCCGCGTTGTTGCTACGGTCGCAGGTTCGAATCCTGCCTCGGGCATGGGTGTATGTGATGTCCTTAGGTTAGTTAGGTTTAAGTAGTTCTAAGTTCTAGGGGACTGATGACCACAGCAGTTGAGTCCCATAGTGCTCAGAGCCATTTGAACCATTTTTCTATGTCACCAAAAGTACGCTGACACCCCCGAAAACATACGTTTTTCACATTAGACGCTTTTTGCTGCCACCTACTGCCAGGTACTCCATATCAGCGACCTCAGTAGTCATTAGACTTCGTGAGAGAGCAGAACGGGGGGCACGGCGGAACTCACGGACTTCGAACGTGGTCAGGTAACTGGGTGTCACTTGTGTTACACGTCTGTACGCGAGATTTCCACACTCCTAAACAGCCCTAAGTCCACTGTTTCCGGTGTCATACTGAAGTGGGAACGTGAAGTGACACGTACAGCACAAAAGCGCAAGGCCGACCTCGTCTGTTAAACTGACAGAGACCGTCGACAGTTGAAGAGCGTCATAATGTGTGATAGACATCCATCCACACCATCACACAGGAATTCCAAACTGCATCAGGATCCACTGCAAGTACTATGACAGTTAGGCGGGAGGTAAGAAAACTTGGATTTCATGGTCGAGCGGCTGCTCGTAAGCCACACATCACGCCGGTAAATGCGAAACGACGGCACGCTTGGTGTAAGGAGCGTAAACACTGGACGATTGAAAAGTGGAAAAATGTTGTGTGGCGAGACGAATCACGGCACACAATGTGGTGATCCGATGGTAGGGTGGGGATATGGCGAATGCCCGGTGCACATCATCTGCCAGCGAGTGTAGTGTTCAACAGTAAAATTCGGAGGCGGTGGTGTTGTGGTGTGGTCGTGTTTTCCACGGAGGGGCTTGCACCCGTTGTTGATTTGCATGGCACTATCGCAGCACAGGCCTACACTGATGTTTTAAGCACCTTCTTGCTTCCCACTATTGAAGAGTAGTTCGGGGATGGTGATTGCATCTTTCAACACGATCGATCACCTATTCATAATGAACGGCCTGTGGCAGAGTGGTTACACGACGATAAGATCCCTGTAATGGACTGACCTGCACAGAGTCCTGACCTGATTCACATCAACTTTGGGATGTTTTGGAACGCTTGTTTCGCGCGCGGCCTAACCGACCGACCTCGATACCTCCCCTCAGTGCAGCACTCCGTCAAGAATGGACTCCCATTCCCTAAGAAGCCTTTCAGCACCTGACTGAACGTATGCCTACGAGATTGGAAGCTGTCGTCAAGGCTAAGAGTGGGCCAACACCCGGTGAAGGGTGCCACGGTCTTGTAAGTCATTTTCAGGCAGGTGTCCGGATACTTTAGATCACATAGTGTACGTACTGGGTCTGTCCCACACCCAACAAACGAGACAAAATATTTTGAGAGACTTCCATTCCCCATCAAGGTTTTGTTTGAAATAACAACAAACCACACTAAAGGTTAGAGACAGCTGGGAGCAGAAGATGGCCACAGAGGCGAGGGGAGGAAACGGGGATAGGAAAGGGGAAGGTTGAGATGGACAGAGAGGAAGCTGTGGTATTGGAGAAGAGAATGAGTGGGGGTAGGAGGGGATGGACAGGAAGAGACAAAATTTACAACTGGTGTGATTAATGGCAGCTAGCCCTAATTGTGGAAAAATGTAAGTTAATGCGGACCAGTAGGAAGATCAAACCTGTTATGTTCGGATACAATATTACTTCTACCCTGCTTGACACATTCGAGCCGTTTCAATATCTCGGCGTAACGTTGCAAACCGATATGAGGTCGAACGAGCGAGGGAAAACTGTGGTAGGAAAGGCGAATGGTCGACTTCGGTTTAGTGGGGGGAATTTTAGGAGAGAGTGGTTCCCCTGTAAGGGAGGCCGCAGATAGGAAGCTGGTGCGACCTGTTCTTGAGTACTGCTCGAGTGTTTGGGATCCGTGCCAGGTCGGGTTGATGGAAGATATCAAGCAATGCAGAGCAGGCTGCTAGATTTGTTACCGGTAGGTTCCAACAGCACGTAAGTGTTACGGAGTGGGAACCCCTAAAGGGAAGGCGACTTTCTTTTAGAGAAGCACTACTGAGAAATTCTTGTGGATATTTTTGTTCTGTCGTTGCAACCATAAAGGTGCGTGATTTTTTTTCACCAGACGCGTTTCGCTTTATTGAGGTAGAGCGTCATCAGTGGTCTGTAATTAAGTTATTTACTTTCTGATTTGCTTTTGCCGGCCGCTGTGACCGAGTGGTTCCAGGCGATTCAGTCTGGAACCGCGCTTGTGCTACGCTCGCAGGTTCGAATCCTGCCTCGGGCATGGATGTGTGTGATGTCCTTAGATTAGTTACGTTTAAGTAGATCTAAGTCTAGGGAACTGATGACCTCAGTCGATAGTGCTTAGAGCCATTTGAACCTTTGCTTTTATATCGAAAAAAAATGGCTCTGAGCAATATGGGACTTAACATCTGAGGTCATCAGTCCCCTAGAACTAGTTAAACCTATCTAACCTAAGGACATCACACACACCCATGCCCGAGACAGGATTCGAACCTGCGACCGTAGCGGTCGCGCGGTTCCAGACTGTAGCGCCTAGAACCGTAAAGCCACTACGGCCGGCCAAGTCGTTAACAATAAGTTGATTTTTACTTCCGGTTACATCGGAAAATACCGTCTGCTAGCACATCCTTATTTTCTTTGTTAGACACTGACAATTTTGGTCTAATTTTTAGTTGTTCTGCAGCACTGTGCATTTCTTACTTCTTTCATAACACACTATGCACACCACTGCATTCTGTTTGTTTTTGTACTTCTAAGTATGTGTTGTGGTTTGTGTAATTTATTGTTGCCAACTAAACCTTTCCGCTACCTCGCCTTTGACCGACAATTTCTTATTAATAGATCACTGCACACAAATACACAGAAACGAAATTGAGTAGAACTACACACATACAATAATCTAATACAAAAAATATGTCGGCAAAAAACATAGTAGTGGAAAGATTGTGTTGGTAACACTACAAAAGTCCGCACCTCGTGGTCGTGGGGTAGCGTTCTCGCTTGCCGCCCCCGGGTTCCCGGGTTCGATTCCCGGCGGGGTCAGGGATTTTCTCTGCCTCGTGATGACTGGGTGTTGTGTGATGTCCTTAGGTTACTTAGGTTTAAGTAGTTCTAAGTTCTAGGGGACTGATGACCATAGATGTTGTCCCATAGTGCTCAGAGCTATTTGAACCATTTGAACACTACAAAACACAAATCACAACACATACTTAGAAGTACAAGAGCAAACAGAATACAGCGGTGTGGACAACGCGTCTGGTGAAAAAATCACACGTTTTTGTAGTTGCGCCGCGCGTGATTAGCCGAGCGGTCTAGGGCGCTGCAGTCATGGACTGTGCGGCTGATCCCAGTGGCGGTCCGAGTCCTCCCTCGGGCATGGGTGTGTGTGTTTGTCCTCAGGATGATTTAGGTTAAGTAGTGTGTAAGCTTAGGGACTGATGACCTTAGCAGTTAAGTCCCATAAGATTTCACACACATTTGAACATTTTTTAATTTTTTTGTAGTTGCAACGAAAGAAGGAAAATACCCTGAAGAATTATAAAGCAACTACCGACACTATGGCTACAGAAATCGAGAAACGATTGAGAAAATTTAGAGAACCGGCATTTGAAGCTGACTGCCGAGTGATTCTACTGCCGCCATCATACTTTCCGCGGAAGGACCACGAAGATAAGATACGAGAAATCAGGGCAGATACCGAGGCGTACAGACAGTCGTTTTTCCCTCGGCCTGTTTGCGAGTGGAACAGGAGGGGAAATAACAAGTAGTTGTGCAAGGTGCCCTCCGCCATGGGCATTATGGCGGCTTGCGGGATCTACGGAGATATAGAGAAGGAAATGAACAAAGACAGTAGGAGGAGAAGATAGGCAGAGAGAGGGAAAAGAAAGAGATTAGGGCGTACATCCGATTGCAATACATGCTTAGCATTTCCGGACCGATGCCTGGTTCGCTAGTATGTTGCAGTGAGAGCGTTGTTCCGTGTTGCTTTATTTTCATTTTAGACGTTATTATCCACAGAGGAATGTGGTCCACGTAACTCACGATGTGGGCTTTTAAGTTTGTATTGGATGTGTGACAGTGTTTTGCAGTGAGTTATCAATGATTTTTTTTTTGTTTATGTATTTAGCTTTACTGGTTTGCTGTTTGTGGTGCGGTAAGACGGTTAATTAATTGTGTGGATTCTGTTGTTAGGTATGAATATGACGATGATGTATAACAGTGCTATGTTTTGGTTGAGGATGAGGGAGGACATGTTGTCCATTATTTAATTCCTCCAGTTATCTGTACTGATCGCTGAGATTGTGAAGTGTACTATTTGTCGCGAGAATATGAGGCTGGGCAGAGTTCCGTCGTCTTGGATGAGGGACGGGTACATCTGACATGTGTGTATATGTGTGGGGGGGGAGGGGAGGAAACCTAGTTTGTTGGAGTGCCGAACTTTTTTGGTGGTAATTAATTGTTATTTTGAGTCTATTCTTCTAAAGTTATTATGATGTTTTGTGTATTTATGGTGTACTGAAAGTATTTTAATTTATGGGGGGGGGGTGTTTGATCTTTAGTCTGAGGTATTGTGGTTTTGGTTTTATTTTTGGTACTTGTAGGTGTTGGTGTTTTGATATCAATAATTGTAGTAGTAGTAGTAGTAGTAGTAGAAGGGTTTTGCAGGCGCACGACAGCAAGGTCTTCAGCGTCCGTTCAGTATCATAGTGAGACGGGGGTCAAGAAAGAAACTCAGAACATTTACATCAAACGGAACATAAAACACGGGGAACAATCATGGAAAAATATGTGCTCACCCACACCGAAGCGTGGGAGGAAGCAGGGCGTCAGCAGTAAAACATGGACAACACAGGAAGAAAAAGGTAGAGGGAGCTAAAGCAATGGAGCAGATGGAAGTGGCTGGCTGACCGCAAGGAAAAAAGGGAGGAGTCAGCCACTCTGCAATACACTAAAACCTCCAGCCTAAAAGTTTAGGCCAGAGTCCAGACACATCACAAAACGTAAAAACCCTAGACACACACGTCTCATCGGTAGCTAAAACACAGGGCAGATCCCCATCAACTTGTGCTTCTGCCCTTCTCTATAATTGTGGTTGACATATACGGGGTGGTCCATTGATAGTGACCTGGCCAAATATCTCACATAATAAGCATCAAACGAAAAAACTGCAAAGAACGAAACTCGTCTAGCTTGAAGGGGGAAACCAGATGGCGCTATGGTTGGCACGCTAGATGGCGCTGCCGTAGGTCAAACGGATATCAAATGCGTTTTTTAAATAGGAACCCCCATTTTTATTACATATTCGTGTAGTAAGTAAAGAAATATGAATGTTTTAGTTGGACCACTTTTTTCGCTTTGTGATAGACGGCGCTGTAATAGTCACAAACGTATAAGTACGTGGTATCACGTAACATTCCGCCAGTTCGGACGGCGTTTGCTTCGTGATACATTACCCGTGTTAAAATGGACCGTTTACCAATTGCGGAAAAGGTCGATATCGTGTTGATGTATGGCTATTGTGATCAAAATTCCCAAGGGGTGTGTCCTATGTATGCTGCTCGGTATCCTGGACGACATCATCCAAGTGTCCGGAAGGTTCGCCGGATCGTTACATTATTTAAGGAAAATGGAAGTGTTCAGCCACGTATGAAACGTCAACCACGACCTGCAATAAATGATGATGCCCAAGGAGGTGTTTTAGCTGCTGTCACGGCTAATCCGCACATCAGTAGCAGACAAATTGCGTGAGAATCGGGAATCTCAAAAACGTCGGTGTTGAGAATGCTACATCTGCATCGATTGCACCCGCACCATATTTCTATGCACCAGGAATTGCATGGCGACGACTTTGAACGTCGTGTACAGTTCTGCCACTGGGCACAAGAGAAATTACGGGACGGTGACAGATTTTTTGCACGCGTTCTATTTATGACGAAGCGTGATTCACCAACAGCGGTAACGTAAACCGGAATAATATGCGCTATTGGGCAACGGAAAATCCACAGTGGCTGCGACAAATGGAACATCAGCGACCTTGGCGGATTAATGTATGGTGCGGCATTATGGGAGGAAGGCTAATTGTCCCCCATTTTATCGATGTCAATCTAAATGATGCAAGGTATGCTGATTCCCTACGTAATGTTCTACCGATGTTACTACAAAATGTTTCACTGCATGACAGAACGGCGATGTACTTCCAACATGATGGATGTCCGGAACATAGCACGCGTGCTGTTGAAGCGGTATTGAATAGCATATTTCATGACAGGTGGATTGGTCGTCGAAGGACAATACCATGGTCCGCACGTTCACCGGATCTGACGTGCCCTGATTTCTTTCTGTAGGGAAAGTTGAAGGATATTTGCTATCGTGATCCACCGACAACACCTGACAACATGCGTCAGCGCATTGTCAGTGCATGTGCGAACATTACGGAAGGCGAACTACTCGCTGTTGAGAGGCGTGCCAGATGCATTGAGGTCGACGGACATCATTTTCAGCATTTATTGCATTAATGTGGTATTTACAGGTAATCACGCTGTAACAGCATGCGTTCTCAGAAATGATAAGTTCACGAAGGTACATGTATCACATTGGAACAACCGAAATAAAATGTTGAATCGTATCTACGTTCTGTATTTAAGTTTAAAAAAATCTATCTGTTACTAACTGTTCGTCTAAAATTATGAGCCATATGTTTGTGACTACTACAGCGCCATCTATCACAAGGCGAAAAAAGTGGTCCAACTAAAACATTCATATTTCTTTACGTACTACACGAATATGTAGTAAGAAAAGGGGATTCCTATTTAAAAAAGAAAAAAAAGTTGATATCTGTTTGAGCTATGGAAGCGCCATCTAGTGGACCAACCATAGCGCCATCTGGTTTCCCCCTTCAAGCTAGACGAGTTTCGTTCTTTGTAGTTTTTGCGGTAGCGTTCTCGCTTCCCACACCCGGGTTCCCGGGTTCGATTCCCGGCGAGGTCAGGGATTTTCTCTGCCTCGTGATGACTGGGTGTTGTGTGATGTCCTTACGTAAGTTAGGTTTAAGTAGTTCTAAGTTCTAGGGGACTTATGACCATAGATGTTAAGTCCCCTAGTGCTCAGAGCCCTTTGAACCATTTTTTTTTCTTTGTAGTTTTTTTGTTTGACTCTTATTTCGTGAGATATTTGGCCATGTCACGATCAGTGGACCACCCTGTATAGGTCTAGGAAATGTCCTATTCCGATTTCCGTATTTTAAGTTGTGGGTATTGGTATTTTGGTATCGGTAGCTGTGTTTGACCTATAAGGTCAACTGAAATGTCCTATTCCGATTTTCGTAGTTTAAGTTGTAGGTGTTGGTGTTTTGGTAGTGTCAGCTGTGGTTGACCTGTGTATGTCAAGTGAAGCGTCCGATTTCTGTAGGTTTTGAGGTGTTGCAGGATGTTGTATTTTATTGTTTTTTCGTCATTGTGTGTGTTTTCGGATCGTGGTGTGTTCTTTACTGTTATACTTAGCTTGTCCCCATCCTAAAACCCCGCAATTTCCACCCTTGTCCTGCAAGTCTGAGTGTATTTTTGGAGGGAGATGTTATTGTGTTATTTATATATATTTCCTTGTTTGTTGGCGTTTCTATGTAGTGACGTCACAAGCGCCATATTGGAGACAGAATAGCGATTTCTGCCATATTGATGACGTCATGGGTCAAAGCAGACAAGTGGAGTCACTCACTTCTGGATACTGAAACAACGTATCAGAGACTACGTTGGCACAAACACAGCAGAAATGTTGCAGGATGTGTGGCAAGGGATTTAATACCGGCTTGATATTTTGCTTTTTACCAGGGGTGCACATGTTGAAGTGATTTAAATGTTGAAGAATATTACCTGTATTAAATGTTTATCTAAGGTTCAAAACTTCATGGGTAGAGACATATGTGGAATAACTGAAGTCTCATTTACTGTATCCAATCGAAAGATACATTATTTTGTTTCCATGATAAACATTTATGGACATCCTGTACTTCATTGTGTCCCACTTACATAGTAAGGGAGGGGAGGGGGTAATAAATTAGATGAAGTAACCGAAATAAGTGTCTAGAAAAATTTTCAGTCGATGTTGGAGTTAATACAGTCCAATAATGATATGGTCTGACAAAAAATCTACGACAAGAAATAGAAATCTAGAAAAATAAAACTAAAACATTATCTCGCAATGGTAAAGCGAGAATGTTCACCTGCATGCGAATGCTTAAAAATGAGCTACAAGCTGGATAGGGTAGAGGTACTTGGAGGACGAATAGAAAAATTTGGGTGGAATTCAAACTGAATTTGGTTGGAGATTAAGACGTAATGAGGATCTCTACGCAAATATAGGGAAAATATCGGAAGTAATGACAAAGGAAGGATCGGTCTTCGTTGGACACTTCTACTGAATGAATGGGGACAGGCTAAAGAAACAAAACAAATGTTGCTATATTTCTGGAAAAAGATATCCTACACAAGCATAAGAAATCGACAATGGCATGGATTGCAGAAAGAAGAACAGAGCTAGAAAAAAAAAACCACCTCTAAGAATAGGAAATAAATGAACCTTTCCAAGAATAAAATGATAAATTTAGATGGCTTTCAAGGCGGAAGAAACAAGAAACTGGAAGCAACGTGGATAGAATAAAGGAAAAGGCAACATGGGGACAACATGAGGGAGGACCGGAAACATAGGAAACAACAAAAAAAGAGAGAGAAGCTACTGAAGAATGGGTATGACTGACTTAATGGAATAATGGGTGTGAAAGGGTTACAGTTGGGGGGGGGGGGGGGGGGAGCTTTGGGAATGGGAAGTGAGTTGTACGTTAAAAAGAGTGCGGGTATGTTAGCACGCCAAAGGTTTTGGGAAAATTTTTAAAGGTACCGAGGAAGGTAAAATGAAGTAGCTCGTACTCGACTTTCCAGCCACAGTCTTTCAAATACTTTCACATTCACCTTTTTTGGGCCACGCCAGGAGAAATTTTTTCGCTGGTGTATTCGTTATCACTGCCGGTTTTGATTAGTAGCCATCATCACAGTATCTGTATACAGAAAAGTGAGGCAACGTAACATGAGAAACGCATGGAGTGCAATCACTTACACGAGAGATGGTATAATTTTATACATACAATATTTTATATATTATTTAAGTGTCATGGGATGTAGCAGTTTGGCACTGTTGTGACTCCAGCCCCACAAGAACTGAGAAAGTCAAAAGAACAAACAGGTATCCGCACTCAAGAAGTGGATTGTCGTATGTGAAAGTGGAGTAATAACTGATTATGAGCTATTTATAAATAAATGAAAGAGTTATCGACTATAGAAGCGGATTAGGGGGAAAAAACATCGAAATGCGAATAGAGCTAGGACACTGACGGTCCCGTGCGATGATCGAGAATCTCAACAATTTTTGCCTGTTTCCGATATAGTCAGTGGCAAGATATCGGTCCAAGGAATTCCAAATCGGTACTAAAATCTCTACAGTAGTTCCTCAGACTAGCCCGGACATACAAAAGAAGCGAGCAGGTGACCTCAGTTTCTGCACGTAGATGTAGAAGATTCAATAAAATGTTTTTATTTACTTACAAAAACCCGACAACAACCAACATTTTGTATTTGCATGCAGTAGTGTTCATCAGTTATACTTTTGACTTATGATGAATGCAGTGCATGTTCTAATGGCAATTTTTTTTAAGTTGCTGTAATTTAACAATTTTCATATTCTTTTTACTTTATTTGTACTGTGAACTTTGCTTCTTGCTGCCATATTTGATGATCCCAGGTCAACAGGAAATACCCTATAGGTTCTGGTGAGTCAGATTTAGAGAATCGAAATATTTGATATAAACGGCCGCAGATTTTGGGTGAACTGACTCAGGTTAAAATCCTTACACTGCCAGAGAACCACAGATCTTAAGGCAGTGTGCGATTTGTGCTTTTACCAGTGTGTGGGGGGGGGGGGTCTTATGGGGTTAGTATAATTATACATGTTACTAGCTTGGACCGTGGCGTTACCCATGGTTAAACAGTTATTTATAAATAGATGTTAATGCCGAAACCACTATTCACGCGTATGCATTATCAGAAAAGCCATCCCTTCTTATATCTTTAAAAGTACATTATAGGTAAAGCTTATATACAAAATCATCTACATACAGGTATACGACGGGAATTCAAAAAGTAAAGGCACGTTTGTAAAAAGCTGTACTTATTCTGATGATAGAAAACTGAAACATGCGTTATTTTTCTACGTAACCTCCCTGGACTTCAATGCAGTTTTCCCGACGTTTTACGAGTTTTTATTTTTTATTTCATCAGAAAATACGTTTTTCGGTTGCATCTGTAACCAATTTTGCACCGCAGCAATGACGTCTTCATCACTTTCAAATCTTCTTCCCTGTAGTGCTTCCGTTAAGGGTCCAAACATGTGAAAATCGCTTGGAACCAGGTCTGGACTGTATGGTGGATGTTCCAGCACCTCGAATGTCAACTCTTTTATTGCGTCGGCTGTCCGTTTGGCAGAATTTGGGCGAGCGTTATCTTGCTGCAGGATGACACCTCTTCACAGTTTTCCACGACGTTTGGATCTCATGGCAGGTTATAGTTTCGTACGCAACACATCACATCCACCATACAATGCAGACCTGGCTCTAAAGCCTCGCTTACGCTGGGGCGACGTCTTGCAACATTGTGGCATGCTACGGAAATGTGGCGTTCGTCGTCTTGCAGCATGCTACACCAGGCAACATCTTGCGGCGTACGTTGCATGCGGCAGGTTAATTTATACCAAAGCAACAGAATTTGTGCCACACGTGTGTCGGTCTTGCAGTATAAAGGATGATAGAGTATCGCAGCGGCGTACTACATGGTACTTGCACATGCAGCTAACAACGGAAATGAAAACCAAAGGAAAAGAAAACGATGGTGGAAGAGAAGAGTATTTAAAGAAGGTCCACGAAATAGTATCCTAGGAACTAAAAACAGACGATTGTGCGTTATTTAGTAATGTGTGCTTTCGTCCCAGGCGCGTTAGTCCGCGCCATACCGTTGCCAAAAGGTGGCGTAACGGTAAATGTTCGCACAGGTACCGGGCCGGTCACCACCCTGTGGGTGGGACTTTCAGCCCTCAGCTCACCCAACTCTGCGGTACGACTGCTGCGGTATGACTGCCACACTGCTTCCCACGCAAGCTCGCAAGTAAACGGATGGCGCACCTTAGACGAAAGCAACAATGACAACATGAGAATGATGATTTAGTTCTAAATCTTTTGAAATGCTTAACTACTACATAACACTTTTTCAAAATTAATTAGCAAACATATTAATAGTAGTAATAGTAAGACTGTATTAAACACTTTCAGTGTTCGGCTCCACAAATTTAAATTATATGTAAAGTTTTACTCCAGTGCGTCGGAAATAAACATCCCAGGTTGGGATGCATAAACTAAAGCCAGAGGAGGGCATGGTCTGATGCAGAGGGGGGGGGGGCGGGGGGGGGGGGGAAATGCCCCCCATCCCACCCTACAAATCACATACTGTCTTAAGGTGTTACAAGTGTGGGATTTATGCGACTACCCGTTCCTGGGGAAGAGGGTTATCAACAGACAGATATCAAAGCTATCCTGTAAGACTTCCGTTTTTATACACTGTGGCACACGACCCTAGAAAACAAAGAAAAGACACAGCTGGTGCTGCTTCATGCATTCAGCGTTCAAAGCTACTAAAACCTTTACAAAAACTCGATTCTAGACACAGATGGACTGTAAATGTGTGCAACAGAAGTGCAAGACAGTTGTGCAATAGTGTAGTAAAAACTAAAGACGAGTAACATATCAGAGACAGTAGTGTAAATACGTAAACTGGCACGTAACTACAGATAATGAAAATATGGAAGTTACTGTATGTTAGTGCTAATGAAAAGTATACACACAGCTGTGTGTAAGCAGTGTAATGCGTTTCATCAAATGGCGCACAGCTGTTCGCAATTTCCTCCTAAAAATGTTTCACGTAGGCCTAATTTACCCTATCAGGCACTTCTTTATTATTTAATACATAATTTGAAACTTTTTTATAGATTCATATGTGTATTTTTTTTTTTTGCTTTACGACTAATTTTATTAGATTTTGTAATATATTTCTCATGCTCATTTAACACAAATGATTTAATACATTACATTTAATACAATATACAGGGTGATTCACGAAGATATGCAAATATTTTAATATGTTATTCTACAAGAAAAACTAAAGAAAAAATGTATATGAACATAGGTCACCAATGTTTAATTAAGGAGTTACGGCTAACAAGGTTTTGCCTGAAATTTAGCAACCTCGCTAATATGAAGCCATCACAAAACTGTATGTTGTAATAAAGCACAATTTCCATTTATTTTGTTGTGTTGGTCTGGTGAGGGCAACGCCCTTGCCGTAGTGTATACATCGCTTCCCGTGAGATCACCGATGATAAGCGCTTTCGGGCGTGGTCGGCACTTGGATGGGTGACCATCCAGGCCGCCATGCGCTGTTGCCAGCTTTCGGGGTGCACTCAGCCTCGTGATGCCAACTGAGGAGCTACTCGACCGAATAGTAACGGCTTTGGTCAAGAATATCACCATAACGACTGGGAGAACGGTGTGCTGACCCCACGCCCCTCCTATCCACATCCTCCACTGAGGATGACACGGCGGTCGGATGGTCCCGGTAGGCCACTCGTGGCCTGAAGACGGAGTGAGTGGTCTGGTGAATGTAATAAAACATGTTCCAGACGTGTATCTACAGTAATTTTCCTGTACATCCGGAGAAACAAAGACATAATTTCGTAAAACTTTTAATTTACTAAGTACTTGGCCGAAATTTGTTTTTTAATTCCAGACAATTACGCAAAGGTTTCAGCAGAAGTTGTAGAGAATTTAATTTTGGAAAAATGATGGCAACAATGTTAACTGAAACTGTATGAATGTGTGAGATCACTTTTCTTATTAATGCCACACCACATATGAATTCGTGTTAAACCGGAAAACACAAATCTCAGTGTTAAGGAAGTTGTACAGTGTACATAGGATTTCACAATACGTTCACAATAAATATTTAAAAAATTTCTCCACCGAGTTAAATGCATTCCGCTGCACATGAATGAACAGATTTTGCTGCTAGTTTCAGTTTCACAGAGTTGTTTTTATTTTCACCTGTTGCGTTCATAGTACGAGAAAGTAATGCCTCGCGTGGATTGATTTTGTCTTTCAGCCAACCCCCTTACACAAAAATCCATTGGTGTTAAATCGGGAGATGTGGGTTGCCACAGACGTGTAGGATCACGATCAATCCATTTCTGGGGAAATCGCGTAGCAAGTGCAACATCTTCGAGCAAGCGGGATGTTTCTTCTCGAATGAACTGTAAGTACGTCTCGCCAGTTAGATGTCCAGAGAAAGCCCGCAGCTCGTGGTCGTGCGGTAGCGTTCTCGCTTCCCGCGCCCGGGGTTCCCGGGTTCGATTCCCGGCGGGGTCAGGGATTTTGTCTGCCTCGTGATGGCGGGGTGTTGTGTTATATCCTTAGGTTAGTCAGGTTTAAGTAGTTCTAAGTTCTAGGGGACTGATGACCATAGATGTTAAGTCCCACAGTGCTCAGAGCCATTTGATTGTCCAGAGAAAATGAATGGTCCAATAAAGTGTGTGTTGATTATACCGCACCACACATTAATGCTAAATCGCAGCTGGAAACTACGTTGCATTGTTGTATGTGGGTTTGCTTCAAAAAATTGTTCAAATGGCTCAGTACTATGCCACTTAACTTCTGAGGTCATCAGTCCCCTAGAACTTAGAACTAATTAAACCTAACTAACCTAAGGACATCACACACATCCATGCCCGAGGCAGGATTCGAACCTGCGAGCGTAGTGGTCGCTCGGTTCCAGACTGTAGCGCCTAGAACCGCTCGGCCACTCCGGCCGGCGGTTTGCTTCAGACCATACGTGCTCGTTATGTAAATTGGTTATCTCGAGTAAACTGTGCCTCATAAGTAAATAAAATGTATTTGTGTAGCTTCCGATTAGTATTTAACTAGTTGCACAACTCCGAAACTGCAAGCGAAGTGCAGGATCTCCCGGATGTAAATGATGCACTTTTTGTTTGCAGTAGGGGTACAGATTACTGTACCTCAGTGTACGCCATACCTTAGATTTTGGAATGCCTAATCGTTGAGAGATACGTCGTGTACTGGTATCCGAGTTACGCTAAACAGCATACATAATATCCTCATCGTCGTCTTCACATATCGAACGCTCGTACTGATTATGAACGCTAGTTAGAGAACCTGTCCCCCGTAACATTCGAGAGACTTCACTAAAGGTTCGTGCAAACGGATTCCTGCAAATTGGATACGTACGCGATATTCGTTAACTGCAATCGTGTCATTACCATCACATTTGCCATAAACAAACACCATATCGGCGCATTCTCTGTCGTAAATTTGAAAGGCATCCCTGTTTCATAAATAATCTACAAACTTCGAAAATCACTATGTGGTTTCACCTAAGTACATTGTTGCTATTATGCTCTTTCACTGAACATTGCAGAAAACGTACCTCTTTTCAAGGTTAGGATATTACTGAAACAGCTGAGTTTCAGCTCACTAACGGTTGCAATAATGACATAAACGGTTCTAGAGTCTTGATGGAAAGTAAACAAATGTATTTGTATAACAATTTTGCTTATCTGGATGTTCTGGGAAAGTACTGCAGATACACATCTCGGACATGTTTGATTACATTCGCCAGACCAATAGCAACAAAATAAATGTAAATCGTGTTTTTTACTTTAACCTCGTACTCTTTTGCGATGGCTTCATATTAACGAAATTGCTAAATTTCAGGCAAAATCTTTTATTACCCGTAACTAAGCATTTGCGGAAATACGTTTATATCAACTTTTTTCTTTAGTTTTACTTGTAGAATAACATATTAACTTTTTAGCATATCTTCGTGAATCACCCTGTTTATACTTATATGTTTCATTTTACTGATATTAACTGATTATTTTGTGTTATATATTTACCTAGGATTATAGCTACTTATGTTTTTTGATTAGAATAGGTTATTATATAATGAAGTATTCAATTATATGTAAACAAATATTTTATATTATTATAATAAGTATCATGTATATTTAAATGTAGGAGCAAACGGCAGAATAATAATATCATAGTGTAAGACGAAAGATAAAATTTCGAACCAGTTTATCCAGACAGCTACTTTTGTAATCATCAAAGGCGTCTTCAAAATGGTATGGACGTTACCAGCAGAGCTAAACGAAAACTGCAAACTTCCGGCAATTCTCAACGCATCCTCCACTTACTGTTCACTACATTGTTAAACGGAATTAACAAAGACAGACGCTCTCAGCATGCCCGCAAGAGAAATGCAGATTGCAACAGCTTAGGAAGCTGCTATTGACAGAGAGAGCTGCAAAATATGAACTTACTTGCAGTAGATGTAGCTTCGTTGATTTTGTGAAAAAAATATACAGTCACGCAGGTAACGGTACAGTTCCTTGCAGTCCCTCAGCGCACAGTATCATCTGTTTATTAAAACAGTCAGCTTGTGCAGTATCTGGTAAACACGTGATGTTCGTCACGATATCTGGAGTCGACTTGTTGCACGCTTGCCACTGCCTTGCGTGTCCAATGCACTTCGACAAAACGGTTTCTCGCTGTCGGAGCTATTGTAGTATTGTGGGATTGGGTAGCACAGTTGTGTGAGCGATACATAAAAACACAGGTGTTGAGTGAGCTGAATGTTCCTACCACACAACACGACATTCAGAGTGCTTTGTGATCGAAAACGGTACCGGCTGAGATTGGCAATGCTGTTGCGTGCCTTCCCTACTTCCTTCAGATTGGCTCGAGTACTTGAAAAGCGGCGTATCAGCTGACTATCGCATTCTCCATCGCTGACCTCATACCTCTTGTACCGGTGGACGATGTATCTTTCTATCTCTCTTTGTTTTCCTTGTTCAGATTTACACTACTGGCCATTAAAATTGCTGCACCACGATGATGACGTGCTAAAGACGCGAAATTTAACCGACTGGAAGAAGATGCTGTGATATGCAAATGATTAGCTTTTCAGAGCATTCACACTATGTTGGCGCCGGTGGCGACACCTACAACGTGCTGACATGAGGAAAGTTTCCCACCGATTTCTCATACACAAGCAGCAGTTGACCGGCGTTGCCTGGTGAAACGTTGTTGTGATGCCTCGTGTAAGGAGGAGAAATGCCTACAATCACGTTTCCTACTTTGCTGCTCGCGTTGGTCGAGATCCAATGACCGTTAGCAGAATATGGAATCTGTGGGTTCAGGAGGGTAATACGGAACGCCGTGCTGGATCCCAACGGCCTCGTATCGCTAGCAGTCGAGATGACAGGCATCTTATCCGCATGGCTGTAACGGATCGTGCAGCCACGTCTCATTCCCTGAGTCAACAAATGGGGACGTTTGCAAGACAACAACCATCTGCACGAACAGTTCGACGACGTTTGCTGCAGCATGGACTATCAGCTCGGAGACCACGGCTGCGGTTACCCTTGACGCTGCATCACAGACAGAAGCGCCTGCGATGGTGTACTCAACGACGAACCTGGGTGCACGAATGGCAAAACGTCATTTTTTTCGCATGAATCCAGGTCCTGTTTACAGCATCATGATGGTCGCATCCGTGTTTGGCGACATCGCGGTGAACGCACATTGGAAGCGTGTATTCGTCATCGCCGTATGGCGTATCACCCGGCGTGATAGTATGGGGTGCCATTGGTTACACGTCTCGGTCACCTCTTACTCGCATTGACGGCACTTTGAGCAGTGGACGTTACATTTCAGATGTGTTACGACCCGTAGCTCTACCCTTCGTTCGATCCCTGCGAAACCCTGCATTTCAGCAGGATAATGCACGACCGCATGTTGCAGGTCCTGTACGGGCCTTTGTGGGAACAGAAAATGTTCGACTACTGCCCTGGCTAACACATTCTCCAGATCTCTCACCAATTAAAAACGTCTGCTCAATGGTGGCCGAGCATCTGGCTCGTCACAATACGCCAGTCACTACTCTTGATGAACTGTGGTATCGTGTTGAAGCTGAATTGGCAGCTGTACCTGTACACGCCATCCAAGCCAGGCGTATAAAGGCCGTTATTAGGGCCATAGGTGGTTGATCCTGATTTCTCAGGATCTATACCCCCAAATTGCGTGAAAATGTAATCACATGTCAGTTCTAGTATAATATAGTTGTCCAATGAATACCCATTAATCATCTGCATTTCTTCTTGGTGTAGCAATTTTAATGGCCAGTAGTGTAGCTTTAGTTGTCAGACGAGCCACTGCGCCGAAAAGAAAAGAAAAAAAAATCACTAACGATTCATTCCTCTTCATTTAGTTAGTCAGTTAGTTAGTTACCTGTCCACTGCGCGCGACATATCATAAATATACGGAACGGCTCAATCCACAGGAATTAATGCATTTGCTATTAACAATTGCTAAATTGCAAGACCGTTAACGCTTTCGTGGCCACTTGTTGACAAACTGCCTGTTGGGTTCTGTATCGAGTTCTTCGGTCGACATTTGTCTGATGATTTTTCTCACGTGTTGCCAGCACGAGGGGCTGTTGGTGAACTGGAGCCGAGCTCGTAGCCGCAGACAATACAGGGTGTTTCAGAAAGGACATTACAACTTTAAAAATTCATATAAATTTATTGAAAGAAGACCACAAAGCTGGGTTTAGTGTTAATTTGTACGGAAACACATCAAGTTCTTTTTACCTTGGACTGAAGATGTTGTATGTGGCCTGCGATGGTTATCCTGCACACATCCCATCAGAAGTCAATTTCTTCCCCAACTCCGTGTAACATTGCAGTTGTAACCTGCTCAGTGGCGACATAAGTTCAGGTAGAGAATCCGGAACAGGAGGTGCAAATACGATATCCAAGATGAATCCCCATAAAAAAATACAGTGGTGTCTGGTCTGGGAAACGTGTGGGCCAGGCAATTGGCGCATCACGGCCAATCCATTGACCTGGAAAGCGGTCACTGAGAAAATCCCAGACATCAGCCAGGTATTGGGGCGGTGCACCATCTTTCATGAAGTAAACATTTCGTTCTTGGTCATCCTAATCGATTTGTGGTATCAAAATTTGCTGTAACATATCCTGTTGATGGTTCTCTCCTGAAGAAAAAAATGGGCGTACGCTTTGTTCTCGCTCAAAACGTTCAGTTTAGAGCTATCACGAACATGTTGCAATGTTTGATGTGGATTTTTCACCGACATTTGTTAACGTTGCCACTTAAGTGAAAAGTGGACACGTCAGAAAAGATGATTTCGTCCAAGAAATGTTCATCCTCATGTAATCGATTTAACGTGTACACCAAGGGCGTACCCAGGATCTGAACTGGGGGGGGGGGGGGGGGGAGCAGGTCATACTAGTATCACATTAGATAAAACAGTAAATCAGTGAAAAATTGCTTTTAATAAACATTTTAAATACAAGAATGCACCTGTACAATCCGAGAAAAAATGCAGCATTTCTTATTAAGTAAAACAGTAAACTAGTGAAAAACTGCGAATATTTTCTGGCGGGGGCAGTTGCCCCCCCCCCCCCCCCTGCCCCTCGCTGGGTACGCCCATGATATACACACAGAAGTTCTTGCGAGCAATTTCATCAGTGTCTTTAATTGCTTGTAAGATCGTCAATTTGTATGGTTTCAAATGCGAATGGTTTCTCAATGCACGCCAAAAAGTCGTATGTGGGATTTGCAGTTCGCGACATGCACGCCAGGTTGATTTCGTAGGGCTGTCGACAAAACGTTTTCGCACTCCCTCAACCACATAGTCAGAAGTGCTTGGAGAACCTGATGAATTCCCACGTCCTACCGAGCATCTTATTTCTACAAAACATTTATACCACTCATAAATTGTAGGCCTACTAGGAGGCTGTTTGGTGAACTTGGTACGGAAATTACGCTGAACTGTTGTCGCTGACTTCGGTTCTTCAAACGAAAACACATAGCTAGGATGCTCTGGTTCAGTGAAGGCAGCCATCTTTAACGCAACTGCCGCTAGCGCTCCTTACGGTGCGATTCGGCGCTAGCGAATTACGCGAGACAAAACTTGATGTATTTCCCTTCTCGCGTGGCAAGAATGAAAATATGTATTGGGGGGCGCAAGGCTTTTTAAATGGTTGAAATTTTCATGTAACGTTAAACTGAATTGAAAATACTTTTGAGTTTATTCTTTCAATAACTGGCTGACTAATAAAGATTAATATGACCAAATTTTTTGTTCACATTAATTACTGTAATGAGAGCCAATCTAGAAACACATTACATTTAATTTGAAAACAGAAATAATATTTTAGTATTTTGCCTAGGCTAATATTTTCCTTTTACAAGCACTAGTTCTTTATTATAATTTGCAACTGCCCACACAGGCGAGAGAATTGTTCTTACCGCCGTTAACAAACAATTGAAGTCTGAGTCGTGGCTCTGGATCTCGGCGAGTAAATGAAAATAAAAATCTCAAAAACTATATTTTCTTCCGCTGCGTCAGGCGGCTGTGGAAAAAGTATTTGTTATATTATGAGCGGGTGATCTCTTTGCTTCCGCTAAATTCGTGAATTAAAATTGCCACGTAATGACGTCTGTTGCTGCAGCGGCGGCTGGTGCTGTTGCGCTGAAAATTACTTAGAATAATGATTTTAAAAAAAGAAGTGGACATGACACTGGGCTCACCTTCTACAAATAAAAGTGAACAATAACTTTAAACTATTATATTATTAAATTAATACCGCAAATGAGCTTACATTCACCAGCAATTAACAAGCATGTCCGACCTCTACCACATCAGACAAAAGAGAGAGAGAAAAAGGATAGCAAAAGAACAATTGAATTCCGTTCTTCTTGACATTAAACTTAGACTGATTATCTTGTACATAATTAGTAATCTTTGCACTCGAAAACTGAAATTAACGTTTTATAAAATAATAGTAAAAATGAGAAAAAAAAATTAGCCTGTGCGGCCTGTATCTGACTCAGTATAATATTTTGCATCGAGATAAAAGCTCTCGTTCGTACTAATGCTTAGAGGTTTTTTACTTTCGATATTTTCACTGGGGACAGCACAACGCCTCCCTAGTTGCACTTCGTATGTCTTCCAGTTGTGGGTAGAACTTACAAGTCATTGGTTGTTATTAACATGACTTCTTCGTTCGACCAATGTTTTCTCAACATACATCAAACACTCATATGTGGCATATGCAGTTCGTGAGATGAACACCAGGTCGAATTCGTAGGGCTTTTGAGAAAACGCTCAACGAAGTCGTCACATGTGCTTGGATGACCTGATGATTCCCCATGTCTTACCGAACACCCTGTTTCTACAAAACATTTATACCACTCATAAATTGTAGGTCTACTAGGAGGAAGTTTAACGAACTTGGTACGGAAATTACGCTGAACTGCTGTCGCCGACTTCTGTTCTTCAATTCAAAACACACAGCTAGGACGCTCTGTTCAGTGAAGGTAGCCATCTTGAACGCAACTGCCGCTAGCGCTCCTTACGGCGCTATTCAGTGCTAGCGAACTACGCGAGACAAAGCTTGACGTATTTCCCTACAAATTGACAGCAAAATCACCTCTGTAGATACTATGAATTAATTTATATGAATTTTCAAAGCTGTGAAGTCCTTTTTGAAATGCCCTATATGTACCTGGCACGCCAACGTCCGAGGGCTTCTCCGCGGTCATATCGGTGCGGTGCTCCTCTTGCTAACTGCAACTTTCGTTGCACCGAACGACATCCTGGCTAGCTTCAATGTTTCTTTGTTTACGAAAGTGCCACTCAGAGACTCTCTGAAGCACGTCAGTTCCATCTTCCCGCAAGACAACACCAAACTCTTTCACGCATGTCTCACCACATGCTATTTCACGTGGAATGGAAACTTCTGCGAACAGCTGTTAGGTGTCACAATGGGTAGTCCTCTTCGTCCAGCAGTGGCCAACTTCTTCGTGGAACATTTCGAAGCACAGTCACTGAACTTAGTACCTTGCAGATCTAAGGTGTGGTACACTTGATGATACCATCACTGTATGCAGTCATGGAGCCGGCCGCTGTGGCGGAGCGGTTCTAGGTGCTTCAGTCCAGAACCGCACTGCTGCTACGATCGCATGTTCGAGTCCTGCCTCGGGCATGGATGTGTGTGATGTCCTTAGGTTACTTAGGTTTAAGTAGTCCTAAGTTCTAGGGGACTGATGATCTCAGATGTTAGGTCCCATAGTCCTTAGAGCCATTTGAACCTTTTTTTGCAGTCATGGTGAAAGGGTACAGTACCACCCAACATTGAAAATAGGTACAACATTCTTCGTTAGTCTTGTCAGAACATATTTTTTGTAATAATAACTCAATTAAAGTTAATACACTGAAGCCGGATACCAGTGTAGGAAAGAAGGACAATTTATTTATTTAATTGATCACATGTGCACTCCCACAAAATAAATGCCTATATCCAATTTGGTGAGATCTGCGAAATGAATGAATGTATGGTCGCCTGCTAACTGCAGATAGTGAATGTGCAATATTTGATCATCTTTGAGACGGAACCAAAAAGATGAAATTTACCTGAGCTTTGAGTGCCTGAAATGTGGCTGACCAAAACGGTAGCAAGGTGCTCCCCCACCTCGGCAGAGGTGTGAGTTGACCTGAAGAACGGCCATGTTTCAGCACTCTGGCACTGGATCTTGTGTTGGTAAGACATGTGCTCCGTAAAGACAAAAGAGTGGAGAGAATGGTATGCATGTGAAATGCTTAAGAACAGTTTGGAATAATTATTTCTCTATTTCAGGAACTTTTGGGGGGAGAATTAACTGACAGGCAGGTAATATTAAGGGGATCGTAGTAATCTTCGGAAGTGACCAACGGTCACAGTGAAACTACATGTAGCAATAAGTTGAAATACTTGCGAGTGCTAGTACTAAGTTGAAATACTTCCGAGTGCTAAAGTTAAGCTAAATTACTGGCGTGTGTACTATAAGTAGGAAATATTTAAGAAATGGCGTGTGCAGGACTTGAAATTAGAGACGAGTACTTCCACGTGGTGAGTACCGTGTGAGTCTCAATCTGTGTATGAGACTAAGGATAAAGAGAAGTACTCGTCCATGGTATCAGTTGAGGACTCGCGTGTGTGACGAGTATGATCTTAATATTATCTTTGCGTGTTCTGTTTCCGTGTGACGCTTGATTATAATACTCTGAGAGTGAAGCAATGTGAATTAGCCGTCTATCCAGCAACGCCACTTGGCTTGCATTGCACAGGAAGACGTGCACATATCCTCCAGAGTTCGTAGTAGGAAAGAAAAGTTACGAAGTGGGGCAGTGTCGTGTGAAACTAGAATGAATACTAATTGAAGTAGGAATGCTGAAAGTGATGTGATTATAATGTTGTGACTATTCTTTGTGATTGTATTCTATGTTTCCAGTGTGCTGTTTAGAGGCAGTGGGTTGTGCATGTTCCTTTTTGTACCGCTCGGTCTGGAGGAAACTTTCGTGATGATGGGTGTGAGAGTCGAAGTGTGAGATAAAGCAAAAGATCCACCATCCTATCCAGAAAGTGCACTGTAGCCTTAGATAATTACGAGACCATAAGATAGAGAATCACCAATGTAAAGCCATGTCCACTGGGCGGAGTTTGTCATGTGTAATTGTTATATAAAATGTAATGGAGTGTTTAGGTTATCTTTGAATCATAATAAAATTTATCGAAATAAAAAAAAGATAGTGAAAAGAAAAACATTGGTGGCCTTGTTCTTCGTATAGCGTGTAGTCATGATATCCAGAATTTATAATGTGTGCGCCATTCACGTTCAGCGCGATGGCCACGTGTTGATCAAAGCCGTTGAATAAGCAAGAAAATGTGGTATTGCCAGATCGTAGTGAACAATCAGAGTGACGTAAATTACTAATAGTCAGATGCGCGTTATCCGTTTCCTTTGCCTAATATTCAAACAGGAGAATAACTTGTGGCTGAATTGTGGGTACTAGAGCTCATAGTCAGTCATTGATGTTACTCGATAAGTAAGAATAAATCCACTCGCTTGGCAGACCACTCATCTTGCAGGCCTGGCTGCTTGATGCCACAGTGTGAGCAAGGCATGTGGGTGCCTCTAAATGGTGAGGAACAGCTTGGTGACTTCCTGAGACTCTTGAACAGCTTCCATGCCTACATAACATTTACCATAGACGCAGGAAAGGACAAAAAGCTACCTTCCCTAGATGTGCTGGTCTCAAGAGACGGTGTATTGGGAACCGATACACACGGACTGACACCTACTTAAATTATCAAATCACCACCCGAGGCAGAAGAGAGGCATGCTCGTAATGCGAGCAAGACGAGTATGAGACATGGAGCACCTCAGACGCGAAATGTAACAGTTTGATACTGTTCTGGGGAGCAACAGGTACCCCGCAAGTTATATTAGAAGTATAACAAACACTCGCCGCAGTGACACTCCTGAAAAAGAAATGTCGAATGCGGCCTTTCTGCCATACATTTCCGGAGTGACTGACAGAATCAGCCGTGTATTGAGCAAACACGGTGTAGGGACTATATGTTGTTGTTGTTGTTGTGCTCTTCAGTCCTGAGATTGGTTTGATCCAGCTCTATATGCTACTCTATCCTGTGCAAGCTTCTTCATCTCCCAGTACCTACCGCACCCTACATCCTTCTGAATCTGCTTAGTGTATTCATCTCTTGGTCTGCCTGTACGATTTTTACCCTCCACGCTGCCCTCCAGTACCAAATTGGTGATCCCTTGATGCCTCAGAACATGTCCTACCAACCGATCCCTTATTCTAGTCAAGTTGTGCCACAAACTCCTCTTCTCCCCAATTCTGTTCAATACCTCCTCATTAGTTATGTGATCTACCCATCTAATCTTCAGAATTCTTCTGTAGCACCACATTTCGAAAGCTTCTATTCTCTTCTTGTGTAAACTATTTATCGTCTACGTTTCATTTCCATACATGGCTACACTACATATAAATACTTTCAGAACGACTTCCTCACACTTAAATCTATACTCGCTGTTAACAAATTTCTCTCCTTCAGAAGCGCTTTGTTTGCCATTGCCAGTCTACATTTTCTATCCTCTCTTCTTCGACCATCATCAGTTATTTTGCTTCCCAAATGGCAAACCTCCTTTACTACTGTACGTGTATCATTTCCTAATCTAATTCCCTCAGCATCACCCGACTTAATTCGACTACATTCCATTATCCTCGTTTTGTTTTTGTTGTTTTTATCTTATACCCTCCTTTGAAGACACTGTCCATTACGTTCAACTGCTCTTCCAAGTCCTTTGCTGTCTCTGACAGAATTACAATGTCATCGACGAACCTCAAAGTTTTTATTTCTTCTCCATGGATTTTAATACCTACTCCGAACTTTTGTTTCCTTTGCTGCTTGCTCAATATAGAGATTGAATAGCATCGGGGAGAGGCTACAACCCTGTCTCACTCCCT
This sequence comes from Schistocerca cancellata, assembly GCF_023864275.1. Classification (NCBI taxonomy): domain Eukaryota; kingdom Metazoa; phylum Arthropoda; class Insecta; order Orthoptera; family Acrididae; genus Schistocerca; species Schistocerca cancellata. Next base: position 51,845,883 of record NC_064637.1, on the reverse strand, counting down.
TCCCCACCACTGCTTCCCTTTCATGCCCCTCGAAACTTATGACTACCATCTGCTTTCTGTAGAAATTGTATATGGCCTTTCGCTCCCTGTATTTTACCCCTGCTACCCTTAGGCAATATATAAACCGAAAAAGAAAATCAGAGTGTCTCAGATCGGCAAATGAGAAAAGGGACCCACTTGCAATGTCGGGAATATACCGCATGCCATGTACATGTGGGAAAGGCTGTGTTGGGTGACTGGACATATATCAAAACTAGGATTCACAAAACATAAGCGTAATTCCGGGTTTGGGGCAGGTGGAGAAATAGGCCGTGGCAGAGCACACACTGCGTCAGACCGACCACGTAGTCAAACTCGCCGACACGGAAGTTCTGGCTGTAGACACCCGCTTGTTCAGAGAAGCTATAGAAACGCAAAAATGTGAACAGCTCCGACAAGAAAGAAGAAATCCTGAAGGTAAACGGATCCCGGATTCCACTGCTGCAGCGAACGAACGTCGCAGGTAGCATGAGGAGAACCGCACCGGAAATGACAGCGGAGCAAACCTCGGATGCTGGCGCGCCAGGTACATACAGTCTGCGGCCGCGAGCTCGGCTCCAGTTCACCACCGGCAACGGAGGGTGAAGCTTTGACAATGCCAGCCACTCGTGCTGGCTAAACGTCGGTAAAATCATCAGACAAACGACGGCCGAAGAACCCGAGACAGAACCCAACAGGCAGTATGTCACTTGCTAAATTCGTATGGGAATTAGATATACGAGGCTCATTCGGGAATTAAAGAAAGTGTATTAACGACAACGGAGACTGTCTGAGTAGCCCTCTCAGACTTTTTCTGCATCTGTATCTACATACATACTTCGCAATCCACCATACGGTGCGTGACGGTGGGTACCTCGTACCACAACTAGCATCTTCTCTCCCTGTTCCACTCCCAAACAGAACGAGGGAAAAATCACTGCCTATATGCCTCTGTACGAGCCACAACCTCTCTTATATTTCTGGTCTAAGCGAAATGTAAGTTGGTGGCAGTAAAATTGTACTGCGGTCAGCCTCAAATGCTGGTTGTCTAAATTTCCTCAGTAGCGATTCACGAAAAGAACGCCTCCTTTCCTCTAGAGACTCTCACCCGAGTTCCTGAAGCATTTCCGTAACACTCGCGTGATGATCAAACCTACCAGTAACAAATCTAGCAGCCCGCCTCTGAATTGCTTCTATGTCCTCCCTCAATGCGACCTGATAGGGATCCCAAACGCTCGAGCAGTACTCAAGAATAGGTCGTATTAGTGTTTTATAAGCGGTCTCCTTCACAGATGAACCACCTACTCCCAAAATTCTACCAATGAACCGAAGACGACTATCCGTCTTTCCCACAACTGCCATTACACGCTTGTCCCACTTCATATCGCTCTGCAATGTTACGCCCAAATATTTAACCGAAGTGACTGTGTCAAGGGCTACACTACTAATGGAGTATTCAAACATTACGGGATTCTTTTTCCTATTCATCTGCATTCATTTACATTTATCTATATTTAGAGTTAGCTGCCATTCTTTACACCAGTCACAAATCCTGTCCAACTCATCTTGTATTCTCCTACAGTCACTCAACGACGACACCTTCCCGTACACCACAGCATCATCAGCAAACAGCCACACATTGCTATCCACCCTATCCAAAAGATCATTTATATAGATAGAAAACAACAGCGGACCTACCACACTTCCCTGGGGCACTCCAGATGATACCCTCACCTCCGATGAACACTCACCATCGACGAAAAAGTACTGGGTTCTATTACTTAAGAAGTCTTCCAGCCACTCACATATTTGGGAACCAATACCATATGCTCGTACCTTAGTTAGGAGTCTTCCGATGATGCTGTAATTTAGCGTCTTGTAAAGCCATCAGATGACCAAAAGTAACTGCAAAATTATTTAGATAAGACATCTGTATGGAGCGAAAAGTGGCAATTCACCTTGAATTTAAAAAAACCTTAAGTTATTCACATGAGTACTAAATGAAATCTGCTAAATTAGGATTATGCGATAAGCCACACCATCTGAAGGCTGTAAAACCGACTAAATACTTAGGGATTGTAATTACAAATAACCTAAATTGTAACGACCACATAGATAATCTTGTGGGTAGAGCAAACCAAAGACTGCTATTCATTGCCAGAACACTTAGAAGGTGCAACAGGTCTACTAAAAATGCTGCTTACACCACGCTTGTCCGCCCTATTCTGGAGTATTGCTGTGAGGTAAGGGGTCCGTATCAGGTGGGACTGACGGATGACATCGAAAAAGTACCAAGAAGGGCAGCTCCTTTTTTATTATCGCGAACTAGGGGACATAGTGCCACAGACATGATACGTGAATTGGAGTGGAAATCATTAAAACAAAGGCGTCTTTCGTGGCGACGGGATCTTCTCATGAAATTTCGATCACCAGTTTTATTCTCCAATTGCGAAAACATTCTGTTGGCACCCACCTACATAGGGAGAAATGATCATCATGGTAAAATAAGAGAACTCGGGGCTAGCAGAGAATAATTTAAGTGCTCGTTTTTTCCCGCGCGCCGTTCGAGAGTGGAACGGTAGAGAGACAGCTTGAAGGTGGCCCATTGAACCCTCTCCCAAGCACTTTATTGTGAATAGGAGGTTAATCACGTAGATGCAGATGTGGATGTACTGATTTGACACGTGATCGCGTCACCCACGCCACAGCGGTCTAACAGCGCCTTGGAACTGATCCGTTTCAGTTTGGTGGCCGCTACGATCCAATATGGTCGCTTACTACTTGCCTGTGCGACTTTAGTATGTGTGACCTAATTGACGATACCGCCAAGTGTTGATGATGATGTTTGATTTGTGGGGCGCTCAACTGCGAGGTCATCGGCGCTGTAGAAAGTCCCAAATTTTACACGGGCCATTTTCTTTTCACAATCCAATCTAGTCACTGTCGCAAATGATGATGATGATGAAATGACGAGGACAACACCCAGTCCCTGGACAGAGAAAATGCCCAACCCGACCGGGAATCGAACCAAGTATCACGTGATCCAGAGACAGCAACGCAAGCCCCTACACAACGAGCTGCGAACTCCGTCAAGTGTGAAGTGTGCAATCTTATCCGCTTTTTTAAACGCATAAAAAGTCCGACCCATCGAAATTTATAGGCAGATAACTGATATTTACGGTAATAGGTGTTAGTTCTGAAGTGGTGTATCTATTTATTTATTTACTTACACGGCAAGTTCCGTAAGGCCTAATTGCGGAGGTCATCGGCGCTGTAGAAAGTCCCAAATTTTACACAGGCCATTTTCTTTTCACAATCCAATCTAGTCACTGTTGGCCGGCCGCGGTGGTTTAGCGGTTCTGGCGCTGCAGTCCGGAACCGTGGGACTGCTACGGTCGCAGGTTCGAATCCTGCCTCGGGCATGGGTGTGTGTGATGTCCTTAGGTTAGTTAGGTTTAAGTAGTTCTAAGTTCTAGGCGACTTATGACCTAAGATGTTGAGTCCCATAGTGCTCAGAGCCATTTGAACCATTTTTGAGTCACTGTCGCAAATGATGATGATGATGAAATGACGTGGACAACACCCAGTCCCTGGAGAAAATGCCCAACCCGACCGGGAATCGAATCAAGTACCCCGTGATCCAGAGGCAGCAACGCAAGCCCCTACACAACGAGCTGCGAACTCCGTCAAGTGTGAAGTGTGCAATCTTATCCGCTTTCTTAAACGCACAAAAAGTCCGACCCGTCGAAATTTATAGGCACATAACTGATGTTTACGATAATGGGTGTTACTTCTGAAGTGGTGTATCTATTTATTTATTTATTTACACGGAAAGTTCCGTAAGGCCTAATTGCGGAGCAAATCTCCAAGGTAATGGAACATGTCAGTACACGAAATTACTATGTAAAAGTAATAACAGATAAAAATGAAATATTTATGAACCCAAAAACAGTCAAGCCACAAGTTAAGTAAACGCAATCAAGAATAGAAGAATCAGCTCAATTTTCCAAGGAACTCCTCAACAGAATAGAAGGACTGACCCATGAGGAAACCTCTCAGTTTCGATTTGAAAGCGCGTGGATTACTCCTAAGATTTCTGAATTCGAGTGGTAGCTTATTGAAAATGGATGCAGCAGTATACTGCACAACTTTCTGCACAAGAGTTAAGCAAGTCTGATCCAAATACAGGTTTGATTTCTGCTGCGTATTAACTGAGTGAAAGGTGCTTAGTCTTGGGAATAAGCTGATATTGTTAACAAGAAATGACAGTAAGGAATATATATTGAGAGGCCAGTGTCAAAATACCAAGACTCGTGAACAGGGGTTGACAAGAGATTCACGAACTTACACCACTTATTGCCCGAACAGTCCGTTTCTTAGCCAAAAATATCCTTTTATAATCGAAAAAGTTGTTGTAGTTGTTGTAGTCTTCTTTCCGGAGACTGGTTTGATGCAGCTCTCCATGCTACTCTATCCTGTGCAAGCTTCTTCATCTCCCAGTACCTACTGCCACCTACATCCTTGTGATTCTGCTTAGTGTATTCATCTCTTGGTCTCCCTCTACGATTTTTACCCTCCACGCTGCCCTCCAGTTCTAAACTGGTGATCCCTTGATGCCTCAGAACATGTTCTACCAACCGATCCCTCCTTCTAGACAAGTTGTGCCACTAATTCCTCTTCTCTCCAATTCTATTCAATACCTCCTCATTAGTTACGTGATCTACCCATGTAATCTTCAGCATTCTTCTGTAGCACCACGTTTCGAAAGCTTCTATTCACTTCTTGTCTTAACGGTTTATCGCCCATGTTTCACATCGATAGCTACATCTCATGCAAATACTTTCAGAAACGATTCTCTGACATTTATATGTATACTCATTGTTCACAAATTTCTCTTCTTCAGAAACGGTTTCCTTGCCATTGCCAGTCTAAATTTTATATCCTCTCTACTTCGACCATCATCAGTTATTTTGCTCCCATGATAGCAAAACTCATTTACTACATGAAGTGTCTCTTTCCTAATCTAATTCCCCCGCCAACATCTGATTTAACTGGACTACATTCCATTATCCTCGTTTTGATTTTGTTGATGTTCCTCTTATATCCTCCTTTCAAGACACTCTCCATTTCATTCAACATTTCTTCCAAGTCCCTTGCTGTCTCTGACAGAATTATAATGTCATCGGCGAACTTCAAAGTTTATATTTCTTCTCCATTGATTTTAATACCTTCTCCGAATTTTTCTTTTGTTTCCTTTACTGCTTGCTGAGTATGCAGATTGAATAACATCGGGGAGAGGCTACAACCCTGTCTCACTCCCTTCCCAACCACTGCTTCCCTTTCATGTCCCTCGACTCTTATAACTTCCATCTGGTTTCTGTACAAATTGTAAGTAGCCTTTCGCTCCCTGTAATTTACCCTTGTCTCCTTCAGTATTTTTTTTTTTTTTTTTTTTATTTGGCCTTTGAGTGTTTACTCAATTTAGCCATCGGCAACACAATGACAATGTACACATAATTGAATAAACAAATACAGAAATGCATATTTACAAGAATAAAAAGCTTAACTGTTACAGTTTTGTACTTAATGTTTTAAAAATGGAAGTGAATTGAAAAATAATTAAAAGTGTCTTGGCGTACAATTCACACCAATTCTGAAATATCTTCATCAGCAAGACATATTTATAATTGACAGACACCATTAAAACCTACAGATTGTGACCAGTACTCTTGATGAAGTTAACGATCACTTTATATAGAAGAACGTCTTTAGTACACAAAAGAGAAAAAGCTGATTGAGGAAGATGGTAGCCCATACTCAGCAATATCTTCAAAAAGACCAACCGTTCACGGTCAAATTTGGGGCACATAAACTCCTTCAGTATTTGAAAGAGAGTTTTCTAGTCAACATTGTCAAAAGCATTCTCAAAGTCTACAAATGCTGCCAGAAAAAGATGACGTAGGCCTTAAGAAAGCGGGCGTATACAAAATCCCGTGCGGCTGTGGCAAATCCTATATCGGCCAAACAGTTCGCACGGTCGAGAACCGATGCAAGGAACACGAACGTCACACCCGCTTACGCCAACCCAGCCATTCGGCCCTAGCAGAACACTGCACTGAAACCGGACACACAGCGAAATCGGAAGAGACAAAAATCCTGACGGCCACAAGTGCCTACTGGGACAGTATCTACAAGGGGGCCATAGAAATTCGAGTAACAGATAACCTCATCAACAGGGACACCGGATATCAACCTAGCATGGCCTGGAAACCATTATTAAACACCATCAAAGAGCAACGGCACGAGCGGACGCGAGATCCTTCCGCCGCGGCGGACTGAGATGGACTGCGCCTACCACAGGGCGTGGCTGCAGCTACCCCCACCCCTCCCGCCACGCGGCGCTCCGCCGGCCGTCCGCGCCGGGGTACGACTCGGGACCCCGCGGACATAAATACCACGGACACAGCGCAGGCAGATCATCTCCCCTGGCGCAGAACCGCCAAGTACCTCGGCGTAACCTTGGACTCTCGTCTTACGTGGAAACCCCACACAGACGAGGTAGACAGGAAGGCCTGCGCCAGAATGTCCATTCTACACTCCTGGAAATGGAAAAAAGAACACATTGACACCGGTGTGTCAGACCCACCATACTTGCTCCGGACACTGCGAGAGGGCTGTACAAGCAATGATCACACGCACGGCACAGCGGACACACCAGGAACCGCGGTGTTGGCCGTCGAATGGCGCTAGCTGCGCAGCATTTGTGCACCGCCGCCGTCAGTGTCAGCCAGTTTGCCGTGGCATACGGAGCTCCATCGCAGTCTTTAACACTGGTAGTATGCCGCGACAGCGTGGGCGTGAACCGTATGTGCAGTTGACGGACTTTGAGCGAGGGCGTATAGTGGGCATGCGGGAGGCCGGGTGGACGTACCGCCGAATTGCTCAACACGTGGGGCGTGAGGTCTCCACAGTACATCGATGTTGTCGCCAGTGGTCAGCGGAAGGTGCACGTGCCCGTCGACCTGGGACCGGACCGCAGCGACGCACGGATGCACGCCAAGACCGTAGGATCCTACGCAGTGCCGTAGGGGACCGCACCGCCACTTCCCAGCAAATTAGGGACACTGTTGCTCCTGGGGTATCGGCGAGGACCATTCGCAACCGTCTCCATGAAGCTGGGCTACGGTCCCGCACACCGTTAGGCCGTCTTCCGCTCACGCCCCAACATCGTGCAGCCCGCCTCCAGTGGTGTCGCGACAGGCGTGAATGGAGGGACGAATGGAGACGTGTCGTCTTCAGCGATGAGAGTCGCTTCTGCCTTGGTGCCAATGATGGTCGTATGCGTGTTTGGCGCCATGCAGGTGAGCGCCACAATGAGGACTGCATACAACCGAGGCACACAGGGCCAACACCCGGCATCATGGTGTGGGGAGCGATCTCCTACACTGGCCGTACACCACTGGTGATCGTCGAGGGGACACTGAATAGTGCACGATACATCCAAACCGTCATCGAACCCATCGTTCTACCATTCCTAGACCGGCAAGGGAACTTGCTGTTCCAACAGGACAATGCACGTCCGCATGTATCCCGTGCCACCCAACGTGCTCACCCTGGCCAGCAAGATCTCCGGATCTGTCCCCCATTGAGCATGTTTGGGACTGGATCAAGCGTCGTCTCACGCGGTCTGCACGTCCAGCACGAACGCTGGTCCAACTGAGGCGCCAGGTGGAAATGGCATGGCAAGCCGTTCCACAGGACTACATCCAGCATCTCTACGATCGTCTCCATGGGACAATAGCAGCCTGCATTGCTGCGAAAGGTGGATATACTCTGTACTAGTGCCGACATTGTGCATGCTCTGTTGCCTGTGTCTATGTGCCTGTGGTTCTGTCAGTGTGATCATGTGATGTATCTGACCCCAGGAATGTGTCAATAAAGTTTCCCCTTCCTGGGACAATGAATTCACGGTGTTCTTATTTCAATTTCCAGGAGTGTATATCCTATCCTGAACACAACCAGCTCCCTTCCCTGCCCAGTAGCAGTAAATGTGTACCAGGCCCTTATCCGGCCAGTAATGGAGTATGCGTGCCCTCGAAACGTCTCCTTAGAAAAATTATACACGACTGTGCTTAACCTGACACACAATATTTTTTTTTTAGCGCAACGCAATCTGACTTTCAAAAATCCCTACAAAAGAATGGCCCTGACTAACATTAACCTATACGTTTCACAAATCACTTACCTCACAAAAATCTTCGTTACTCGAACTACTGCTAAACAGCGAGCGCCACTACTGCCAGCTAAATAAAAGATTCCAACTACAGAAGGCACTAACTACTGATAGGGATAGTTAGCAAATGAAAGATTTTAATAGAGAACAAACAATGTATTTACCTTAATAGTCATAATATATGATATCCAGTATTACAAACTTCAAAACTCCGCCATCTCTCTCCCCACATCCACCACTGCTGGCGGCTCACCTCCAACTGCGCAACGCTACGCGCTGTTCACATCCAGCTGCCGCTGCCCAACACTGCAATGGCAGACAACAATGCAAACTGGCCACAGACTGCACACAGCACAGCCAGTGATTTTCATATAGAGCGCTACGTAACGTTGCCAATAAGAAAACATAAACAGCCTACTTACATAGCCCCCATGCTCCCCACAAAAAATTTTTACAAATTGTTTTGGGCACTGGGCAATACATATTTGTTGAAATTTTTCATAATCGTAATTATAATAACAAAGAAATCAAATGCACACACTTATTGATACAATGTTGCTCAAAAGCTAAAATTTTCTCACAGTCCATAAAGATAGTCCTGATCATTCATCATAATAGTAATGACAGTTTTTTTTTCACAAAGTCTCATTAGTAAAAGAAATTGCACACAGAAGTAGTGGATTTCCATGCAGTCTTGAAGAAGTAGTGTTGTCCTTCCAACGGAAAGACAGTGCTGACTCTTGACATGCTGATAGGTAACGGGCCACAACAGAGCAAACCCACAGCAGAGTCATTCGACGTTTTGAAGAAGATTGGTAGGTAGGTCATCACAGAGCAGACCCACTGTAGTCCTTGTAGAGACGGCCAGCAGCCATCCGTTGCGACTGTGCAGGTGCACAATCACCATCGAAGATTCTTGCGGAGAATATAGCAAGTCCATAACCACCACTTGTGCACTGACAAAGGTTTCTTTTTGTTCCTAGAACCAGCAATGCTGTTATCCAGTCCCTTGCTGAATTAGTAACACACGTGCAAACACTATCAGTCCCTACTTCTCACATATTGTCCATATACTATGACCAACAGAAACGAGTGCAGTGAAATGTAACTTACAAGTTACTTAATTTGATGAACTGGTGTCAAGTACAATTTTATAACATAAGAACACAATAACAAAGGTACAAAACACATCATTAAAAACATAATAATACAGATAACATTTGTAGTAATAGGGGCTTTACAAAAGAATAGAAATAAACATATACATCAATGTTACTGGAATTATGAGATAAGTAGATACATAAAAGATCAAAATAATTTTTTGAAACATCAACTTTACACATGAGCATTAAAACAAAACAGAATAAATAATGTCTAAGCATATTTACAAGGTAAATAACATATTATTAATGCCAATTATATTTGAGGTTAACAGTATTCCTCATCATAGTGGATGTAGCTTAGTATTAGAAGAAGAAAAAAATCTATGAAACTACACAGAGACAGGAAGAAAACAAATACACAAGGGTACACAAACGCATAGTGGGCACCCTGTCTGGGGATACGCGGCAAAGCAGCACCTGGACAAACTCCAGAGGCTGCAGAACCGCGCCCTCAGAAGGGCACTGCACCTACCTCTTGGATTCCCTACAGACGACCTGCACGCCGCAGCCGAAATCCCACTCCTGAGAGAGCGTTTCCAGGATCTGGCAAGGAGCTTCTATGAGGGTTCTTCCAGATCCGGAAACGCACTCATCCACTCCCTAGGTCGGTATGACATGTCCCGCGATAAGCACAAGCGCCCTATAACGATCTTTGACGACTAAGTCGAAGAGAAAATCTCAACACCCAATCTATCATCCTGTTCCTTCCCATATAACACCAAACTTCTCGCCTACCTCAGGCAAGTACTAGACACACTCACAAGAATCATCACAAATCACAGACACCAAAAACTATAGAAAAATCACACACACACGTTCACAGGGGAGTAAAAGCCGAAAGGCTACAGACTCCCCCTCACACTTCCCCAAAGAGGGGAAAGCAACAGATGAGAGCAGCAGCAGACAGATCATTCCATCAGCACCACCTGAGGATGGCGGAACGGTTATCCGCCGACATATCGTGGAACTTCGGCGATCGGATCCGGCTGGACACCCGAGAACCTTGGATACTGTTACTGATTTGTTTGACTGATGGAGCTGCTAGGTGCTATACCACCTACTGCACTCCCCTGACTTACACCGTCGTGAGTTCAACTCAATTTCTAATCTGAAGGAAACACTTCACGGCATTCACTTCAGAAATACTACAAATTCTTCGGGAAATCGACCGCGCCACTCGAACTGTCAACACAACTGGCACTGTAAGAGAATCCGACGACTTCCACATCGCTGGCAACGGGTTATAATCAATGCTGGTGACTATTTTGAATGACAGTAAAACTTTGAAACACGTATCTATTTTGAACGAGATGTAAATAAATAGTTACCACCATTAAAGTTCCATCCCTTATATATATATATATATATATATATATATATATATATATATATATATATATATATACAGGGTGAGTCACCTAACGTTACCGCTGGATATATTTCGTAAACCACATCAAATACTGACGAACCGATTCCACAGACCCAACGTGACGAGAGGGGCTAGTGTAATTGGTTAATACAAACCATTAAAAAATGCACGAAAGTGTGTTTTTTAACACAAACCTACTTTTTTTTAAATGGAACCCCGTTAGTTTTGTTAGCAGATCTGAACATATAAACAAATAGGTAATCAGTGCCGTTTGTTGCATTGTAAAATGTTAATTACATCCGGAGATATTGTAACCTAAAGTTGACGCTTGAGTACCACTCCTCCACTGTTCGATGATAACCTCGCTGTTGTGCGCCCTAAAACACTAATCATCATCATCATCATCCACTGTTCGATCGTGTGTATCGGAGAGCACCGAATTACGTAGGGATCCAAAGGGAACGGTGATGGACCTTAGGTACAGAAGAGACTGGTACAGCACATTACGTCCACATGCTAACACCTTTTTATTGGTCTTTTTCACTGACGCACATGAACATTACCATGAGGGGTGAGGTACACGTACACACGTGGTTTCCGTTTTCAATTACGGAGTGGAATAGAGTGTGTCCCGACATGTCAGGCCAATAGATGTTCAATGTGGTGGACATCATTTGCTGCACACAATTGCAGTCTCTGGCGTAATGAATGTACACGCCGCAGTACTGCCGCAGAAACCACGTGTGTGTGTGTGTGTGTGTGTGTGTGTGTGTGTACCTCACCCGTCATGGTAATGTACATGCGCGTCAGTGAAAAAGACCAATAAAAAGATGTCAGCATGTGGTCGTAATGTGCTGTTCCAGTCTCTTCTGTACCTAAGGTCCATCACCGTTCCCTTTGGATCCCTACGTAATTCGGTGCTCTCCGATACACACGATCGAACAGCGGAGGAGTGGTAGTCAAGCGTCAACTTCAGGTTACAATATCTCCGGATGTAATTAACATTTTACAATGCAACAAACGGCACTGATTACGTATTTCCTTATATGTTCAGATGTGCTAACAAAACTAACGGGGTTCCATTTAAAAAAATGTAGGTTTGTGTTAAAAGACATACTTCCGTCCATTTTTTTATAGTTTGTATTAACCAATTACACTAGTCCCTCTCCTCACGTTCGGTCTGCGGAATCGATTCGTCAGTATTTAATGTGGTTTACGAAATGTATGCAGCGGTAACGTTAGGTGACTCACCCTGTATATCACATCTTGACTCGACGACGGCCGAATAATGCCGTAGAGCGCCACCAACCGACAGTTACGTAGTCAGTATATATATATATATATATATATATATATATATATATATATACATATATATATAAGACAAAGAATATACCTAACTATAAACACGGGTCCGCAAATATTCAGTTACCGAGTTACGGCTAATAAAAGATTTTACGTGTAATTTGGAATATTCGCTAGTATGAAGCCATTACAAAACTGTACGAGGTTAAGGTAAAGCAAGATTTCCATTTATTTTGTTGTTATTGGTTTGATGAATGTAATAAAACATGTCCCAGGCGTTTATCTGCAGTAGTTTTCCAGAACATCCAGAGAAGCAAAGATTATACAAGTAAATCTGTTTACTTTCCGTTAAGAATGTAGAAACGTTTATGTCGTTCTTGCCAACCGTTAGTGAGACGTTTCACTCGTTTCCTAACCTTGAAACGAATTAGTTTTCCGTATCTATCAGCGAAATAACATAATAACAACAGCGTGTTTAAGTGAAACCACCAAGTCACTGTGGTAGTTTGTGTATTATTTATGAAATAGGGATGCCTTTCAAATTTACGACAGAGGAATACGCCGATATGGTGTATATTTATGGCAAATGTGATGGTGATACCACGGCTGCAGTTAATGAATATCGTGTTTGTTATCCAACTCGAATGATTTCGAATGTACGAACCATTAGCGGAGTATTTCGAATGTTACAGGAGACAGGTTCTCTACCTAGCGTTCATAGTCAGTAAGAACGCTCGACACATGAAGACGATGATGAGGATATTATGTATGCTGTTCATCGCAGCTCGGGTACCAGCACACGACGTATCTCTCAACGATTAGGCATTCCACAATCTAAGGTATGGCGTACACTGAAGTGCAATAATCTGTATCCTTACCACAAACAAAAAGTCCATCATTTACATCCTGGAGATCCCATCCTTCGCTTGGAGTTGAGCAACCGGTTGAATACTAATCGGCAGTTACACAAATACATTGTATTTACTAATGAGGCACAGTTTACTCGAGAGGGTACAAACAATTTACGTAACCAGCACGTATGGTGTCAAGCAAACCCACAATTCGTTCAAGAAGAAATTCCCCGCGTGCTCGAAGATGTTCCACTTGCTACGCGATTGAAAATGTATTTTCAACATGGCAGCTCCCCTCTACATTTTACCAACGCCGTTACTACATATTCAAATGAACATTTTCCCCAAATATGGATTGGTTGTGATGCCACACGTCTGTGGCCACCCAGATCACCCGATTTAACACCAATAAATTTTTATGTATGGGGATGGATGAAAGACATAGTTTATGAGGACTAAGTCAATACACGTGAGGCATTACTTGCTCGCATTATGAATTCAATAGACGAAATTAAGGACAACCCTGTGAAAATGAAACTAGCAAAAATATCTTTTCATATACGTGCAGCTACATGCATTGAACTCGGAGGCGAAATTTTTAAACGTTTATTGTGAATGTATTATGAAATTTTATGTACACAGTACAACTTCCTTAACACTGAACTTTGTTTTTTCCGGTTTAGCACGAATTCACGTGCGCTATGGTATTAATAAAAGCAGATTATCTGTCACATTTTTACAGTTTCAGCTAACGCTATTGCCATCATTTTTTCCAAAATTAAATTCTCTACAACTTCTGCTGAAAACTTTGTGCAATTGCCTGGAATTAAAAAAAAACAAATTGGGCCTAGTCGTTTTAATAAATTAAAAATTTTACGAAATTACGTCTTTGTTTCTCTGGATGTTCTGTAAAACTACTGCAGATACACGTCTGGGACAGGTTTGATTAAATTCGCCAGATCAATAACAACAAAATAAATGGAAATCGTGCTTTGCTTAAACGTCGTACAATTTTGCGATGCCTTCATTTTAGCGAAGTTGCGAAATTTTGGATAAAATCTTTTATTTGCCGTAACTCCGTAACCAAACATTTGCGTATCTTTGTTTATTTGAACTTTTTTGTTTAGTTTTACTTCTAGAATAACATATTACAGTATTTGCATATCTTCGTGAATCACCATGTATGGCAAGATCAATCTGTCCAATGCATTACATGCCCTGCTATCGTAGTTAAAACTGATTACGAGAAAGAAATGGGAACCGCAAATGTTAACAGCACAGCATTTTCTTTTCCACATCGCGTTTTAGCAGAAAATCTGTAGATTCTCGTTTAAAATAATATGTAGGTTCTGTCTATCTGAATTCAGAGTGAATCGCTCTAAAAGTGTTCGAGATTTTCGGTGAAAACGCTAGACGACTATCGGCGTTTGTATGGCAGGATGGATTTGAAAACGCCTACACGCCGACCAGTTACTTCCTATAACAGAAAACAGTGTTGAATAAAATCCGTCATTGCAGCTACTAAAAAAATGCGTATTTCATTAACGACGGTGATTATAATGCAGTTTCAAAACGCTGTAGAAATAGCATCACTCGTCAGAATGACGTCAAATTACAGCGGAAAATTATTGGAGAAGGGGGAAACCGTATGGCAGAAGAAAAGTAAATAGTTACAAATGGCTCTGAGCACTATGGGACTCAACTGCTGTGGTCATAAGTCCCCTAGAACTTAGAACTACTTAAACCTAACTAAGCTAAGGACATCACACACATCCATGCCCGAGGCAGGATTCGAACCTGCGACCGTAGGGGTTCCAGACTGTAGCGCCTTTAACCGCTAGGCCACTCCGGCCGACTAAATAGTTACAAAATGTGGCAATAGATGGTGCTGCAGGCATCATTATTTAATAGTGGTCGACTGCAAATGACAAATGAATCATACAACAAATCCTAAGGTGTATGTTTGACGCTACACTAACTGTACTACTCGGTGTGCATGGGTGTACAGGTGTGATACTGTTAGTTACGTAAGCCCATCCACCACGGCAAGGTCCTATCACATCGGATGCGAAAAATCGGTTTTTAATTTTTCTGAGGCCAAAAACCTCATAAAAAGCATCAATCAAAATCTAAAAGGATTATTAAATTCCGTGTGCCTGGTGCAAAACGTGTTCAATATGCTGTCCACCGTTTTCTGCAACACGTTGAAATCGAATAACAGCATGTTGCGCAACTAATCGAAGTGTTTCCGGGGTCAATTTCAGAATGCGTTACGCAATGCAGCTAAGTTAGCAATCGGAACGCTGAACACAGCATATGCCAGATAGCCCGACAGCCAGAAGTGACCTGTGTCTCAGATAGCCCGACAGCCAGAAGTGACCTGTGTCTCAGATAGCCCGACAGCCAGAAGTTACCTGTGTCACTTCTGGCTGTCGGGCTATCTGGAATATGCTGTGTTCAGCGTTCCGATTGCTAACTTAGCGGCATTGCGTAACGCATTCTGAAATTAGGTAAGCGGGACGGCCAGGCTGTAGGGAAATGGCGGCTGATAGTTGTAGCATTTCCAAAATGGCGCTTCAGCAACTGCTTAACTATATTTGCAATGTGCGAGTTTCACCATCTTGCATAAAAATGATCCCATTCACACACCCACACTGTTGGAGAGCTGGAATGACGTGGTTGCGCAAAAGACCAGTGATGGTACAGGTAGCAGGACGGATGCACCTGCCTCTTCGAAAATTTACGGCCCTGTGATAAACGATGCCGTAAGCTTGCACAACACATTGACTTCTTCAGGAAGAAGTGGTACGGGTTGATTTTCGTGTGGATTTTGCGTTGCCCATATTCGACAATTCTGTGTACTGACATAATCTGTCAGATGGAAGTGGGCTTCATTGCCGTTGTTGTTGTTGTTGTGGTCTTCAGTCCTGAGACTGGTTTGATGCAGCTCTCCACGCTACTCTCTCCTGTGCGAGCTTCTTCATCTCCCAGTGCTTACTTCAACATACATCCTTCTGAATCTGCTTAGTGTATTCATCTCTTGGTCTCCCTCTACGATTTTTACCCTCCACGCTGCCCTCCAATACTAAATTTGTGATCCCTTGATGCCTCAGAGCATGTCCTACCAACCGATCCCTTCATCTAGTCAAGTTGTGCCACAAACTCCTCCCCAATCCTATTCAGTACCTCCTCATTAGGTATGTGATCCACACATCTAATCTTTAGCATTCTTCTGTAGCACCACATTTCGACAGCTTCTATTCTCTTCTTGTCCAAACTAGTTATCGTCCATTTCCATACATGGCTACACTCCATACATATACTTTCACAAACGACTTCCTGACACTTAAATCTATACCCGATGTTAACAAATTTCTCTTCTTCAGAAACGGTCCTTGCCATTGCCGGTCTACATTTTATATCTTCTCTACTTCGACCGCCATCAGTTATTTTGCTCCCCAAACAGCAAAACTCCTTTACTACTTTAAGTGTCTCATTTCCTAATCTAATTTCCTCAGCATCACCCGACTTAATTCGACTACATTCCATTATCCTCGTTTTGCTTTTGTTGATGTTCATCTTATATCCTCCTTTCAAGACGCTGTCCATTCCGTTCAACTGCTCTTCCAAGTCCTTTGCTGTCTCTGACAGAATTAGAATGTCATCGGCGAACCTTAAAGTTTTTTTTTTCTCCATGGATTTTAATACCTACTCCGAATTTTTCTTTTGTTTCCTTTACTGATTGCTCAGTATACAGATTGAATAACATCGGGCTTCATCTGTCCACAAAATCTTCCACGGCCAGTCATTGTCCACTTCCATGCAAGCAAGAAATTGTAAAGCAAAGGTCTCTCTTGCTGGCAGATCAACCGAAAGCAACTCGTGCACATGGGTAATTTTGAATGGATGGCAAAGAAGGAAGTTCCGTAGGGTTTTCCGCTCAGTGCTCACGGGTATGTCCAATGTTCGGGCAGTTATCCGTGCACTACACGTTTGCCCACCACCACTCGCATCCCCCTGCACTGCTGTGGCCACAGCTTCCACTGACGTCGAATCAATTCGTTTGCTACCTGTACCAGGTTGCACAGCAAAAGAACCCGTCTTTTCAAATATCCGAATCATTCTCTCCAGATCTACGGCAGTCATAGTTGGACCAAGGCCTTTTTTCAAACCTTTCAGTGTCTGGAACTTCTGCAGAGTGACGTGTACACAGTCATCATTCTTGTAATACAGCTTTACAAGCAGAGCGCGATCCTGGATTGAGACAGTCGTGTGGTACGTCGCAGACGCGAAAGGAGGAAAAGCCGTGTAGCCGGCGTGTTTATACCAACTGCAGTGGTCGTGCGCATGACGGGTGTTTTCATTCACGTATTCTGACACATACAGCGCCATCTATTGATCAATTTTCACACAATTTTTTTTTCTTCTGCAACACGTTTTCCCGCTCCTCCGATAATATTCCGTTGGAATTTGACGTCATTCTGACCAGTGTTGTTACAGCGATTTGAAAGTTTAATATTAATTATAACCACCCCATACTTAGATTTTTGATTTGATCCCACTTCTAAAGACAGTTTGTTACAAAAGACTGGACGTGTGATATTTACTAGCAGCATCTACACAGAGGTGAAACAAGTCATGGGATAGCTCCCAATATCGTGCCGGAGCTCCTTTTTCTCGGAGTAGTGCAGCAACCTGACACCCGCCAGGTTAGCCGAGAGCACCAACGCGCTGCTTCCTGGACTCGGGTAGGTGTGCTGGCCCCTGATGTAATCCACCTGGCGGATTACCGACGCAGGCCGGATGTGGTTTTTAGGCGGTTTTCCACATCCCACGAGGTGAATACTGGTCCCCACGTTCCGACTCAGTTACAGGGCTCACAGACATTTGAAAACGTTCGCACTCTTTTATGGCTTACGCTAGACACAGGCAGTTGGGGTACATTAATTCCGTCCCAGGGGTTTCGGAGTGGTATCAGGAAGGGTATCCAGTTTTCATTGGACAAATATATTATACTAGAACTTACATTTGATTACATTTTGGGTGCATAGATCCTTAGAAATCAGTACACAGAACAACCACCTCTGGCCGTAGTAATGGCCTTGATAAGCCTGGGCATTGAGTCAAACAGAGCTTGGATGGCGTGTACAGGTACAGCTGCCCATGCAGCTTCAATACAGTACCACAGTTCATCAAGAGTAGTGACTGGCGTATTGTCACGAGCCAGTTGCTAGGCCACCATTGACCAGACGTTCATTTTTAATTGGTGAGCGATCTGGAGAATGTGCTGGCCAGGGCAGCAGTCGAAGTTTTTCTGTATCCAGAAAGGCCCGTACAGGACCTGAAACATGCAGTCGTGCATTATCCTGCTGAAATGTAGGGTTTCGCAGGGATCTGCCACGCGCTGGAGCGGGACAATGGGCGGAAGGAAAAGGAAAGTCCATCAACTTGACGTGGCATGGACTCAACGAGTCGTTGCAAGTCCCCAACAGAAACATTTAACCATGAAGCCTCTATTGCCGTCCATAATAGCAAAAGCATTGCGTGTGCACGATTTTGTGCACAAACTGACAAATCGATTATGTCCCCTAAATGACTGATGAGGATCATATTGTGCAATCTGGATGGCAAATTAAGCGCTCCAGTTGTTCAGAATGTTCTTCGAACCAATCGTGAACAAGAACGGCCTAGTGACTTGGCGCACTGTCATCCATCAAAATTCCATCGTTGGTTGGTTAAGAAGTCCATGAATAGTTACAAATGGTCTACAAGTAGCTGAACCCATTCATTTCTAGTGAATGATCAGTTCAGCTGGGCCACAGGACTCAGTCCATTCCATGTAAACACAGCCCACACTGCTACGAAGCCTCTACCAGCTTGCAAAGTGTTCTACTGACGACTTGGGTCCGTGGTTTCGTGGACTCTCCACCACAATCAAATTCTACCATCAGCTCTTACCACATGACATTGGGACTCATCTGAGTAGGCCACGGTTTTACAATCATCTAAGATCCAACCGATACGGTCACCAGCCCTGGAGAGGCGCACCAGGCGATATTGTGCTGTTAGCAAAGGCACTTGCGTCGTCTTTTGCTCCCATAGCCCATTAACGCCAAATTTCACCTCACAGTGCTAATGGATACGTTCATCGTACATCACACGTGGCTGTTTCACACACCGTTGCTTGTCTGTTAGCACTGACAATTCCACGTAAACGCCGCTGCTCTCGGTCGTTAAGTGAAGGCCGTCGGCAACCGTGTTGTCACTGGTGAGAGGTAATGCCTGAAATTTGGTATTTTCGGCACACTCTCTACACTGTGGCTCGCACAATACTGAATTGCCTAACTACACTCCTGGAAATGGAAAAAAGAACACATTGACACAGATGTGTCAGACCCACCATACTTGCTCCGGACACTGCGAGAGGGCTGTACAAGCAATGATCACACGCACCTCACAGCGGACACACCAGGAACCGCGGTGTTGGCCGTCGAATGGCGCTAGCTGCGCAGCATTTGTGCACCGCCGCCGTCAGTGTCAGCCAGTTTGCCGTGGCATACGGAGCTCCATCGCAGTCTTTAACACTGGTAGTATGCCGCGACAGCGTGGACGTGAACCGTATGTGCAGTTGACGGACTTTGAGCGAGGGCGTATAGTGGGCATGCGGGAGGCCGGGTGGACGTACCGCCGAATTGCTCAACACGTGTGGCGTGAGGTCTCCACACTACATCGATGTTGTCGCCAGTGGTCGGTGGAAGGTGCACGTGCCCGTCGACCTGGGACCGGACCGCAGCGACGCACGGATGCACGCCAAGACCGTAGGATCCTACGCAGTGCCGTAGGGGACCGCACCGCCACTTCCCAGCAAATTAGGGACACTGTTGCTCCTGGGGTATCGGCGAGGACCATTCGCAACCGTCTCCATGAAGCTGGGCTACGGTCCCGCACACCGTTAGGCTGTCTTCCGCTCACGCCCCAACATCGTGCAGCCCGCCTCCAGTGGTGTCGCGACAGGCGTGAATGGAGGGACGAATGGAGACGTGTCGTCTTGAGCGATGAGTGTCGCTTCTGCCTTGGTGCCAATGATGGTCGTATGCGTGTTTGGCGCCGTGCAGGTGAGCGCCACAATCAGGACTGCATACGACCGAGGCACACAGGGCCAACACCCGGCATCATGGTGTGGGGAGCGATCTCCTACACTGGCCGTACACCACTGGTGATCGTCGAGGGGACACTGAATAGTGCACGGTACATCCAAACCGTCATCGAACCCATCGTTCTACCATTCCTAGACCGGCAAGGGAACTTGCTGTTCCAACAGGACAATGCACGTCCGCATGTATCCCGTGCCACCCAACGTGCTCTAGAATGTGTAAGTCAACTACCCTGGCCAGCAAGATCTCCGGATCTGTCCCCCATTGAGCATGTTTGGGACTGGATGAAGCGTCGTCTCACGCGGTCTGCACGTCCAGCACGAACGCTGGTCCAACTGAGGCGCCAGGTGGAAATGGCATGGCAAGCCGTTCCACAGGACTACATCCAGCATCTCTACGATCGTCTCCATTGGAGAATAGCAGCCTGCATTGCTGCGAAAGGTGGATATACACTGTACTAGTGCCGACATTGTGCATGCTCTGTTGCCTGTGTCTATGTGCCTGTGGTTCTGTCAGTGTGATCATGTGATGTATCTGACCCCAGGAATGTGTCAATAAAGTTTCCCCTTCCTGGGACAATGAATTCACGGTGTTCTTATTTGAATTTCCAGGAGTGTATTTCCGAAATGGAATGTCCCATGCGTCTATCTCCAGCTACCACATCGCGTTCAGTACCCTGTAATTGGCACTGTGCCGACATAATCACGTCGGAAAGAATTTCACATCAATCACCTGAGTACAAATGACAACGCTACCACTGTACTACACTTTTACACCTTTTGTACGAGGTACTACCGCCTTCTCTCTTCGCACATGTTGCTATCATACGACTTTTCTCACTTCAATGCTTTTCTGATTCCTCTTACGTCTGAAATACTTGACATTGATACTTTTGGCCCAGTGCCACAGTACACGTTTTGCAAAGTAGCTGTATCGGCAGAAGTGGCAGTTGTTGTGGCGTCGATAGTTACACTACTGGCCATTACAATTGCTACACCACGAAGATCACGTGCCACAGACGCGAAATTTAACCGACATGAACAATAAGCTGTGATATGAAAATGATTAGCTTTTCAGAGCATTCACACGAGGTTGGTGCCAGTGGCGACACCTACAACATGCTGACATGAGGAAAGTTACTAAAATGTACACTTTCACGGCCGGAAATATCATGTCCACTATAATTACCCGGGCTGAGTTCGAGTCTCCGTCCGGCAGACACTTTTAATCCGCCAGGAAGTTTCATATCAGCGCACACTCCACTGCAGAGTGAAAATCTCAGCCTCTGGATGTTACTTTGTTACGTGCCTATATTATCTCACTATCTGCAGCTACGCTATGAAATATAGCCAGTTCCACGTTAGGCTCCACGACCGACTGTTTCACATTTGGGAGCGTGCCGTTTCAGTTCATTATTTTGCACCACCACATTACACACCAGTACGATTCCACAGCATTCTTTAAGAGTGAATACCTAGGTAAACGTCCTGCATGGTTTGTTGCTCCCAAGGATTTCGCCTTCCACCTTGATGGAGCGAAACTTTGTAATAACCATGACCGCCTTTTTCCATCTTTTATTCATGGTCAGGTCTATCGTTTATTTTGAACATTTCTTGAATGATGACGATCTCTACTTTGTGAAGCGTAATACATACATCCCATACAAGGTTTATGTCTGCATCCTCTGGACACTCACATTCTGTCTCCCTCCCAATGTGCCATTAGCAGCTAACTTTTTCCTGTGATACTTGTTAAAACGGCCAACGACCTTGCCGCAGTGGTAACACCGGTTCCCGTCAGATCAGCGACGTTAAGCGCTGCCGGGATGGGCTAGCTCTTGGATGGGTGACCATCTGGTCTGCCGAGCGCTGTTGGCAAGTGGGGTGCACTCAGCCCTTTTGAGACAAACTGAGGAGCTACTTCGCTGAGAAGTAGCGCCTCCAGTCTGATATACTGGCATGTGGCTGGGAGAGCAATGTGCTGACCACACCCCCTCCATATTCGCATCCAGTGACGTCAGTGGGTTGAGGATGACACGGCGGCCGGTCGGCTCCACTGGGCTTTCCAAGGCCTGTTCGGACGGAGTTTGGTACTTGTTAACACAACACTTTCAAATGAGTCTTATTAAAGACTGAACTTGAGACCTCGCCATCAAGGGCTTCATTGTCAGTAGCACTGCATGCTTGGCTGTAGCAGTCAGCGGTGTATGGCGATGCTGTCGCTTGCTACCCATCCTGTTCTACTGTTAACACTCTTCGACAAATCGAATATCGCACTAGACTAACTTGGATCCGCTCTATTCAAGTGCCACACAGAATTCCCGTTGGAAGTTAGTGTTGCTCGTAACGAGAAAGAAACAGTCTTTCTGTCGATGTTGTACGTCGCATGTAAGGCGTGTGCCGAATCCAAGTAGACACTGCAAAAACTAAATTGCAGATACCTGCTGAAACACCTAGAAAATGGGCCTGAAGATGAGAGACACTCTCTATACAGGGTGTCCTAGCTATCTTGAAATGGTCCAAGACTATGGGCTATGGACTATGGGCGCTATGGGACTTAACTTCTAAGGTCATCAGTCCCCTAGAACTTAGAACTACTTAAACCTAACTAACCTAAGGACAACACACACATCCATGCCCGAGGCAGGATTCGAACCTGCGACCGTAGCGGTCACGCGGTTCCAGACTGTAGCGCCTAGAACCGCACGGCCACCCTGGCCGGCTCCTAGCTATCTTGTCCACCCAAAATATCTCTCTAACAATAACAGCTATTGTAAAACAACTTTCACCGCTATCAATGTAAGGCTGGGGCCCATGAATGCACATATTTGGAATCATTCTAAAACGAAAGCATATGTGTTTTTTAACACTAACTTATGTTTTTTTTTTAAATGGACCTCCTATATTTTTTCTTCAGCAATCCATAGCAAGACAAAACACATACACAATGGCGTTGGTTGCATCGCAATATTCCCATTACATCCCGAGATATTAAGACGCGAAGTTGACGCTTGAAACACCCGACATGCGCTGCTAGCGCACGTCCTGAGGCTCAGGCGTGAACCCCATGCTGCCCGTAATCGCGCAGCAGACCGTATTATTCGTTTCGGACCTCTTGATAAGTATGGAGGTGTGATTACGCATGTCAATCACATCGCGATTACGGGCAGCATGGGGTTCACGCCTGAGCCTCAGGACATGCGCTAGCAGCACATGTCGGGTGTTTCAAGCGTCAACTTCGCGTCTTAATATCTCGGGATGTAATGGGAATATTGCGATGCAACCAACGCCATTGTGTATGTGCTTTGTCATGCTATGGATTGCTGAAGAAAAAATATAGGAGGTCCATTTAAAAAACATAAGTTTGTGTTAAAAAACACATATGCTTTCAAGACTGCTACAGTCGCAGGTTCGAATCCTGCCTCGGGCATGGATGTTTGTGATGTCCTTAGGTTAGTTAGGTTTAACTAGTCCTAAGTTCTAGTGGACTAATGACCTCAGCAGTTGAGTCCCATAGTGCTCAGAGCAATTTGAATTTGAACACATATGCTTTCGTTTTAGAATGTTTCCAAATACACTCCTGGAAATTGAAATAAGAACACCGTGAATTCATTGTCCCAGGAAGGGGAAACTTTATTGACACATTCCTGGGGTCAGATACATCACATGATCACGCTGACAGAACCAGAGGCACATAGACACAGGCAACAGAGCATGCACAATGTCGGCACTAGTACAGTGTATATCCACCTTTCGCAGCAATGCAGGCTGCTATTCTCCCATGGAGACGATCGTAGAGATGCTGGATGTAGTCCTGTGGAACGGCTTGCCATGCCATTTCCACCTGGTGCCTCAGTTGGACCAGCGTTCGTGCTGGACGTGCAGACCGCGTGAGACGACGCTTCATCCAGTCCCAAACATGCTCAATGGGGGACAGATCCGGAGATATTGCTGGCCAGGGTAGTTGACTTACACCTTCTAGAGCACGTTGGGTGGCACGGGATACATGCGGTCGTGCATTGTCCTGCTGGAACAGCAAGTTCCCTTGCCGGTCTAGGAATGGTAGAACGATGGGTTCGATGACGGTTTGGATGTGCCGTGCACTATTCAGTGTCCCCTCGACGATCACCAGTGGTGTACGGCCAGTGTAGGAGATCGCTCCCCACACCATGATGCCGGGTGTTGGCCCTGTGTGCCTCGGTCGTATGCAGTCCTGATTGTGGCGCTCACCTGCACGGCGCCAAACACGCATACGACCATCATTGGCACCAAGGCAGAAGCGACTCTCATCGCTCAAGACGACACGTCTCCATTCGTCCCTCCATTCACGCCTGTCGCGACACCACTGGAGGCGGGCTGCACGATGTTTGGGCGTGAGCGGAAGACGGCCTAACGGTGTGCGGGACCGTAGCCCAGCTACATGGAGACGGTTGCGAATGGCCCTCGCCGATACCCCAGGAGCAACAGTGTCCCTAATTTGCTGGGAAGTGGCGGTGCGGTCCCCTACGGCACTGCGTAGGATCCTACGGTCTTGGCGTGCATCCGTGCGTCGCTGCGGTCCGGTCCCAGGTCGACGGGCACGTGCACCTTCCGCCGACCACTGGCGACAACATCGATGTACTGTGGAGACCTCACACCCCACGTGTTGAGCAATTCGGCGGTACGTCCACCCGGCCTCCCGCATGCCCACTATACGCCCTCGCTCAAAGTCTGTCAACTGCACATGCGGTTCACGTCCACGCTGTCGCGGCATGCTACCAGTGTTAAAGACTGCGATGGAGCTCCGTATGCCACGGCAAACTGGCTGACACTGACGGCGGCGGTGCACAAATGCTGCGCAGCTAGCGCCATTCGACGGCCAACACCGCGGTTCCTGGTGTGTCCGCTGTGCCGTGCGTGTGATCATTGCTTGTACAGCCCTCTCGCAGTGTCCAGAGCAAGTATGGTGGGTCTGACACACCGGTGTCAATGTGTTCTTTTTTCCATTTCCAGGAGTGTATGTACATTCATGGGCCCCAGCCCTGCATTGATACCGGTGAAAGTCGCTTTCCAATAGCTGTTATTGTTTGAGAGATATTTTGGGTGGACAAGATAGCTGGGACACCCTGTATACGAGGGGGGGGGGGCCCAAAGTAAGCGGAATCGTAATGCTGCACATCGTGTACTTGTAGTAGCAGGTTGCGCCGCCAGAGGTTTGTAGTAGGAGCTCTGCTGTGTCATTCTGCCACGCAGCGTCACCCAACAGTTAGAAGTTTGGTTTCTTTGGCAGTTCTTTGAGCGTGCGTACAGCGCAGACGTGACACGAGGACATTGCTAGTTCTTTCGAACAACGTGCGGTAGTGAAGTTTTGTTTCTTGCCCGGCAAGAACGCAGCAGAAACTGTTGCGATGATTCAGACAGCCTACAAACCATTCTGTAGTGGTTAATAAAAAAATAAAAGAGAGAATAAAAGAAAAAGAAAAAGAAGAAAAGGTTGAAAATGTGGGAAGAAATCGTAAGTGAAAATGGTTTTTTTTCAAATTGTTAATGACCGTGGAAAAAGGGAAAGAATGAAAAGCAAATCGGACTTCGTATTACAGAAAAGCTATTGTTAGGGGTGGTCCTTGTGGCGTTTTTGAGCAAAAGTTAAACCAGTTTCCACTACAAAACGTATTGAAAAAGAACAGAGAATACCAAAATGTAACTGACAAGGGAAATGGCGTAGCTTTGAGTTCATTCTTTACCCGGTTAACATGTCTTCTTTCGGGCGGCGTCCAGGTCTTCAAAAATCTCCTTGATTTCTGCGTGAAAAGTCTGCTCCGAAAGCTTGCAATAGTCCAGGAATCACTAATTTATACCAATTAAAATCATCTGGATACTGTATGCAATTTAATTTACTTTGCTACTTCCATCCTCCGAATTTCTTAACAACTTCCACAATATGTCTACACATTAAAATCAAATCAAGACTAGCTAATAAGTTTTTTTTAACATCTTCATCAGATCACGTCTGCCTTAAGCTTCGGCTATCAAGAGACCATTAAGAAACGAATAGGAAACCAAGAAAAAGCTACAATATTAGTAGTTTCTCTGCCATCGAGCGCTCATACCGCTGCGACGGGATATTTTTTATCTGAGGGAACGAGTGTAGCGCGGCGAAATTCAAAGTCCCGCTACATCGCCCCCTCGACTGTCACGCTAAAACAATTAGCGTGGCAGGCTAGCAAACCTAAAAGTCAATATATGCATATTTTCATTTGAAAGGCCACGTGCATCCATAGGGGATAATCTTTCCCAACACTTACTTTCTAAACCTATATACTAAATACAATTATTACAGTTTGGATGCTTTGTACACAATTAATATATATATATATATATGCATACAGTTTGTTTGAAAAAGCTGCTCGCCAGCGCAGTTAATGTCGTGCGCTTCCAGCGTTGGTTTCCCAATGCATCTCTGGCAGCACGTAGTCTTTGCACACGCGCAGTAGCATCACTGAATTTCGCGTGCGGCAGTTTCAAAATCGCTGTGTTATGACAGTCTTGAACAGTATTCACTTTCATATAGTGTTCATTACAAGTTGTTATTCCAGCATAAATGGCGTGTTAAATCCGATGACACCATAAGATTGAGCGTGTGCGTGATCTCAAGCAACGTCCATGTCTTCTGTTACGACACAACACTCCAGGTCCTTGTGCGTTTTCATGACTATTGTTCCCGGGGCATATATGGTCGATGTAGTTTTTTTAGCCTTCACATCGCCTACGACGGATGCTGAGTTTATTGTCTCCAAAGCATCTGAAGGCCGGCCAGGAATAACGGCGTCGATGTTCGCAAAGGTAGGTGTCTCAC
The DNA here is from genome assembly GCF_023864275.1 of Schistocerca cancellata. Lineage (NCBI taxonomy): Eukaryota > Metazoa > Arthropoda > Insecta > Orthoptera > Acrididae > Schistocerca > Schistocerca cancellata. Next base: position 51,818,956 of record NC_064637.1, on the reverse strand, counting down.
CACATTGTTTACACTTGCCAAAAAACGTTCATTTGCAGTGTGAAAATCCTCATTATCGTCGAAGTAAATTGCAGTTTATATCGATTTACAAACAGTTATTTGGTTTATGCACCATAAGTTTCACAAACAACACAAAATTCGTCGTTTATGACGTTCTCTGTTTAACACAGTTTGCAACACTTTTTTGCCATATTTCCATTTTAACAAAGTTCACTTTGTCCAAGCATGTTTACATCGTTAATTATGAAACCTTACATTTCGTGGTCACATTTCAAAATATGTTGACAATATGCAAAGTTTTTATTCATATACAAATACATATAAATTTACAAGAATATTCATGTGACATATTTACACTAAAAAAAATTATACTAAGTCCCATTGGCTTTCTTTTATTGGGGTATTAATTTTTTTATTCAGGTCTGGGCGTGCCAAGGGATATAAGACTTAAAGTTTAAAAGCACGGGCTTTCCTTCATTTATTGTTTATTTATTTCTTTTGATTCCATATCTTGGCTGGCTAGTGGTTGACCAGGCTTGTAATGCCATCAATATTCAGTTTTCTTCATGTCTTTTTATTCATACCTGAAAGTTTACTGTCACACAATATATTCTTACATTCCATAAACAAACAATACCCAGTTGAAGAAAGAAAGAAAGATAGACTGGAAGAAACTATTCACTACCTAAAAACTGCCAAATCCTACAGCTAATACATAAAAAAAGAACGTAATACATTATAACGTTTGCATCACCTTCAAGGGGTGTGTGAAAGGAGGTGCTTACAATTTACCAAATCATGGGTAAATGTAAGTGTCCTTACGTCAAGTCTGTGTAGTGTAACATCATGACAGATTCTCTGTTTGTGTTGTGATTGTTCATATGAATTAGTGTATTATACCTTAACAAATCCTTGCATGAGTGAATCGCATATCTGCTCAGTACTTCCTCAATATCTCCACTACTTGTGCATACCGTCTATACAAATGGAAAATGTATCTCAGAGATTGTCTCTCTCATAATGTGTATTACATGATAACATATCAAATTTCCTCTCAAGAGTTCAACCATGAACTTTCTTCTACTTTAGTGAAGGTTAAACATCATGTATGTGGTATATATATATATATATATATATATATATATATATATATATATATATATATATATAATTTCTTTCTATAAATCATAAATAAAGAACATAGTATTACAATTGACAGTAAAATGTCTCTTTCTCAGTGTCCGTTGCTCGACGTCGGCTGCACGGATGGTCACTGCTCCTTTGCACTTACCTTGCATAGCCTGAAAAGTCAAATGTCTTCAACGTAGATGTAATTTTGTCATCTGTTCGCTTAAGTGGAGCTGTTGTACGAATCGCAAAACGGCCTTAATAACTCTCCTATCTTTTGTTTCCTCATGGTTTTCTGTTGCGTGTAAGTATAATAAAGGCTAACATGGCACTAATTTCACTTCCGTAAAAAAAAAAAAAATTATACAAATGTATTCAGATGAGGGCTGTGTAAAAACTATATTTCAACTTAAGTACTTTAAAATATCATTCTCCTGTCTGAACACGAAATATAAAATGTTTTCTTCCACACAATGGCTTAACAAAACTTAACGAAAGGTTACTAAGTTACACTTCTGAAATAAATTAAGGCTAATGTGTTTCCAAGTTACATTCTTATTACGCTTCTTTCCACAGCTGTAATCATCATTATGTTCACTCTGCTTTTCTTGCATTCGTTCATTTTCAAGGGCACTGTAAATAGATTCACCTTTAACGCCTTGTACTCACGTGTTTTAACTCATCACAAATGTTTGCTCTCAAACTGAAATTCTCATGTAATCTTAAAGATGTAGACTGTTTACTCACTTCTCTATGTAGCACAATATTACCAAACATTCGCACTCATTCCTTACTCACATATTCATCATAATATATATCCTTATACATTAAACATATTCCTCATCAAGCATTAACATATCACATACGTGGGGCACTTCCATTCTCATAAACTTCCAATAATATTTTCCTCAAATAATCTCTCGTCTCCATCAACTACTTCACAGTAACTTACCTTCTTATATTAACCTAAATATTAACTCATTCATACTGATCATTGATTCTTATGTCCTCATTCATTCTGCTACATACATATGTCATTACTGATCTCAATAGCTATTATTTCCTCTCATTGTAGTGCCTTGAAACAACGAACTAGTTGTTGATTCACCTTATAATTTACAATTAACAACCAATGTAACCTGCGTAGGTCGTATTCCTATATGAATATCTTTTCTAATTCAGTAAGTGTACTCACCTGGGTTTACCTTCTCTTCATAATTATGTGTACAAGTGTAACTTCAGTATATAATTTCCATAAATGAATGTTTGTGTTCTTAGGCTGTATAACTTAATGTTCGTGTATTCAATACAAATATTTATGATCTCGTTTTCACAGCAACTTGCTTATGTTCAACTTAGTTATCATTATATTATGTTGTTTTAGTGCACAAAGGGTTTCAAATGTCTGTGAGGATGCAGCCCCCTTGGCTTGTGAGATAACGGGTATTCTATGGAGTAACAACCTGGGTGAGGTATGCTTGCTATTCTGAAAGGACCTGAATATAATAGCTGCCATTTTCTGTTCAGTTGTTTTAACTTTGTAGACTTGGGATGTGAACGCAAAAGAACAAGTTCATGAACCTGATAGGTTTGTGTATTTGTAACATGTTTGTCATACTTCTCTTTCCTGATCTTGGCTTTATTGCACAACGTAGTGTATGCCTGTCTTACTTTCTCTTCCAAAGGTGTATGTGTTGTGGATGCGGTTAGCTTTGTTCAGGTTTGTTTAATAATAATTCCTGTGGTGGGTATCCTGTCGAGGCATGAGGCAAATTGTTTACTATCTGCTCAAAGGGTGCTAAAAATTCGATCCACTTTGTGTGTTTGTGAGGTGAATGTATTCTCATGAATTGACCAAACTCTCTAAAAATCCTTTCTACGGGGTTCTCTTCCGGGTGAAATGCTGATGTAAGAATATATTTGATATTATGTGTAGCAACAAAAGATTTCCATTTTCTTCCCGTAACATAGGGTGCATTATCCGTGATAATGCTGTGGGGTTTGCCAAACCTTGTAAAGTAACTGTTAGTCAAACGTCTAGTAATAGCAGATGCGTTGACAGTGCGGATAGCAAACAATTTTAAGTATTTTGAGAAGACATCAAATATAGCAACAATGTATTTCACACCTCCATGAGCTCTGGGATAATGTCCGGCGATATCCAACGATACTATCTCCAAAGGTCGGGTTGGTACAATAGGATGTAATTCATTCAAAGATGATCGGTTGGAAAATTTTGCTTTTTGGCAGATGATACATTTACGAACAATTTGCAATACTCTCCGACGCAGATTGGGAAAATAACAGTACTGTACTATTTTATCAGTGCATTTGGTAACTCCGTAGTGTCCCCAAGTTTTGTGTGTGAACAGAATAAAATCGTCAACATGCGCGTCGGGTAGACAAACACACCAATGGTGCGAGTCTGGGGTACGCCTATGAAAAAGTACATTTTTGTGTATTGTGTAATATTTTTGTAAATGTGAAGAAGGATCTGTACGTAATTTCTTTTTGATATTTGACCACCTGGGGTCGCTGTCCTGAAGTGAAGCAAAGTTCTTGCACATATTGCGGTAGTATGGGGCGTATGTACCATCATACATAAGTAAGATGTTAAAGTCTGATGTTTGCTCGGGGCAAACGGGACAGGGCATCGGCTACTACGTTTGATTTACCTTTAACGTAAATAATTTCGAAGCTGTATTCTTGCAGTGAAAGGCACCACCGGGCGAGCCGTGAATGAAGCAATTTGCATGATAGCAAGAAAGAAAGGGATTGGTGGTCTGTGTATATGCGAGTATGTTTACACCAAAGAAAGTAGCGAAACTTACGGAATGCCCAAATAATGGCAAGAGCCTCCCGTTCCGTCACCGAATACGACCTCGCGCACTCAGAGAGCGTGCGGCTCGCAAAACTTATCGGTTTGATAACAGATTGTCTTGATTCAGATTGAATTTGAAATAGAAAAGCTCCCAGGCCGTATGATCACGAATCCGTGGCTAGGCAAAAATCTGACGTCATGTCAGGGTGGCAGAGGAGGGGTGCGTTCACCAATGCATCTTTAATAGCCTGGCAAAACTCTGTCCATCTCCAAATTGCGTTCTTTTTCAGTAAAGTTAGCAGGTGAGAGCTGTTCAGAAGCTGTTTAGAAACAAACTTCCGAAAGAAAGAAGATAAACCTAAGAATGCTTTCAACTGTTTCCGGTTTTGTGGAGGAGGGAAATTACGAATAGCATGAATCTTCTTAGAATCGGGACGAATACCTTCCGGCGAGACAATATGGCCTAAACACTTGATTTCACGCCTTCCTACTTTGGACTTCGAAAGATTTACTGTGACTCCAGCTTGTGAAAATTTAAATAAAATTTGCTGTAACGGATCAATGTGTTCCTCCCACGTATTTGTTGCCACGACGATGTCATCGACGTACGCCGTGACGCGTGACAACAAACACGGGCCGAGAACGGCGTCAAGCGCCTCGATGAACACGCCCGCGCTTACGCGCAAACCAAAAGGCAACACACAAAACTGATAACTGCGTCCTTCACAAAGGAAAGCAGTGTATTTACGACTGTCATTGTGAAGGGACACCTGCCAGTACGATAAGCGGAGGTCAATATTAGTTAGGTATTGTACATTATAAAATTTTAGCAACTGTTCATCCAAGTTGACGGGTCTTGTGTTAACTGGTATAATAATTTTGTTGATTTCACGTGCGTCTAGCACCAATCTGACATTGCCATCGTGCTTGCCTACCGCCAGGATAGGACTGCAATAAGGGGAATGTGATTTTTCTATGACACCCCAGGTCAACATACGCTCGATTTCACGTAAAACTACAGGTTTCTTCGCCCATGGAATATTATAATGTGTCCTACAATAAGTCTTATGTGGCTTAACATCCATTTTGTAGCTATAACCTCTGATTACACCAGGCCTCTCACTGAAAACTTGTGAATAATCACATAATAAATTGTACAATTCTTCTTGCTGTTGTTTCGCTAAATAGTCGGATTCGACACATTTCTGATACAATAAATCCTGCTCAGTCTCCTGATAGTCTGAATCTTCAGGTGTTAAATTACATACACTAACTATGGTAGGATATACCAATTGAAATTGACTTACTTCGTAATGTTTTTGTCGTGGTTCAAATGGCTCTGAGCACTATGGGACTTAACAGATGTGGTCATCAGTCCCCTAGAACATAGAACTACTTAAGCCTAACTAACCTAATGACATCACACACATCCATGCCCGAGGCAGGATTCGAACCTGCGACCATGGCAGTCGCGCGGTTCCGGACTGCGCGCCTAGAACCGCGAGACTACCGCGGCCGGCGGTCGTGGTTCAATCGTCTTGTTAAGTTCAACATTAATTAGTTGTTCTCCTACGGTAATTGACATATGCCATTACTTAAATCTATGATTGCTTTGTGTTCATTCAAAAAATCCATCTCTAGGATGCAGTGTACGATAAGCTTGTCTACAATCAGAAAATGTGAGTTTAACAAGGGCTTGCATGCGTATGTTCTTAGATTTAGTACCTGTGGCACTAACCACGTGGCAATTCTGTACAGGTAATGTAGGTATGTTTATAATTTGTTTCAATTCATTATAGAATGCGGTTGACTTCACACTTGCAACAGCACCAGTATCGAATAAAATTTGTACATCATAATCGTTAAACTTAACCCACGCCGTAGCTTGTATGAATTCTTTAACACAACTGTCTGATTTAATGTTTATCTCGTCGGTTAATTCCTGTTCTACTGTCATTTTGTCAACGTACCTGAGGAAACAAACCGTCTCAGCCGTTGCGCTCTTACAACACCTCACGACCGAAGCACGAGCGCTTAGCTCGGTCGTCGACTGTTTTCCGTCGTCTGCTGTGTTTGGCCGGGTTCATTGACCAGCTCCACTATGTTTACATTCCGGCCGGTTGGCGCCCACGCGTCAGCTGATGGCGCGCCGCAATTGTTACTGCTACTTCGTGGCGGGGAGTGCATAACTGTACTGGGGAACGGGGGCGGATTCCGTGGAGGGTTATGATTTGTCAGGCGTGAATTTTGTGTGTTCCACATATTCTGTCGGTGATTGTTGGGATTGTTGTTGTTTTGGTGGTAATTATGTCTGTTATATGTCATGTTCCTGTCAAAGTAGCCCGGGTTGTACCGGTTATTCGCACGTCTCCTATTGTTGTTGTTGTTGTACTGTCTGTAATTTTCATTTTGCTTGTAGTTACCATTTTGATATGGGTGATAATTATTGTTATTATTATTATTCCACGAATATCTGCGGTTGTTCCTACTGTCATACACGTTTCCATTTGAATATGTTTCACGCGCAGGCATCGTATTGTGTCGCGGCGCGGACGGATGGTTCCACCAACCACCGTCACTACGGTTCCTTTGGGGTGGGTGCTGATTTTGGTTACTAGTATGAGTAAAATTTGAATGGCGTGAATCGCCTCTGTAAACTACGTCCATTTGATCTAAGAAGTTTAAGAAAGTCTTAACGTCATTCTCCGGTACTCCTATTAATCTGTCTCGGTATGGAAAGGGTAAGTGGCTCTTTAAAGTGTCAATTATCGCTGGCAAGTCGGCTGGTTTGGACCAGTACAGTGTCTTGTCGAGGTACCTCTCAAAGTATTGTCTTAATGTCTCCTTTTTAGGGTCATAGGCCTCGGGGTTGCACACTTCTCTCCTTAGACTCTGTTGCTCATTCTCGGACCAGAATTCGTCCAAGAAGGCTTGTTCGAACTGTTCAAACGTAAGGCACCGCCGCTTCATAGTGGCACCCCACTTAGCTGCTCGTCCTCTCATGAGATTGGTGACGTATCTGATTTTATCGACTTCTGACCAAATACGTGGAAAAACAAATGATCTGATAAACACAATAGGGTGCACTTTGTGCTTGTCCTCACTCGAAAATGTCTGGAAATACCCATGCCATACAAACGTGTCATCGGCCATGCCGGTTGGTATAGCACTATTGACGTGGTTTGTGTCACTTGCTACTCTAGGTGTCGTACCGTAATATTGCTCGTTTGGTGGAAAAGAAGGCTCCACATTGTAATTTTGACTTGAAATAGGTGATTCCACAATAGGTGTTCTGTCTGTGTCATTAGCCATGGTTTTAGCTGTTTTGTCGTTCCATGACGATGCATTTGCACCAATCGCCAAACACGTCACAATATTCCAGAATGAAATTTTCACTCTGCAGCGGAGTGTGCGCTGATATGAAACTTCCTGGCAGATTAAAACTGTGTGCCCGACCGAGACTCGAACTCGGGACCTTTGCCTTTCGCGGGCAAGTGCTCTACCAACTGAGCTACCGAAGCACGACCCACGCCCGGTACTCACAGCTTTACTTCTGCCAGTACCTCGTCTCCTACCTTCCAAACTTTACAGAAGCTCTCCTGCGAACCATGCAGAACTAGCACTCCTGAAAGAAAGGATATTGCGGAAACATGGCTTAGCCACAGCCTGGGGGATGTTTCCAGAATGAGATTTTCACTCTGCAGCGGAGTGTGCGCTGATATGAAACTTCCTGGCAGATTAAAACTGTGTGCCCGACCGAGACTCGAACTCGGGACCTTTGCCTTTCGCGGGCAAGTGCTCTACCAACTGAGCTACCGAAGCACGACTCACGCCCGGTACTCACAGCTTTACTTCTGCCAGTACCTCGTCTCCTACCTTCCAAACTTTACAGAAGCTCTCCTGCGAACCATGCAGAACTAGCACTCCTGAAAGAAAGGATATTGCGGAGACATGGCTTAGCCACAGCCTGGGGGATGTTTCCAGAATGAGGTTTTCTCTCTGCAGCGGAGTGTGCGCTGATATGAAAGTTCATGGCAGATTAAAACTGTGTGCCCGACCGAGACTCGAACTCGGGACCTTTGCCTTTCGCGGGCAAGTGCTCTACCAACTGAGCTACCGAAGCACGACTCACGCCCAGTACTCACAGCTTTACTTCTGCCAGTACCTCGTCTCCTACCTTCCAAACTTTACAGTTTGGAAGGTAAAGTTTGGAAGGTAGGAGACGAGGTACTGGCAGAAATAAAGCTGTGAGTACCGGGCGTGAGTCGTGCTTCGGTAGCTCAGTTGGTGGAGCACTTGCCCGCGAAAGGCAAAGGTCCCGAGTTCGAGTCTCGGTCGGGCACACAGTTTTAATCTGCCAGGAAGTTTCACGTCACAATATTGTCTCGTAATTTTGTCACTTCGTCTTCTATGTGTTTTGTCTCGTCTTTAACATGTGTCTTTGTTTTTGAAAGTATGTCTTTTGTAATTGTTTCAAGTTTTTGTCCAGATAGTCGTCACACAATTTACATTCATGTACAATTCTCTCGGCCATGTTGGTGTCGTTGTTTAGTGACGCGAGTTCCGCTCGGTCTTCTAATTTCTCTATCTTTTCTTTGAGGTGGGTTTATTCAAGAACTACCATTGTGAGTTGTTGGGTAATATTTCCCACTTCTTCATTCAGCTTTTCTTGGGTGGAGCTAGCTGAAGTGTGGGCCTGAGCTAACTCTTCCACACGGGTGTTCACTTCCTGCTGCATATTAACTATTTGAGTTAACTGATTCTCACATCGGGCGATATTGTTTTTTGTTTCATGTGTGAATGTAACCAAAGTTTCTTCTTGTTTAGTGACTCGGTCGGACAATGTCTCAAATCGCTGGCTGAGCTGTTGAGTGGTGTTATTTAATTCTGTCATCTGTTTCGTCGTTCGTTCAAAATTTTCGATCATAGTACGGTTTAAGACGTCAAATTTTTCGTCGCTTTTATCTAGCCTTTGTTTAAAGTCCTGACCAAGTGCGTCCAGTTTTGCGTCAATTTTCTGACTAACGTCTCGTTTCATGTCTGCAAATAACTCTAATAGTCGGTCCAGTTTGTCAGTTTCCTGCGTCTGATTTGTGTCACATTGCTGAATTTGTCTCATATTCGGTTCTGACATTGATGTTAACAATGGCGCTGACGGTCTAGTCTCGCGTCCATTCCACATTTCGGCATTTAAAGTCGCCATCTGTGTATTATCACAAATGTTGCGAGTTTGAGGCAAAATCATTGCATTGATCTGTGAACTCGTCCATGGAGGGAAACGCGGACTCTTGTTGGTTGAAAGATGAATCTACCTTACCGCGTTCCATTGTAATAGGATGTATAATCATAAGTCAAAAAGGGAGTAATATAAGTCTGATTAATAAAGATTTGGCTCAAATTTATGTTGAAATATTTTCTAGTCAATGTAAATGATTGCACTATTGCAAACAATGGTTGGGAAAGATGCAGCAGGGCGGACAAAATTTTTCGTAACAAATGACTGTTTGGCGGTCAAATTCACGATCTTCACATGCTACAACAATACTACAATTACCACAAACTACAATAGAGATAGATAATTTTGGAAAAATCTAGAAGAAAACTACAGGATGTGTGGAAAGGGAAATATGGATTCTGCAGTTGGCTATTGAATGTTTGAATGAAATATAATTGTGTGGCTCACCATTAAATATTCTGTCCTGCAGCGGCTGGTCAAACACTTCTGCGTAAATCGTATTCGTCAAAATATGGATTTTCTTAATACATCTCCATCGGATAATCACCAAAAGGTCTCAAAATAACAGTTTTGCATCAATATATGCCATGAAAAGAAAACAGATTGAATTAGTTACAAAAATTCTTTAAAATATTGTTGTATAATCATTTGCTTAGCTACAATAAAGTTGGTCTTTTCGTTACCCTTTAAATTTCAGGACTTTTGGTTATTCTCTGTTGGGAAAAAATGCAAATTAAAGTTTCAAATTTGCTCAAAAACGACACGTCCGGAAATTGGGTCCTGTCGTGGGAGCCAGTTGTAGTGGTTAATAAAAAAAGAAAAGAGAGAATAAAAGAAAAAGAAAAAGAAAAAAAGGTTGAAAATGTGGGAAGAAATCGTAAGTGAAAATGGTTTTTTTTAATCGTTAATGACCGTGGAAAAAGGGAAAGAATGAAAAGCAAATCGGACTTCGTATTACAGAAAAGCTATTGTTAGGGGTGGTCCTTGTGGCGTTTTTGAGCAAAAGTTAAACCAGTTTCCACTACAAAACGTATTGAAAAAGAACAGAGAATACCAAAATGTAACTGACAAGGGAAATGGCGTAGCTTTGAGTTCATTCTTTACCAGGTTAACATGTCTTCTTTCGGGCGGCGTCCAGGTCTTCAAAAATCTCCTTGATTTCTGCGTGAAAAGTCTGCTCCGAAATCTTGCAATAGTCCAGGAATCACTAATTTATACCAATTAAAATCATCTTGATACTGTATGCAATTTAATTTACTTTGCTACATCCATCCTCCGAATTTCTTAACAACTTCCACAATATGTCTACACATTCAAATCAGATCAAGACTAGCTAATAAGTTTTTTTCAACGTCTTCATCAGATCACGTCTGTCTTAAGCTTCGGCTATCAAGAGACCATTAAGAAACGAATAGGAAACCAAAAAAAAAGCTACAATATTAGCAGTTTCTCTGCCATCGAGCGCTCATACCGCTGCGACGGGATATTTTTTATCTGAGGGAACGAGTGTAGCGCGGCGAAATTCAAAGCCCCGCTACAATTCTCTTAATAAAACGCAAGTGTACGAATGGTTTTCTCCGTTTAAAAATGGAGAAATGGTGGTTGAAGATCAACTCCATTCCGGTCGACCTTCAACTGCTCGAAGCGAAGACAACATCGACAAAATCCGTGATCTCATCAGTGAAGATCGACGCAGGACAATCGACCAACTCGAGAACTTCTCCAGGTTGTCCTGGAGCTCAGTTCAGCGCATCTTGACCATCGATTTGGGGATGTGAAGAGTGGCAGCAAAATTCGTGCCGAAGCTTCTTACCGGAGATCAAAGGGATCGTCGGGTTCGAGCCTGTCTCGAAATGAAGGACGCGTTCAAAGATGATCGCCATTTTTCCAACAAAATCACAGGCCTATGGGTACGGTCCAGAAAGTAAACAACAGCCATCACAATGGAAGTCACCTGGCTCACCTCGACCAAAAATAGCTCGACAAGTGAAACCGAATGTGAAAACGATGTTGATTTTTTTTTTTTTTTTTTTTTTTGTATCAAAGGCATCGTACACTCTGAATTTGTCCCTGAAAACCAGACAGTAAACCAAAAATTCTATTTGTAAGTTATGAAACGGCTTCGCAGAAGTTTGTCGCCAAAAAGTCCGGCTTTGTGGGATTCTGGCGTGTGGTTTCTGCATCACGACAACGCTCCCGCGCACACGGCTCTCAGCGTTCGCCAGTTTTTGGCCTCAGCCAAGACGACTACCTCGGCCCACGCGCCCTATTCGCCGGATTTAGCATCCTCGGACTTCTTCCTATTCCCGAGAATGAAAACAGACATGAGAGGGAAGCGTTTTGCGGATGTGGAAGACGTAAAACACAATGTCAAGAAAGTGCTAGCAGGTATGAAAGAGGACGAATTTAAAAGGTGCTTAGAACAATGGAATGAACGTTTGGACAAGTGTATTAATGCTAATGGAGAGTACTTGTATTTGAAAACAATAAAGTATATGCTTTCTAGAAAGATATTCCAGTTATTTTTGGATCCCCCATCGTACACACACTATCACTACAGAGACCCACACAGCAGAAGTTATTACACTGAAGGGCTAAAGAAATTGCTATATGCATGCGTATTCAACTACGGAGATATGTCAACAGGCAGAATATGGCACTGCTGTCGGCAGCGTCTATATAAGACAAGTGTTTGGAGCAGTCGATAGATTAGTTACTACTGCTAAAAAGTCAGGTTTATCGAGATTTAAGTGAGTTTGAATGCGGTGCTATTGTCGGCGCACGAGCGATGGGACACAGCATCTCCGAGGTAGCGATGAAGTGGGGATTTTTCCGTACGATCAATACAGGAGTGTACCGTGAGTATCAGGAATCCGGTATAACATCAAATCTCCGGCATCACTCCGGCCGGACAAAGATCCTGTAAGAACGGGAGCAACGACGACTGAAGAGAATCGTTCAGCGTGACAGAAATGCATTCCTTCCGCAAATTGCTGCAGATTTCAGTGCCGGGGTATTAACAAGTGTCAGCGTGTGGACCATTCAAAGAAACTGTGGTGTCACCGCCAGACACCACACTTGCTAGGTGGTAGCCTTTAAATCGGCCGCGGTCCGTTAGTATACGTCGGACCCGCGTGTCGCCAGTATGAGTGATTGCAGACCGAGCGCCGCCACACGGAAGGTCTAGAGAGACTCCCTAGCACTCGCCCCAGTTATGCAGCCGACTTTGCTAGCGATGGTTCACTGACAAAATACGCTCTCATTTGCCGAGACGATAGTTAGCATAGCCTTCAGCTACGTCATTTGCTACGACCTAGCAAGGCGCCTTTACCAGTTACTAGTGATGCTGTAAAACATGTACCGTCAACAGCGATGTTCACCATTTATGGGTTAAAGTTAAGTATTCCACAGCTACGTCCTTTTTTGCTAGTCTAATTTCCTTGACCTTCCAGACCTCACGCCAGCCTGCGTGAGCTAAAACGCGTGCCTTTCGGCTTCCTCTCAAGACCGGTGTTGGCTCTCTTGCCAATCCACAACAGAAACATCACGGATATGGCCTTTCAGAACCCAAGACCCACTCGTGTAGCCTTGACGACAGCACGAGACAAAGCCTTATGCCTCGCCTGGGCCCGTCAACACCAATATTGGACTGTTGATGACTGCTAACTTGTTGCCTGGTCGGACGAGTGTCGTTTCAAAATGTATCGACCGGATGGATTTCTACCGGTGTGGAGACACTCTCATGAATCCATGAACCCTAGACTTCACCAGGGAACTGTTCAAGCTGGTGGATGCTCTGTAATAGTGTGGGGCGCGTCCAGTTGGAGTGATATGGGACCCATGAGACGTCTAGATACGACTCTGATAGATGCTACATACATAAGCATACTGTCTGACCACCTGCATCCATTCACGTCCATTGAGCGTTCCGAAAGACTTGGGCAATTCCAGCAGGACAATGGCACACCCCACACGTCCAATATCGCTATAGAGTGGCTCCAGAAACACTTTTCTGGGTTTAAACACTTCCGCTGGCCTCCAAATTCCCCAGACATTAGTATTATTGAGCATATCTGGGATGCCTTGCAACGTGCTCTTCAGAAGAGATCTCCACCCCCTCGTACTCTTACGGATTTATGGACAACCGTGCCAGATTCATTGGGTCAGTTGCCTCCAGCACTACTTCGAGTCCATGCCACGTCGTGTTGCGGCACTTCTGCGTGCTGGCAGGGACCCTACACGGTATTAGGCAGGTGTACCAGTTTCTTTGGCTCTTCGGTGTATTATATGTGTAGAGACTCTGATGTGTAAGAACTTTAAAAATAGTGAAGGTATCGTTATTAAACAAAAGAGACAATATTTTGTCCAATAAGAAATCTATTTTATAGAAACGGAATGGTAAACTCTGTGAATTTTCTGGTATTGTTTAGTTTTGATGTTAATGATACTTTATATACACTCCTGGAAATTGAAATAAGAACACCGTGAATTCATTGTCCCAGGAAGGGGAAACTTTATTGACACATTCCTGGGGTCAGATACCTCACATGATCACACTGACAGAACCACAGGCACATAGACACAGGCAAAAGAGCGTGCACAATGTCGGCACTAGTACAGTGTATATCCACCTTTCGCAGCAATGCAGGCTGCTATTCTCCCATGGAGACGATCGTAGAGATGCTGGATGTAGTCCTGTGGAACGGCTTGCCATGCCATTTCCACCTGGCGCCTCAGTTGGACCAGCGTTCGTGCTGGACGTGCAGACCGCGTGAGACGACGCTTCATCCAGTCCCAAACATGCTCAATGGGGGACAGATCCGGAGATCTTGCCGGCCAGGGTAGTTGACTTACACCTTCTAGAGCACGTTGGGTGGCACGGGATACATGCGGACGTGCATTGTCCTGTTGGAACAGCAAGTTCCCTTGCCGGTCTAGGAATGGTAGAACGATGGGTTCGATGACGGTTTGGATGTACCGTGCACTATTCAGTGTCCCCTCGACGATCACCAGTGGTGTACGGCCAGTGTAGGAGATCGCTCCCCACACCATGACGTGCCTCGGTCGTATGCAGTCCTGATAGTGGCGCTCACCTGCACGGTGCCAAACACGTATACGACCATCATTGGCACCAAGGCAGAAGCGACTCTCATCGCTGAAGACGACACGTCTCCATTCGTCCCTCCATTCACGCCTGTCGCGACACCACTGGAGGCGGGCTGCACGATGTTGGGGCGTGAGCGGAAGACGGCCTAACGGTGTGCGGGACCGTAGCCCAGCTTCATGGAGACGGTTGCGAATGGTCCTCGCCGATACCCCAGGAGCAACAGTGTCCCTAATTTGCTGGGAAGTGGCGGTGCGGTCCCCTACGGCACTGCGTAGGATCCCACGGTCTTGGCGTGCATCCGTGCGTCGCTGCGGTCCGGTCCCAGGTCGACGGGCACGTGCACCTTCCGCCGACCACTGGCGACAACATCGATGTACTGTGGAGACCTCACGCCCCACGTGTTGAGCAATTCGGCGGTACGTCCACCCGGCCTCCCGCATGCCCACTATACGCCCTCGCTCAAAGTCCGTCAACTGCACATACGGTTCACGTCCACGCTGTCGCGGCATGCTACCAGTGTTAAAGACTGCGATGGAGCTCCGTATGCCACGGCAAACTGGCTGACACTGACGGCGGCGGTGCACAAATGCTGCGCAGCTAGCGCCATTCGACGGCCAACACCGCGGTTCCTGGTGTGTCCGCTGTGCCGTGCGTGTGATCATTGCTTGTACAGCCCTCTCGCAGTGTCCGGAACAAGTATGGTGGGTCTGACACACCGGTGTCAATGTGTTCTTTTTTCCATTTCCAGGAGTGTATTTGGACAGAAGCTTGTTAATCTTAGGCGTAAACCGTTTTTCATGCAAAGTTTGTTTCTATGTTTGTCAAAAATAAGAGATTAGGAGATGTACACTCGCAGAAATAAGAAGATGTGAATATCATAAATTCCTTCACAGCTGCATGTGTAAGCACTGTGTACTCTCCATTTTGATCCAAAACATTATTAGGCTTGACTCTTTAAAGACAGTTCTCAAAGAAGAATCAGACAATAGTCCCATCAGCTGTCAGCTTTCTAAAGTTCTCCTCTACAAACGGATCCCTTATTCACAACAGTTGATCAGGAATTATTGGAAAGTAGCTTCAAAAACAAGAACGGATTTCAAGTAATGCTCTTGTACGAACAAACGACTTTGAGTAGGCCTGGCGTAAAAGTATCAGTTTGTAAAAACCTGACATGCAGTGAGATTAAACCATAATCATTTTAAACAACCTACTTATTACGTTGCCATATTGGGTAAAAAATGTTGTTTGTTGTTGTGGTCTTCAGTCCTGAGACTGGTTTGATGCAGCTCTCCATGCTACTCCCCCCTGTGCAAGCTTCTTCATCTCCCAGTACCTACCGCACCCTACATCCTTCTGAATCTGCTTAGTGTATTCATCTCTTGCTCTCCCTCTACGATTTTTACCCTCCACACTGCCCTCCAGCACGAAATTGGTAATCCCTTGATGCCTCAGAACATGACCTACCAACCGATCCCTTTTTCTAGTCAAGTTGTGCCACAAACTTCTCTTCTCCCCAATCCTATTCAATACTTCCTCATTAGTTATGTGATCTACCCATCTAATCTTCACCATTCTTCTGTGGCACCATATTTCAAAAGCTTCTATTTTCGTCTTGTCTAAACTATTTATCGTCCATGTTTCACTTCCATACATGGCTACACTCCATACAAATACTTTCAAAAATGACTTCCTGACACTTAAATCTATACTCGATGTTAACAAATTTCTCTTCTTCAGAAACGCTTTCCTTGCCATTGCCAGTCTACATTTTGTATCCTCTCTACTTCGACCGTCATCAGTTATTTTGGCCCCAAATAGCAAAACTCCTTTACTACTTTGAGTGTCTCATTTGCTAATCTAATTCCCTCAGCATCACCCAACTTAATTCGACTACATTCCATTATCTTCGTTTTGCTTTTGTTGATGTTCATCTTATATCTTCCTTTCAAGACACTATCCATTCCGTTCAACTGCTGTTCCAAGTCCTTTGCTGTCTCTGACAGAATTACAATGTCTTAACCATACGGTAAAGCTGCGTGCCCTCGGGAAAAATTACGGCCGTAGTTTCCCCTTGCTTTCAGCCGTTCGTAGTACCAGCACAGCAAGGCCGTTCTGGTTTAGTGTTACAAGGCCAGATCAGTCAATCATCCAGACTGTTGCCCTTGCAACTACTGAAAAAGTTGCTGCCCCTCTTCAGGAACCACACGTTTGTCTGGCCTCTCAACAGATACCCCTCCGTTGTGGTTGCACCTACGGTACGGCTATCTGTATCGCTGAGGCACGCAAGACTTCCCACAAACGGCAATGTCCATGGTTATGGGGGGGGGGGAGGGGGGTAAAAAATAATATTTTGAAAATAATAAGACCTATGTTTAATAACAAGTTCTTCAAAGCTAAGACATGTGGCCGACAACGTGAATAGATTCTACTAACCATCGGCGAGATCGCAACCGACAGTTGGAGAAGCACTAAAACTAAACTCCATTCGAACAGGTCTTGCAAGGCCCAACGGCACCGACCGGCCGCCGTGTCACCCTCAGCCCACAGCCGTATATCGATGCGAATATGGAGGGGCATGTGGTCAGCACACCACTCTCCCTGCCGTATATCAGTTTGCGAGTCCAGAGTCGCTACTTCTCAACCAAGTAGCTCCACAGTTTGTCGCACAAGGGCGGAGAGCACCCCGCTTGCCAACACCACTCAGCAGACCGGATGGTCACCCATCCAAGTGCTAGCCCAGCCCGACAGCGCCTAATTTCGGCGAGCTGACGGGAACCGGTTAGGGAAGCACTGCCTTTATCAATTAATATATTTTGTGTAAAGTTCAGTCTTGATCACCCCATTTATGTATCAATGACATAGGTAACCGGTTTCGGCTATTCTTACATAACCATCATCAGACCCATGGCTCCCTTAGGATGGTAGGCGGAGCTCTCCTCAGCTCCTACGAAGTCAACTGATGATCAGTTGACATCGTAGCAACTGAGGAGAGCTCCGCCTACCAAACTGATAGTTAAGTGTAACGTTCAAGGCCTCCTAATGACGATGGAAAACTCAAATTGCATCGCGATTCAATACATCGTCCTCCAGCCGACTTGTCTCCAAGGGGATATTGCTGCCTCGGGCACCTTATGGTCCGTCTCCTGTAAGTCTTGATTTTCGAATCGGACGCAAAACTGATGTTAATTGTGACGTTCAGGGCCTCCTAATGACGATGGAAATCTCAAATTGCATCGCGATTCAATACATCGTCCTCCAGCCGACTTGTCTCAAAGGGGATATTGCTGCCTTCGGCACCTAATGGTCCGTCGCCAGTGAGTCTAAATTTTCGAATCCGATGCAAAACTATTGGTTAATTGTAACGTTCAGGGCCTCCTAATGACGATGGAACACGCAAATGACATCGCGATTCTATACATCGTCCTCCAGCCGACTTGTCTCCAAGGGGATATTGCTGCCTCGGGCACCTTATGGTCCGTCTCCTAGGAGTCAAGATTTTCGAATCCGACGAAGAACTGATGGTTAATTTTAACGTTCAGGGCCTCCTAATGACGATGGAAAACTCAAATTGCGTCGCGATTCAATAAATCGTCCTCCAGCCGACTTGTCTCCAAGGGGATATTGCTGCCTTACGCACCTTATGCTCCGTCTTCTGTGAGTCTAGATTTTCGAATCGGACTCATAACTGATGTTAATTGTAACGTTCAGGGCCTCCTAATGACGATGGACACTCAAATTGCGTCGCGATTCAATACATCGTACTCCAGCCGACTTGTCTCCAAGGGGATATTGCTGTCCCGGGCACCTGGTGGTCCGTCTCCTGTGAGTCTAGATTTTCGAATCAGATGCAAAACTGATAGTTAATTGTAACGTTCAGGGCCTCCTAATGACGATGGAAAACTCAAATTGCATCGCGATTCAATACATCGTCCTCCAGCCGACTTGTCTCCAAGGGGATATTGCTGCCTCGGGCACCTTATGGTCCGTCTCCTGTGAGTCTAGATTTTCGAATCGGGCACCTTATGGTCAGTCTCCTGTGAGTCTAGATATTCGAATCCGATGCAAAACTAATGGTTAATTGTAACGTTCAGGGCCTCCTAATGACGATGGAACACTCAAATTGCGTCGCGATTCAATAAATCTTCCTCCAGCCGACTTGTTTCCATGGGTATGTTGCTGCCTCGGGCACCCTATGGTCCGTCTCTCGTGAGTCTAGATTTTAGAATCGGACGCAAAACTGATAGTTGATTGTAACGTTCAGGGCCTCCTAATGACGATGGAACACTCAAATTGCATCGCGATTCAATACATCGTTCTCCAGCCGACTTGTCTCCAAGGGGATATTGCTGCCTCGGGCACCTTATCGTCCGTCTCCTGTGAGTCTAGATTTTCGAATCCGACGGAAATCTGACAGATAATTGTAACGTTCAGGGCCTCCTAATGACGATGGAAAACTCAAATTGCATCGCCATTCAATACATCGTTATCCAGCCGACTTGTCTCCAAGGGGATATTGCTGCCTTGGGCGAATATGCTCCGTCTCCTGTGAGTCTAGAGTTTCGAATCGGACGCATAACTGATGTTAATTGTAACATTCTGGGCCTCCTAATGACGATGGAAATCTCAAATTGCATCGCGATTCAATGCATCGTCCTCCAGCCGACTTGTCTCCAAGGGGAAATTGCTGCCTTAGGCACCTTATGCTCCGTCTCCTGTGAGTCTAGATTTTCGAATCGGACTCATAACTGATGTTAATTGTAACGTTCAGGGCCTCCTAATGACGATGGACACTCAAATTGCGTCGCGATTCAATACATCGTCCTCCAGCCGACTCGTCTCCAAGGGGATATTGCTGCCTCGGGCACCTTATGGTCCGTCTCCTAGGAGTCTAGATTTTCGAATCTGACGCAGAACTGATGGTTAATTGTAACGTTCAGGGCCTCCTAATGACGATGGAAAACTGAAATTGCGTCGCGATTCAATAAATCGTCCTCCAGCCGACTTGTCTCCAAGGGGATATTGCTGCCTTAGGCACCTAATGCTCCGTCTCCTGTGAGTCAAGATTTTCGAATCGGACTCATAACTGATGTTAATTGTAACGTTCAGTGCCTCCTAATGACGATGGAACACTCAAATTGCGTCGCGATTCAATACATCGTAATCCAGCCGACTTGTCTCCAAGGGGATATTGCTGCCTCGGGCACCTTATGGTCCGTCTCCTGTGAGTCTAGATGTTCGAATCCGACGCAAAACTGATGGTTAATTGTAACGTTCAGGGCCTCCTAATGACGATGGAAACTGAAATTGCGTCGCGATTCAATAAATCGTCCTCCAGCCGACTTGTCTCCAAGAAGATGTTGCTGCCTTAGGCACCTTATGATCCGTCTTCAGTGAGTCTAGATTTTCGAATCGGACTCATAACTGATGTTAATTGTAACGTTCAGTGCCTCCTAATGACGATGGAACACTCAAATTGCGTCGCGATTCAATAAACCGTCCTCCAGCCGACTTGTCTCAAAGGGGATATTGCTGCCTTGGTCACCTTATGGTCAGTCTCCTATGAGTCTAGATTTTCGAATCCGACGCAAAACAAATGGTTAATTGTAACGTTCAGGGTCCTCCTAATGACGATGGACACTCAAATTGCGTCGCGATTCAATACATCGTACTCCAGTCGACTTGTCTCCAAGGGGATATTGCTGTCCCGGGCACCTTGTGGTCCGTCTCCTGTGAGTCTAGATTTTCGAATCGGATGCAAAACTGATAGTTAATTGTAACGTTCAGGGCCTCCTAATGACGATGGAAAACTCAAATTGCATCGCGATTCAATACATCGTCCTCCAGCCGACTTGTCTCCAAGGGGATATTGCTGCCTCGGGCACCTTATGGTCCGTCTCCTGTGAGTCTAGATTTTCGAATCGGGCACTTTATGGTCAGTCTCCTGTGAGTCTAGATATTCGAATCCGGTGCAAAACTAATGGTTAATTGTAACGTTCAGGGCCTCCTAATGACGATGGAACACTCAAATTGCGTCGCGATTCAATAAATCTTCCTCCAGCCGACTTGTTTCCATGGGTATGTTGCTGCCTCGGGCACCTTATGGTCCGTCTCTCGTGAGTCTAGATTTTAGAATCGGACGCAAAACTGATAGTTGATTGTAACGTTCAGGGCCTCCTAATGACGATGGAAAACTCAAATTGCATCGCCATTCAATACATCGTTATCCAGCCGACTTGTCTCCAAGGGGATATTGCTGCCTTGGGCGAATATGCTCCGTCTCCTGTGAGTCTACATTTTCGAATCGGACGCAAAACTGATGTTAATTGTGACGTTCAGGGCCTCCTAATGACGGTGGAAATCTCAAATTGCATCGCCATTCAATACATCGTCCTCCAGCCGACTTGTCTCCAAGGGGAAATTGCTGCCTTAGGCACCTTATGCTCCGTCTCCTGTGAGTCTAGATTTTCGAATCGGACTCATAACTGATGTTAATTGTAACGTTCAGGGCCTCCTAATGACGATGGACACTCAAATTGCGTCGCGATTCAATACATCGTACTCCAGCCGACTTGTCTCCAAGGGGATATTGCTGTCCCGGGCACCTTGTGGTCCGTCTCCTGTTAGTCTAGATTTTCGAATCGGATGCAAAACTGATAGTTAATTATAACGTTCAGGGCCTCCTAATTACGATGGAACACCCAAATGGCATCGCGATTCAATACATCGTCCTCCAGCCGACTTGTCTCCAAGGGGAAATTGCTGCCTTAGGCACCTTATGCTCCGTCTCCTGTGAGTCTAGATTTTCGAATCGGACTCATAACTGATGTTAATTGTGACGTTCAGGGCCTCCTAATGACGGTGGAAATCTCAAATTGCATCGCGATTCAATACATCGTCCTCCAGCCGACTTGTCTCAAAGGGGATATTGCTGCCTTCGGCACCTAATGGTCCGTCGCCAGTGAGTCTAGATTTTCGAATCCGATGCAAAACTAATGATTAATTGTAACGTTCAGGGCCTCCTAATGACGATGGAACACGCAAATGACATCGCGCTTCTATACATCGTCCTCCAGCCGACTTGTCTCCAAGGGGATATTGCTGCCTCGGGCACCTTATGGTCCGTCTCCTGTGAGTCTAGATTTTCGAATCCGACGCAGAACTGATGGTTAATTGTAACGTTCAGGGCCTCCTAATGACGATGGAAAACTCAAATTGCGTCGCGATTCAATAAATCGTCCTCCAGCCGACTTGTCTCCAAGGGGAAATTGCTGCCTTAGGCACCTTAGTCTCCGTCTCCTGTGAGTCTAGATTTTCGAATCGGACGCAAAAGTGATAGTTAATTGTAACGTTCAAGGCCTCTTAATGACGATGGAAAACTCAAATTGCATCGCGATTCAATACATCGTCCTCCAGCCGACTTGTCTCCAAGGATATATTGCTGCCTCGGGCACCTTATGGTCCGTCTCCTGTGAGTCTAAATTTTCGAATCCGACGCAAAACTAATGGTTATTGTAACGTTCAGGGCCTCCTAATGATGATGGAAAACTGAAATTGCGTCGCGATTCAATAATTCGCCTCCAGCCGACTTGTCTCCAAGGGGATATTGCTGCCTTAGGCACCTAATGCTCCGTCTCCTGTGAGTCTAGATTTTCGAATCGGACTCATAACTGATGTTAATTGTAACGTTCACGGCCTCCTAATGACGATGGAAAACTCAGAGTGCATCGCGATTCAATACATCGTCCTCCAGCCGACTTGTCTCCAAGGGGATATTACTGCCTCGGGCACCTTATGGTCCGTCTCCTGTGAGTCTAAATTTTCGAATCCGACGCAAAACTGATGGTTAATTGTAACGTTCAGGGCCTCCTAATGACGATGGAAAACTGAAATTGCGTCGCGATTCAATAAATCGTCCTCCAGCCGACTTGTCTCCAAGGGGATATTCCTGCCTTAGGCACCTTATGCTCCGTCTTCTGTGAGTCTAGATTTTCGAATCGGACTCATAACTGATGTTAATTGTAACGTTCAGGGCCTCCTAATGACGATGGACAATCAAATTGCGTCGCGATTCAATACATCGTACTCCAGCCGACTTGTCTCCAAGGGGATATTGCTGTCCCGGGCACCTTGTGGTCCGTCTCCTGTGAGTCTAAATTTTCGAATCGGATGCAAAACTAATAGTTATTTGTAACGTTCAGGGCCTCCTAATGACGATGGAACACTCAAATGGCATCGCGACTCAATACATCGTCCTCCAGCCGACTTGGCCCCAAGTGGATATTGCTGCCTCGGGCACCTTATGGTCCGTCTCCTGTAAGTCTAGATTTTCGAATCGGACGCAAAACCGATGTTAATTGTAACGTTCAGGGGCTCCTAATAACGATGGAAATCTCAAATTGCATCGCGATTCAATACATCGTCCCACAGCCGACTTGTCTCCAAGGGGATATTGCTGCCTTAGGCACCTTATGCTCCGTCTTCTGTGAGTCTAGATTTTCGAATCGGACTCATAACTGATGTTAATTGTAACGTTCAGGGCCTCCTAATGACGATGGAACACTCAAATTGCGTCGCGATTCAATAAATCGTCCTCCAGCCGACTTGTCTCCAAGGGGATATTGCTGCCTTGGTCACCTTACGGTCAGTCTCCTATGAGCCTAGATTTTCGAATCCGACGCAAAAAACTGATAGTTAATTGTCGCAATTCAATACATCGTCCCCAGCCGACTTGTCTCCAAGGGGATCTTGCTGCCTTAGGCACCTTATGCTCCGTCTTCTGTGAGTCTAGATTTTTGAATCGGACTCATAACTGATGTTAATTGTAACGTTCAGGGCCTCCTAATGACGATGGAACACTCAAATTGCGTCACGATTCAATAAATCGTCCTCCAGCCGACTTGTCTCCAAGGGGATATTGCTGCCTTGGTCACCTTATGGTCAGTCTCCTGTGAGTCTAGATTTTCGAATCCGACGGAAAACTGATAGTTAATAGTAGCGTTCAGGGCCTCCTAATGACGATGGAAAACTCAAATTGCGTCGCGATTCAGTACATCGTCCTCCAGCCGACTTGTCAACAAAGGGGATATTGCTGCCTTTGGCACCTTACGGTACGTCTCTTGTGAGTCTAGATTTTCGAATCAGACGCAAAACTGATAGTTAATTGTAACGTTCAGGGCCTCCTAATGACGATGGCAAACTCAAATTGCATCGCGATTCAATACATCGTCCTCCAGCCAACTTGTCTCAAAGGGGATATTGCTGCCTCGGTCACCTTATGGTCAGTCTCCTATGAGGCTAGATTTTCGAATCCGACGCAAAACTGATGGTTAATTGTAACGTTCAGGGCCTCCTAATGATGGTGGAACACTCAAATGGCATCGCAATTCTATACATCGTCCTCCAGCCAACTTGTCTCCAAGGGGATACTGCTGCCTCGGGCACCTAATGGTCCGTCTCCTGTGAGTCTAGATTTTCGAATCGGACTCATAACTGAGGTTAATTGTAACGTTCAGGGCCTCCTAATGACGATGGAAAACTCAAATTGCATCGCGATTCAATACATCGTCCTCCAGCCGACTTGTCTCCAAGGGGATATTGCTGCCTCGGGCACCTTATGGTCCGTCTCCTGTGAGGTTAAATTTTCGAATCCGACGCAAAACTGGTGGTCAATTGTAACGTTCAGGGCCTCCTAATGACGATGGAAAACTGAACTTGCGTCGCGATTCAATAAATCGTCCTCCAGCCGACTTGTCTCCAAGGGGATATTGCTGCCTTAGGCACCTTATGCTCCGTCTTCTGTGAGTCTAGATTTTCGAATCGGACTCATAACTCATGTTAATTGTAACGTTCAGGGCCTCCTAATGACGATGGACACTCAAATTGCGTCGCGATTCAATACATCGTACTCCAGCCGACTTGTTTCCAAGGGGATATTGCTGTCCCGGGCACCTTGTGGTCCGTCTCCTGTAAGTCTTGATTTTCGAATCGGACGCAAAACTGATGTTAATTGTGACGTTCAGGGCCTCCTAATGACGATGGAAATCTCAAATTGCATCGCGATTCAATACATCGTCCTCCAGCCGACTTGTCTCAAAGGGGATATTGCTGCCTTCGGCACCTAATGGTCCGTCGCCAGTGAGTCTAAATTTTCGAATCCGATGCAAAACTATTGGTTGATTGTAACGTTCAGGGCCTCCTAATGACGATGGAACACGCAAATGACATCGCGATTCTATACATCGTCCTCCAGCAGACTTGTCTCCAAGGGGATATTGCTGCCTCAGGCACCTTATGGTCCGTCTCCTAGGAGTCTAGATTTTCGAATCCGACGCAGAACTGATGGTTAATTTTAACGTTCAGGGCCTCCTAATGACGATGGAAAACTCAAATTGCGTCGCGATTCAATAAATCGCCCTCCAGCCGACTTGTCTCCAAGGGGATATTGCTGCCTTACGCACCTTATGCTCCGTCTTCTGTGAGTCTAGATTTTCGAATCGGACTCATAACTGATGGTTCATTTTAACGTTCAGGGCCTCCTAATGACGATGGAAAACTCAAATTGCGTCGCGATTCAATAAATCGTCCTCTAGCCGACTTGTCTCCAAGGGGATATTGCTGCCTTGGTCACCTTATGGTCAGTCTCCTATGAGTCTAGATTTTCGAATCCGACTCAAAACAAATGGTTAATTGTAACGTTCAGGGCCTCCTAATGACGATGGACACTCAAATTGCGTCGCGATTCAATACATCGTACTCCAGCCGACTTGTCTCCAAGGGGATATTGCTGTCCCGGGAACCTTGTGGTCCGTCTCCTGTGAGTCTAGATTTTCGAATCAGATGCAAATTTGATAGTTAATTGTAACGTTCAGGGCCTCCTAATGACGATGGAAAACTCAAATTGCATCGCGATTCAATACATCGTCCTCCAGCCGACTTGTCTCCAAGGGGATATTGCTGCCTCGGGCACCTTATGGTCCGTCTCCTGTGAGTCTAGATTTTCGAATCGGGCACCTTATGGTCAGTCTCCTGTGAGTCTAGATATTCGAATCCGATGCAAAACTAAAGGTTAATTGTAACGTTCAGGGCCTCCTAATGACGATGGAACACTCAAATTGCGTCGCGATTCAATAAATCTTCCTCCAGCCGACTTGTTTCCATGGGTATGTTGCTGCCTCGGGCACCTTATGGTCCGTCTCTCGTGAGTCTAGATTTTAGAATCGGACGCAAAACTGATAGTTGATTGTAACGTTCAGGGCCTCCTAATGACGATGGAACACTCAAATTGCATCGCGATTCAATACATCGTTCTCCAGCCGACTTGTCTCCAAGGGGATATTGCTGCTTCGGGCACCTAATCGCCCGTCTCCTGTGAGTCTAGATTTTCGAATCCGACGGAAAACTGACAGATAATTGTAACGTTCAGGGCCTCCTAATGACGATGGAAAACTCAAATTGCATCGCCATTCAATACATCGTTATCCAGCCGACTTGTCTCCAAGGGGATATTGCTGCCTTGGGCGAATATGCTCCGTCTCCTGTGAGTCTAGAGTTTCGAATCGGACGCATAACTGATGTTAATTGTAACATTCAGGGCCTCCTAATGACGATGGAAATCTCAAATTGCATCGCGATTCAATGCATCGTCCTCCAGCCGACTTGTCTCCAAGGGGAAATTGCTGCCTTAGGCACCTTATGCTCCGTCTCCTGTGAGTCTAGATTTTCGAATCGGACTCATAACTGATGTTAATTGTAACGTTCAGGGCCTCCTAATGACGATGGACACTCAAATTGCGTCGCGATTCAATACATCGTACTCCAGCCGACTTGTCTCCAAGGGGATATTGCTGTCCCGGGCACCTTGTGGTCCGTCTCCTGTGAGGCAAGATTTTCGAATCGGAAGCAAAACTGATAGTTAATTGTAACGTTCAGGGCCTCCTAATGACGATGGAACACCCAAATGGCATCGCGATTCAATACATCGTCCTCCAGCCGACTCGTCTCCAAGGGGATATTGCTGCCTCGGGCACCTTATGGTCCGTCTCCTAGGAGTCTAGATTTTCGAATCCGACGCAGAACTGATGGTTAATTGTAACGTTCAGGGCC
This sequence comes from Schistocerca cancellata, assembly GCF_023864275.1. Lineage (NCBI taxonomy): Eukaryota > Metazoa > Arthropoda > Insecta > Orthoptera > Acrididae > Schistocerca > Schistocerca cancellata. The sequence goes on along the minus strand of NC_064637.1, from coordinate 51,792,562 downwards.
TCCTAATGACGATGGAAAACTGAAATTGCGTCGCGATTCAATAAATCGTCCTCCAGCCGACTTGTCTCCAAGGGGATATTGCTGCCTTAGGCACCTAATGCTCCGTCTCCTGTGAGTCAAGATTTTCGAATCGGACTCATAACTGATGTTAATTGTAACGTTCAGTGCCTCCTAATGACGATGGAACACTCAAATTGCGTCGCGATTCAATACATCGTAATCCAGCCGACTTGTCTCCAAACGGATATTGCCGCCTCGGGCACCCTATGGTCCGTCTCCTGTGAGTCTAGATTTTCGAATCCGACGCAAAACTGATGGTTAATTGTAACGTTCAGGGCCTCCTAATGACGATGGAAACTGAAATTGCGTCGCGATTCAATAAATCGTCCTCCAGCCGACTTGTCTCCAAGGGGATGTTGCTGCCTTAGGCACCTTATGATCCGTCTTCTGTGAGTCTAGATTTTCGAATCGGACTCATAACTGATGTTAATTGTAACGTTCAGTGCCTCCTAATGACGATGGAACACTCAAATTGCGTCGCGATTCAATAAACCGTCCTCCAGCCGACTTGTCTCCAAGGGGATATTGCTGCCTTGGTCACCTTATGGTCAGTCTCCTATGAGTCTAGATTTTCGAATCCGACGCAAAACAAATGGTTAATTGTAACGTTCAGGGTCCTCCTAATGACGATGGACACTCAAATTGCGTCGCGATTCAATACATCGCACTCCAGCCGACTTGTCTCCAAGGGGATATTGCTGTCCCGGGCACCTTGTGGTCCGTCTCCTGTGAGTCTAGATTTTCGAATCGGATGCAAAAGTGATAGTTAATTGTAACGTTCAGGGCCTCCTAATGACGATGGAAAACTCAAATTGCGTCGCGATTCAATAAATCGTCCTCCAGCCGACTTGTCTCCAAGGGGAAATTGCTGCCTTAGGCACCTTAGTCTCCGTCTCCTGTGAGTCTAGATTTTCGAATCGGACGCAAAACTAATGGTTATTGTAACGTTCAGGGCCTCCTAATGACGATGGAAAACTGAAATTGAGTCGCGATTCAATAAATCGTCCTCCAGCCGTCTTGTCTCCAAGGGGAAATTGCTGCCTTAGGCACCTTAGTCTCCGTCTCCTGTGAGTCTAGATTTTCGAATCGGACGCAAAAGTGATAGTTAATTGTAACGTTCAAGGCCTCCTAATGACGATGGAAAACTCAAATTGCATCGCGATTCAATACATCGTCCTCCAGCCGACTTGTCTCCAAGGGGATATTGCTGCCTCGGGCACCTTATGGTCCGTCTCCTGTGAGTCTAAATTTTCGAAACCGACGCAAAACTGATGGTTATTGTAACGTTCAGGGCCTCCTAATGACGATGGAAAACTCAAATTGCATCGCGATTCAATAAATCGTCCTCCAGCCGACTTGTCTCCAAGGGGAAATTGCTGCCTTAGGCACCTAATGCTCCGTCTCCTGTGAGTCTAGATTTTCGAATCGGACTCATAACTGATGTTAATTGTAATGTTCACGGCCTCCTAATGACGATGGAAAACTCAGAGTGCATCGCGATTCAATACATCGTCCTCCAGCCGACTTGTCTCCAAGGGGATATTACTGCCTCGGGCACCTTATGGTCCGTCACCTGTGAGTCTAAATTTTCGAATCCGACGCAAAACTGATGGTTAATTGTAACGTTCAGGGCCTCCTAATGACGATGGACAATCAAATTGCGTCGCGATTCAATACATCGTACTCCAGCCGACTTGTCTCCAAGGGGATATTGCTGTCCCGGGCACCTTGTGGTCCGTCTCCTGTGAGTCTAAATTTTCGAATCGGATGCAAAACTAATAGTTATTTGTAACGTTCAGGGCCTCCTAATGACGATGGAACACTCAAATGGCATCGCGACTCAATACATCGTCCTCCAGCCGACTTGGCCCCAAGTGGATATTGCTGCCTCGGGCACCTTATGGTCCGTCTCCTGTAAGTCTAGATTTTCGAATCGGACGCAAAACCGATGTTAATTGTAACGTTCAGGGGCTCCTAATAACGATGGAAATCTCAAATTGCATCGCGATTCAATACATCGTCCCACAGCCGACTTGTCTCCAAGGGGATATTGCTGCCTTAGGCACCTTATGCTCCGTCTTCTGTGAGTCTAGATTTTCGAATCGGACTCATAACTGATGTTAATTGTAACGTTCAGGGCCTCCTAATGACGATGGAACACTCAAATTGCGTCGCGATTCAATAAATCGTCCTCCAGCCGACTTGTCTCCAAGGGGATATTGCTGCCTTGGTCACCTTATGGTCAGTCTCCTATGAGTCTAGATTTTCGAATCCGACGCAAAAAACTGATAGTTAATTGTCGCGATTCAATACATCGTCCCCAGCCGACTTGTCTCCAAGGGGATATTGCTGCCTTAGGCACCTTATGCTCCGTCTTCTGTGAGTCTAGATTTTTGAATCGGACTCATAACTGATGTTAATTGTAACGTTCAGGGCCTCCTAATGACGATGGAACACTCAAATTGCATCACGATTCAATAAATCGTCCTCCAGCCGACTTGTCTCCAAGGGGATATTGCTGCCTTGGTCACCTTATGGTCCGTCTCCTGTGAGTCTAGATTTTCGAATCCGACGGAAAACTGATAGTTAATAGTAACGTTCAGGGCCTCCTAATGACGATGGAAAACTCAAATTGCGTCGCGATTCAGTACATCGTCCTCCAGCCGACTTGTCAACAAAGGGGATATTGCTGCCTTTGGCACCTTACGGTACGTCTCTTGTGAGTCTAGATTTTCGAATCAGACGCAAAACTGATAGTTAATTGTAACGTTCAGGGCCTCCCAATGACGATGGCAAAATCAAATTGCATCGCGATTCAATACATCGTCCTCCAGCCAACTTGTCTCAGAGGGGATATTGCTGCCTCGGGCACCTTATGGTCCGTCTCCTGTGAGTCTAAATTTTCGAATCCGACGCAAAACTGATGGTTAATTGTAACGATCAGGGCCGCCTAATGACGATGGAACACTCAAATTGCGTCGCGATTCAATAAATCGTCCTCCAGCTGACCTGTCTCCAAGGGGATATTGCTGCCTCGGTCACCTTATGGTCAGTCTCCTATGTGTCTAGATTTTCGAATCCGACGCAAAACTGATGGTTAATTGTAACGTTCAGGGCCTCCTAATGACGATGGAACACTCAAATGGCATCGCAATTCTATACATCGTCCTCCAGCCGACTTGTCTCCAAGGGGATACTGCTGCCTCGGGCACCTAATGGTCCGTCTCCTGTGAGTCTAGATTTTCGAATCGGACTCATAACTGAGGTTAATTGTAACGTTCAGGGCCTCCTAATGACGATGGAAAACTCAAATTGCATCGCGATTCAATACATCGTCCTCCAGCCGACTTGTTTCCAAGGGGATATTGCTGCCTCGGGCACCTTATGGTCCGTCTCCTGTGAGGCTAAATTTTCGAATCCGACGCAAAACTGATGGTCAATTGTAACGTTCAGGGGCTCCTAATGACGATGGAAAACTGAAATTCCTTCGCGATTCAATAAATCGTCCTCCAGCAGACTTGTCTCCAAGGGGATATTGCTGCCTTAGGCACCTTATGCTCCGTCTTCTGTGAGTCTAGATTTTCGAATCGGACTCATAACTCATGTTAATTGTAACGTTCAGGGCCTCCTAATGACGATGGACACTCAAATTGCGTCGCGATTCAATACATCGTACTCCAGCCGACTTGTCTCCAAGGAGATATTGCTGCCTTAGGCACCTCATGCTCCGTCTTCTGTGAGTCGAGATTTTCGAATCGGACTCATAACCGATGTTAATTGTAACGTTCAGGGCCTCCTATTGACGATGGAACACTCAAATGGCATCGCGATTCAATACATCGTCCTCCAGCCGACTTGTCTCCAAGGGCATATTGCAGCCTCGGGCACCTTATGGTCCGTCTCCTGTAAGTCTAGATTTTCGTATCGGACGCAAAACCGATGTTAATTGTAACGTTCAGGGGCTCCTAATAACGATGGAAATCTCAAATTGCATCGCGATTCAATACATCGTCCCCCAGCCGACTTGTCTCCAAGTGGATATTGCTGCCTTAGGCACCTTATGCTCCGTTTTCTGTGAGTCTAGATTTTCGAATCGGATGCATAACTGATGTTTTTTGTAACGTTCAGGGCCTCGTAATGACGATGGAACACTCAAATTGCGTCGCGATTCAATAAATCGTCCTCCAGCCGACTTGTCTCCAAGGGGATATTGCTGCCTCGGTCACCTTATGGTCAGTCTCCTATGAGTCTAGATTTTTGAATCCGACGCGAAAAACTGATAGTTAATTGTCGCGATTCAATACATCGTCCCCCAGCCGACTTGTCTCCAAGGGGATAATGCTGCCTTAGGCACCTTATGCTCCGTCTTCTGTGAGTCTAGATTTTTGAATCGGACTCATAACTGATGTTAATTGTAACGTTCAGGGCCTCCTAATGACGATGGAACACTCAAATTGCGTCACGATTCAATAAATCGTCCTCCAGCCGACTTGTCTCCAAGGGGAAATTGCTGCCTTAGGCACCTTAGTCTCCGTCTCCTGTGAGTCTAGATTTTCGAATCGGACGCAAAAGTGATAGTTAATTGTAACGTTCAAGGCCTCTTAATGACGATGGAAAACTCAAATTGCATCGCGATTCAATACATCGTCCTCCAGCCGACTTGTCTCCAAGGATATATTGCTGCCTCGGGCACCTTATGGTCCGTCTCCTGTGAGTCTAAATTTTCGAATCCGACGCAAAACTAATGGTTATTGTAACGTTCAGGGCCTCCTAATGATGATGGAAAACTGAAATTGCGTCGCGATTCAATAATTCGCCTCCAGCCGACTTGTCTCCAAGGGGATATTGCTGCCTTAGGCACCTAATGCTCCGTCTCCTGTGAGTCTAGATTTTCGAATCGGACTCATAACTGATGTTAATTGTAACGTTCACGGCCTCCTAATGACGATGGAAAACTCAGAGTGCATCGCGATTCAATACATCGTCCTCCAGCCGACTTGTCTCCAAGGGGATATTACTGCCTCGGGCACCTTATGGTCCGTCTCCTGTGAGTCTAAATTTTCGAATCCGACGCAAAACTGATGGTTAATTGTAACGTTCAGGGCCTCCTAATGACGATGGAAAACTGAAATTGCGTCGCGATTCAATAAATCGTCCTCCAGCCGACTTGTCTCCAAGGGGATATTCCTGCCTTAGGCACCTTATGCTCCGTCTTCTGTGAGTCTAGATTTTCGAATCGGACTCATAACTGATGTTAATTGTAACGTTCAGGGCCTCCTAATGACGATGGACAATCAAATTGCGTCGCGATTCAATACATCGTACTCCAGCCGACTTGTCTCCAAGGGGATATTGCTGTCCCGGGCACCTTGTGGTCCGTCTCCTGTGAGTCTAAATTTTCGAATCGGATGCAAAACTAATAGTTATTTGTAACGTTCAGGGCCTCCTAATGACGATGGAACACTCAAATGGCATCGCGACTCAATACATCGTCCTCCAGCCGACTTGGCCCCAAGTGGATATTGCTGCCTCGGGCACCTTATGGTCCGTCTCCTGTAAGTCTAGATTTTCGAATCGGACGCAAAACCGATGTTAATTGTAACGTTCAGGGGCTCCTAATAACGATGGAAATCTCAAATTGCATCGCGATTCAATACATCGTCCCACAGCCGACTTGTCTCCAAGGGGATATTGCTGCCTTAGGCACCTTATGCTCCGTCTTCTGTGAGTCTAGATTTTCGAATCGGACTCATAACTGATGTTAATTGTAACGTTCAGGGCCTCCTAATGACGATGGAACACTCAAATTGCGTCGCGATTCAATAAATCGTCCTCCAGCCGACTTGTCTCCAAGGGGATATTGCTGCCTTGGTCACCTTACGGTCAGTCTCCTATGAGCCTAGATTTTCGAATCCGACGCAAAAAACTGATAGTTAATTGTCGCAATTCAATACATCGTCCCCAGCCGACTTGTCTCCAAGGGGATCTTGCTGCCTTAGGCACCTTATGCTCCGTCTTCTGTGAGTCTAGATTTTTGAATCGGACTCATAACTGATGTTAATTGTAACGTTCAGGGCCTCCTAATGACGATGGAACACTCAAATTGCGTCACGATTCAATAAATCGTCCTCCAGCCGACTTGTCTCCAAGGGGATATTGCTGCCTTGGTCACCTTATGGTCAGTCTCCTGTGAGTCTAGATTTTCGAATCCGACGGAAAACTGATAGTTAATAGTAGCGTTCAGGGCCTCCTAATGACGATGGAAAACTCAAATTGCGTCGCGATTCAGTACATCGTCCTCCAGCCGACTTGTCAACAAAGGGGATATTGCTGCCTTTGGCACCTTACGGTACGTCTCTTGTGAGTCTAGATTTTCGAATCAGACGCAAAACTGATAGTTAATTGTAACGTTCAGGGCCTCCTAATGACGATGGCAAACTCAAATTGCATCGCGATTCAATACATCGTCCTCCAGCCAACTTGTCTCAAAGGGGATATTGCTGCCTCGGTCACCTTATGGTCAGTCTCCTATGAGGCTAGATTTTCGAATCCGACGCAAAACTGATGGTTAATTGTAACGTTCAGGGCCTCCTAATGATGGTGGAACACTCAAATGGCATCGCAATTCTATACATCGTCCTCCAGCCAACTTGTCTCCAAGGGGATACTGCTGCCTCGGGCACCTAATGGTCCGTCTCCTGTGAGTCTAGATTTTCGAATCGGACTCATAACTGAGGTTAATTGTAACGTTCAGGGCCTCCTAATGACGATGGAAAACTCAAATTGCATCGCGATTCAATACATCGTCCTCCAGCCGACTTGTCTCCAAGGGGATATTGCTGCCTCGGGCACCTTATGGTCCGTCTCCTGTGAGGTTAAATTTTCGAATCCGACGCAAAACTGGTGGTCAATTGTAACGTTCAGGGCCTCCTAATGACGATGGAAAACTGAACTTGCGTCGCGATTCAATAAATCGTCCTCCAGCCGACTTGTCTCCAAGGGGATATTGCTGCCTTAGGCACCTTATGCTCCGTCTTCTGTGAGTCTAGATTTTCGAATCGGACTCATAACTCATGTTAATTGTAACGTTCAGGGCCTCCTAATGACGATGGACACTCAAATTGCGTCGCGATTCAATACATCGTACTCCAGCCGACTTGTTTCCAAGGGGATATTGCTGTCCCGGGCACCTTGTGGTCCGTCTCCTGTAAGTCTTGATTTTCGAATCGGACGCAAAACTGATGTTAATTGTGACGTTCAGGGCCTCCTAATGACGATGGAAATCTCAAATTGCATCGCGATTCAATACATCGTCCTCCAGCCGACTTGTCTCAAAGGGGATATTGCTGCCTTCGGCACCTAATGGTCCGTCGCCAGTGAGTCTAAATTTTCGAATCCGATGCAAAACTATTGGTTGATTGTAACGTTCAGGGCCTCCTAATGACGATGGAACACGCAAATGACATCGCGATTCTATACATCGTCCTCCAGCAGACTTGTCTCCAAGGGGATATTGCTGCCTCAGGCACCTTATGGTCCGTCTCCTAGGAGTCTAGATTTTCGAATCCGACGCAGAACTGATGGTTAATTTTAACGTTCAGGGCCTCCTAATGACGATGGAAAACTCAAATTGCGTCGCGATTCAATAAATCGCCCTCCAGCCGACTTGTCTCCAAGGGGATATTGCTGCCTTACGCACCTTATGCTCCGTCTTCTGTGAGTCTAGATTTTCGAATCGGACTCATAACTGATGGTTCATTTTAACGTTCAGGGCCTCCTAATGACGATGGAAAACTCAAATTGCGTCGCGATTCAATAAATCGTCCTCTAGCCGACTTGTCTCCAAGGGGATATTGCTGCCTTGGTCACCTTATGGTCAGTCTCCTATGAGTCTAGATTTTCGAATCCGACTCAAAACAAATGGTTAATTGTAACGTTCAGGGCCTCCTAATGACGATGGACACTCAAATTGCGTCGCGATTCAATACATCGTACTCCAGCCGACTTGTCTCCAAGGGGATATTGCTGTCCCGGGAACCTTGTGGTCCGTCTCCTGTGAGTCTAGATTTTCGAATCAGATGCAAATTTGATAGTTAATTGTAACGTTCAGGGCCTCCTAATGACGATGGAAAACTCAAATTGCATCGCGATTCAATACATCGTCCTCCAGCCGACTTGTCTCCAAGGGGATATTGCTGCCTCGGGCACCTTATGGTCCGTCTCCTGTGAGTCTAGATTTTCGAATCGGGCACCTTATGGTCAGTCTCCTGTGAGTCTAGATATTCGAATCCGATGCAAAACTAAAGGTTAATTGTAACGTTCAGGGCCTCCTAATGACGATGGAACACTCAAATTGCGTCGCGATTCAATAAATCTTCCTCCAGCCGACTTGTTTCCATGGGTATGTTGCTGCCTCGGGCACCTTATGGTCCGTCTCTCGTGAGTCTAGATTTTAGAATCGGACGCAAAACTGATAGTTGATTGTAACGTTCAGGGCCTCCTAATGACGATGGAACACTCAAATTGCATCGCGATTCAATACATCGTTCTCCAGCCGACTTGTCTCCAAGGGGATATTGCTGCTTCGGGCACCTAATCGCCCGTCTCCTGTGAGTCTAGATTTTCGAATCCGACGGAAAACTGACAGATAATTGTAACGTTCAGGGCCTCCTAATGACGATGGAAAACTCAAATTGCATCGCCATTCAATACATCGTTATCCAGCCGACTTGTCTCCAAGGGGATATTGCTGCCTTGGGCGAATATGCTCCGTCTCCTGTGAGTCTAGAGTTTCGAATCGGACGCATAACTGATGTTAATTGTAACATTCAGGGCCTCCTAATGACGATGGAAATCTCAAATTGCATCGCGATTCAATGCATCGTCCTCCAGCCGACTTGTCTCCAAGGGGAAATTGCTGCCTTAGGCACCTTATGCTCCGTCTCCTGTGAGTCTAGATTTTCGAATCGGACTCATAACTGATGTTAATTGTAACGTTCAGGGCCTCCTAATGACGATGGACACTCAAATTGCGTCGCGATTCAATACATCGTACTCCAGCCGACTTGTCTCCAAGGGGATATTGCTGTCCCGGGCACCTTGTGGTCCGTCTCCTGTGAGGCAAGATTTTCGAATCGGAAGCAAAACTGATAGTTAATTGTAACGTTCAGGGCCTCCTAATGACGATGGAACACCCAAATGGCATCGCGATTCAATACATCGTCCTCCAGCCGACTCGTCTCCAAGGGGATATTGCTGCCTCGGGCACCTTATGGTCCGTCTCCTAGGAGTCTAGATTTTCGAATCCGACGCAGAACTGATGGTTAATTGTAACGTTCAGGGCCTCCTAATGACGATGGAAAACTGAAATTGCGTCGCGATTCAATAAATCGTCCTCCAGCCGACTTGTCTCCAAGGGGATATTGCTGCCTTAGGCACCTAATGCTCCGTCTCCTGTGAGTCAAGATTTTCGAATCGGACTCATAACTGATGTTAATTGTAACGTTCAGTGCCTCCTAATGACGATGGAACACTCAAATTGCGTCGCGATTCAATACATCGTAATCCAGCCGACTTGTCTCCAAGGGGATATTGCCGCCTCGGGCACCCTATGGTCCGTCTCCTGTGAGTCTAGATTTTCGAATCCGACGCAAAACTGATGGTTAATTGTAACGTTCAGGGCCTCCTAATGACGATGGAAACTGAAATTGCGTCGCGATTCAATAAATCGTCCTCCAGCCGACTTGTCTCCAAGGGGATGTTGCTGCCTTAGGCACCTTATGATCCGTCTTCTGTGAGTCTAGATTTTCGAATCGGACTCATAACTGATGTTAATTGTAACGTTCAGTGCCTCCTAATGACGATGGAACACTCAAATTGCGTCGCGATTCAATAAACCGTCCTCCAGCCGACTTGTCTCCAAGGGGATATTGCTGCCTTGGTCACCTTATGGTCAGTCTCCTATGAGTCTAGATTTTCGAATCCGACGCAAAACAAATGGTTAATTGTAACGTTCAGGGTCCTCCTAATGACGATGGACACTCAAATTGCGTCGCGATTCAATACATCGCACTCCAGCCGACTTGTCTCCAAGGGGATATTGCTGTCCCGGGCACCTTGTGGTCCGTCTCCTGTGAGTCTAGATTTTCGAATCGGATGCAAAAGTGATAGTTAATTGTAACGTTCAGGGCCTCCTAATGACGATGGAAAACTCAAATTGCGTCGCGATTCAATAAATCGTCCTCCAGCCGACTTGTCTCCAAGGGGAAATTGCTGCCTTAGGCACCTTAGTCTCCGTCTCCTGTGAGTCTAGATTTTCGAATCGGACGCAAAACTAATGGTTATTGTAACGTTCAGGGCCTCCTAATGACGATGGAAAACTGAAATTGAGTCGCGATTCAATAAATCGTCCTCCAGCCGTCTTGTCTCCAAGGGGAAATTGCTGCCTTAGGCACCTTAGTCTCCGTCTCCTGTGAGTCTAGATTTTCGAATCGGACGCAAAAGTGATAGTTAATTGTAACGTTCAAGGCCTCCTAATGACGATGGAAAACTCAAATTGCATCGCGATTCAATACATCGTCCTCCAGCCGACTTGTCTCCAAGGGGATATTGCTGCCTCGGGCACCTTATGGTCCGTCTCCTGTGAGTCTAAATTTTCGAAACCGACGCAAAACTGATGGTTATTGTAACGTTCAGGGCCTCCTAATGACGATGGAAAACTCAAATTGCATCGCGATTCAATAAATCGTCCTCCAGCCGACTTGTCTCCAAGGGGAAATTGCTGCCTTAGGCACCTAATGCTCCGTCTCCTGTGAGTCTAGATTTTCGAATCGGACTCATAACTGATGTTAATTGTAATGTTCACGGCCTCCTAATGACGATGGAAAACTCAGAGTGCATCGCGATTCAATACATCGTCCTCCAGCCGACTTGTCTCCAAGGGGATATTACTGCCTCGGGCACCTTATGGTCCGTCACCTGTGAGTCTAAATTTTCGAATCCGACGCAAAACTGATGGTTAATTGTAACGTTCAGGGCCTCCTAATGACGATGGACAATCAAATTGCGTCGCGATTCAATACATCGTACTCCAGCCGACTTGTCTCCAAGGGGATATTGCTGTCCCGGGCACCTTGTGGTCCGTCTCCTGTGAGTCTAAATTTTCGAATCGGATGCAAAACTAATAGTTATTTGTAACGTTCAGGGCCTCCTAATGACGATGGAACACTCAAATGGCATCGCGACTCAATACATCGTCCTCCAGCCGACTTGGCCCCAAGTGGATATTGCTGCCTCGGGCACCTTATGGTCCGTCTCCTGTAAGTCTAGATTTTCGAATCGGACGCAAAACCGATGTTAATTGTAACGTTCAGGGGCTCCTAATAACGATGGAAATCTCAAATTGCATCGCGATTCAATACATCGTCCCACAGCCGACTTGTCTCCAAGGGGATATTGCTGCCTTAGGCACCTTATGCTCCGTCTTCTGTGAGTCTAGATTTTCGAATCGGACTCATAACTGATGTTAATTGTAACGTTCAGGGCCTCCTAATGACGATGGAACACTCAAATTGCGTCGCGATTCAATAAATCGTCCTCCAGCCGACTTGTCTCCAAGGGGATATTGCTGCCTTGGTCACCTTATGGTCAGTCTCCTATGAGTCTAGATTTTCGAATCCGACGCAAAAAACTGATAGTTAATTGTCGCGATTCAATACATCGTCCCCAGCCGACTTGTCTCCAAGGGGATATTGCTGCCTTAGGCACCTTATGCTCCGTCTTCTGTGAGTCTAGATTTTTGAATCGGACTCATAACTGATGTTAATTGTAACGTTCAGGGCCTCCTAATGACGATGGAACACTCAAATTGCATCACGATTCAATAAATCGTCCTCCAGCCGACTTGTCTCCAAGGGGATATTGCTGCCTTGGTCACCTTATGGTCCGTCTCCTGTGAGTCTAGATTTTCGAATCCGACGGAAAACTGATAGTTAATAGTAACGTTCAGGGCCTCCTAATGACGATGGAAAACTCAAATTGCGTCGCGATTCAGTACATCGTCCTCCAGCCGACTTGTCAACAAAGGGGATATTGCTGCCTTTGGCACCTTACGGTACGTCTCTTGTGAGTCTAGATTTTCGAATCAGACGCAAAACTGATAGTTAATTGTAACGTTCAGGGCCTCCCAATGACGATGGCAAAATCAAATTGCATCGCGATTCAATACATCGTCCTCCAGCCAACTTGTCTCAGAGGGGATATTGCTGCCTCGGGCACCTTATGGTCCGTCTCCTGTGAGTCTAAATTTTCGAATCCGACGCAAAACTGATGGTTAATTGTAACGATCAGGGCCGCCTAATGACGATGGAACACTCAAATTGCGTCGCGATTCAATAAATCGTCCTCCAGCTGACCTGTCTCCAAGGGGATATTGCTGCCTCGGTCACCTTATGGTCAGTCTCCTATGTGTCTAGATTTTCGAATCCGACGCAAAACTGATGGTTAATTGTAACGTTCAGGGCCTCCTAATGACGATGGAACACTCAAATGGCATCGCAATTCTATACATCGTCCTCCAGCCGACTTGTCTCCAAGGGGATACTGCTGCCTCGGGCACCTAATGGTCCGTCTCCTGTGAGTCTAGATTTTCGAATCGGACTTATAACTGAGGTTAATTGTAACGTTCAGGGCCTCCTAATGACGATGGAAAACTCAAATTGCATCGCGATTCAATACATCGTCCTCCAGCCGACTTGTTTCCAAGGGGATATTGCTGCCTCGGGCACCTTATGGTCCGTCTCCTGTGAGGCTAAATTTTCGAATCCGACGCAAAACTGATGGTCAATTGTAACGTTCAGGGGCTCCTAATGACGATGGAAAACTGAAATTCCTTCGCGATTCAATAAATCGTCCTCCAGCAGACTTGTCTCCAAGGGGATATTGCTGCCTTAGGCACCTTATGCTCCGTCTTCTGTGAGTCTAGATTTTCGAATCGGACTCATAACTCATGTTAATTGTAACGTTCAGGGCCTCCTAATGACGATGGACACTCAAATTGCGTCGCGATTCAATACATCGTACTCCAGCCGACTTGTCTCCAAGGAGATATTGCTGCCTTAGGCACCTCATGCTCCGTCTTCTGTGAGTCGAGATTTTCGAATCGGACTCATAACCGATGTTAATTGTAACGTTCAGGGCCTCCTATTGACGATGGAACACTCAAATGGCATCGCGATTCAATACATCGTCCTCCAGCCGACTTGTCTCCAAGGGCATATTGCAGCCTCGGGCACCTAATGGTCCGTCTCCTGTAAGTCTAGATTTTCGTATCGGACGCAAAACCGATGTTAATTGTAACGTTCAGGGGCTCCTAATAACGATGGAAATCTCAAATTGCATCGCGATTCAATACATCGTCCCCCAGCCGACTTGTCTCCAAGTGGATATTGCTGCCTTAGGCACCTTATGCTCCGTTTTCTGTGAGTCTAGATTTTCGAATCGGATGCATAACTGATGTTTTTTGTAACGTTCAGGGCCTCGTAATGACGATGGAACACTCAAATTGCGTCGCGATTCAATAAATCGTCCTCCAGCCGACTTGTCTCCAAGGGGATATTGCTGCCTCGGTCACCTTATGGTCAGTCTCCTATGAGTCTAGATTTTTGAATCCGACGCGAAAAACTGATAGTTAATTGTCGCGATTCAATACATCGTCCCCCAGCCGACTTGTCTCCAAGGGGATAATGCTGCCTTAGGCACCTTATGCTCCGTCTTCTGTGAGTCTAGATTTTTGAATCGGACTCATAACTGATGTTAATTGTAACGTTCAGGGCCTCCTAATGACGATGGAACACTCAAATTGCGTCACGATTCAATAAATCGTCCTCCAGCCGACTTGTCTCCAAGGGGATATTGCTGCCTCGGTCACCTTATGGTCCGTCTCCTGTGAGTCTAGATTTTCGAATCCGACGGAAAACTGATAGTTAATAGTAACGTTCAGGGCCTCCTAATGACGATGGAAAACTCAAATTGCGTCGCGATTCAGTTCATCGTCCTCCAGCCGACTTGTCAACAAAGGGGATATTGCTGCCTTTGGCACCTTATGGTACGTCTCTTGTGAGTCTAGATTTTCGAATCAGACGCAAAACTGATAGTTAATTGTAACGTTCAGGGCCTCCTAATGACGATGGCAAACTCAAATTGCATCGCGATTCAATACATCGTGTTCCAGCCAACTTGTCTCAGAGGGGATATTGCTTCCTCTGGCACCTTATGGTCCGTCTCCTGTGAGTCTAAATTTTCGAATCCGACGCAAAACTGATGGTTAATTGTAACGTTCAGGGCCTCCTAATGACGATGCAACACTCAAATGGCATCGCAATTCTATACATGGTCCTCCAGCCGACTTGTCTCCAAGGGGATATTGCTGCCTCGGGCACCTAATGGTCCGTCCCCTGTGAGTCTAGATTTTCGAATCGGACTCATAACTGATGTTAATTGTAACGTTCAGGGCCTCCTAATGACGATGGAACACTCAAATTGCGTCACGATTCAATAAATCGTCCTCCAGCCGACTTGTCTCCAAGGGGATATTGCTGCCTCGGTCACCTTATGGTCCGTCTCCTGTGAGTCTAGATTTTCGAATCCGACGGAAAACTGATAGTTAATAGTAACGTTCAGGGCCTCCTAATGACGATGGAAAACTCAAATTGCGTCGCGATTCAGTTCATCGTCCTGCAGCCGACTTGTCAACAAAGGGGATATTGCTGCCTTTGGCACCTTATGGTACGTCTCTTGTGAGTCTAGATTTTCGAATCAGACGCAAAACTGATAGTTAATTGTAACGTTCAGGGCCTCCTAATGACGATGGCAAACTCAAATTGCATCGCGATTCAATACATCGTGTTCCAGCCAACTTGTCTCAGAGGGGATATTGCTGCCTCGGGCACCTTATGGTCCGTCTCCTGTGAGTCTAAATTTTCGAATCCGACGCAAAACTGATGGTTAATTGTAACGTTCAGGGCCTCCTAATGACGATGCAACACTCAAATGGCATCGCAATTCTATACATGGTCCTCCAGCCGACTTGTCTCCAAGGGGATATTGCTGCCTCGGGCACCTAATGGTCCGTCTCCTGTGAGTCTAGATTTTCGAATCGGACTCATAACTGATGTTAATTGTAACGTTCAGGGTCTCCTAATGACGATGGAAAACTCAAATTGCGTCGCGATTCAATAAATCGTCCTCCAGCCGACTTGTCTCCAAGGGGATATTGCTGTCACGGGCACCTTATGCTCCGTCTTCTGTGAGTCTAGATTTTCGAATCGGACTCATAACTCATGTTAATTGTAACGTGCAGGGCCTCCTAATGACGATGGACACTCAAATTGCGTCGCGATTCAATACATCGTACTCCAGCCGACTTGTCTCCAAGGGGATATTCCTGCCTCGGGCACCTTATGGTCCGTCTCCTGTGAGTCTAAATTTTCGAATCCGACGCAAAACTGATGGTTAATTGTAACGTTCAGGGCCTCCTAATGACGATGGAAAACTGAAATTGCGTCGCGATTCAATAAATAGTCCTCCAGCCGTCTTGTCTCCAAGGGGAAATTGCTGCCTTAGGCACCTAATGCTCCGTCTCCTGTGAGTCTAGATTTTCGAATCGGACTCATACCTGATGTTAATTGTAACGTTCAGGGCCTCCTAATGACGATGGAAAACTCAAATTGCATCGCGATTCAATACATCGTCCTCCAGCCAACTTGTCTCCAAGGGGATATTCCTGCCTCGGGCACCTTATGGTCCGTCTCCTGTGAGTCTAAATTTTCGAATCCGACGCAAAACTGATGGTTAATTGCAACGTTCAGGGCCTCCTAATGACGATGGAAAACTGAAATTGCGTCGCGATTCAAGAAATCGTCCTCCAGTCGACTTATCTCCAAGGGGATATTGCTGCCTTAGGCACCTTATGCTCCGTCTTCTGTGAGTCTAGATTTTCGAATCGGACTCATAACTGATGTTAATTGTAACGTTCAGGGCCTCCTAATGACGATGGACACTCAAATTGCGTCGCGATTCAATACATCGTACTCCAGCCGTCTTGTCTCCAAGGGGATATTGCTGTCCCGGGCACCTTGCGGTCCGTCTCCTGTGAGTCTAGATTTTCGAATCGGATGCAAAACTGATAATTAATTGTAACGTTCAGGGCCTCCTAATGACGATGGAAAACTCAAATTGCGTCGCGATTCAATACATCGTCCTCCAGCCGACTTGTCAACAAAGGGGATATTGCTGCATTTGGCACCTTATGGTACGTCTCCTGTGAGTCTAGATTTTCGAATCGGACGCAGAACTGATAGTTAATTGTAACGTTCGGGGCCTCCTAATGACGATGGAAAACTCAAATTGCATCGCGATTCAATACATCGTGTATCAGACAACTTGTCTCAGAGGGGATATTGCTGCCTCGGGCACCTTATGGTCCGTCTCCTCTGAGTCTAGATTTTCGAATCCGACGCAGAACTGATGGTTAATTGTAACGTTCAGGGCCTCCTAATGACGATGGAAAACTCAAATTGCGTCGCGATTCAATAAATCGTCCTCCAGCCGACTTGTCTCCAAATGGATATTGCTGCCTTTGGCACCTTATGCTCCGTCTCCTGTGAGTCTAGATTTTCGAATCGGACTCATAACTGATGTTAATTGTAACGTTCAGGGCCTCCTAATAACGATGGAAAACTGAAATTGCATCGCGATTCAATACATCGTCCTCCAGCCGACTTGTCTCCAAGGGGATATTGCTGCCTCGGGCACCTTATGGTCCGTCTCCTGTGAGTCTAAATTTTCGAATCCGACGCAAAACTGATGGTTAATTGTAACGTTCAGGGCCTCCTAATGACGATGGAACACTCAAATGGCATCGCAATTCTATACATCGTCTTCCAGCCGACTTGTCTCCAAGGGGATATTGCTGCCTCGGGCACCTTATGGTCCGTCTCCTGTGAGTCTAGATTTTCGAATCGGACTCATAACTGATGTTAATTGTAACGTTCTGGGCCTCCTAATGACGATGGATAATTCAAATTGCTTCGCGATTCAATACATCGTCCTCCAGCCGACTTGTCTCCAAGGGGATATTGCTGCCTCGGGCTCTTTATGGTCCGTCTCCTGTGATTCTAAATTTTCGAATCCGGCGCAAAACTGATGGTTAATTAAAACGTTCAGGGCCTCCTAATGACGATGGAAAACTGAAATTGCGTCGCGATTCAATAAATCGTCCTCCAGCCGACTTGTCTCCAAGGGGAAATTGCTGCCTTAGGCACCTAATGCTCCGTCTCCTGTGAGTCTAGATTTTCGAATCGGACTCATAACTGATGTTAATTGTAACGTTCAGGGCCTCCTAATGACGATGGAAAACTCAAATTGCATCGCGATTCAATACATCGTCCTCCAGCCGACTTGTCTCCAAGGGGATATTGCTGCCTCGGGCACCTTATGGTCCGTCTCCTGTGAGTCTAAATTTTCGAATCCGACGCAAAACTGATGGTTAATTGTAACGTTCAGGGGCTCCGAATGAGGATGGAAAACTGAAATTGCGTCGCGATTCAATAAATCGTCCTCCAGCCGACTTGTCTCCAAGGGGATATTGCTGCCCTAGGCACCTTATGCTCCGTCTTCTGTGAGTCTAGATTTTCGAATCGGACTCATAACTGATGTTAATTGTAACTTTCAGGGTCTCCTAATGACGATGGGCACTCAAATTGCGTCGCGATTCAATACATCGTACTCCAGCCGACTTGTCTCCAAGGGGATATTGCTGTCCCGGGCACCTTGTGGTCCGTCTCCTGTTAGTCTAGATTTTCGAATCGGATGCAAAACTGATAGTTAATTGTAACGTTCAGGGCCTCCTAATGACGATGAAACACCCAAATGGCATCGCGATTCAATACATCGTCCTCCAGCCGACTCGTCTCCGAGGGGATATTGCTGCCTCGAGCACCTTCTGGTCCGTCTCCTATAAGCCTAGATTTTCGAATCTGACGCAAAACTGATGTTAATTGTGACGTTCAGGGCCTCCTAATGACGATGGAAATCTCAAATCGCATCGCGATTCAATACATCGTCCTCCAGCCGACTTGTCTCAAAGGGGATATTGCTGCCTCGGGCACCTAATGGTCCGTCTCCTAGGAGTCTAGATTTTCGAATCCGACGCAGAACTGATCGTTAATTGTATCGTTCAGGGCCTCTTAATGACGATGGGGAACTCAAATTGCGTCGCGATTCAATAAATCGTACTCCAGCCGACTTGTCTCCAAGGGGAAATTGCTGCCTTAGGAACCTTAGTCTCCGTCTCCTGTGAGTCTAGATTTTCGAATCGGACGCAAAACTGATAGTGAATTGTAACGTTCAAGGCCTCCTAATGATGATGGAAAGCTCAAATTGCATCGCGATTCAATACATCGTCCTCCAGCCGACTTGTCTCCAAGGGGATATTGCTGCCTCGGGCACCTAATGGTCCGTCTCCTGTGAGTCTAAATTTTCGAATCCGACGCAAAACTGATGGTTATTGTAACGTTCAGGGCCTCCTAATGACGATGGAAAACTGAAATTGCGTCGCGATTCAATAAATCGTCCTCCAGCCGACTTGTCTCCAAGGGGATATTGCTGCCTTAGGAACCTTATGCTCCGTCTCCTGTGAGTCTAGATGTTCGAATCGGACTCATAACTGATGTTAATTGTAACGTTCACGGCCTCCTAACGACGACGGAAAACTCAGAGTGCATCGCGATTCAATACATCGTCCTCCAGCCGACTTGTCTCCGAGGGGATATTGCTGCCTCGAGCACCTTCTGGTCCGTCTCCTATAAGTCTAGATTTTCGAATCTGACGCAAAACTGATGTTAATTGTGACGTTCAGGGCCTCCTAATGACGATGGAAATCTCAAATCGCATCGCGATTCAATACATCGTCCTCCAGCCGACTTGTCTCAAAGGGGATATTGCTGCCTCGGGCACCTAATGGTCCGTCTCCTAGGAGTCTATATTTTCGAATCCGACGCAGAACTGATCGTTAATTGTATCGTTCAGGGCCTCTTAATGACGATGGGGAACTCAAATTGCGTCGCGATTCAATAAATCGTACTCCAGCCGACTTGTCTCCAAGGGGAAATTGCTGCCTTAGGAACCTTAGTCTCCGTCTCCTGTGAGTCTAGATTTTCGAATCGGACGCAAAACTGATAGTGAATTGTAACGTTCAAGGCCTCCTAATGATGATGGAAAGCTCAAATTGCATCGCGATTCAATACATCGTCCTCCAGCCGACTTGTCTCCAAGGGGATATTGCTGCCTCGGGCACCTAATGGTCCGTCTCCTGTGAGTCTAAATTTTCGAATCCGACGCAAAACTGATGGTTATTGTAACGTTCAGGGCCTCCTAATGACGATGGAAAACTGAAATTGCGTCGCGATTCAATAAATCGTCCTCCAGCCGACTTGTCTCCAAGGGGATATTGCTGCCTTAGGAACCTTATGCTCCGTCTCCTGTGAGTCTAGATGTTCGAATCGGACTCATAACTGATGTTAATTGTAACGTTCACGGCCTCCTAACGACGACGGAAAACTCAGAGTGCATCGCGATTCAATACATCGTCCTCCAGCCGACTTGTCTCCAAGGGGATATTGCTGCCTCGGGCACCTTATGGTCCGTCTCCTGTGAGTCTAAATTTTCGAATCCGACGCAAAACTGATGGTTAATTGTAACGTTCAGGGGCTCCGAATGAGGATGGAAAACTGAAATTGCGTCGCGATTCAATAAATCGTCCTCCAGCCGACTTGTCTCCAAGGGGATATTGCTGCCTTAGGAACCTTATGCTCCGTCTTCTGTGAGTCTAGATTTTCGAATCGGACTCATAACTGATGTTAATTGTAACTTTCAGGGTCTCCTAATGACGATGGACAATCAAATTGCGTCGCGATTCAATACATCGTACTCCAGCCGACTTGTCTCCAAGGGGATATTGCTGTCCCGGGCACCTTGTGGTCCGTCTCCTGTTAGTCTAGATTTTTGAATCGGATGCAAAACTGATAGTTAATTGTAACGTTCAGGGCCTCCTAATGACGATGAAACACCCAAATGGCATCGCGATTCAATACATCGTCCTCCAGCCGACTCGTCTCCGAGGGGATATTGCTGCCTCGAGCACCTTCTGGTCCGTCTCCTATAAGTCTAGATTTTCGAATCTGACGCAAAACTGATGTTAATTGTGACGTTCAGGGCCTCCTAATGACGATGGAAATCTCAAATCGCATCGCGATTCAATACATCGTCCTCCAGCCGACTTGTCTCAAAGGGGATATTGCTGCCTCGGGCACCTAATGGTCCGTCTCCTAGGAGTCTAGATTTTCGAATCCGACGCAGAACTGATCGTTAATTGTATCGTTCAGGGCCTCTTAATGACGATGGGGAACTCAAATTGCGTCGCGATTCAATAAATCGTACTCCAGCCGACTTGTCTCCAAGGGGAAATTGCTGCCTTAGGCACCTTAGTCTCCGTCTCCTGTGAGTCTAGATTTTCGAATCGGACGCAAAACTGATAGTGAATTGTAACGTTCAAGGCCTCCTAATGATGATGGAAAGCTCAAATTGCATCGCGATTCAATACATCGTCCTCCAGCCGACTTGTCTCCAAGGGGATATTGCTGCCTCGGGCACCTAATGGTCCGTCTCCTGTGAGTCTAAATTTTCGAATCCGACGCAAAACTGATGGTTATTGTAACGTTCAGGGCCTCCTAATGACGATGGAAAACTGAAATTGCGTCGCGATTCAATAAATCGTCCTCCAGCCGACTTGTCTCCAAGGGGATATTGCTGCCTTAGGAACCTTATGCTCCGTCTCCTGTGAGTCTAGATGTTCGAATCGGACTCATAACGGATGTTAATTGTAACGTTCAGGGCCTCCTAACGACGACGGAAAACTCAGAGTGCATCGCGATTCAATACATCGTCCTCCAGCCGACTTGTCTCCAAGGGGATATTGCTGCCTCGGGCACCTTATGGTCCGTCTCCTGTGAGTCTAAATTTTCGAATCCGACGCAAAACTGATGGTTAATTGTAACGTTCAGGGCCTCCTAATGACGATGGAACACTCAAATGGCATCGCGACTCAATACATCGTCCTCCAGCCGACTTGTCTCCAAGTGGATATTGCTGCCTCGGGCACCTTATGGTCCGTCTCCTGTGAGTCTAAATTTTCGATTCCGACGCAAAAGATGGTTAATTGTAACGTTCAGGGCCTCCTAATGACGATGGAAAACTGAAATTGCATCGCGATTCAATAAATCGTCCTCCAGCCGACTTGTCTCCAAGGGGAAATTGCTGCCTTAGGCACCTAATGCTCCGTCTCTTGTGAGTCTAGATTTTCGAATCGGACTCATAACGGATGTTAATTGTAACGTTCAGGGCCTCCTAATGACGATGGAAAACTCAAATTGCATCGCGATTCAATACATCGTCCTCCAGCCGACTTGTCTCCAAGGGGATATTGCTGCCTCGGGCACCTTATGGTCCGTCTCCTGTGAGTCTAAATTTTCGAATCCGACGCAAAACTGATGGTTAATTGTAACGTTCAGGGCCTCCGAATGAGGATGGAAAACTGAAATTGCGCCGCGATTCAATAAATCGTCCTCCAGCCGATTTGTCTCCAAGGGGATATTGCTGCCTTAGGCACCTTATGCTCCGTCTTCTGTGAGTCTAGATTTTTGAATCGGACTCATAAATGATGTTAATTGTAACTTTCAGGGTCTCCTAATTACGATGGACACTCAAATTGCGTCGCGATTCAATACATCGTACTCCAGCCGACTTGTCTCCAAGGGGATATTGCTGTCCCGGGCACCTTGTGGTCCGCTTCCTGTGGGTCTGAATTTTCGAATCCGACGCAAAACTGATGGTTAATTGTAACGTTCAGGGCCTCCTAATGACGATGGACACTCAAATTGCGTCGCGATTCAATACATCGTACTCCAGCCGACTTGTCTCCAAGGGGATATTGCTGTCCCGGGCACCTTGTGGTCCGTCTCCTGTTAGTCTAGATTTTCGAATCGGACACAAAACTGATGTTAATTGTGACGTTCAGGGCCTCCTAATGATGATGGAAAACTCAAATTGCATCGCGATTCAATACATCGTCCTCCAGCCGACTTGTCTCCAAGGGGATATTGCTGCCTCGGGCACCTTATGGTCCGTCTCCTGTGAGTCTAAATTTTCGAATCCGACGCAAAACTGATGGTTATTGTAACGTTCAGGGCCTCCTAATGACGATGGAAAACTGGAATTGCGTCGCGATTCAATAAATCGTCCTCCAGCCGACTTGTCTCCAAGGGGATATTGCTGCCTTAGGCACCTTATGCTCCGTCTCCTGTGAGTCTAGATTTTCGAATCGGACTCATAACTGATGTTAATTGTAACGTTCACGGCCTCCTAATGACGATGGAAAACTCAGAGTGCATCGCGATTCAATACATCGTCCTCCAGCCGACTTGTCTCCAAGGGGATATTGCTGCCTCGGGCACCTTATGGTCCGTCTCCTGTGAGTCTAAATTTTCGAATCCGACGCAAAACTGATGGTTAATTGTAACGTTCAGGGCCTCCTAATGACGATGGAAAACTGAAATCGCGTCGCGATTCAATAAATCGTCCTCCAGCCGACTTGTCTCCAAGGGGAAATTGCTGCCTTAGGCACCTAATGCTCCGTCTCTTGTGACACTAGATTTTCGAATCGGACTCATAACTGATGTTAATTGTAACGTTCAGGGTCTCCTAATGACGATGGACACTCCAATTGCGTCGCGATTCAATACATCGTACTCCAGCCGACTTGTCTCCAAGGGGATATTGCTGTCCCGGGCACCTTGTGGTCCGTCTCCTGTTAGTCTAGATTTTCGAATCGGACACAAAACTGATGTTAATTGTGACGTTCAGGGCCTCCTAATGATGATGGAAAACTCAAATTGCATCGCGACTCAATACATCGTCCTCCAGCCGACTTGTCTCCAAGTGGATATTGCTGCCTCGGGCACCTTATGGTCCGTCTCCTGTGAGTCTAAATTTTCGAATCCGACGCAAAACTGATGGTTAATTGTAACGTTCAGGGCCTCCTAATGACGATGGAAAACTGAAAGCGCGTCGCGATTCAATAAATCGTCCTCCAGCCGACTTGTCTCCAAGGGGAAATTGCTGCCTTAGGCACCTAATGCTCCGTCTCTTGTGAGTCTAGATTTTCGAATCGGACTCATAACTGATGTTAATTGTAACGTTCAGGGTCTCCTAATGACGATGGACACTCCAATTGCGTCGCGATTCAATACATCGTACTCCAGCCGACTTGTCTCCAAGGGGATATTGCTGTCCCGGGCACCTTGTGGTCCGTCTCCTGTTAGTCTAGATTTTCGAATCGGACACAAAACTGATGTTAATTGTGACGTTCAGGGCCTCCTAATGATGATGGAAAACTCAAATTGCATCGCGACTCAATACATCGTCCTCCAGCCGACTTGTCTCCAAGTGGATATTGCTGCCTCGGGCACCTTATGGTCCGTCTCCTGTGAGTCTAAATTTTCGAATCCGACGCAAAACTGATGGTTAATTGTAACGTTCAGGGCCTCCTAACGACGATGGAAAACTCAAATTGCGTCGCGATTCAATAAATCGTCCTCCAGCCGACTTGTCTCCATGGGGAAATTGCTGCCTTAGGCACCTTAGTCTCCGTCTCCTGTGAGTCTAGATTTTCGAATCGGACGCAAAAGTGATAGTTAATTGTAACGTTCAAAGCCTCCAAATGACGATGGAAAACTCAAATTGCATCGCGATTCAATACATCGTCCTCCAGCCGACTTGTCTCCAAGGGGATATTGCTGCCTCTGGCACCTTATGGACCGTCTCCTGTGAGTCTAAATTTTCGAATCCGACGCAAAACTAATGGTTATTGTAACGTTCAGGGCCTCCTAATGACGATGGAAAACTGAAATTGCGTCGCGATTCAATAAATCGTCCTCCAGCCGACTTGTCTCCAAGGGGATATTGCTGCCTTAGGCACCTAATGCTCCGTCGCCTGTGAGTCTAGATTTTCGAATCGGACTCATAACTGATGTTAATTGTAACGTTCACGGCCTCCTAATGACAATGGAAAACTCAGAGTGCATCGCGATTCAATACATCGTCCTCCAGCCGACTTGCCTCCAAGGGGATATTGCTGCCTCGGGCACCTTATGGTCCGTCTCCTGTGAGTCTAAATTTACGAATCCGACGCAAAACTGATGGTTAATTGTAACGTTCAGGGCCTCCTAAGGACGATGGAAAACTGAAATTGCGTCGCGATTCAATAAATCGTCCTCCAGCCGACTTGTCTCCAAGGGGATATTGCTGCCTTAGGCACCGTATGCTCCGTCTTCTGTGAGTCTAGATTTTCGAATCGGACTCATAACTGATGTTAATTGTAACGTTCAGGGCCTCCTAATGACGATGGACACTCAAATTGCGTCGCGATTCAATACATCGTACTCCAGCCGACTTGTCTCCAAGGGGATATTGCTGTCCTGGGCACCTTGTGGTCCGTCTCCTGTGAGTCTAAATTTTCGAATCGGATGCAAAACTATTAGTTGATTGTAACGTTCAGGGCCTCCTAATGACGATGGAACCCTCAAATTGCATCGCGATTCAATTCATCGTTCTCCAGCCGACTTGTCTCCAAGGGGATATTGCTGTCTCGGGCACCTTATCGTCCGTCTCCTGTGAGTCTAGATTTTCGAATCCGACGGAAAGATGACAGTTAATTGTAACGTTCAGGGCCTCCTAATGACGATGGAAATCTCAAATTGCATCGCGATTCAATACATCGTCCTCCAGCCGACTTGTCTCCAAGGGGAAATTGCTGCCTTAGGCACCTTATGCTCCGTCTCCTGTGAGTCTAGATTTTCGAATCGGACTCATAACTGATGTTAATTGTAACGTTCAGGGCCTCCTAATGACGATGGACACTCAAATTGCGTCGCGATTGAATACATCGTACTCCATCCGACTTGTCTCCAAGGGGATATTGCTGCCTCGGGCACCTTATGGTCCGTCTCCTGTGAGTCCAAATTTTCGAATCCGACGCAAAACTGATGGTTAATTGTAACGTTCAGGGCCTCCTAAGGACGATGGAAAACTGAAATTGCGTCGCGATTCAATAAATCGTCCTCCAGCCGACTTGTCTCCAAGGGGATATTGCTGCCTTAGGCACCGTATGCTCCGTCTTCTGTGAGTCTAGATTTTCGAATCGGATGCAAAACTAATAGTTATTTGTAACGTTAAGGGCCTCCTAATGACGATGGAACACTCAAATGGCATCGCGACTCAAGACATCGTCCTCCAGCCGACTTGTCCCCAAGTGGATATTGCTGCCTCGGGCACCCTATGGACCGTCTCCTGTGAGTCTAAATTTTCGAATCCGACGCAAAACTGATGGTTAATTGTAACGTTCAGGGCCTCCTAATGACGATGGAAAACTTAAATTGCGTCGCGATTCAATAAATCGTCCACCAGCCGACTTGTCTCAATGGGGATATTGCTGCCATCGGCACCTAATGGTCTGTCTCCTGTGAGTCTACATTTTCGAATCCGATGAATAACTAATGGTTAATTGTAACGTTCAGTTCCTCCTAATGACGATGGAACACTCAAATTGCGTCGCGATTCAATACATCGACCTCCAGCCGACTTGTCTCCAAGGGGAAATTGCTGCCTTAGGCACCTTAGTCTCCGTCTCCTGTGAGTCTAGATTTTCGAATCGGACGCAAAAGTGATAGTTAATTGTAACGTTCAAGGCCTCCTAATGACGATGGAAAACTCAAATTGCATCGCGATTCAATACATCGTCATCCAGCCGACTTGTCTCCAAGGGGATATTGCTGCCTCGGGCACCTTATGGTCCGTCTCCTGTGAGTCCAAATTTTCGAATCCGACGCAAAACTGATGGTTAATTGTAACGTTCAGGGCCTCCTAAGGACGATGGAAAACTGAAATTGCGTCGCGATTCAATAAATCGTCCTCCAGCCGACTTGTCTCCAAGGGGATATTGCTGCCTTAGGCACCGTATGCTCCGTCTCCTGTGAGTCTAGATTTTCGAATCGGACTCATAACTAATGTTAATTGTAACGTTCACGGCCTCCTAATGACGATGGAAAACTCAGAGTGCATCGCGATTCAATACATCGTCCTCCAGCCGACTTGTCTCCAAGGGGATATTGCTGCCTCGGGCACCTTATGGTCCGTCTCCTGTGAGTCCAAATTTTCGAATCCGACGCAAAACTGATGGTTAATTGTAACGTTCAGGGCCTCCTAAGGACGATGGAAAACTGAAATTGCGTCGCGATTCAATAAATCGTCCTCCAGCCGACTTGTCTCCAAGGGGATATTGCTGCCTTAGGCACCGTATGCTCCGTCTTCTGTGAGTCTAGATTTTCGAATCGGATGCAAAACTAATAGTTATTTGTAACGTTAAGGGCCTCCTA
Organism: Schistocerca cancellata; assembly: GCF_023864275.1. Lineage (NCBI taxonomy): Eukaryota > Metazoa > Arthropoda > Insecta > Orthoptera > Acrididae > Schistocerca > Schistocerca cancellata. Next base: position 51,765,956 of record NC_064637.1, on the reverse strand, counting down.
ATGACGATGGAACACTCAAATGGCATCGCGACTCAATACATCGTCCTCCAGCCGACTTGTCCCCAAGTGGATATTGCTGCCTCGGGCACCCTATGGTCCGTCTCCTGTGAGTCTAAATTTTCGAATCCGACGCAAAACTGATGGTTAATTGTAACGTTCATGGCCTCCTAATGACGATGGAAAACTTAAATTGCGTCGCGATTCAATAAATCGTCCACCAGCCGACTTGTCTCAATGGGGATATTGCTGCCATCGGCACCTAATGGTCTGTCTCCTGTGAGTCTACATTTTCGAATCCGATGAAAAACTAATGGTTAATTGTAACGTTCAGTTCCTCCTAATGACGATGGAACACTCAAATTGCGTCGCGATTCAATACATCGTCCTCCAGCCGACTTGTCTCCAAGCGGATATTGCTGCCTTGGTCACCTTATGGTCAGTCTCCTATGAGTCTAGATTTTAGAATCCGACGCAAAACAAATGGTTAATTGTAACGTTCAGGGCCTCCTAATGACGATGGACACTCAAATTGCGTCGCGATTCAATACATCGTACTCCAGCCGACTTGTCTCCAAGGGGATATTGCTGCCTCGGGCACCTTATGGTCCGTCTCCTGTGAGTCCAAATTTTCGAATCCGACGCAAAACTGATGGTTAATTGTAACGTTCAGGGCCTCCTAAGGACGATGGAAAACTGAAATTGCGTCGCGATTCAATAAATCGTCCTCCAGCCGACTTGTCTCCAAGGGGATATTGCTGCCTTAGGCACCGTATGCTCCGTCTTCTGTGAGTCTAGATTTTCGAATCGGATGCAAAACTAATAGTTATTTGTAACGTTAAGGGCCTCCTAATGACGATGGAACACTCAAATGGCATCGCGACTCAATACATCGTCCTCCAGCCGACTTGTCCCCAAGTGGATATTGCTGCCTCGGGCACCCTATGGTCCGTCTCCTGTGAGTCTAAATTTTCGAATCCGACGCAAAACTGATGGTTAATTGTAACGTTCAGGGCCTCCTAATGACGATGGAAAACTTAAATTGCGTCGCGATTCAATAAATCGTCCACCAGCCGACTTGTCTCAATGGGGATATTGCTGCCATCGGCACCCTATGGTCCGTCTCCTGTGAGTCTACATTTTCGAATCCGATGAAAAACTAATGGTTAATTGTAACGTTCAGTTCCTCCTAACGACGATGGAAAACTCAAATTGCGTCGCGATTCACTAAATCGTCCTCCAGCCGACTTGTCTCCAAGGGGAAATTGCTGCCTTAGGCACCTTAGTCTCCGTCGCCTGTGAGTCTAGATTTTCGAATCGGACGCAAAAGTGATAGTTAATTGTAACGTTCAAGGCCTCCTAATGACGATGGAAAACTCAAATTGCATCGCGATTCAATACATCGTCATCCAGCCGACTTGTCTCCAAGGGGATATTGCTGCCTCGGGCACCTTATGGTCCGTCTCCTGTGAGTCCAAATTTTCGAATCCGACGCAAAACTGATGGTTAATTGTAACGTTCAGGGCCTCCTAAGGACGATGGAAAACTGAAATTGCGTCGCGATTCAATAAATCGTCCTCCAGCCGACTTGTCTCCAAGGGGATATTGCTGCCTTAGGCACCGTATGCTCCGTCTCCTGTGAGTCTAGATTTTCGAATCGGACTCATAACTAATGTTAATTGTAACGTTCACGGCCTCCTAATGACGATGGAAAACTCAGAGTGCATCGCGATTCAATACATCGTCCTCCAGCCGACTTGTCTCCAAGGGGATTTTGCTGCCTCGGGCACCTTATGGTCCGTCTCCTGTGAGTCCAAATTTTCGAATCCGACGCAAAACTGATGGTTAATTGTAACGTTCAGGGCCTCCTAAGGACGATGGAAAACTGAAATTGCGTCGCGATTCAATAAATCGTCCTCCAGCCGACTTGTCTCCAAGGGGATATTGCTGCCTTAGGCACCGTATGCTCCGTCTTCTGTGAGTCTAGATTTTCGAATCGGATACAAAACTAATAGTTAATTGTAACGTTAAGGGCCTCCTAATGACGATGGAACACTCAAATGGCATCGCGACTCAATACATCGTCCTCCAGCCGACTTGTCCCCAAGTGGATATTGCTGCCTCGGGCACCCTATGGTCCGTCTCCTGTGAGTCTAAATTTTCGAATCCGACGCAAAACTGATGGTTAATTGTAACGTTCAGGGCCTCCTAATGACGATGGAAAACTTAAATTGCGTCGCGATTCAATAAATCGTCCACCAGCCGACTTGTCTCAATGGGGATATTGCTGCCATCGGCACCTAATGGTCTGTCTCCTGTGAGTCTACATTTTCGAATCCGATGAAAAACTAATGGTTAATTGTAACGTTCAGTTCCTCCTAATGACGATGGAACACTCAAATTGCGTCGCGATTCAATACATCGTCCTCCAGCCGACTTGTCTCCAAGCGGATATTGCTGCCTTGGTCACCTTATGGTCAGTCTCCTATGAGTCTAGATTTTAGAATCCGACGCAAAACAAATGGTTAATTGTAACGTTCAGGGCCTCCTAATGACGATGGAACACTCAAATTGCGTCGCGATTCAATAAATCTTCCTCCAGCCGACTTGTTTCCATGGGTATGTTGCTGCCTCGGGCACCTTATGGTCCGTCTCTCGTGAGTCTAGATTTTAGAATCGGACGCAAAACTGATAGTTGATTGTAACTTTCAGGGCCTCCTAATGACGATGGAAAACACAAATTGCATCGCCATTCAATACATCGTTATCCAGCCGACTTGTCTCCAAGGGGATATTGCTGCCTTGGGCGAATATGCTCCGTCTCCTGTGAGTCTAGATTTTCGAATCGGACGCAAAACTGATGTTAATTGTGACGTTCAGGGCCTCCTAATGACGATGGAAATCTCAAATTGCATCGCGATTCAATACATCGTTATCCAGCCGACTTGTCTCCAAGGGGATATTGCTGCCTTGGGCGAATATGCTCCGTCTCCTGTGAGTCTAGATTTTCGAATCGGACGCACAACTGATGTTAATTGTAACATTCAGGGCCTCCTAATGACGATGGAAATCTCAAATTGCATCGCGATTCAACACATCGTCCTCCAGCCGACTTCTCTCCAAGGGGAAATTGCTGTCTTAGGCACCTTAGTCTCCGTCTCCTGTGAGTCTAGATTTTCGAATCGGACGCAAAAGTGATAGTTAATTGTAACGTTCAAGGCCTCTCAATGACGATGGAAAACTCAAATTGCATCGCGATTCAATACATCGTCAACTAGCCGACTTGTCTCCAAGGGGATATTGCTGCCTTAGGCACCTAATGCTCCGTCTCCTGTGAGTCTAGATTTTCGAATCGGATGCAAAACTGATAGTTAATTGTAACGTTCAGGGCCTCCTAATGACGATGGGAAACTCAAATTGCATCGCGATTCAATACATCGTCATCCAGCCGACTTGTCTCCAAGGGGATATTGCTGCCTCGGGCACCTTATGGTCCGTCTCCTGTAAGACTAGATTTTCGAATCGGACGCAAAACTGATGTTAATTGTGACGTTCAGGGCCTCCTAATGACGATGGAACACGCAAATGACATCGCGATTCTATACATCGTCCTCCAGCCGACTTGTCTCCAAGGGGATATTGCTGCCTCGGGCACCTAATGGTCCGTCTCCTAGGAGTCTAGATTTTCGAATCCGACGCAGAACTGATGGTTAATTGTAACGTTCAGGGCCTCCTAACGACGATGGAAAACTCAAATTGCGTCGCGATTCAATAAATCGTCCTCCAGCCGACTTGTCTCCAAGGGGATATTGCTGCCTTAGGCACCGTATGCTCCGTCTTCTGTGAGTCTAGATTTTCGAATCGGATGCAAAACTAATAGTTATTTGTAACGTTAAGGGCCTCCTAATGACGATGGAACACTCAAATGGCATCGCGACTCAATACATCGTCCTCCAGCCGACTTGTCCCCAAGTGGATATTGCTGCCTCGGGCACCCTATGGTCCGTCTCCTGTGAGTCTAAATTTTCGAATCCGACGCAAAACTGATGGTTAATTGTAACGTTCAGGGCCTCCTAATGACGATGGAAAACTTAAATTGCGTCGCGATTCAATAAATCGTCCACCAGCCGACTTGTCTCAATGGGGATATTGCTGCCATCGGCACCCTATGGTCCGTCTCCTGTGAGTCTACATTTTCGAATCCGATGAAAAACTAATGGTTAATTGTAACGTTCAGTTCCTCCTAACGACGATGGAAAACTCAAATTGCGTCGCGATTCACTAAATCGTCCTCCAGCCGACTTGTCTCCAAGGGGAAATTGCTGCCTTAGGCACCTTAGTCTCCGTCGCCTGTGAGTCTAGATTTTCGAATCGGACGCAAAAGTGATAGTTAATTGTAACGTTCAAGGCCTCCTAATGACGATGGAAAACTCAAATTGCATCGCGATTCAATACATCGTCATCCAGCCGACTTGTCTCCAAGGGGATATTGCTGCCTCGGGCACCTTATGGTCCGTCTCCTGTGAGTCCAAATTTTCGAATCCGACGCAAAACTGATGGTTAATTGTAACGTTCAGGGCCTCCTAAGGACGATGGAAAACTGAAATTGCGTCGCGATTCAATAAATCGTCCTCCAGCCGACTTGTCTCCAAGGGGATATTGCTGCCTTAGGCACCGTATGCTCCGTCTCCTGTGAGTCTAGATTTTCGAATCGGACTCATAACTAATGTTAATTGTAACGTTCACGGCCTCCTAATGACGATGGAAAACTCAGAGTGCATCGCGATTCAATACATCGTCCTCCAGCCGACTTGTCTCCAAGGGGATTTTGCTGCCTCGGGCACCTTATGGTCCGTCTCCTGTGAGTCCAAATTTTCGAATCCGACGCAAAACTGATGGTTAATTGTAACGTTCAGGGCCTCCTAAGGACGATGGAAAACTGAAATTGCGTCGCGATTCAATAAATCGTCCTCCAGCCGACTTGTCTCCAAGGGGATATTGCTGCCTTAGGCACCGTATGCTCCGTCTTCTGTGAGTCTAGATTTTCGAATCGGATACAAAACTAATAGTTAATTGTAACGTTAAGGGCCTCCTAATGACGATGGAACACTCAAATGGCATCGCGACTCAATACATCGTCCTCCAGCCGACTTGTCCCCAAGTGGATATTGCTGCCTCGGGCACCCTATGGTCCGTCTCCTGTGAGTCTAAATTTTCGAATCCGACGCAAAACTGATGGTTAATTGTAACGTTCAGGGCCTCCTAATGACGATGGAAAACTTAAATTGCGTCGCGATTCAATAAATCGTCCACCAGCCGACTTGTCTCAATGGGGATATTGCTGCCATCGGCACCTAATGGTCTGTCTCCTGTGAGTCTACATTTTCGAATCCGATGAAAAACTAATGGTTAATTGTAACGTTCAGTTCCTCCTAATGACGATGGAACACTCAAATTGCGTCGCGATTCAATACATCGTCCTCCAGCCGACTTGTCTCCAAGCGGATATTGCTGCCTTGGTCACCTTATGGTCAGTCTCCTATGAGTCTAGATTTTAGAATCCGACGCAAAACAAATGGTTAATTGTAACGTTCAGGGCCTCCTAATGACGATGGAACACTCAAATTGCGTCGCGATTCAATAAATCTTCCTCCAGCCGACTTGTTTCCATGGGTATGTTGCTGCCTCGGGCACCTTATGGTCCGTCTCTCGTGAGTCTAGATTTTAGAATCGGACGCAAAACTGATAGTTGATTGTAACTTTCAGGGCCTCCTAATGACGATGGAAAACACAAATTGCATCGCCATTCAATACATCGTTATCCAGCCGACTTGTCTCCAAGGGGATATTGCTGCCTTGGGCGAATATGCTCCGTCTCCTGTGAGTCTAGATTTTCGAATCGGACGCAAAACTGATGTTAATTGTGACGTTCAGGGCCTCCTAATGACGATGGAAATCTCAAATTGCATCGCGATTCAATACATCGTTATCCAGCCGACTTGTCTCCAAGGGGATATTGCTGCCTTGGGCGAATATGCTCCGTCTCCTGTGAGTCTAGATTTTCGAATCGGACGCACAACTGATGTTAATTGTAACATTCAGGGCCTCCTAATGACGATGGAAATCTCAAATTGCATCGCGATTCAACACATCGTCCTCCAGCCGACTTCTCTCCAAGGGGAAATTGCTGTCTTAGGCACCTTAGTCTCCGTCTCCTGTGAGTCTAGATTTTCGAATCGGACGCAAAAGTGATAGTTAATTGTAACGTTCAAGGCCTCTCAATGACGATGGAAAACTCAAATTGCATCGCGATTCAATACATCGTCAACTAGCCGACTTGTCTCCAAGGGGATATTGCTGCCTTAGGCACCTAATGCTCCGTCTCCTGTGAGTCTAGATTTTCGAATCGGATGCAAAACTGATAGTTAATTGTAACGTTCAGGGCCTCCTAATGACGATGGAAAACTCATATTGCATCGCGATTCAATACATCGTCATCCAGCCGACTTGTCTCCAAGGGGATATTGCTGCCTCGGGCACCTTATGGTCCGTCTCCTGTAAGACTAGATTTTCGAATCGGACGCAAAACTGATGTTAATGGTGACGTTCAGGGCCTCCTAATGACGATGGAACACGCAAATGACATCGCGATTCTATACATCGTCCTCCAGCCGACTTGTCTCCAAGGGGATATTGCTGCCTCGGGCACCTAATGGTCCGTCTCCTAGGAGTCTAGATTTTCGAATCCGACGCAGAACTGATGGTTAATTGTAACGTTCAGGGCCTCCTAACGACGATGGAAAACTCAAATTGCGTCGCGATTCAATAAATCGTCCTCCAGCCGACTTGTCTCCAAGGGGAAATTGCTGCCTTAGGCACCTTAGTCTCCGTCTCCTGTGAGTCTAGATTTTCGAATCGGACGCAAAAGTGATAGTTAGTTGTAACGTTCAAGGCCTCCTAATGACGATAGAAAACTCAAATTGCATCGCGACTCAATACATCGTCAACTAGCCGACCTGTCTCCAAGGGGATATTGCTGCCTCGGGCACCTTATGGTCCGTCTCCTGTGAGTCTAAATTTTCGAATCCGACGCAAAACTAATGGTTATTGTATCGTTCAGGGCCTCCTAATGACGATGGAAAACTGAAATTGCGTCGCGATTCAATAAATCGTCCTCCAGCCGACTTGTCTCGAAGGGGATATTGCTGCCTTAGGCACCTAATGCTCCGTCTCCTGTGAGTCTAGATTTTCGAATCGGACTCATAACTGATGGTTAATTGTAACGTTCACGGCCTCCTAATGACGATGGAAAACTCAGAGTGCATCGCGAATCAATACATCGTCCTCCAGCCGACTTGTCTCCAAGGGGATATTGCTGCCTCGGGCACCTTATGGTCCGTCTCCTAGGAGTCTAGATTTTCGAATCCGACGCAGAACTGATGGTTAATTGTAACGTTCAGGGCCTCCTAACGGCGATGGAAAACTCAAATTGCGTCGCGATTCAATAAATCGTCCTCCAGCCGACTTGTCTCCAAGGGGAAATTGCTGCCTTAGGCACCTTAGTCTCCGTCTCCTGTGAGTCTAGATTTTAGAATCGGACGCAAAAGTGATAGTTAGTTGTAACGTTCAAGGCCTCCTAAAGACGATGGAAAACTCAAATTGCATCGCGATTCAATACATCGTCAACTAGCCGACTTGTCTCCAAGGGGATATTGCTGCCTCGGGCACCTTATGGTCCGTCTCCTGTGAGTCTAAATTTTCGAATCCGACGCAAAACTAATGGTTATTGTAACGTTCAGGGCCTCCTAATGACGATGGAAAACTGAAATTGCGTCGCGATTCAATAAATCGTCCTCCAGCCGACTTGTCTCCAAGGGGATATTGCTGCCTTAGGCACCTAATACTCCGTCTCCTGTGAGTCTAGATTTTCGAATCGGACTCATAACTGATGGTTAATTGTAACGATCACGGCCTCCGAATGACGATGGAAAACTCAGAGTGCATCGCGATTCAATACATCGTCCTCCAGCCGACTTGTCTCCAAGGGGAAATTGCTGCCTTAGGCACCTTATGCCCCGTCTCCTGTGAGTCTAGATTTTCGAAGCGGACTCATAACTGATGTTAATTGTAACGTTCAGGGCCTCGTAATGACGATGGACACTCAAATTGCGTCGCGATTCAATACATCGTACTCCAGCCGACTTGTCTCCAAGGGGATATTGCTGTCCCGGGCACCTTGTGGTCCGTCTCCTGTGAGTCTAGATCTTCGAATCGGATGCAAAACTGATAGTTAATTGTAACGTTCAGGGCCTCCTAATGACGATGGAAAACTCAAATTGCATCGCGATTCAATACATCGTCCTCCAGCCGACTTGTCTCCAAGGGGATATTGCTGCCTCGGGCACCTTATGGTCGGTCTCCTGTGAGTCTAGATTTTCGATTCCGATGCAAAACTGATAGTTAATTGCAACGTTCAGGGCCTCCTAATGACGATGGAACGCTCACGTTCCGTCCAGATTCAATACATCGTCCTCCAGCAGACTTGTGTAGAAGGGGACATTGCTGCCTCGGGCAACTTATGGTCCGTCTCCTGTGACTCTAGATTTTCGAATCGGTCGCAAAACTGATGTTAATTGTAACGTTCAGGGTCTCCTAATAACGATGAACATCACAAACTGAATCGCGATTCAATACATCGTCCTCCAGCCGACTTGTCTCCAAGGGGAAATTGCTGCCTCGGGCTCCTTATTGTCCGTCTCCTGTGAGTCTAGATTTTCGAATCCGACGCAAAACTGATGGTTAATTGTAACGTTCAGGGCCTCCTAATGACGATGGAAATCTCAAATTGCATCGCGATTCAATACATCGTCCCGCAGCCGATTTGTCTCCAAGGGGATATTGCTGCCTCGGGCACCTTATGGTCCGTCTCCTGTGAGTCTAGATTTTCGAATCCGACGCAAAACCGATGGTTAATTGTAACGTTCAGGGCCTCCTAATGACGATGGAACACTGAAATTTAGTCGCTATTCAATACATCGTCCTCCAGCCGACTTGTCTCCAAGGGGAAATTGCTGTCTCAGGCACCTTATGGTCCTCTCCTGTGAGTCTAGATTTTGAATCGGACGCAAAACTGATAGTTAATGTCACGTTCAGGGCCTCCTAATGACGATGAAACACTCAAATGGCATCAAGATTCAATACATCGTCCTCCAGCCGACTTGTCTCCAAGGGTCTATTGCTGCCTATGGCACCTTATGGTCGTTCGCCTGTGAGTCTAGATTTTCGATTCCGACGCAAAACTGATAGTTAATTGCAACTTTCAGGGCCTCCTAATGACGATGGAACGCACACATTCCGTCCAGATTCAATACATCGTCCTCCAGCCGACTTGTGTAGTAGGGGATATTGCTGCCTCGCGCACCTTATGGTCCATCTCCAGTGAGTAGAGAATTTGGAATCGGATACAGAACTGATAGTTAATTGTAACGTTCAGGGCCTCCTAATGACGTTGTAAAACTCAAATTGCATCGCGATTCAATACATCGTCCTCCAGCCGACTTGTCTCTAAGGGGATGTTGCTGCCTCGGGCACTTTATGGTCCGTCTCCTGTGAGTCTAGATTTTCGAATCGGACGCAAAACCGATGTTAATTGCAACATTTAGGGCCTCCTAATGCCGATGGAAATCTCAAATTGCATCGCGATTCAATACATCGTCAACCAGCCGACTTGTCTCAAAGGGGATATTGCTGCGTCGGGCACCTTATGGCCCGTCTCCTGTGAGTCTAGATTTCCGAGTCCGACGCAAAACAGATGGTTAATTGTAACGTTCAGGGCCTCCTAATGACGATGGAACACTCAAACTGCGTCGCGATTCAATACATCGTCCTCCAGCCGACTTGTCTACAAGGGGATATTGCTGCATTTGGCACCTTACGGTACGTCTCCAGTGAGTGTAGATTTTCGAATCCGACGGAAAACTGATAGTTAATTGTAACACTCAGGGCCTCCTAATGACGATGGAACACTCAAATTGAGTCGCTATTCAATACATCGTCCTCCAGCCGACATGTCTCCAAGGGGATTTTGCTGCCTCGGGTACCTTATGGTCCGCCTCCTGTGAGTCTAAATTTTCGAATCCGACGCAAAACTGATGGTTAATTGTAATTTTCAGGGCCTCCTAATGACGATGGAACACTCAAATGGCATCGCGATTCTATACATTGTCCTCCAGGCGACTTGTCTCCAAGGGGATGTTGCTGCCTCGGGCACTTTATGGTCCGTCTCCTGTGAGTCTAGATTTTCGAATCGGACGCAAAACCGATGTTAATTGCAATATTCAGGGCCTCCTAATGCCGATGGAAATCTCAAATTGCATCGCGATTCAATACATCGTCCTCCAGCCTACTTGCCTCCAAGGGGATATTGCTGCCTCGGGCACCTTATGGTACGTCTCCTGTATGTCTAGATTTTCGAATCCGACGCAAAACAGATGGTTAATTGTAACGCTCAGGGCCTCCTAATGACGATGGAACACTCAAATTGAGTCGCTATTCAATACATCGTCCTCCGGCCGACTTGTCTCCAAGGGGATATTGCTGCCTCGGGCACCTTATGGTACGTCTCCTGTAAGTCTTGATTTTCGAATCCGACGCAAAACAGATGGTTAATTGTAATTTTCAGGGCCTCCTAATGACGATGGAACACTCAAATGGCATCGCGATTCTATACACCGTCCTCCAAACTACTTATCTCAAAGGGGATATTGCTGCCTCGGGCACCTTATGGTACGTCTCCTGTAAGTCTAGATTTTCGAATCCGACGCAAAACAGATGGTTAATTGTAACGCTCAGGGCCTCCTAATGACGATGGAACACTCAAAATGAGTCGCTATTCAATACATCGTCCTTCGGCCGACTTGTCTCCAAGGGGATATTGCTGCCTCGGGCACCTTATGGTCCGTTTCCTGTAAGTCTAGATTTTCGAATCCGACGCAAAACAGATGGTTAATTGTAATTTTCAGGGCGTCCTAATGACGATGGAAAACTCAAATTGCATCGCGATTCAATACATCGTCCTCCATCCTACTTGTCTCCAAGGGGATATTGCTGCCTCGGGCACCTTATGGTCTTCTTCCTGTGAGTCTAGATTTTCGAATCCGACGGAAAACTGATAGTTAATTGTAACGCTCAGGGCCTCCTAATGACGATGGAACACTCAAATTGAGTCGCTATTCAATACATCGTCCTTCGGCCGACTTGTCTCCAAGGGGATATTGCTGCCTCGGGCACCTTATGGTCCGTTTCCTGTAAGTCTAGATTTTCGAATCCGACGCAAAACAGATGGTTAATTGTAATTTTCAGGGCGTCCTAATGACGATGGAAAACTCAAATTGCATCGCGATTCAATACATCGTCCTCCATCCTACTTGTCTCCAAGGGGATATTGCTGCCTCGGGCACCTTATGGTACGTCTCCTGTAAGTCTAGATTTTCGAATCCGACGCAAAACAGATGGTTAATTGTAACGCTCAGGGCCTCCTAATGACGATGGAACACTCAAATTGAGTCGCTATTCAATACATCGTCCTCCAGCCTACTTGTCTCCAAGGGGATATTGCTCCCTCGGACACCTTATGGTCCGTTTCCTGTGAGTCTAGATTTTCGAATCCGACGGAAAACTGATAGTTAATTGTAACGCTCAGGGCCTCCTATGGCGATGGAACACTCAAATTGAGTCGCTATTCAATACATCGTCCTCCGGCCGACTTGTCTCCAAGGGGATATTGCTGCCTCGGGCACTTTATGGTCCGTCTCCTGTGAGACTAGATTTTCGAATCGGACGCAAAACAGATGGTTAATTGTAATTTTCAGGGCCTCCTAATGACGATGGAACACTCAAATGGCATCGCGATTCTATACATCGTCCTCCAGCCTACTTGTCTCCAAGGGGATGTTGCTGCCTCGGGCACTTTATGGTCCGTCTCCTGTGAGTCTAGATTTTCGAATCGGACGCAAAACCGATGTTAATTGCAACATTCAGGGTCTCCTAATGCCGATGGAAATCTCAAATTGCATCGCGATTCAATACATCGTCCTCCAGCCCACTTGTCTCCAAGGGGATATTGCTGCCTCGGGCACCTTATGGTACGTCTCCTGTAAGTCTAGATTTTCGAATACGACGCAAAACAGATGGTTAATTGTAACGCTCAGGGCCTCCTAATGACGATGGAACACTCAAATTGAGTCGCTATTCAAAACATCGTCCTCCGGCCGACTTGTCTCAACGGGGATATTGCTGCCTCGAGCACCTTATGGTACGTCTCCTGTAAGTCTAGATTTTCGAATCCGACGCAAAACAGATGGTTAATTGTAATTTTCAGGGCCTCCTAATGACGATGGACAACTCAAATTGCATCGCGATTCAATACAACGTCCTCCAGCCTACTTGTCTCCAAGGGGATATTGCTGCCTCGGGCACCTTATGGTACGTCTCCTGTAAGTCTAGATTTTCGAATCCGACGCAAAACAGGTAGTTAATTGTAACGCTCAGGGCCTCCTAATGACGATGGAACACTCAAATTGAGGCGCTATTCAATACATCGTCCTCCGGCCGACTTGTCTCCAAGGGGATATTGCTGCCTCGGGCACTTTATGGTCCGTCTCCTGTGAGTCTAGATTTTCGAATCGGACGCAAAACCGATGTTAATTGCAACATTCAGGGCCTCCTAATGCCGATGGAAATCTCAAATTGCATCGCGATTCAATACATCGTCCTCCAGCCGACTTGTCTCAAAGGGGATATTGCTGCGTCGGGCACCTTATGGCCCGTCTCCTGTGAGTCTAGATTTTCGAATCCGACGCAAAACACATGGTTAATTGTAACGTTCAAGGCCTCCTAATGACGATGGAACACTCAAACTGCGTCGCGATTCAATACATCGTCCTCCAGCCGACTTGTCTCCAAGGGGATTTTGCTGCCTCGGGCACCTTATGGTCCGTCTCCTGTGAGTCTAAATTTTCGAATCCGACGCAAAACTGATGGTTAATTGTAATTTTCAGGGCCTCCTAATGACGATGGAACACTCAAATGGCATCGCGATTCTATACATCGTCCTCCAGCCGACTTGTCTCCAAGGGGGTGTTGCTGCCTCGGGCACTTTATGGTCCGTCTCCTGTGAGTCTAGATTGTCGAATCGGACGCAAAACCGATGTTAATTGCAACATTCAGGGCCTCCTAATGACGATGGAAATCTCAAATTGCATCGCGATTCAATACATCGTCCTCCAGCCGACTTGTCTCAAAGGGGATATTGCTGCGTCGGGCACCTTATGGCCCGTCTCCTGTGAGTCTAAATTTTCGAATCCGACGCAAAACAGATGGTTAATTGTAACGTTCAAGGCCTCCTAATGACGATGGAACACTCAAATTGCATCACGATTCAATACATCGTCCTCCAGCCGACTTGTCTACAAGGGGATATTGCTGCCTTTGGCACCTTATGGTACGTCTCCTGTGAGTGTAGATTTTCGAATCGGACGCAAATCTGAGAGTTAATTTTAACGTTCAGGGCTACCTAATGGCGATGGAAAACTCAAATTGAGTCGCTATTCAATACAACGTCCTCCAGCCGACTTGTCTCCAAGTGGATGTAGCTGCCTCGGGCACTTTATGGTCCGTCTCCCGTGAGTCTAGATTTTCGAATCGGACGCAAAACCGATGTTAATTGCAACATTCAGGGCCTCCTAATGACGTAGGAAAACTCATATTGCATCGCGATTAAATACATCGTCCTCCAGCCGACTTGTCTAAAAAGGGGATACTGCTGCCTCGGGCACCTTATGGTCCGTTTCCTGTGAGTCTAGATTTTCGAATCCAACGGAAAACTGATAGTTAATTGTAACGCTCAGGGCCTCCTAATGACGATGGAACACTCAAATTGCGTCGCTATTCAATACATCGTCCTCCAGCCGACTTGTCTCCAAGGGGATATTGCTGCCTCAGGCACCTTATGGTCCGTATCCAGTGAGTCTAGATTTTCGAATCGGACGCAAAATTGATAGTTAATTGTAACGTTCAGGGCCTCCTAATGACGTTGGAAAACTCATATTGCATCGCGATTAAATACATCGTCCTCCAGCCGACTTGTCTCCAAGGGGATACTGCTGCCTCGGGCACCTTATGGTCAGTCTCCTGTGAGTCTAGATTTTCGAATCCGAAGAGAAACTGATGGTTAATTGTAACGTTCAGGGCCTCCTAATGACGATGGAACACTCAAATTGCGTCGCGATTCAATACATCGTCCTCCAGCCGACATGTCTCCAAGGGGATATTGCTGCCTCGGGCACCTTATGGTCAGTCTCCTGTGAGTCTAAATTTTCGAATCCGGCGCAAAACTGATGGTTAATTGTAATTTTCAGGGCCTCCTAATGACGATGTAACACTCAAATGGCATCGCGATTCTATACATCGTCCTCCAGCCGACTTGTCTCCAAGGGGATGTTGCTGCCTCGGGCACTTTATGGTCCGTCTCCTGTGAGTCTAGATTTTCGAATCGGACGCAAAACCGATGTTAATTGCGACATTCAGGGCCTCCTAATGCCGATGGAAATCTCAAATTGCATCGCGATTCAATACATCGTCCTCCAGCCGACTTGTCTCAAAGGGGATATTGCTGCGTCGGGCACCTTATGGCCCGTCTCCTGTGAGTCTAGATTTTCGAATCCGACGCAAAACAGATGGTTAATTGTAACGTTCAAGGCCTCCTAATGACGATGGAACACTCAAACTGCGTCGCGATTCAATACATCGTCCTCCAGCCGACTTGTCTACAAGGGGATATTGCAGCGTTTGGCACCTTATGGTACGTCTCCTGTGAGTGTAGATTTTCGAATCGGACGCAAATCTGATAGTTAATTTTAACGTTCAGGGCTTCCTAATGACGATGGAAAACTCAAATTGCATCGCGATTCAATACATCGTCCTCCAGCCTACTTGTCTCCAAGGGGATATTGCTGCCTTAGGCACCTTATGGTCCGTTTCCTGTGAGTCTCGATTTTCGAATCCGACGGAAAACTGATAGTTAATTGTAACGCTCAGGGCCTCCTAATGACGATGGAACACTCAAATTGAGTCGCTATTCAATACATCGTCCTCCAGCCGACATGTCTCCAAGGGGATTTTGCTGCCTCGGGCACCTTATTGTCCGTCTCCTGTGAGTCTAAATTTTCGAATCCGACGAAAAACTGATGGTTAATTGTAATTTTCAGGGCCTCCTAATGACGATGGAACACTCAAATGGCATCGCGATTCTATACATCGTCCTCCAGCCGACTTGTCTCCAAGGGGATGTTGCTGCCTCGGGCACTTTATGGTCCGTCTCCTGTGAGTCTAGATTTTCTAATCGGACGCAAAACCAATGTTAATTGCAACATTCAGGGCCTCCTAATGCCGATGGAAATCTCAAATTGCATTGCGATTCAATACATCGTCCTCCAGCCGACTTGTCTCCAAGGGGATATTGCTGCCCCGGGCACCTTATGGTCCGTCTCCTGTGAGTCTAGCTTCTCGAACCCGACGCAAAACAGATGGTTAATTGTAACGTTCAAGGCCTCCTAATGACGATGGAACACTCAAATTGCGTCGCGATTCAATACATCGTCCTCCAGCCGACTTGTCGACAAGGGGATATTGCTGCCTTTGGCACCTTATGGTACGTCTCCTGTGAGTCTAGATTTTCGAATCGGACGCAAAACTGATAGTTAATTGTGACGTTCAGGGCCTCCTAATAACGGTGGAAAACTCAAATTGCATCACGATTCAATACATCGTCCTCCAGCCGACTTGTCTCCAAGGGGATATTGCTGCCTCGGGCACCTTATGGTCCGTCTCCTGTGAGTCTAGATTTTCGAATCCGACGCAAAACTCATGGTTAATTGTAACGTTCAGGGCCTCATAATGACGATGGAACACTCAAATTGCGTCGCGATTCAATAAATCGTCCTCCAGCCGACTTGTCTCCAAGGGGATATTGCTGCCTCGGGCACCTTATGGTCAGTCTCCTGTGAGTCTAGATTTTCGAATCCGAAGAGAAACTGATGGTTAATTGTAACGTTCAGGGCCTCCTAATGACGATGGAACACTCAAATTGCGCCGCGATTCAATACATCGTCCTCCAGCCGACATGTCTCCAAGGGGATATTGCTGCCACGGGCACCTTATGGTCCGTCTCCTGTGAGTCTAAATTATCGAATCCGACGCAAAACTGATGGTTAATTGTAATTTTCAGGGCCCAATAATGACGATGGAACACTCAAATGGCATCGCGATTCTATACATCGTCCTCCAGCCGACTTGTCTCCAAGGGGATGTTGCTGCCTCGGGCACTTTATGGTCCGTCTCCTGTGAGTCTAGATTTTCGAATCGGACGCAAAACCGATGTTAATTACAACATTCAGGGCCTCCTAATGCCGATGGAAATCTGAAATTGCATCGCGATTCAATACATCGTCCTCCAGCCGACTTGTCTCAAAGGGGATATTGCTCTGTCGGGCACCTCATGGCCCGTCTCCTGTGAGTCTAGATTTTCGAATCCGACGCAAAACAGATGGTTAATTGTAACGTTCAAGGCCTCCTAATGACGATGGAACACTCAAACTTCGTCGCGATTCAATACATCGTCCTCCAGCCGACTTGTCTACAAGGGGATATTGCTGCCTTTGGCACCTTATGGTACGTCTCCAGTGAGTGTAGATTTTCGAATCGGCCGCAAATCTGATAGATAATTTTAACGTTCAGGGCTTCCTAATGACGATGGAAAACTCAAATTGCATCGAGAGTCAATACATCGTCCTCCAGCCTACTTGTCTCCAAGGGGATATTGCTGCCTTAGGCACCTTATGGTCCGTTTCCTGTGAGTCTAGATTTTCGAATCCGACGGAAAACTGATAGTTAATTGTAACGCTCAGGGCCTCCTAATGACGATGGAACACTCAAATTGAGTCGCTATTCAATACATCGTCCTCCGGCCGACTTGTCTCCAAGGGGATATTGCTGCCTCGGGCACCTAATGGTACGTCTCCTGTAAGTCTAGATTTTCGAATCCGACGCAAAACAGATGGTTAATTGTAATTTTCAGGGCCTCCTAATGACGATGGAACACTCAAATGGCATCGCGATTCTATACATCGTCCTCCAGCGGACTTGTCTCCAAGGGGATGTTGCTGCCTCGGGCACTTTATGGTCCGTCTCCTGTGAGTCTAGATTTTCGAATCGGACGCAAAACCGATGTTAATTGCAACATTCAGGGCCTCCTAATGACGATGGAACAACCAAATTGCTTCGCGATTCAATACATCGTCCTCCAGCCGACTTGTCTACAAGGGGATATTGCTGCCTTTGGCACCTTATGGTATGTCTCCTGTGAGTGTAGATTTTCCAATCGGACGCAAATCTGATAGTTAATTTTAACGTTCAGCGCTTCCTATTGACGATGGAAACTCAAATTGCATCGCGATTCAATACATCGTCCTCCAGCCGACTTGTATCCAAGGGGATATTGCTGCCTCGGGCACCTTATGCTCCGTTTCCTGTGAGTCTAGATTTTCGAATCCGACGGAAAACTGATAGTTAATTGTAACGGTCAGGGCCTCCTAATGACGATGGAACACTCAAATTGAGTCGCTATTCAATACATCGTCCTCCGGCCGACTTGTCTCCAAGGGGATATTGCTGCCTCGGGCACCTTATGGTACGTCTCCTGTAAGTCTAGATTTTCGAATCCGACGCAAAACAGATGGTTAATTGTAATTTTCAGGGCCTCCTAATGACGATGGAACACTCAAATGGCATCGCGATTCTATACATCGTCCTCCAGCCGACTTGTCTCCAAGGGGATGTTGCTGCCTCGGGCACTTTATGGTCCGTCTCCCGTGAGTCTAGATTTTCGAATCGGACGCAAAGCCGATGTTAATTGCAACATTCTGGGCCTCCTAATGACGATGGAACACTCAAATTGCGTCGCGATTCAATACATCGTCCTCCAGCCGACTTGTCTCCAAGGGGATATTGCTGCCTCGGGCACCTTATGGCCCGTCTCCTGTGAGTCTACATTTTCGAATCCGACGCAAAACAGATGGTTAATTGTAACGTTCAAGGCCTCCTAATGACGATGGAACACTCAAACTGCGTCGCGATTCAATACATCGTCCTCCAGCCGACTTGTCTACAAGGGGATATTGCTGCCTTTGGCACCTTATGGTACGTCTCCTGTGAGTGTAGATTTTCGAATCGGACGCAAATCTGATAGTTAATTGTAACGTTCAGGGCCTCCTAATGACGATGGAAAACTCAAATTGCATCGCGATTCAATACATCGTCCTCCAGCCGACTTGTCTCCAAGGGGATATTGCTGCCTCGGGCACCTTATGGTACGTCTCCTGTAAGTCTAGATTTTCGAATCCGACGCAAAACTGATGGTTAATTGTAACGTTCAGGGCCTCCTAATGACGATGGAACACTCAAATTGAGTCGCTATTCAATACATCGTCCTCCAGCCGACTTGTCTCTAAGGGGATATTGCTGCCTCGGGCACCTTATGGCCCGTCTCCTGTGAGTCTAGATTTTCGAATCCGAAGAGAAACTGATTGTTAATTGTAACGTTCAGGGCCTCCTAATGACGATGGAACACTCAAATTGCGTCGCGATTCAATACATCGTCCTCCAGCCGACATGTCTCCAAGGGGATATTGCTGCCTCGGCCACCTTATGGTCCGTCTCCTGTGAGTCTAAATTTTCGAATCCGACGCAAAACTGATGGTTAATTGTAATTTTCAGGGCTTCCTAATGACGATGGAAAACTCAAATTGCGTCGCGATTCAATACATCGTCCTCCAGCCGACTTGTCTCCAAGGGGATATTGCTGCCTCGGGCATCTTATGGTCCGTCTCCTGTGAGTCTAGATTTTCGAATCCGACGAAAACTGATGGTTAATTGTAACGTTCAGGGCCTCCTAATGACGATGGAACACTCAAATTGAGTCGCTATTCAATACATCGTCCTCCAGCCGACTTGTCTCCAAGGGGATAATGCTGCCTCGGGCACCTTATGACCCGTCTCCTGTGAGTCTAGATTTTCGAATCCGACTCAAAACAGATGGTTAATTGTAACGTTCAAGGCCTCCTAATGACGATGGAACACTCAAACTGCGTCGCGATTCAATACATCGTCCTCCAGCCGACTTGTCTACAAGGGGATATTGCTGCCTTTGGCACCTTATGGTACGTCTCCTGTGAGTGTAGATTTTCGAATCGGACGCAAATCTGATAGTTAATTTTAACGTTCAGAGCGTCCTAATGACGATGGAAAACTCAAATTGCATCGCGATTCAATACATCGTCCTCCAGCCGACTTGTCTACAAGGGGATATTGCTGCCTTTGGCACCTTATGGTACGTCTCCTGTAAGTCTAGATTTTCGAATCCGACGCAAAACTGATGGTTAATTGTAACGTTCAGGGCCTCCTAATGACGATGGAACACTCAAATTGCGTCGCGATTCAATAAATCTTCCTCCAGCCGACTTGTCTCCAAGGGGATATTGCTGCCTCGGGCATCTTATTGTCCGTCTCCTGTGAGTCTAGATTTTCGAATCCGACGGAAAACTGATAGTTAATTGTAACGCTCAGGGCCTCCTAATGACGATGGAACACTCAAATTGAGTCGCTATTCAATACATCGTCCTCCGGCCGACTTGTCTCCAAGGGGATATTGCTGCCTCGGGCACCTTATGGTACGTCTCCTGTAAGTCTAGATTTTCGAATCCGACGCAAAACAGATGGTTAATTGTAATTTTCAGGGCCTCCTAATGACGATGGAACACTCAAATGGCATCGCGATTCTATACATCGTCCTCCAGCCGACTTGTCTCCAAGGGGATGTTGTTGCCTCGGGCACTTTATGGTCCGTCTCCTGTGAGTCTAGATTTTCGAATCGGACGCAAAACCGATCTTAATTGCAACATTCAGGGCCTCCTAATGCCGATGGAAATCTCAAATTGCATCGCGATTCAATACATCGTCCTCCAGCCGACTTGTCTCAAAGGGGATACTGCTGCGTCGGGCACCTTATGGCCCGTCTCCTGTGAGTCTAGATTTTCGAATCCGACGCAAAACAGATGGTTAAATGTAACGTTCAAGGCCTCCTAATGACGATGGGACACTCAAACTGCGTCGCGATTCAATACATAGTCCTCCAGCCGACTTGTTTACAAGGGGATATTGCTGCCTTTGGCACCTTATGGTACGTCTCCTGTGAGTGTAGATTTTCGAATCGGACGCAAATCTGATAGTTGATTTTAACGTTCAGGGCTTCCTAATGACGATGGAAAACTCAAATTGCGTCGCGATTCAATACATCGTGCTCCAGCCGACATGTCTCCAAGGGGATATTGCTGCCTCGGGCACCTTATGGTCCGTCTCCTGTGAGTCTAAATTTTCGAATCGGACGCAAAACTGATGGTTAATTGTAATTTTCAGGGCCTCCTAATGACGATGGAAAACTCAAATGGCATCGCGATTCTATACATAGTCCTCCAGCCGACTTGTCTCCAAGGGGATGTTGCTGCGTCGGGCACTTTATGGTCCGTCTCCTGCGAGTCTAGATTTTCGAATCGGACGCAAAACCGATGTCAATTTCAACATTCAGGGCCTCCTAATGCCGATGGAAATCTCAAATTGCATCG
Source organism: Schistocerca cancellata (assembly GCF_023864275.1). NCBI lineage: Eukaryota > Metazoa > Arthropoda > Insecta > Orthoptera > Acrididae > Schistocerca > Schistocerca cancellata. The sequence goes on along the minus strand of NC_064637.1, from coordinate 51,745,224 downwards.
CGATTCAATACATCGTCCTCCAGCCGACTTGTCTCAAAGGGGATATTGCTGCGTCGGGCACCTTATGGCCCGTCTCCTGTGAGTCTAGATTTTCGAATCCGACGCAAAACAGATGATTAATTGTAACGTTCAAGGCCTCCTAATGACGATGGAACACTCAAATTGCATCGCGATTCAGTACATCGTCCTCCGGCCTACTTGTTTCCAAGGGGATATTGCTTCCTCGGGCACCTTATGGTCCGTTTCCTGTGAGTCTAGATTTTCGAATCCGACGGAAAACTGATAGTTAATTGTAAAGCTCAGGGCCTCCTAATGACGATGGAACACTCAAATTGAGTCGCTATTCAATACATCGTCCTCCGGCCGACTTGTCTCCAAGGGGATATTGCTGCCTCGGGCACCTTATGGTACGTCTCCTGTAAGTCTAGATTTTCGAATCCGACGCAAAACTGATAGTTAATTGTAACGTTCAGGGCCTCCTAATGACGATGGAACACTCAAATTGCGTCGCGATTCAATAAATCTTCCTCCAGCCGACTTGTCTCCAAGGGGATATTGCTGCCTCTGGCACCTTATGGTCCGTTTCCTGTGAGTCTAGATTTTCGAATCCGACGGAAAACTGATATTTAATTGTAACCCCCAGGGCCTCCTAATGACGATGGAACACTCAAATTGAGTCGCTATTCAATACATCGTCCTCCGGCCGACTTGTCTCCAAGGGGATATTGCTGCCTCGGGCACCTTATGGTACGTCTCCTGTAAGTCTAGATTTTCGAATCCGACGCAAAACAGATGGTTAATTGTAACGTTCAGGGCCTCCTAATAACGATGGAACACTCAAATTGCGTCGCGATTCAATAAATCTTCCTCCAGCCGACTTGTCTCCAAGGGGATATTTCTGCCTCTGGCACCTTATGGTCCGTTTCCTGTGAGTCTAGATTTTCGAATCCGACGGAAAACTGATAATTAATTGTAACGCTCAGGGCCTCCTAATGACGATGGAACACTCAAATTGAGTCGCTATTCAATACATCGTCCTCCGGCCGACTTGTCTCCAAGGGGATATTGCTGCCTCGGGCACCTTATGGTACGTCTCCTGTAAGTCTAGATTTTCGAATCCGACCCAAAACTGATGGTTAATTGTAACGTTCAGGGCCTCCTAATGACGATGGAACACTCAAATTGCGTCGCGATTCAATAAATCTTCCTCCAGCCGACTTGTCTCCAAGGGGATATTGCTGCCTCTGGCACCTTGTGGTCCGTTTCCTGTGAGTCTAGATTTTCGAATCCGACGGAAAACTGATAGTTAATTGTAACGCTCAGGGCCTCCTAATGACGATGGAACACTCAAATTGAGTCGCTATTCAATACATCGTCCTCCAGCCGACTTGTCTCCAAGGGGATATTGCTGCCTCGGGCACCTTATGGTACGTCTCCTGTAAGTCTAGATTTTCGAATCCGACGCAAAACTGATGGTTAATTGTAACGTTCAGGGCCTCCTAATGACGATGGAACACTCAAATTGCGTCGCGATTCAATAAATCTTCCTCCAGCCGACTTGTCTCCAAGTGGATATTGCTGCCGCTGGCACCTTATGGTCCGTTTCCTGTGAGTCTAAATTTTCGAATCCGACGGAAAACTGATAGTTAATTGTAACGCTCAGGGCCTCCTAATGACGATGGAACAACAAATTGAGTCGCTATTCAATACATCGTCCTCTGGCCGACTTGTCTCCAAGTGGATATTGCTGTCTTGGGCACCTTATGGTCCGTCTCCTGTGAGTATAGATTTTGAATCGCATGCAAAACTGATAGTTAATTGTAACGTTCAGGGCCTCCTAAAGATGATGGAACACTCAAATGGCATCGCGATTCAATACATCATCCTCCAGCCGACTTGTCTCGAAGGGTCTATTGCTGGCTATGGCACCTTACGGTCGTTCTCCTGTGAGTCTAGATTTTCGACTTCGACGCAAAACTGGTACTTAATTTTAACGTTCAGGGCCTCTTAATGACGATGGAAAACTCAAATTGCCTCGCGATTCAATACATAGTCCTCCAGCCGACTTGTCTCCAAGGGTATATTGCTGCCTCGTGCACCTTATGGTCCGTCTCCAGTGAGTCTAGATTTTCCAATCCGAAGAGAAACTGATGGTTAATTGTAACGTTCAGGGCCTCCTAATGACGATGGAACACTCAAATTGCGTCGCGATTCAATAATTCTTCCTCCAGCCGACTTGTCTCCAAGGGGATATTGCTGCCTCTGGCACCTTATGGTCCGTTTCCTGTGAGTATAGATTTTCGAATCCGACGGAAAACTGATAGTTAATTGTAACGCTCAGGGCCTCCTAATGACGATGGAACACTCAAATTGAGTCGCTATTCAATACATCGTCCTCCGGCCGACTTGTCTCCAAGGGGATATTGATGCCTCGGGCACCTTATGGTACGTCTCCTGTAAGTCTAGATTTTCGAATCCGACGCAAAACAGATGGTTAATTGTAATTTTCAGGGCCTCCTAATGACGATGGAACACTCAAATGGCATCGCGATTCTATCCATCGTCCTGCAGCCGACTTGTCTCCAAGGGGATGTTGCTGCCTCGGGCACTTTATGGTCCTTCTCCTGTGAGTCTAGATTTTCGAATCGGACGCAAAACCGATGTTAATTGCAACATTCAGGGCCACCTAATGCCGATGGAAATCTCAAATTGCATTGCGATTCAATACATCGTCCTCCAGCCGACTTGTCTCAAAGGGGATATTGCTGCGTCGGGCACCTTATGGCCCGCCTCCTGTGAGTCTAGATTTTCGAATCCGACGCAAAACAGATGGTTAATTGTAACGTTCAAGGCCTCCTAATGACGATGGAACACTCAAACTGCGTCGCGATTCAATACATCGTCCTCCAGCCGACTTGTCTACAAGGGGATATTGCTGCATTTGACACCTTATGGTACGTCTCCTGTGAGTGTAGATTTTCGAATCCGACGGAAAACTGATAGTTAATTGTAACGCTCAGGTCCTCCTAATGACGATGGAACACTCTAATTGAGTCGCTATTCAATACATCGTCCTCCAGCCGACATGTCTCCAAGGGGATATTGCTGCCTCGGGCACCTTATGGTCCGTCTCCTGTGAGTCTAAATTTTCGAATCCGACGCAAAACTGATGGTTAATTGTAATTTTCAGGGCCTCCTAATGACGATGGAACACTCAAATGGCATCGCGATTCTATACATCGTCCTCCAGCCGACTTGTCTCCAAGGGGATGATGCTGCCTCGGGCACTTTATGGTCCGTCTCCTGTGAGTCTAGATTTTCGAATCGGACGCAAAACCGATGTTAATTGCAACATTCAGGGCCTCCTAATGCCGATGGAAATCTCAAATTGCATCGCGATTCAATAAATCTTCCTCCAGCCGACTTGTCTCCAAGGGGATATTGCTGCCTCTGGCACCTTATGGTCCGTTTCCTGTGAGTCTAGATTTTCGAATCCGACGGAAAACTGATATTTAATTGTAACCCCCAGGGCCTCCTAATGACGATGGAGCACTCAAATTGAGTCGCTATTCAATACATCGTCCTCCGGCCGACTTGTCTCCAAGGGGATATTGCTGCCTCGGGCACCTTATGGTACGTCTCCTGTAAGTCTAGATTTTCGAATCCGACGCAAAACAGATGGTTAATTGTAACGTTCAGGGCCTCCTAATAACGATGGAACACTCAAATTGCGTCGCGATTCAATAAATCTTCCTCCAGCCGACTTGTCTCCAAGGGGATATTTCTGCCTCTGGCACCTTATGGTCCGTTTCCTGTGAGTCTAGATTTTCGAATCCGACGGAAAACTGATAGTTAATTGTAAAGCTCAGGGCCTCCTAATGACGATGGAACACTCAAATTGAGTCGCTATTCAATACATCGTCCTCCGGCCGACTTGTCTCCAAGGGGATATTGCTGCCTCGGGCACCTTATGGTACGTCTCCTGTAAGTCTAGATTTTCGAATCCGACGCAAAACTGATAGTTAATTGTAACGTTCAGGGCCTCCTAATGACGATGGAACACTCAAATTGCGTCGCGATTCAATAAATCTTCCACCAGCCGACTTGTCTCCAAGGGGATATTGCTGCCTCTGGCACCTTATGGTCCGTTTCCTGTGAGTCTAGATTTTCGAATCCGACGGAAAACTGATATTTAATTGTAACCCCCAGGGCCTCCTAATGACGATGGAACACTCAAATTGAGTCGCTATTCAATACATCGTCCTCCGGCCGACTTGTCTCCAAGGGGATATTGCTGCCTCGGGCACCTTATGGTACGTCTCCTGTAAGTCTAGATTTTCGAATCCGACGCAAAACAGATGGTTAATTGTAACGTTCAGGGCCTCCTAATAACGATGGAACACTCAAATTGCGTCGCGATTCAATAAATCTTCCTCCAGCCGACTTGTCTCCAAGGGGATATTTCTGCCTCTGGCACCTTATGGTCCGTTTCCTGTGTGTCTAGATTTTCGAATCCGACGGAAAACTGATAATTAATTGTAACGCTCAGGGCCTCCTAATGACGATGGAACACTCAAATTGAGTCGCTATTCAATACATCGTCCTCCGGCCGACTTGTCTCCAAGGGGATATTGCTGCCTCGGGCACCTTATGGTACGTCTCCTGTAAGTCTAGATTTTCGAATCCGACCCAAAACTGATGGTTAATTGTAACGTTCAGGGCCTCCTAATGACGATGGAACACTCAAATTGCGTCGCGATTCAATAAATCTTTCTCCAGCCGACTTGTCTCCAAGGGGATATTGCTGCCTCTGGCACCTTGTGGTCCGTTTCCTGTGAGTCTAGATTTTCGAATCCGACGGAAAACTGATAGTTAATTGTAACGCTCAGGGCCTCCTAATGACGATGGAACACTCAAATTGAGTCGCTATTCAATACATCGTCCTCCAGCCGACTTGTCTCCAAGGGGATATTGCTGCCTCGGGCACCTTATGGTACGTCTCCTGTAAGTCTAGATTTTCGAATCCGACGCAAAACTGATGGTTAATTGTAACGTTCAGGGCCTCCTAATGACGATGGAACACTCAAATTGCGTCGCGATTCAATAAATCTTCCTCCAGCCGACTTGTCTCCAAGTGGATATTGCTGCCTCTGGCACCTTATGGTCCGTTTCCTGTGAGTCTAAATTTTCGAATCCGACGGAAAACTGATAGTTAATTGTAACGCTCAGGGCCTCCTAATGACGATGGAACAACAAATTGAGTCGCTATTCAATACATCGTCCTCTGGCCGACTTGTCTCCAAGTGGATATTGCTGTCTTGGGCACCTTATGGTCCGTATCCTGTGAGTATAGATTTTGAATCGCATGCAAAACTGATAGTTAATTGTAACGTTCAGGGCCTCCTAAAGATGATGGAACACTCAAATGGCATCGCGATTCAATACATCATCCTCCAGCCGACTTGTCTCGAAGGGTCTATTGCTGGCTATGGCGCCTTACGGTCGTTCTCCTGTGAGTCTAGATTTTCGACTTCGACGCAAAACTGGTACTTAATTTTAACGTTCAGGGCCTCTTAATGACGATGGAAAACTCAAATTGCCTCGCGATTCAATACATAGTCCTCCAGCCGACTTGTCTCCAAGGGTATATTGCTGCCTCGTGCACCTTATGGTCCGTCTCCAGTGAGTCTAGATTTTCCAATCCGAAGAGAAACTGATGGTTAATTGTAACGTTCAGGGCCTCCTAATGACGATGGAACACTCAAATTGCGTCGCGATTCAATAAATCTTCCTCCAGCCGACTTGTCTCCAAGGGGATATTGCTGCCTCTGGCACCTTATGGTCCGTTTCCTGTGAGTATAGATTTTCGAATCCGACGGAAAACTGATAGTTAATTGTAACGCTCAGGGCCTCCTAATGACGATGGAACACTCAAATTGAGTCGCTATTCAATACATCGTCCTCCGGCCGACTTGTCTCCAAGGGGATATTGATGCCTCGGGCACCTTATGGTACGTCTCCTGTAAGTCTAGATTTTCGAATCCGACGCAAAACAGATGGTTAATTGTAATTTTCAGGGCCTCCTAATGACGATGGAACACTCAAATGGCATCGCGATTCTATCCATCGTCCTGCAGCCGACTTGTCTCCAAGGGGATGTTGCTGCCTCGGGCACTTTATGGTCCTTCTCCTGTGAGTCTAGATTTTCGAATCGGACGCAAAACCGATGTTAATTCCAACATTCAGGGCCACCTAATGCCGATGGAAATCTCAAATTGCATCGCGATTCAATACATCGTCCTCCAGCCGACTTGTCTCAAAGGGGATATTGCTGCGTCGGGCACCTTATGGCCCGCCTCCTGTGAGTCTAGATTTTCGAATCCGACGCAAAACAGATGGTTAATTGTAACGTTCAAGGCCTCCTAATGACGATGGAACACTCAAACTGCGTCGCGATTCAATACATCGTCCTCCAGCCGACTTGTCTACAAGGGGATATTGCTGCATTTGACACCTTATGGTACGTCTCCTGTGAGTGTAGATTTTCGAATCCGACGGAAAACTGATAGTTAATTGTAACGCTCAGGGCCTCCTAATGACGATGGAACACTCTAATTGAGTCGCTATTCAATACATCGTCCCCCAGCCGACTTGTCTCAAAGGGGATATTGCTGCGTCGGGCACCTTATGGCCCGTCTCCTGTGAGTCTAGATTTTCGAATCCGACGCAAAACAGATGGTTAATTGTAACGTTCAAGGCCTCCTAATGACGATGGAACACTCAAACTGCGTCACGATTCAATACATCGTCCTCCAGCCGCCTTGTCTACAAGGGGATATTGCTGCCTTTGGCACCTTATGGTACGTCTCCTGTGAGTGTAGATTTTCGAATCGGACGCAAATCTGATAGTTAATTTTAACGTTCAGGGCTTCCTAATGACGATGGAAAACTCACATTGCGTCGCGATTCAACACATCGTCCTCCAGCCGACTTGTCTCCAAGGGGATACTGCTGCCTCGGGCATCTTATGGTCCGTCTCCTGTAAGTCTAGATTTTCGAATCCGACGCAAGACTGATGGTTAATTGTAACGTTCAGGGCCTCCTAATGACGATGGAACACCCAAATTGAGTCGCTATTCAATACATCGTCCTCCAGCCGACTTGTCTCCAAGGGGATATTGCTGCCTCGGGCACCTTATGGCCCGGCTCCTGTGAGTCTAGATTTTCGAATCCGAAGAGAAACTGATGGTTAATTGTAACGTTCAGGGCCTCCTAATGACGACGGAACACTCAAATTGCGTCGCGATTCAATACATCGTCCTCCAGCCGACATGTCTCCAAGGGGATATTGCTGCCTCGGTCACCTTATGTTCCGTCTCCTGTGAGCCTAAATTTTCGAATCCGACGCAAAACTGATCGTTAATTGTAATTTTCAGGGCTTCCTAATGACGATGGAAAACTCAAATTGCGTCGCGATTCAATACATCGTCCTCCAGCCGACTTGTCTCCAAGGGGATATTGCTGCCTCGGGCATCTTATGGTCCGTCTCCTGTGAGTCTAGATTTTCGAATCCGACGCAAAACAGATGGTTAATTGTAACGTTCAGGGCCTCCTAATGACGATGGAACACTCAAATTGAGTCGCTATTCAATACATCGTCCTCCAGCCGACTTGTCTCCAAGGGGATATTGCTGCCTCGGGCACCTTATGGCCCGTCTCCTGTGAGTGAAGATTTTCGAATCCGACGCAAAACAGATGGTTAATTGTAACGTTCAAGGCCTCCTAATGACGATGGAACACTCAAACTGCGTCGCGATTCAATACATCGTCCTCCAGCCGACTTGTCTACAAGGGGATATTGCTGCCTTTGACACCTTATGGTACGTCTCCTGTGAGTGTAGATTTTCGAATCCGACGGAAAACTGATAGTTAATTGTAACGCTTAGGGCCTCCTAATGACGATGGAACACTCTAATTGAGTCGCTATTCAATACATCGTCCTCCAGCCGACATGTCTCCAAGGGGATATAGCTGCCTCGGGCACCTTATGGTCCGTCTCCTGTGAGTCTAAATTTTCGAATCCGACGCAAAACTGATGGTTAATTGTAATTTTCAGGGCCTCCTAATGACGATGGAACACTCAAATGGCATCGCGATTCTATACATCGTCCTCCAGCCGACTTGTCTCTAAGGGGATGATGCTGCCTCGGGCACTTTATGGTCCGTCTCCTGTGAGTCTAGATTTTCGAATCGGACGCAAAACCGATGTTAATTGCAACATTCAGGGCCTCCTAATGCCGATGGAAATCTCAAATTGCATCGCGATTCAATACATCGTCCCCCAGCCGACTTGTCTCAAAGGGGATATTGCTGCGTCGGGCACCTTATGGCCCGTCTCCTGTGAGCCTAGATTTTCGAATCCGACGCAAAACAGATGGTTAATTGTAACGTTCAAGGCCTCCTAATGACGATGGAACACTCAAACTGCGTCACGATTCAATACATCGTCCTCCAGCCGCCTTGTCTACAAGGGGATATTGCTGCCTTTGGCACCTTATGGTACGTCTCCTGTGAGTGTAGATTTTCGAATCGGACGCAAATCTGATAATTAATTGTAACGTTCAGGGCTTCCTAATGACGATGGAAAACTCAAATTGCGTCGCGATTCAACACATCGTCCTCCAGCCGACTTGTCTCCAAGGGTATACTGCTGCCTCGGGCATCTTATGGTCCGTCTCCTGTAAGTCTAGATTTTCGAATCCGACGCAAAACTGATGGTTAATTGTAACGTTCAGGGCCTCCTAATGACGATGGAACACTCAAATTGAGTCGCTATTCAATACATCGTCCTCCAGCCGACTTGTCTCCAAGGGGATATTGCTGCCTCGGGCACCTTATGGCCCGTCTCCTGTGAGTCTAGATTTTCGAATCCGAAGAGAAACTGATGGTTAATTGTAACGTTCAGGGCCTCCTAATGACGACGGAACACTCAAATTGCGTCGCGATTCAATACATCGTCCTCCAGCCGACATGTCTCCAAGGGGATATTGCTGCCTCGGTCACCTTATGTTCCGTCTCCTGTGAGCCTAAATTTTCGAATCCGACGCAAAACTGATCGTTAATTGTAATTTTCAGGGCTTCCTAATGACGATGGAAAACTCAAATTGCGTCGCGATTCAATACATCGTCCTCCAGCCGACTTGTCTCCAAGGGGATATTGCTGCCTCGGGCATCTTATGGTCCGTCTCCTGTGAGTCTAGATTTTCGAATCCGACGCAAAACAGATGGTTAATTGTAACGTTCAGGGCCTCCTAATGACGATGGAACACTCAAATTGAGTCGCTATTCAATACATCGTCCTCCAGCCGACTTGTCTCCAAGGGGATATTGCTGCCTCGGGCACCTTATGGCCCGTCTCCTGTGAGTGTAGATTTTCGAATCCGACGCAAAACAGATGGTTAATTGTAACGTTCAAGGCCTCCTAATGACGATGGAACACTCAAACTGCGTCGCGATTCAATACATCGTCCTCCAGCCGACTTGTCTACAAGTGGATATTGCTGCCTTTGGCACCTTATGGTACGTCTCCTGTGAGTGTAGATTTTCGAATCGGACGCAAATATGATAGTTAATTTTAACGTTCAGGGCCTCCTAATGACGATGGAAAACTCAAATTGCATCGCGATTCAGTACATCGTCCTCCAACCGACTTGTCTCCAAGGGGATATTGCTGCCTCGGGCACCTTATGGTCCGTCTCCTGTGAGTCTAGATTTTCGAATCCGACGCAAAACAGATGGTTAATTGTAACGTTCAGGTCCTCCTAATGACGATGGAACACTCAAATTGAGTCGCTATTCAATACATCGTCCTCCAGCCGACATGTCTCCAAGGGGATATTGCTGCCTCGGGCACCTTATGGTACGTCTCCTGTAAGTCTAGATTTTCCAATCCGACGCAAAACTGATGGTTAATTGTAACGTTCAGGGCCTCCTAATGACGATGGAACACTCAAATTGAGTCGCTATTCAATACATCGTCCTCCAGCCGACTTGTCTCCAAGGGGATATTGCTGTCTCGGGCACCTTATGGCCTGTCTCCTGTGAGTCCAGATTTTCGAATCCGAAGAGAAACTGATGGTTAATTGTAACGTTCAGGGCCTCCTAATGACGATGGAACACTCAAATTGCGTCGCGATTCAATACATCGTCCTCCAGCCGACATGTCTCCAAGGGGATATTGCTGCCTCGGGCACCTTATGGTCCGTCTTCTGTGAGTCTAAATTTTCGAATCCGACGCAAAACTGATGGTTAATTGTAATTTTCAGGGCTTCCTAATGACGATGGAAAACTCAATTTGCGTCGCGATTCAATACATCGTCCTCCAGCCGACTTGTCTCCAAGGGGATATTGCTGCCTCGGGCATGTTATGGTCCGTCTCCTGTGAGTCTAGATTTTCGAATCCGACGCAAAACTGATGGTTAATTGTAACGTTCAGGGCCTCCTAATGACGATGGAACTCTCAAATTGAGTCGCTATTCAATACATCGTCCTCCAGCCGACTTGTCTCCAAGGGGATATTGCTGCCTCGGGCACCTTATGGCCCGTCTCCTGTGAGTCTAGATTTTCGAATCCGACGCAAAACACATGGTTAATTGTAACGTTCAAGGTCTCCTAATGACGATGGAACACTCAAACTGCGTCGCGATTCAATACATCGTCCTCCAGCCGACTTGTCTACAAAGGGATATTGCTGCCTTTGGCACCTTATTGTACGTCTCCTGTGAGTGTAGATTTTCGAATCCGAAGAGAAACTGATGGTTAATTGTAACGTTCAGGGCCTCCTAATGACGATGGAACACTCAAATTGCGTCGCGATTCAATACATCGTCCTCCAGCCGACTTGTCACCAAGGGGATATTGCTGCCTCGGGCACCTTATGGCCTGTCTCCTGTGAGTCCAGATTTTCGAATCCGAAGAGAAACTGATGGTTAATTGTAACGTTCAGGGCCTCCTAATGACGATGGAACACTCAAATTGCGTCGCGATTCAATAAATCTTCCTCCAGCCGACTTGTCTCCAAGGGGATATTGCTGCCTCGGGCATCGTATGGTCCGTCTCCTGTGAGTCTAGATTTTCGAATCCGACGGAAAACTGATAGTTAATTGTAACGCTCAGGGCCTCCTTATGACGATGGAACACTCAAATTGAGTCGCTATTCAATACATCGTCCTCCGGCCGACTTGTCTCCGAGGGGATATTGCTGTCTCGGGCACCTTATGGTACGTCTCCTGTAAGTGTAGATTTTCGAATCCGACGCAAAACAGATGGTTAATTGTAATTTTCAGGGCCTCCTAATGACGATCGAACACTCAAATGGCATCGCGATTTTATACATCGTCCTCCAGCCGACTTGTCTCCAAGGGGATGTTGCTGCCTCGGGCACTTTATGGTCCGTCTCCTGTGAGTCTAGATTTTCGAATCGGACGCAAAACCGATGTTAATTGCAACATTCAGGGCCTCCTAATGCCGATGGAAATCTCAAATTGCATCGCGATTCAATACATCGTCCTCCAGCCGACTTGTCTCAAAGGGGATATTGCTACGTCGGGCACCTTATGGCCCGTCTCCTGTGACTGTAGATTTTCGAATCCGACGCAAAACAGATGGTTAATTGTAACGTTCAAGGACTCCTAATGACGATGGAATACTCAAACTGCGTCGCGATCAATACATCGTCCTCCAGCCGACTTGTCTACAAGGGGATATTGCACCTTATGGTACGTCTCCTGTGAGTGTAGATTTTCGAATCCGACGGAAAACTGATAGTTAATTGTAACGCTCAGGGCCTCCTAATGACGATGGAACACTCAAATTAAGTCGCTATTCAATACATCGTCCTCCAGCCGACATGTCTCCAAGGGGATATTGCTGCGTCGGGCACCTTATGGTCCGTCTCCTGTGAGTCTAAATTTTCGAATCCGACGCAAAACTGATGGTTAATTGTAACGTTCCGGGCCTCCTAATGACGATGGAACACTCAAATTGAGTCGCTATTCAATACATCGTCCTCCAGCCGACTTGTCTCCAAGGGGATATTGCTGCCTCGGGCACCTTATGGCCTGTCTCCTGTGAGTCTAGATTTTCGAATCCGAAGAGAAACTGATGGTTAATTGTAACGTTCAGGGACTCCTAATGACGATGGAACACTCAAATTGCGTCGCGATTCAATACATCGTCCTCCAGCCGACATGTCTCCAAGGGGTATTGCTGCCTCGGGCACCTTATGGTCCGTCTTCTGTGAGTCTAAATTTTCGAATCCGACGCAAAACTGATGGTTAATTGTAATTTTCAGGGCTTCCTAATGACGATGGAAAACTCAATTTGCGTCGCGATTCAACACATCGTCCTCCAGCCGACTTGTCTCCAAGGGGATATTGCTGCCTCGGGCATGTTATGGTCCGTCTCCTGTGAGTCTAGATTTTCGAATCCGACGCAAAACTGATGGTTAATTGTAACGTTCAGGGCCTCCTAATGACGATGGAACACTCAAATTGAGTCGCTATTCAATACATCGTCCTCCAGCCGACTTGTCTCCAAGGGGATATTGCTGCCTCGGGCACCTTATGGCCCGTCTCCTTTGAGTCTAGATTTTCGGATCCGACGCAAAACAGATGGTTAATTGTAACGTTCAAGGCCTCCTAATGACGATGGAACACTCAAACTGCGTCGCGATTCAATACATCGTCCTCCAGCCGACTTGTCTACAAGGGGATATTGCTGCCTTTGGCACCTTATGGTACGTCTCCTGTGAGTGTGGATTTTCGAATCCGAAGAGAAACTGATGGTTAATTGTAATGTTCAGGGCCTCCTAATGACGATGGAACACTCAAATTGCGTCGCGATTCAATACATCGTCCTCCAGCCGACTTGTCTCCAAGGGGATATTGCTGCCTCGGGCACCTTATGGCCCGTCTCCTGTGAGTCTAGATTTTCGAATCCGACACAAAACAGATGGTTAATTGTAACGTTCAAGGCCTCTTAATGACGATGGAACACTCAAACTGCATCGCGATTCAATACATCGTCCTCCAGCCGACTTGTCTCCAAGGGGATATTGCTGCCTTTGGCACCTTATGGTACGTCTCCTGTGAGTGTAGATTTTCGAATCGGACGCAAATCTGATAGTTAATTTTAACGTTCAGAGCGTCCTAATGACGATGGAAAACTCAAATTGCATCGCGATTCAATACATCGTCCTCCAGCCGACTTGTCTTCAAGGGGATATTGCTGCCTTTGGCACCTTATGGTACGTCTCCTGTAAGTCTAGATTTTCGAATCCGACGCAAAACTGATGGTTAATTGTAACGTTCAGGGCCTCCTAATGACGATGGAACACTCAAATTGCGTCGCGATTCAATAAATCTTCCTCCAGCCGACTTGTCTCCAAGGGGATATTGCTGCCTCGGGCATCTTACGGTCCGTCTCCTGTGAGTCTAGATTTTCGAATCCGACGGAAAACTGATAGTTAATTGTAACGCTCAGGGCCTCCTTATGACGATGGAACACTCAAATTCAGTCGCTATTCAATACATCGTCCTCCGGCCGACTTGTCTCCAAGGGGATATTGCTGTCTCGGGCACCTTATGGTACGTCTCCTGTAAGTGCAGATTTTCGAATCCGACGCAAAACAGATGGTTAAATGTAATTTTCAGGGCCTCCTAATGACGATCGAACACTCAAATGGCATCGCGATTTTATACATCGTCCTCCAGCCGACTTGTCTCCAAGGGGACGTTGCTGCCTCGGGCACTTTATGGTCCGTCTCCTGTGAGTCTAGATTTTCGAATCGGACGCAAAACCGATGTTAATTGCAACATTCAGGGCCTCCTAATGCCGATGGAAATCTCAAATTGCATCGCGATTCAATACATCGTCCTCCAGCCGACTTGTCTCAAAGGGGATATTGCTGCGTCGGGCACCTTATGGCCCGTCTCCTGTGAGTGTAGATTTTCGAATCCGACGCATAACAGATGGTTAATTGTAACGTTCAAGGACTCCTAATGACGATGGAACACTCAAACTGCGTCGCGATCAATACATCGTCCTCCAGCCGACTTGTCTACAAGGGGATATTGCTGCCTTTGGCACCTTATGGTACGTCTCCTGTGAGTGTAGATTTTCGAATCCGACGGAAAACTGATAGTTAATTGTAACGCTCAGGGCCTCCTAATGACGATGGAACACTCAAATTAAGTCGCTATTCAATACATCGTCCTCCAGCCGACATGTCTCCAAGGGGATATTGCTGCGTCAGGCACCTTATGGTCCGTCTCCTGTGAGTCTAAATTTTCGAATCCGACGCAAAACAGATTGTTAATTGTAACGTTCAAGGCCTCCTAATGACGATGGAACACTCAAACTGCGTCGCGATTCAATACATCGTCCTCCAGCCGACTTGTCTACAAGGGGATATTGCTGCCTTTGGCACCTTATGGTACGTCTCCTGTGAGTGTAGATTTTCGAATCGGACGCAAATCTGATAGTTAATTTTAACGTTCAGGGCTTCCTAATGACGATGGAAAACTCAAATTGCGTCGCGATTCAATACATCGTGCTCCAGCCGACTTGTCTCAAAGGGGATATTGCTGCGTCGGGCACCTTATGGTCCGTCTCCTGTGAGTCTAGATTTTCGAATCTGACGCAAAACAGATGATTAATTGTAACGTTCAAGGCCTCCTAATGACGATGGAACACTCAAATTGCATCGCGATTCAATACATCGTCCTCCAGCCTACTTGTCTCCAAGGGGATATTGCTGCCTCGGGCACCTTATGGTCCGTTTCCTGTGAGTCTAGATTTTCGAATCCGACGGAAAACTGATAGTTAATTGTAACGCTCAGGGCCTCCTAATGACGATGGAACACTCAAATTGAGTCGCTATTCAATACATCGTCCTCCGGCCGCCTTGTCTCCAAGGGGATATTGCTGCCTCGGGCACCTTATGGTCCGTCTTCTGTGAGTCTAAATTTTCGAATCCGACGCAAAACTGATGGTTAATTGTAATTTTCAGGGCTTCCTAATGACGATGGAAAACTCAATTTGCGTCGCGATTCAATACATCGTCCTCCAGCCGACTTGTCTCCAAGGGGATATAGCTGCCTTTGGCACCTTATGGTACGTCTCCTGTGCGTGTAGATTTTCGAATAGGACGCAAATCTGATATTTAATTTTAACGTTCAGAGCGTCCTAATGACGATGGAAAACTCAAATTGCATCGCGATTCAATACATCGTCCTCCAGCCGACTTGTCTACAAGGGAATATTGCTGCCTTTGGCACGTTATGGTACGTCTCCTGTGACTGTAGATTTTCGAATCCGACGCAAAACAGATGGTTAATTGTAACGTTCAAGGACTCCTAATGACGATGGAACACTCAAACTGCGTCGCGATCAATACATCGTCCTCCAGCCGACTTGTCTACAAGGGGATATTGCACCTTATGGTACGTCTCCTGTGAGTGTAGATTTTCGAATCCGACGGAAAACTGATAGTTAATTGTAACGCTCAGGGCCTCCTAATGACGATGGAACACTCAAATTAAGTCGCTATTCAATACATCGTCCTCCAGCCGACATGTCTCCAAGGGGATATTGCTGCGTCGGGCACCTTATGGTCCGTCTCCTGTGAGTCTAAATTTTCGAATCCGACGCAAAACTGATGGTTAATTGTAACGTTCAGGGCCTCCTAATGACGATGGAACACTCAAATTGAGTCGCTATTCAATACATCGTCCTCCAGTCGACTTGTCTCCAAGGGGATATTGCTGCCTCGGGCACCTTATGGCCTGTCTCCTGTGAGTCTAGATTTTCGAATCCGAAGAGAAACTGATGGTTAATTGTATCGTTCAGGGCCTCCTAATGACGATGGAACACTCAAATTGCGTCGCGATTCAATACATCGTCCTCCAGCCGACTTGTCTCCAAGGGGTATTGCTGCCTCGGGCACCTTATGGTCCGTCTTCTGTGAGTCTAAATTTTCGAATCCGACGCAAAACTGATGGTTAATTGTAATTTTCAGGGCTTCCTAATGACGATGGAAAACTCAATTTGCGTCGCGATTCAATACATCGTCCTCCAGCCGACTTGTCTCCAAGGGGATATTGCTGCCTCGGGCATGTTATGGTCCGTCTCCTGTGAGTCTAGATTTTCGAATCCGACGCAAAACTGATGGTTAATTGTAACGTTCAGGGCCTCCTGATGACGATGGAACACTCAAATTGAGTCGCTATTCAATACATCGTCCTCCAGCCGACTTGTCTCCAAGGGGATATTGCTGCCTCGGGCACCTTATGGCCCTTCTCCTTTGAGTCTAGATTTTCGAATCCGACGCAAAACAGATGGTTAATTGTAACGTTCAAGGCCTCCTAATGACGATGGAACACTCAAACTGCGTCGCGATTCAATACATCGTCCTCCAGCCGACTTGTCTACAAGGGGATATTGCTGCCTTTGGCACCTTATGGTACGTCTCCTGTGAGTGTAGATTTTCGAATCCGAAGAGAAACTGATGGTTAATTGTAACGTTCAGGGCCTCCTAATGACGATGGAACACTCAAATTAAGTCGCTATTCATTACATCGTCCTCCAGCCGACTTGTCTCCAAGGGGATATTGCTGCCTCGGGCACCTTATGGCCCGTCTCCTTTGAGTCTAGATTTTCGAATCCGACGCAAAACAGATGGTTAATTGTAACGTTCAAGGCCTCCTAATGACGATGGAACACTCAAACTGCGTCGCGATTCAATACATCGTCCTCCACCCGACTTGTCTACAAGGGGATATTGCTGCCTTTGGCACCTTATGGTACGTCTCCTGTGAGTGTAGATTTTCGAATCCGAAGAGAAACTGATGGTTAATTGTAACGTTCAGGGCCTCCTAATGACGATGGAACACTCAAATTGCGTCGCGATTCAATACATCGTCCTCCAGCCGACTTGTCTCCAAGGGGATATTGCTGCCTCGGGCACCATATGGCCCGTCTCCTGTGAGTCTAGATTTTCGAATCCGACACAAAACAGATGGTTAATTGTAACGTTCAAGGCCTCTTAATGACGATGGAACACTCAAACTGCATCGCGATTCAATACATCGTCCTCCAGCCGACTTGTCTCCAAGGGGATATTGCTGCCTTTGGCACCTTATGGTACGTCTCCTGTGAGTGTAGATTTTCGAATCGGACGCAAATCTGATAGTTAATTTTAACGTTCAGAGCGTCCTAATGACGATGGAAAACTCAAATTGCATCGCGATTCAATACATCGTCCTCCAGCCGACTTGTCTACAAGGGGATATTGCTGCCTTTGGCACCTTATGGTACGTCTCCTGTAAGTCTAGATTTTCGAATCCGACGCAAAACTGATGGTTAATTGTAACGTTCAGGGCCTCCTTATGACGATGGAACACTCAACTTGAGTCGCTATTCAATACATCGTCCTCCGGCCGACTTGTCTCCAAGGGGATGTCGTTGCCTCGGGCACTTTATGGTCCGTCTCCTGTGAGTCTAGATTTTCGAATCGGACGCAAAACCGATGTTAATTGCAACATTCAGGGCCTCCTAATGCCGATGGAAATCTCAAATTGCATCGCGATTCAATACATCGTCCTCCAGCCGACTTGTCTCAAAGGGGATATTGCTACGTCGGGCACCTTATGGCCCGTCTCCTGTGACTGTAGATTTTCGAATCCGACGCAAAACAGATGGTTAATTGTAACGTTCAAGGACTCCTAATGACGATGGAACACTCAAACTGCGTCGCGATCAATACATCGTCCTCCAGCCGACTTGTCTACTAGGGGATATTGCACCTTATGGTACGTCTCCTGTGAGTGTAGATTTTCGAATCCGACGGAAAACTGATAGTTAATTGTAACGCTCAGGGCCTCCTAATGACGATGGAACACTCAAATTAAGTCGCTATTCAATACATCGTCCTCCAGCCGACATGTCTCCAAGGGGATATTGCTGCGTCGGGCACCTTATGGTCCGTCTCCTGTGAGTCTAAATTTTCGAATCCGACGCAAAACTGATGGTTAATTGTAACGTTCAGGGCCTCCTAATGACGATGGAACACTCAAATTGAGTCGCTATTCAATACATCGTCCTCCAGCCGACTTGTCTCCAAGGGGATATTGCTGCCTCGGGCACCTTATGGCCTGTCTCCTGTGAGTCTAGATTTTCGAATCCGAAGAGAAACTGATGGTTAATTGTAACGTTCAGGGCCTCCTAATGACGATGGAACACTCAAATTGCGTCGCGATTCAATACATCGTCCTCCAGCCGACATGTCTCCAAGGGGTATTGCTGCCTCGGGCACCTTATGGTCCGTCTTCTGTGAGTCTAAATTTTCGAATCCGACGCAAAACTGATGGTTAATTGTAATTTTCAGGGCTTCCTAATGACGATGGAAAACTCAATTTGCGTCGCGATTCAATACATCGTCCTCCAGCCGACTTGTCTCCAAGGGGATATTGCTGCCTCGGGCATGTTATGGTCCGTCTCCTGTGAGTCTAGATTTTCGAATCCGACGCAAAACTGATGGTTAATTGTAACGTTCAGGGCCTCCTAATGACGATGGAACACTCAAATTGAGTCGCTATTCAATACATCGTCCTCCAGCCGACTTGTCTCCAAGGGGATATTGCTGCCTCGGGCACCTTATGGCCCGTCTCCTTTGAGTCTAGATTTTCGAATCCGACGCAAAACAGATGGTTAATTGTAACGTTCAAGGCCTCCTAATGACGATGGAACACTCAAACTGCGTCGCGATTCAATACATCGTCCTCCAGCCGACTTGTCTACAAGGGGATATTGCTGCCTTTGGCACCTTATGGTACGTCTCCTGTGAGTGTAGATTTTCGAATCCGAAGAGAAACTGATGGTTAATTGTAACGTTCAGGGCCTCCTAATGACGATGGAACACTCAAATTGCGTCGCGATTCAATACATCGTCCTCCAGCCGACTTGTCTCCAAGGGGATATTGCTGCCTCGGGCACCTTATGGCCCGTCTCCTGTGAGTCTAGATTTTCGAATCCGACACAAAACAGATGGTTAATTGTAACGTTCAAGGCCTCTTAATGACGATGGAACACTCAAACTGCATCGCGATTCAATACATCGTCCTCCAGCCGACTTGTCTCCAAGGGGATATTGCTGCCTTTGGCACCTTATGGTACGTCTCCTGTGAGTGTAGATTTTCGAATCGGACGCAAATCTGATAGTTAATTTTAACGTTCAGAGCGTCCTAATGACGATGGAAAACTCAAATTGCATCGCGATTCAATACATCGTCCTCCAGATGACTTGTCTACAAGGGGATATTGCTGCCTTTGGCACCTTATGGTACGTCTCCTGTAAGTCTAGATTTTCGAATCCGACGCAAAACTGATGGTTAATTGTAACGTTCAGGGCCTCCTAATGACGATGGAACACTCAAATTGCGTCGCGATTCAATAAATCTTCCTCCAGCCGACTTGTCTCCAAGGGGATATTGCTGCCTCGGGCATCTTACGGTCCGTCTCCTGTGAGTCTAGATTTTCGAATCCGACGGAAAACTGATAGTTAATTGTAACGCTCAGGGCCTCCTTATGACGATGGAACACTCAAATTCAGTCGCTATTCAATACATCGTCCTCCGGCCGACTTGTCTCCAAGGGGATATTGCTGTCTCGGGCACCTTATGGTACGTCTCCTGTAAGTGCAGATTTTCGAATCCGACGCAAAACAGATGGTTAATTGTAATTTTCAGGGCCTCCTAATGACGATCGAACACTCAAATGGCATCGCGATTTTATACATCGTCCTCCAGCCGACTTGTCTCCAAGGGGATGTTGCTGCCTCGGGCACTTTATGGTCCGTCTCCTGTGAGTCTAGATTTTCGAATCGGACGCAAAACCGATGTTAATTGCAACATTCAGGGCCTCCTAATGCCGATGGAAATCTCAAATTGCATCGCGATTCAATACATCGTCCTCCAGCCGACTTGTCTCAAAGGGGATATTGCTGCGTCGGGCACCTTATGGCCCGTCTCCAGTGAGTGTAGATTTTCGAATCCGACGCATAACAGATGGTTAATTGTAACGTTCAAGGACTCCTAATGACGATGGAACACTCAAACTGCGTCGCGATCAATACATCGTCCTCCAGCCGACTTGTCTACAAGGGGATATTGCTGCCTTTGGCACCTTATGGTACGTCTCCTGTGAGTGTAGATTTTCGAATCCGACGCAAAACTGATGGTTAATTGTAACGTTCAGGGCCTCCTAATGACGATGGAACACTCAAATTGAGTCGCTATTCAATACATCGTCCTCCAGCCGACTTGTCTCCAAGGGGATATTGCTGCCTCGGGCACCTTATGGCCTGTCTCCTGTGAGTCTAGATTTTCGAATCCGAAGAGAAACTGATGGTTAATTGTAACGTTCAGGGCCTCCTAATGACGATGGAACACTCAAATTGCGTCGCGATTCAATACATCGTCCTCCAGCCGACATGTCTCCAAGGGGTATTGCTGCCTCGGGCACCTTATGGTCCGTCTTCTGTGAGTCTAAATTTTCGAATCCGACGCAAAACTGATGGTTAATTGTAATTTTCAGGGCTTCCTAATGACGATGGAAAACTCAATTTGCGTCGCGATTCAATACATCGTCCTCCAGCCGACTTGTCTCCAAGGGGATATTGCTGCCTCGGGCATGTTATGGTCCGTCTCCTGTGAGTCTAGATTTTCGAATCCGACGCAAAACTGATGGTTAATTGTAACGTTCAGGGCCTCCTAATGACGATGGAACACTCAAATTGAGTCGCTATTCAATACATCGTCCTCCAGCCGACTTGTCTCCAAGGGGATATTGCTGCCTCGGGCACCTTATGGCCCGTCTCCTTTGAGTCTAGATTTTCGAATCCGACGCAAAACAGATGGTTAATTGTAACGTTCAAGGCCTCCTAATGACGATGGAACACTCAAACTGCGTCGCGATTCAATACATCGTCCTCCAGCCGACTTGTCTACAAGGGGATATTGCTGCCTTTGGCACCTTATGGTACGTCTCCTGTGAGTGTAGATTTTCGAATCCGAAGAGAAACTGATAGTTAATTGTAACGTTCAGGGCCTCCTAATGACGATGGAACACTCAAATTGCGTCGCGATTCAATACATCGTCCTCCAGCCGACTTGTCTCCAAGGGGATATTGCTGCCTCGGGCACCTTATGGCCCGTCTCCTGTGAGTCTAGATTTTCGAATCCGACACAAAACAGATGGTTAATTGTAACGTTCAAGGCCTCTTAATGACGATGGAACACTCAAACTGCATCGCGATTCAATACATCGTCCTCCAGCCGACTTGTCTCCAAGGGGATATTGCTGCCTTTGGCACCTTATGGTACGTCTCCTGTGAGTGTAGATTTTCGAATCGGACGCAAATCTGATAGTTAATTTTAACGTTCAGAGCGTCCTAATGACGATGGAAAACTCAAATTGCATCGCGATTCAATACATCGTCCTCCAGATGACTTGTCTACAAGGGGATATTGCTGCCTTTGGCACCTTATGGTACGTCTCCTGTAAGTCTAGATTTTCGAATCCGACGCAAAACTGATGGTTAATTGTAACGTTCAGGGCCTCCTAATGACGATGGAACACTCAAATTGCGTCGCGATTCAATAAATCTTCCTCCAGCCGACTTGTCTCCAAGGGGATATTGCTGCCTCGGGCATCTTACGGTCCGTCTCCTGTGAGTCTAGATTTTCGAATCCGACGGAAAACTGATAGTTAATTGTAACGCTCAGGGCCTCCTTATGACGATGGAACACTCAAATTCAGTCGCTATTCAATACATCGTCCTCCGGCCGACTTGTCTCCAAGGGGATATTGCTGTCTCGGGCACCTTATGGTACGTCTCCTGTAAGTGCAGATTTTCGAATCCGACGCAAAACAGATGGTTAATTGTAATTTTCAGGGCCTCCTAATGACGATCGAACACTCAAATGGCATCGCGATTTTATACATCGTCCTCCAGCCGACTTGTCTCCAAGGGGATGTTGCTGCCTCGGGCACTTTATGGTCCGTCTCCTGTGAGTCTAGATTTTCGAATCGGACGCAAAACCGATGTTAATTGCAACATTCAGGGCCTCCTAATGCCGATGGAAATCTCAAATTGCATCGCGATTCAATACATCGTCCTCCAGCCGACTTGTCTCAAAGGGGATATTGCTGCGTCGGGCACCTTATGGCCCGTCTCCAGTGAGTGTAGATTTTCGAATCCGACGCATAACAGATGGTTAATTGTAACGTTCAAGGACTCCTAATGACGATGGAACACTCAAACTGCGTCGCGATCAATACATCGTCCTCCAGCCGACTTGTCTACAAGGGGATATTGCTGCCTTTGGCACCTTATGGTACGTCTCCTGTGAGTGTAGATTTTCGAATCCGACGCAAAACTGATGGTTAATTGTAACGTTCAGGGCCTCCTAATGACGATGGAACACTCAAATTGAGTCGCTATTCAATACATCGTCCTCCAGCCGACTTGTCTCCAAGGGGATATTGCTGCCTCGGGCACCTTATGGCCTGTCTCCTGTGAGTCTAGATTTTCGAATCCGAAGAGAAACTGATGGTTAATTGTAACGTTCAGGGCCTCCTAATGACGATGGAACACTCAAATTGCGTCGCGATTCAATACATCGTCCTCCAGCCGACATGTCTCCAAGGGGTATTGCTGCCTCGGGCACCTTATGGTCCGTCTTCTGTGAGTCTAAATTTTCGAATCCGACGCAAAACTGATGGTTAATTGTAATTTTCAGGGCTTCCTAATGACGATGGAAAACTCAATTTGCGTCGCGATTCAATACATCGTCCTCCAGCCGACTTGTCTCCAAGGGGATATTGCTGCCTCGGGCATGTTATGGTCCGTCTCCTGTGAGTCTAGATTTTCGAATCCGACGCAAAACTGATGGTTAATTGTAACGTTCAGGGCCTCCTAATGACGATGGAACACTCAAATTGAGTCGCTATTCAATACATCGTCCTCCAGCCGACTTGTCTCCAAGGGGATATTGCTGCCTCGGGCACCTTATGGCCCGTCTCCTTTGAGTCTAGATTTTCGAATCCGACGCAAAACAGATGGTTAATTGTAATTTTCAGGGCCTCCTAATGACGATCGAACACTCAAATGGCATCGCGATTTTATACATCGTCCTCCAGCCGACTTGTCTCCAAGGGGATGTTGCTGCCTCGGGCACTTTATGGTCCGTCTCCTGTGAGTCTAGATTTTCGAATCGGACGCAAAACCGATGTTAATTGCAACATTCAGGGCCTCCTAATGCCGATGGAAATCTCAAATTGCATCGCGATTCAATACATCGTCCTCCAGCCGACTTGTCTCAAAGGGGATATTGCTACGTCGGGCACCTTATGGCCCGTCTCCTGTGACTGTAGATTTTCGAATCCGACGCAAAACAGATGGTTAATTGTAACGTTCAAGGACTCCTAATGACGATGGAACACTCAAACTGCGTCGCGATCAATACATCGTCCTCCAGCCGACTTGTCTACAAGGGGATATTGCACCTTATGGTACGTCTCCTGTGAGTGTAGATTTTCGAATCCGACGGAAAACTGATAGTTAATTGTAACGCTCAGGGCCTCCTAATGACGATGGAACACTCAAATTAAGTCGCTATTCAATACATCGTCCTCCAGCCGACATGTCTCCAAGGGGATATTGCTGCGTCGGGCACCTTATGGTCCGTCTCCTGTGAGTCTAAATTTTCGAATCCGACGCAAAACTGATGGTTAATTGTAACGTTCAGGGCCTCCTAATGACGATGGAACACTCAAATTGAGTCGCTATTCAATACATCGTCCTCCAGCCGACTTGTCTCCAAGGGGATATTGCTGCCTCGGGCACCTTATGGCCTGTCTCCTGTGAGTCTAGATTTTCGAATCCGAAGAGAAACTGATGGTTAATTGTAACGTTCAGGGCTTCCTAATGACGATGGAACACTCAAATTGCGTCGCGATTCAATACATCGTCCTCCAGCCGACTTGTCTCCAAGGGGTATTGCTGCCTCGGGCACCTTATGGTCCGTCTTCTGTGAGTCTAAATTTTCGAATCCGACGCAAAACTGATGGTTAATTGTAATTTTCAGGGCTTCCTAATGACGATGGAAAACTCAATTTGCGTCGCGATTCAATACATCGTCCTCCAGCCGACTTGTCTCCAAGGGGATATTGCTGCCTCGGGCATGTTATGGTCCGTCTCCTGTGAGTCTAGATTTTCGAATCCGACGCAAAACTGATGGTTAATTGTAACGTTCAGGGCCTCCTAATGACGATGGAACACTCAAATTGAGTCGCTATTCAATACATCGTCCTCCAGCCGACTTGTCTCCAAGGGGATATTGCTGCCTCGGGCACCTTATGGCCCGTCTCCTTTGAGTCTAGATTTTCGAATCCGACGCAAAACAGATGGTTAATTGTAACGTTCAAGGCCTCCTAATGACGATGGAACACTCAAACTGCGTCGCGATTCAATACATCGTCCTCCAGCCGACTTGTCTACAAGGGGATATTGCTGCCTTTGGCACCTTATGGTACGTCTCCTGTGAGTGTAGATTTTCGAATCCGAAGAGAAACTGATGGTTAATTGTAACGTTCAGGGCCTCCTAATGACGATGGAACACTCAAATTGAGTCGCTATTCAATACATCGTCCTCCAGCCGACTTGTCTCCAAGGGGATATTGCTGCCTCGGGCACCTTATGGCCCGTCTCCTTTGAGTCTAGATTTTCGAATCCGACGCAAAACAGATGGTTAATTGTAACGTTCAAGGCCTCCTAATGACGATGGAACACTCAAACTGCGTCGCGATTCAATACATCGTCCTCCAGCCGACTTGTCTACAAGGGGATATTGCTGCCTTTGGCACCTTATGGTACGTCTCCTGTGAGTGTAGATTTTCGAATCCGAAGAGAAACTGATGGTTAATTGTAACGTTCAGGGCCTCCTAATGACGATGGAACACTCAAATTGCGTCGCGATTCAATACATCGTCCTCCAGCCGACTTGTCTCCAAGGGGATATTGCTGCCTCGGGCACCTTATGGCCCGTCTCCTGTGAGTCTAGATTTTCGAATCCGACACAAAACAGATGGTTAATTGTAACGTTCAAGGCCTCTTAATGACGATGGAACACTCAAACTGCATCGCGATTCAATACATCGTCCTCCAGCCGACTTGTCTCCAAGGGGATATTGCTGCCTTTGGCACCTTATGGTACGTCTCCTGTGAGTGTAGATTTTCGAATCGGACGCAAATCTGATAGTTAATTTTAACGTTCAGAGCGTCCTAATGACGATGGAAAACTCAAATTGCATCGCGATTCAATACATCGTCCTCCAGCCGACTTGTCTACAAGGGGATATTGCTGCCTTTGGCACCTTATGGTACGTCTCCTGTAAGTCTAGATTTTCGAATCCGACGCAAAACTGACGGTTAATTGTAACGTTCAGGGCCTCCTAATGACGATGGAACACTCAAATTGCGTCGCGATTCAATAAATCTTCCTCCAGCCGACTTGTCTCCAAGGGGATATTGCTGCCTCGGGCATCTTACGGTCCGTCTCCTGTGAGTCTAGATTTTCGAATCCGACGGTAAACTGATAGTTAATTGTAACGCTCAGGGCCTCCTTATGACGATGGAACACTCAAATTCAGTCGCTATTCAATACATCGTCCTCCGGCCGACTTGTCTCCAAGGGGATATTGCTGTCTCGGGCACCTTATGGTACGTCTCCTGTAAGTGCAGATTTTCGAATCCGACGCAAAACAGATGGTTAATTGTAATTTTCAGGGCCTCCTAATGACGATCGAACACTCAAATGGCATCGCGATTTTATACATCGTCCTCCAGCCGACTTGTCTCCAAGGGGATGTTGCTGCCTCGGGCACTTTATGGTCCGTCTCCTGTGAGTCTAGATTTTCGAATCGGACGCAAAACCGATGTTAATTGCAACATTCAGGGCCTCCTAATGCCGATGGAAATCTCAAATTGCATCGCGATTCAATACATCGTCCTCCAGCCGACTTGTCTCAAAGGGGATATTGCTGCGTCGGGCACCTTATGGCCCGTCTCCTGTGAGTGTAGATTTTCGAATCCGACGCATAACAGATGGTTAATTGTAACGTTCAAGGACTCCTAATGACGATGGAACACTCAAACTGCGTCGCGATCAATACATCGTCCTCCAGCCGACTTGTCTACAAGGGGATATTGCTGCCTTTGGCACCTTATGGTACGTCTCCTGTGAGTGTAGATTTTCGAATCCGACGGAAAACTGATAGTTAATTGTAACGCTCAGGGCCTCCTAATGACGATGGAACACTCAAATTAAGTCGCTATTCAATACATCGTCCTCCAGCCGACATGTCTCCAAGGGGATATTGCTGCGTCAGGCACCTTATGGTCCGTCTCCTGTGAGTCTAAATTTTCGAATCCGACGCAAAACAGATGGTTAATTGTAACGTTCAAGGCCTCCTAATGACGATGGAACACTCAAACTGCGTCGCGATTCAATACATCGTCCTCCAGCCGACTTGTCTACAAGGGGATATTGCTGCCTTTGGCACCTTATGGTACGTCTCCTGTGAGTGTAGATTTTCGAATCGGACGCAAATCTGATA
This sequence comes from Schistocerca cancellata, assembly GCF_023864275.1. Lineage (NCBI taxonomy): Eukaryota > Metazoa > Arthropoda > Insecta > Orthoptera > Acrididae > Schistocerca > Schistocerca cancellata. The sequence goes on along the minus strand of NC_064637.1, from coordinate 51,718,488 downwards.
GTTAATTTTAACGTTCAGGGCTTCCTAATGACGATGGAAAACTCAAATTGCGTCGCGATTCAATACATCGTGCTCCAGCCGACTTGTCTCAAAGGGGATATTGCTGCGTCGGGCACCTTATGGTCCGTCTCCTGTGAGTCTAGATTTTCGAATCTGACGCAAAACAGATGATTAATTGTAACGTTCAAGGCCTCCTAATGACGATGGAACACTCAAATTGCATCGCGATTCAATACATCGTCCTCCAGCCTACTTGTCTCCAAGGGGATATTGCTGCCTCGGGCACCTTATGGTCCGTTTCCTGTGAGTCTAGATTTTCGAATCCGACGGAAAACTGATAGTTAATTGTAACGCTCAGGGCCTCCTAATGACGATGGAACACTCAAATTGAGTCGCTATTCAATACATCGTCCTCCGGCCGACTTGTCTCCAAGGGGATATTGCTGCCTCGGGCACCTTATGGTACGTCTCCTGTAAGTCTAGATTTTCGAATCCGACGCAAAACTGATGGCTAATTGTAACGTTCAGGGCCTCCTAATGACGATGGAACACTCAAATTGCGTCGCGATTCAATAAATCTTCCTCCAGCCGACTTGTCCCCAAGGGGATATTGCTGCCTCTGGCACCTTATGGTCCGTTTCCTGTGAGTCTAGATTTTCGAATCCGACGGAAAACTGATAGTTAATTGTAACGCTCAGGGCCTCCTAATGACGATGGAACACTCAAATTGAGTCGCTATTCAATACATCGTCCTCCGGCCGACTTGTCTCCAAGGGGATATTGCTGCCTCGGGCACCTTATGGTACGTCTCCTGTAAGTCTAGATTTTCGAATCCGACGCAAAACTGATGGTTAATTGTAACGTTCAGGGCCTCCTAATGACGATGGAACACTCAAATTGCGTCGCGATTCAATAAATCTTCCTCCAGCCGACTTGTCTCCAAGGGGATATTGCTGCCTCTGGCACCTTATGGACCGTTTCCTGTGAGTCTAGATTTTCGAATCCGACGGATAACTGATAGTTAATTGTAACGCTCAGGGCCTCCTAATGACGATGGAACACTCAAATTGAGTCGCTATTCAATACATCGTCCTCCGGCCGACTTGTCTCCAAGGGGATATTGCTGCCTCGGGCACCTTATGGTACGTCTCCTGTAAGTCTAGATTTTCGAATCCGACGCAAAACTGATGGTTAATTGTAATGTTCAGGGCCTCCTAATGACGATGGAACACTCAAATTGCGTCGCGATTCAATAAATCTTCCTCCAGCCGACTTGTCTCCAAGGGGATATTGCTGCCTCTGGCACCTTGTGGTCCGTTTCCTGTGAGTCTAGATTTTCGAATCCGACGGAAAACTGATAGTTAATTGTAACGCTCGGGGCCTCCTAATGACGATGGAACACTCAAATTGAGTCGCTATTCAATACATCGTCCTCCGGCCGACTTGTCTCCAAGGGAATATTGCTGCCTCGGGCACCTTATGGTACGTCTCCTGTAAGTCTAGATTTTCGAATCCGAAGCCAAACTGATGGTTAATTGTAACGTTCAGGGCCTCCTAATGACGATGGAACACTCAAATTGCGTCGCGATTCAATACATCGTCCTCCAGCCGACTTGTCTCCAAGGGGATATTGCTGCCTCGGGCACCTTATGGTCCGTTTCCTGTGAGTCTAAATTTTCGAATCCGACGGAAAACTGATAGTTAATTGTAACGCTCAGGGCCTCCTAACGACGATGGAACAACAAATTGAGTCGCTATTCAATACATCGTCCTCCGGCCGACTTGTCTCCAAGGGGATATTGCTGTCTCGGGCACCTTATGGTCCGTCTCCTGTGAGTATAGATTTTGAATCGCATGCAAAACTGATAGTTAATTGTAACGTTCAGGGCCTCCTAAAGATGATGGAACACTCAAATGGCATCGCGATTCAATACATCATCCTCCAGCCGACTTGTCTCGAAGGGTCTATTGCTGGCTATGGCACCTTACGGTCGTTCTCCTGTGAGTCTAGATTTTCGACTTCGACGCAAAACTGGTAGTTAATTGTAACGTTCAGGGCCTCTTAATGACGATGGAAAGCTCAAATTGCCTCGCGATTCAATACATCGTCCTCCAGCCGACTTGTCTCCAAGGGGATATTGCTGCCTCGTGCACCTTATGGTCCGTCTCCTGTGAGTCTAGATTTTCGAATCCGACGCAAAACTGATGGTTAATTGTAACGTTCAGGGCCTCCTAATGACGATGGAACACTCAAATTGAGTCGCTATTCAATACATCGTCCTCCAGCCGACTTGTCTCCAAGGGGATATTGCTGCCTCGGGCACCTTATGGCCCGTCTCCTTTGAGTCTAGATTTTCGAATCCGACGCAAAACAGATGGTTAATTGTAACGTTCAAGGCCTCCTAATGACGATGGAACACTCAAACTGCGTCGCGATTCAATACATCGTCCTCCAGCCGACTTGTCTACAAGGGGATATTGCTGCCTTTGGCACCTTATGGTACGTCTCCTGTGAGTGTAGATTTTCGAATCCGAAGAGAAACTGATGGTTAATTGTAACGTTCAGGGCCTCCTAATGACGATGGAACACTCAAATTGAGTCGCTATTCAATACATCGTCCTCCAGCCGACTTGTCTCCAAGGGGATATTGCTGCCTCGGGCACCTTATGGCCCGTCTCCTTTGAGTCTAGATTTTCGAATCCGACGCAAAACAGATGGTTAATTGTAACGTTCAAGGCCTCCTAATGACGATGGAACACTCAAACTGCGTCGCGATTCAATACATCGTCCTCCAGCCGACTTGTCTACAAGGGGATATTGCTGCCTTTGGCACCTTATGGTACGTCTCCTGTGAGTGTAGATTTTCGAATCCGAAGAGAAACTGATGGTTAATTGTAACGTTCAGGGCCTCCTAATGACGATGGAACACTCAAATTGCGTCGCGATTCAATACATCGTCCTCCAGCCGACTTGTCTCCAAGGGGATATTGCTGCCTCGGGCACCTTATGGCCCGTCTCCTGTGAGTCTAGATTTTCGAATCCGACACAAAACAGATGGTTAATTGTAACGTTCAAGGCCTCTTAATGACGATGGAACACTCAAACTGCATCGCGATTCAATACATCGTCCTCCAGCCGACTTGTCTCCAAGGGGATATTGCTGCCTTTGGCACCTTATGGTACGTCTCCTGTGAGTGTAGATTTTCGAATCGGACGCAAATCTGATAGTTAATTTTAACGTTCAGAGCGTCCTAATGACGATGGAAAACTCAAATTGCATCGCGATTCAATACATCGTCCTCCAGCCGACTTGTCTACAAGGGGATATTGCTGCCTTTGGCACCTTATGGTACGTCTCCTGTAAGTCTAGATTTTCGAATCCGACGCAAAACTGACGGTTAATTGTAACGTTCAGGGCCTCCTAATGACGATGGAACACTCAAATTGCGTCGCGATTCAATAAATCTTCCTCCAGCCGACTTGTCTCCAAGGGGATATTGCTGCCTCGGGCATCTTACGGTCCGTCTCCTGTGAGTCTAGATTTTCGAATCCGACGGTAAACTGATAGTTAATTGTAACGCTCAGGGCCTCCTTATGACGATGGAACACTCAAATTCAGTCGCTATTCAATACATCGTCCTCCGGCCGACTTGTCTCCAAGGGGATATTGCTGTCTCGGGCACCTTATGGTACGTCTCCTGTAAGTGCAGATTTTCGAATCCGACGCAAAACAGATGGTTAATTGTAATTTTCAGGGCCTCCTAATGACGATCGAACACTCAAATGGCATCGCGATTTTATACATCGTCCTCCAGCCGACTTGTCTCCAAGGGGATGTTGCTGCCTCGGGCACTTTATGGTCCGTCTCCTGTGAGTCTAGATTTTCGAATCGGACGCAAAACCGAAGTTAATTGCAACATTCAGGGCCTCCTAATGCCGATGGAAATCTCAAATTGCATCGCGATTCAATACATCGTCCTCCAGCCGACTTGTCTCAAAGGGGATATTGCTGCGTCGGGCACCTTATGGCCCGTCTCCTGTGAGTGTAGATTTTCGAATCCGACGCATAACAGATGGTTAATTGTAACGTTCAAGGACTCCTAATGACGATGGAACACTCAAACTGCGTCGCGATCAATACATCGTCCTCCAGCCGACTTGTCTACAAGGGGATATTGCTGCCTTTGGCACCTTATGGTACGTCTCCTGTGAGTGTAGATTTTCGAATCCGACGGAAAACTGATAGTTAATTGTAACGCTCAGGGCCTCCTAATGACGATGGAACACTCAAATTAAGTCGCTATTCAATACATCGTCCTCCAGCCGACATGTCTCCAAGGGGATATTGCTGCGTCAGGCACCTTATGGTCCGTCTCCTGTGAGTCTAAATTTTCGAATCCGACGCAAAACAGATGGTTAATTGTAACGTTCAAGGCCTCCTAATGACGATGGAACACTCAAACTGCGTCGCGATTCAATACATCGTCCTCCAGCCGACTTGTCTACAAGGGGATATTGCTGCCTTTGGCACCTTATGGTACGTCTCCTGTGAGTGTAGATTTTCGAATCGGACGCAAATCTGATAGTTAATTTTAACGTTCAGGGCTTCCTAATGACGATGGAAAACTCAAATTGCGTCGCGATTCAATACATCGTGCTCCAGCCGACTTGTCTCAAAGGGGATATTGCTGCTTCGGGCACCTTATGGTCCGTCTCCTGTGAGTCTAGATTTTCGAATCTGACGCAAAACAGATGATTAATTGTAACGTTCAAGGCCTCCTAATGACGATGGAACACTCAAATTGCATCGCGATTCAATACATCGTCCTCCAGCCTACTTGTCTCCAAGGGGATATTGCTGCCTCGGGCACCTTATGGTCCGTTTCCTGTGAGTCTAGATTTTCGAATCCGACGGAAAACTGATAGTTAATTGTAACGCTCAGGGCCTCCTAATGACGATGGAACACTCAAATTGAGTCGCTATTCAATACATCGTCCTCCGGCCGACTTGTCTCCAAGGGGATATTGCTGCCTCGGGCACCTTATGGTACGTCTCCTGTAAGTCTAGATTTTCGAATCCGACGCAAAACTGATGGCTAATTGTAACGTTCAGGGCCTCCTAATGACGATGGAACACTCAAATTGCGTCGCGATTCAATAAATCTTCCTCCAGCCGACTTGTCTCCAAGGGGATATTGCTGCCTCTGGCACCTTATGGTCCGTTTCCTGTGAGTCTAGATTTTCGAATCCGACGGAAAACTGATAGTTAATTGTAACGCTCAGGGCCTCCTAATGACGATGGAACACTCAAATTGAGTCGCTATTCAATACATCGTCCTCCGGCCGACTTGTCTCCAAGGGGATATTGCTGCCTCGGGCACCTTATGGTACGTCTCCTGTAAGTCTAGATTTTCGAATCCGACGCAAAACTGATGGTTAATTGTAACGTTCAGGGCCTCCTAATGACGATGGAACACTCAAATTGCGTCGCGATTCAATAAATCTTCCTCCAGCCGACTTGTCTCCAAGGGGATATTGCTGCCTCTGGCACCTTATGGACCGTTTCCTGTGAGTCTAGATTTTCGAATCCGACGGATAACTGATAGTTAATTGTAACGCTCAGGGCCTCCTAATGACGATGGAACACTCAAATTGAGTCGCTATTCAATACATCGTCCTCCGGCCGACTTGTCTCCAAGGGGATATTGCTGCCTCGGGCACCTTATGGTACGTCTCCTGTAAGTCTAGATTTTCGAATCCGACGCAAAACTGATGGTTAATTGTAATGTTCAGGGCCTCCTAATGACGATGGAACACTCAAATTGCGTCGCGATTCAATAAATCTTCCTCCAGCCGACTTGTCTCCAAGGGGATATTGCTGCCTCTGGCACCTTGTGGTCCGTTTCCTGTGAGTCTAGATTTTCGAATCCAACGGAAAACTGATAGTTAATTGTAACGCTCGGGGCCTCCTAATGACGATGGAACACTCAAATTGAGTCGCTATTCAATACATCGTCCTCCGGCCGACTTGTCTCCAAGGGAATATTGCTGCCTCGGGCACCTTATGGTACGTCTCCTGTAAGTCTAGATTTTCGAATCCGAAGCCAAACTGATGGTTAATTGTAACGTTCAGGGCCTCCTAATGACGATGGAACACTCAAATTGCGTCGCGATTCAATACATCGTCCTCCAGCCGACTTGTCTCCAAGGGGATATTGCTGCCTCGGGCACCTTATGGTCCGTTTCCTGTGAGTCTAAATTTTCGAATCCGACGGAAAACTGATAGTTAATTGTAACGCTCAGGGCCTCCTAACGACGATGGAACAACAAATTGAGTCGCTATTCAATACATCGTCCTCCGGCCGACTTGTCTCCAAGGGGATATTGCTGTCTCGGGCACCTTATGGTCCGTCTCCTGTGAGTATAGATTTTGAATCGCATGCAAAACTGATAGTTAATTGTAACGTTCAGGGCCTCCTAAAGATGATGGAACACTCAAATGGCATCGCGATTCAATACATCATCCTCCAGCCGACTTGTCTCGAAGGGTCTATTGCTGGCTATGGCACCTTACGGTCGTTCTCCTGTGAGTCTAGATTTTCGACTTCGACGCAAAACTGGTAGTTAATTGTAACGTTCAGGGCCTCTTAATGACGATGGAAAGCTCAAATTGCCTCGCGATTCAATACATCGTCCTCCAGCCGACTTGTCTCCAAGGGGATATTGCTGCCTCGTGCACCTTATGGTCCGTCTCCAGTGAGTCTAGATTTTCGAATTCGAAGAGAAACTGATGGTTAATTGTAACGTTCAGGGCCTCCTAGTGACGATGGAACACTCAAATTGCGTCGCGATTCAATACATCGTCCTCCAGCCGACTTGTCTCCAAGGGGATATTGCTGCCTCGGGCATCTTATGGTCCGTCTCCTGTGAGTCTAGATTTTCGAATCGGACGCAAAACTGATAGTTAATTGTAACGTTCAGGACCTACTAAAGACGATGGAACACTCAATTGGCATCGCGATTCAATACATCGTCCTCCAGCCGACTTGTCTCCAAGGGTCTATTGTAACGTTCAGGGCCTCCTAATGACGATGGAAAACTCAAATTGCCTCGCGATTCAATACATCGTCCTCCTGCCGACTTGTCTCCAAGGGGATATTGCTGCCTCGTGCACCTTACGATCCGACTCCAGTGAGTCTGGATTTTCGAATCGGTCGCAAAACTGATGTTAATTGTAACGTTCAGGGCCTCCTAATGACGATGAAAATCTCAAATTGCATCGCGATTCAATACATCGTCCTCCAGCCGACTTGTCTCCAAGGGGATATTGCTGCCTCGGGCACCTTATGGTCCGTTACCTGTGAGTCTAAACTTTCGAATCGGTCGCAAAACTGATGTTAATTGTAACGTTCAGGGCCTCCTAATGACGATGAAAATCCCAAATTGCATCGCGATTCAATACATCGTCCTCCAGCCTACTTGTCTCCAAGGGGATATTGCTGCCTCGGGCACCTTATGGTCCGTCTCGTGTGAGTCTAGATTTTCGAATCGGTCGCAAAACTGATGTTAATTGTAACGTTCAGGGCCTCCTAATGACGATGAAAATCTCAAATTGCATCGCGATTCAATACATCGTCCTCCAGCCTACTTGTCTCCAAGGGGATATTGCTGCCTCGGGCACCTTATGGTCCGTTTCCAGTGAGTCTAGATTTTCGAATCGGTCGCAAAACTGATGTTAATTGTAACGTTCAGGGCCTCCTAATGACGATGAAAATCTCAAATTGCATCGCGATTCAATACATCGTCCTCCAGCCGACTTGTCTCCAAGGGGATATTGCTGCCTCGGGCACCTTATGGTCCGTCTCCTGTGAGTCTAGATTTTCGAATCGGTCGCAAAACTGATGTTAATTGTAACGTTCAGGGCCTCCTAATGACGATGAAAATCTCAAATTGCATCGCGATTCAATACATCGTCCTCCAGCTGACTTGTCTCCAAGGGGATATTGCTGCCTCGGGCACCTTATGGTCCGTTTCCAGTGAGTCTAGATTTTCCAATCGGTCGCAAAACTGATATTAATTGTAACGTTCAGGGCCACTTAATGACGATGAAAATCTCAAATATCATCGCGATTCAATACATCGTCCTCCAGCCTACTTGTCTCCAAGGGGATATTGCTGCCTCGGGCACCTTATGGTCCGTTTCCTGTGGGTCTAGATTTTCGAATCGGTCGCAAAACTGATGTTAATTGTAACGTTCAGGGCCTCCTAATGACGATGAAAATCTCAAATTGCATCGCGATTCAATACATCGTCCTCCAGCCGACTTGTCTCCAAGGGGATATTGCTGCCTCGGGCACCTTATGGTCCGTTTCCTGTGAGTCTAAATTTTCGAATCGGTCGCAAAACTGATGTTAATTGTAACGTTCAGGGCCTCCTAATGACGATGAAAATCTCAAATTGCATCGCGATTCAATACATCGTCCTCCAGCCGACTTGTCTCCAAGGGGATATTGCTGCCTCGGGCACCTTATTGTCCGTTTCCTGTGAGTCTAGATTCTCGAATCGGTCGCAAAACTGATGTTAATTGTAACGTTCAGGGCCTCCTAATGACGATGAAAATCTCAAATTGCATCGCGATTCAATACATCGTCCTCCAGCCGACTTGTCTTCAAGGGGATATTGCTGCCTCGGGCACCTTATGGTCCGTTTCCAATGAGTCTAGATTTTCCAATCGGTCGCAAAACTGATATTAATTGTAACGTTCAGGGCCTCCTAATGACGATGAAAATCTCAAATATCATCGCGATTCAATACATCGTCCTCCAGCCTACTTGTCTCCAAGGGGATATTGCTGCCTCGGGCACCTTATGGTCCGTTTCCTGTGAGTCTAGATTTTCGAATCGGTCGCAAAACTGATGTTAATTGTAACGTTCAGGGCCTCCTAATGACGATGAAAATCTAAAATTGCATCGCGATTCAATACATCGTCCTCCAGCCGACTTGTCTCCAAGGGGATATTGCTGCCTCGGGCACCTTATGGTCCGTTTCCTGCGAGTCTAGATTTTCGAATCTGTCGCAAAACTCATGTTAATTGTAACGTTCAGGACCTCCTAATGACGATGAAAATCTCAAATTGCATCGCGATTCAATACATCGTCCTCCAGCCGAATTGTCTCCAAGGGGATATTGCTGCCTCGGGCACCTTATGGTCCGTTTCCTGTGAGTCTAGATTTTCGAATCGGTCGCAAAACTGATGTTAATTGTAACGTTCCGGGCCTCCTAATGACGATGAAAATCTCAAATTGCATCGCGATTCAATACATCGTCCTCCAGCCGACTTGTCTCCAAGGGGATATTGCTGCCTCGGGCACCTTATGGTCCGTTTCCAGTGAGTCTAGATTTTCGAATCGGTCGCAAAACTGATGTTAATTGTAACGTTCAGGGCCTCCTAATGACGATGAAAATCTCAAATTGCATCGCGATTCAATACATCGTCCTCCAGCCGACTTGTCTCCAAGGGGATATTGCTGCCTCGGGCACCTTATGGTCCGTCTCCTGTGAGTCTAGATTTTCGAATCGGTCGCAAAACTGATGTTAATTGTAACGTTCAGGGCCTCCTAATGACGATGAAAATCTCAAATTGCATCGCGATTCAATACATCGTCCTCCAGCTGACTTGTCTCCAAGGGGATATTGCTGCCTCGGGCACCTTATGGTCCGTTTCCAGTGAGTCTAGATTTTCCAATCGGTCGCAAAACTGATATTAATTGTAACGTTCAGGGCCACTTAATGACGATGAAAATCTCAAATATCATCGCGATTCAATACATCGTCCTCCAGCCTACTTGTCTCCAAGGGGATATTGCTGCCTCGGGCACCTTATGGTCCGTTTCCTGTGAGTCTAGATTTTCGAATCGGTCGCAAAACTGATGTTAATTGTAACGTTCAGGGCCTCCTAATGACGATGAAAATCTCAAATTGCATCGCGATTCAATACATCGTCCTCCAGCCGACTTGTCTCCAAGGGGATATTGCTGCCTCGGGCACCTTATGGTCCGTTTCCTGTGAGTCTAAATTTTCGAATCGGTCGCAAAACTGATGTTAATTGTAACGTTCAGGGCCTCCTAATGACGATGAAAATCTCAAATTGCATCGCGATTCAATACATCGTCCTCCAGCCGACTTGTCTCCAAGGGGATATTGCTGCCTCGGGCACCTTATTGTCCGTTTCCTGTGAGTCTAGATTCTCGAATCGGTCGCAAAACTGATGTTAATTGTAACGTTCAGGGCCTCCTAATGACGATGAAAATCTCAAATTGCATCGCGATTCAATACATCGTCCTCCAGCCGACTTGTCTTCAAGGGGATATTGCTGCCTCGGGCACCTTATGGTCCGTTTCCAATGAGTCTAGATTTTCCAATCGGTCGCAAAACTGATATTAATTGTAACGTTCAGGGCCTCCTAATGACGACGAAAATCTCAAATATCATCGCGATTCAATACATCGTCCTCCAGCCTACTTGTCTCCAAGGGGATATTGCTGCCTCGGGCACCTTATGGTCCGTTTCCTGTGAGTCTAGATTTTCGAATCGGTCGCAAAACTGATGTTAATTGTAACGTTCAGGGCCTCCTAATGACGATGAAAATCTCAAATTGCATCGCGATTCAATACATCGTCCTCCAGCCGACTTGTCTCCAAGGGGATATTGCTGCCTCGGGCACCTTATGGTCCGTTTCCTGTGAGTCTAAATTTTCGAATCGGTCGCAAAACTGATGTTAATTGTAACGTTCAGTGCCTCCTAATGACGATGAAAATCTCAAATTGCATCGCGATTCAATACATCGTCCTCCAGCCGACTTGTCTCCAAGGGGATATTGCTGCCTCGGGCACCTTATGGTCCGTTTCCTGTGAGTCTAGATTTTCGAATCGGTCGCAAAACTGATGATAATTGTAACGTTCAGGGCCTCCTAATGACGATGGAACACTCAAATTGAGTCGCTATTAAATCCATCGTCCTCCAGCCTACTTGTCTCCAAGGGGATATTGCTGTCTCGGGCACCATATGGTCCGTTTCCTGTGAGTCTAGATTTTCGAATCGGTCGCAAAACTGATGTTAATTGTAACGTTCAGGGCCTCCTAATGACGATGAAAATCTCAAATTGCATCGCGATTCAATACATCGTCCTCCAGCCGATTTGTCTCCAAGGGGATATTGCTGCCTCGGGCACCTTATGGTCCGTTTCCTGTGAGTCTAGATTTTCGAATCGGTCGCAAAACTGATGTTAATTGTAACGTTCAGGGCCTCCTAATGACGATGAAAATCTCAAATTGCATCGCGATTCAATACATCGACCTCTAGCCGACTTGTCTCCAAGGGGATATTGCTGCCTCGGGCACCATATGGTCCGTTTCCTGTGAGTCTAAATTTTCGAATCGGTCGCAAAACTGATGTTAATTGTAACGTTCAGGGCCTCCTAATGACGATGAAAATCTCAAATTCCATCGCGATTCAGTACATCATCCTCCAGCCGACTTGTCTCCAAGGGGATATTGCTGCCTCGGGCACCTTATGGTCCGTTTCCTGTGAGTCTAGATTTTCGAATCGGTCGCAAAACAGATGTTAATTGTAACGTTCAGGGCCTCCTAATGACGATGAAAATCTCAAATTGCATCGCGGTTCAATACATCGTCCTCCAGCCTACTTGTCTCCAAGAGGATATTGCTGCCTCGGGCACCTTATGGTCCGTCTCCTGTGAGTCTAGATATTCGAATCGGTCGCAAATCTGATGTTAATTGCAACATTCAGGGCCTCCTAATGCCGATGGAAATCTCAAATTGCATCGCGATTCAATACATCGTCCTCCAGCCTACTTGTCTCCAAGGGGATATTGCTGCCTCGGGCACCTTATGGTCCGTTTCCTGTGAGTCTAGATTTTCGAATCCGACGGAAAACTGATAGTTAATTGTAACGCTCAGGGCCTCCTAATGACGATGGAACACTCAAATTGAGTCGCTATTCAATACATCGTCCTCCAGCCGACATGTCTCCAAGGGGATATTGCTGCCTCGGGCACCTTATGGTCCGTCTCCTGTGAGTCTAGATTTTCGAATCGGTCGCAAAACTGATGTTAATTGTAACGTTCAGGGCCTCCTAATGACGATGAAAATCTCAAATTGCATCGCGATTCAATACATCGTCCTCCAGCCTACTTGTCTCCAAGGGGATATTGCTGCCTCGGGCACCAAATGGTCCGTCTCCTGTGAGTCTAGATTTTCGAATCGGTCGCAAAACTGATGTTAATTGTAACGTTCAGGGCCTCCTAATGACGATGAAAATCTCAAATTGCATCGCGATTCAATACATCGTCCTCCAGCCGACTTGTCTCCAAGGGGATATTGCTGCCTCGGGCACCTTATGGTCCGTTTCCTGTGAGACTAAATTTTCGAACCGGTCGCAAAACTGATGTTAATTGTAACGTTCAGGGCCTCCTAATGACGATGAAAATCTCAAATTGCATCGCGATTCAATTCATCGTCCTCCAGCCGACTTGTCTCCAAGGGGATATTGCTGCCTCGGGCACCTTATGGTCCGTCTCCTGTGAGACTAGATTTTCGAATCGGTCGCAAAACTGATGTTAATTGTAACGTTCAGGGCCTCCTAATGACGATGAAAATCTCAAATTGCATCGCGATTCAATACATCGTAGTCCAGCCGACTTGTCTCCATGGGGATATTGCTGCCTCGGGCACCTTATGGTCCGTTTCCTGTGAGTCTAGATTTTCAAATCGGTCGAAAAACTGATGTTAATTGTAACGTTCAGGGCCTCCTAATGACGATGAAAATCTCAAATTGCATCGCGATTCAATACATCGTCCTCCAGCCTACTTGTCTCCAAGGGGATATTGCTGCCTCGGGCACCTTATGATACGTTTCCTGTGAGTCTAGATTTTCGAATCGGTCGCAAAACTGATGTTAATTGCAACATTCAGGGCCTCCTAATGCCATTGGAAATCTCAAATTGCATCGCGATTCAATACATCGTCCTCCAGCCTACTTGTCTCCAAGGGGATATTGCTGCCTCGGGCACCTTATGGTCCGTTTCCTGTGAGTCTAGATTTTCGAATCCGACGGAAAACTGATAGTTAATTGTAATGCTCAGGGCCTCCTAATGACGATGGAACACTAAAATTGAGTCGCTATTCAATACATCGTCCTCCAGCCTACTTGTCTCCAAGGGGATACTGCTGCCTCGGGCACCTTATGGTCCGTTTCCTGTGAGTCTAGATTTTCGAATCGGTCGCAAAACTGATGTTAATTGTAACGTTCAGGGCCTCCTAATGACGATAAAAATCTCAAATTGCATCGCGATTCAATACATCGTCCTCCAGCCTACTTGTCTCCAAGGGGATATTGCTGCCTCGGGCACCTTATGGTCCGTTTCCTGTGAGTCTAGATTTTCGAATCCGACGGAAAACTGATAGTTAATTGTAACGCTCAGGGCCTCCTAATGACGATGGAACACTCAAATTGAGTCGCTATTTAATACATCGTCCTCCAGCCGACATGTCTCCAAGGGGATATTGCTGCCTCGGGCACCTTATGGTCCGATTCCTGTGAGTCTAGATTTTCGAATCCGACGGAAAACTGATAGTTAATTGTAACGCTCAGGGCCTCCTAATGACGATGGAACACTCAAATTGAGTCGCTATTTAATACATCGTCCTCCAGCCGACATGTCTCCAAGGGGATATTGCTGCCTCGGGCACCTTATGGTCCGTTTCCTGTAAGTCTAGATTTTCGAATCCGACGCAAAACTGATGTTAATTGTAACGTTCAGGGCCTCCTAATGACGATGAAAATCACAAATTGCATCGCGATTCAATACATCGTCCTCCAGCCTACTTGTCTCCAAGGGGATTTTGCTGCCTCGGGCACCTTATGGTCCGTTTCCTGTGAGTCTAGATTTTCGAATCCGACGGAAAACTGATAGTTAATTGTATCGCTCAGGGCCTCCTAATGACGATGGAACACTCAAATTGAGTCGCTATTCAATACATCGTCCTCCAGCCGCCATGTCCCCAAGGGGATATTGCTGCCTCGGGCACCTAATGTTCCGTCTCCTGTGAGTCTAAATTTTCGAATCCGACGCAAAACTGATGGTTAATTGTAATTTTCAGGGCCTCCTAATGACGATGGAACACTCAAATGGCATCGCGATTCTATACATCGTCCTCCAGCCGACTTGTCTCCAAGGGGATGTTGCTGCCTCGAGCACTTTATGGTCCGTCTCCTGTGAGTCTAGATTTTCGAATCGGACGCAAAACCGATCTTAATTGCAACATTCAGGGCCTCCTAATGCCGATGGAATTCTCAAATTGCATCGCGATTCAATACATCGTCCTCCAGCCTACTTGTCTCCAAGGGGATATTGCTGCCTCGGGCACCTTATGGTCCGTCTCCTGTGAGTCTAGATTTTCGAATCGGTCGCAAAACTGATGTTAATTGTAACGTTCAGGGCCTCCTAATGACGATGAAAATCTCAAATTGCATCGCGATTCAATACATCGTCCTCCAGCCTACTTGTCTCCAAGGGGATATTGCTGCCTCGGGCACCTTATGGTAAGTCTCCTGTGAGTCTAGATTTTCGAATCGGTCGCAAAACTGATGTTAATTGTAACGTTCAGGGCCTCCTAATGACGATGAAAATCTCAAATTGCATCGCGATTCAATACATCGTCCTCCAGCCTACTTGTCTCTAAGGGGATATTGCTGCCTCGGGCACCTTATGGTCCATCTCCTGTGAGTCTAGATTTTCGAATCGGTCGCAAAACTAATGTTAATTGTAACGTTCAGGGCCTCCTAATGACGATGAAAATCTCAAATTGCATCGCGATTCAATACATCGTCCCCCAGCCGACTTGTCTCCAAGGGGATATTGCTGCCTCGGGCACCTTATGGTCCGTTTCCTGTGAGTCTAGATTTTCGAATCGGACGCAAAACCGATGTTAATTGCAACATTCAGGGTCTCCTAATGCCGATGGAAATCTCAAATTGCATCGCGATTCAATGCATCGTCCTCCAGCCTACTTGTTTCCAAGGGGATATTGCTGCCTCGGGCACCTTGTGGTCCGACTCCTGTGAGTCTAGATTTTCGAATCGGTCGCAAAACTGATGTTAATTGTAACGTTCAGGGCCTCCTAATGACGATGAAAATCTCAAATTGCATCGCGATTCAATACATCGTCCTCCAGCCGACTTGTCTCCAAGGGGATATTGCTGCCTCGGGCACCTTATGGTCCGTTTCCTGTGAGTCTGGATTTTCGAATCGGACGCGAAACTGATGTTAATTGTAACGTTCAGGGCCTCCTAATGACGATGAAAATCTCAAATTGCATCGCGATTCAATACATCGTCCTCCAGCCGACTTGTCTCCAAGGGGATATTGCTGCCTCGGGCACCTAATGGTCCGTTTCCTGTGAGTCTAGATTTTCGAATCCGACGGAAAACTGATAGTTAATTGTAATTTTCAGGGCCTCCTAATGACGATGGAACACTCAAATGGCATCGCGATTCTATACATCGTCCTCCAACCGACTTGTCTCCAAGGGGATGTTGCTGCCTCGAGTACTTTATGGTCCGTCTCCTGTGAGTCTAGATTTTCGAATCGGACGCAAAACCGATGTTAATTGCAACATTCAGGGCCTCCTAATGCCGATGGAATTCTCAAATTGCATCGCGATTCAATACATCGTCCTCCAGCCTACTTGTCTCCAAGGGGATATTGCTGCCTCGGGCACCTTATGCTCCGTCTCCTGTGAGTCTAGATTTTCGAATCGGTCGCAAAACTGATGTTAATTGTAACGTTCAGGGCCTCCTAATGACGATGAAAATCTCAAATTGCATCGCGATTCAATACATCGTCCTCCAGCCTACTTGTCTCCAAGGGGATATTGCTGCCTTTGGCACCTTATGGTAAGTCTCCTGTGAGTCTAGATTTTCGAATCGGTCGCAAAACTGATGTTAATTGTAACGTTCAGGGCCTCCTAATGACGATGAAAATCTCAAATTGCATCGCGATTCAATACATCGTCCTCCAGCCTACTTGTCTCCAAGGGGATATTGCTGCCTCGGGCACCTTATGGTCCATCTCCTGTGAGTCTAGATATTCGAATCGGTCGCAAAACTAATGTTAATTGTAACGTTCAGGGCCTCCTAATGACGATGAAAATCTCAAATTGCATCGCGATTCAATACATCGTCCCCCAGCCGACTTGTCTCCAATGGGATATTGCTGCCTCGGGCACCTTATGGTAAGTTTCCTGTGAGTCTAGATTTTCGAATCGGACGCAAAACCGATGTTAATTGCAACATTCAGGGCCTCCTAATGCCGATGGAAATCTCAAATTGCATCGCGATTCAATGCATCGTCCTCCCGCCTACTTGTCTCCAAGGGGATATTGCTGCCTCGGGCACCTTATGGTCCGTCTCCTGTGAGTCTAGATTTTCGAATCGGTCGCAAAACTGATGTTAATTGTAACGTTCAGGGCCTCCTAATGACGATGAAAATCTCAAATTGCATCGCGATTCAATACATCGTCCTTCAGCCTACTTGTCTCCAAGGGGATATTGGTGCCTCGGGCACCTTATGGTCCGTTTCCTGTGAGTCTAGATTTTCGAATCGGACGCAAAACTGATGTTAATTGTAACGTTCAGGGCCTCCTAATGACGATGAAAGTCTCAAATTGCATCGCGATTCAATACATCGTCCTCCAGCCTACTTGTCTCCAAGGGGATATTGCTGCCTCGAGCACCTTAAGGTCCGTTTCCTGTGAGTCTAGATTTTCGAATCGGTCGCAAAACTGATGTAAATTGTAACGTTCAGGGCCTCCTAATGACGATGAAAATCTCAAATTGCATCGCGATTCAATAGATCGTCCTCCAGCCGACTTGTCTCCAAGGGGATATTGCTGCCTCGGGCACCTTATGGTCCGTTTCCTGTGAGTCTAGATTTTCGAATCGGTCGCAAAACTGATGTTAATTGTAACGTTCAGGCCTCCTAATGACGATGAAAATCTCAAATTGCATCGCGATTCAATACATCGTCCTCCAGCCTACTTGTCTCCAAGGAGACATTGCTGCCTCGGGCACCTTATGGTCCGTTTCCTGTGAGTCTAGATTTTCGAATCGGTCGCAAAACTGATGTTAATTGTAGCGTTCAGGGCCTCCTAATGACGATGAAAATCTCAAATTGCATCGCGATTCAATACATCGTCCTCCAGCCGACTTGTCTCCAAGGGGATATTGCTGCCTCGGGCACCTTATGGTCCGTTTCCTGTGAGTCTAGATTTTCGAATCGGACGCGAAACTGATGTTAATTGTAACGTTCAGGGCCTCCTAATGACGATGAAAATCTCAAATTGCACCGCGATTCAATACATCGTCCTCCAGCCGACTTGTCTCCAAGGGGATATTGCTGCCTCGGGCACCTAATGGTCCGTTTCCTGTGAGTCTAGATTTTCGAATCCGACGGAAAACTGATAGTTAATTGTAACACTCAGGGCCTCCTAATGATGATGGAACACTCAAATTGAGTCGCTATTCAATACATCGTCCTCCAGCCGACATGTCTCCAAGGGGATATTGCTGCCTCGGGCACCTTATGTTCCGTCTCCTGTGAGTCTAAATTTTCGAATCCGACGCAAAACTGATGGTTAATTGTAATTTTCAGGGCCTCCTAATGACGATGGAACACTCAAATGGCATCGCGATTCAATACATCGTCCTCCAGCCGACTTGTCTACAAGGGGATATTGCTGCCTTTGCACCTTATGGTACGTCTCCTGTGAGTCTAGATTTTCGAATCGGACGCAAAACCGATGTTAATTACAACATTCAGGGCCTCCTAATGCCGATGGAAATCTGAAATTGCATCGCGATTCAATACATCGTCCTCCAGCCGACTTGTCTCCAAGGGGATATTGCTGCCTCGGGCACCTTATGGTCCGTCTCCTGTGAGTCTAGATTTTCGAATCGGTCGCAAAACTGATGTTAATTGTAGCGTTCAGGGCCCCCTAATGACGATGAAAATCTCAAATTGCATCGCGATTCAATACATCGTCCTCCAGCCGACTTGTCTCCAAGGGGATATTGCTGCCTCGGGCACTTTATGGTCCGTTTCCTGTGAGTCTAGATTTTCGAATCTGTCGCAAAACTGATGTTAATTGTAACGTTCAGGGCCTCCTAATGACGATGAAAATCTCAAATTGCATCGCGATTCAATACATCGTCCTCCAGCCGACTTGTCTCCAAGGGGATATTGCTGCCTCGGGCACCTAATGGTCCGTTTCCTGTGAGTCTAGATTTTCGAATCCGACGGAAAACTGATAGTTAATTGTAAGACTCAGGGCCTCCTAATGATGATGGAACACTCAAATTGAGTCGCTATTCAATACATCGTCCTCCAGCCGACTTGTCTCCAAGGGGATATTGCTGCCTCGGGCACTTTATGGTCCGTTTCCTGTGAGTCTAGATTTTCGAATCTGTCGCAAAACTGATGTTAATTGTAACGTTCAGGGCCTCCTAATGACGATGAAAATCTCAAATTGCATCGCGATTCAATACATCGTCCTCCAGCCGACTTGTCTCCAAGGGGATATTGCTGCCTCGGGCACCTTATGGTCCGTCTCCTGTGAGTCTAGATTTTCGAATCCGACGCAAAACTGATGGTTAACTGTAATTTTCAGGGCCTCCTAATGACGATGGAACACTCAAATGGCATCGCGATTCTATACATCGTCCTCCAGCCGACTTGTCTCCAAGGGGATGTTGCTGCCTCGGGCACTTTATGGTCCGTCTCCTGTGAGTCTAGATTTTCGAATCGGTCGCAAAACTGATGTTAATTGTAACATTCAGGGCCTCCTAATGACGATGGAACACTCAAATTGCATCGCGATTCTATACATCGTCCTCCAGCCGACTTGTCTCCAAGGGGATGTTGCTGCCTCGGGCACTTTATGGTCCGTCTCCTGTGAGTCTAGATTTTCGAATCGGACGCAAAACCGATGTTAATTGCAACATTCAGGGCCTCCTAATGCCGATGGAAATCACAAATTGCATCGCGATTCAATACATCGTCCTCCAGCCGACTTGTCTGCAAGGGGATATTGCTGCCTTTGGCACCTTATGGTACGTCTCCTGTGAGTCTAGATTTTCGAATCGGTCGCAAAACTGATGTTAATTGTAACATTCAGGGCCTCCTAATGACGATGGAACACTCAAATTGCATCGCGATTCTATACATCGTCCTCCAGCCGACTTGTCTCCATGGGGATGTTGCTGCCTCGGGCACTTTATGGTCCGTCTCCTGTGAGTCTAGATTTTCGAATCGGACGCAAAACCGATGTTAATTACAACATTCAGGGCCTCCTAATGCCGATGGAAATCTCAAATGGCATCGCGATTCAATACATCGTCCTCCAGCCGACTTGTCTACAAGGGGAAATTGCTGCCTTTGGCACCTTATGGTACGTCTCCTGTGAGTCTAGATTTTCGAATCGGTCGCAAAACTGATGTTAATTGTAACATTCACGGCCTCCTACTGACGATGGGACACTCAAATGGCATCGCGATTCTATACATCGTCCTCCAGCCGACTTGTCTCCAAGGGGATGTTGCTGCCTCGGGCACTTTATGGTCCGTCTCCTGTGAGTCTAGATTTTCGAATCGGACGCAAAACCGATGTTAATTGCAACATTCAGGGCCTCCTAATGAAAATGGAAATCTCAAATTGCATCGCGATTCAATACATCGTCCTCCAGCCTACTTGTCTCCAAGGGGATATTGCTGCCTCGGGCACCTTATGGTCCGTCTCCTGTGAGTCTAGATTTTCGAATCCGACGGAAAACTGATAGTTAATTGTAACGCTCAGTGCCTCCTAATGACGATGGAACACTCAAATTGAGTCGCTATTCAGTACATCGTCCTCCAGCCGACATGTCTCCAAGTGGATATTGCTGCCTCGGGCACCTTATGGTCCGTCTCCTGTGAGTCTAGATTTTCGAATCGGTCGCAAAACTGATGTTAATTGTAACGTTCAGGGCCTCCTAATGACGATGAAAATCTCAATTTGCATCGCGATTCAATACATCGTCCTCCAGCCGACTTGTCTCCAAGGGGATATTGCTGCCTCGAGCACCTTATGGTCCGTTTCCTGTGAGTCTAGATTTTCGAATCCGACGGAAAACTGATAGTTAATTGTAACGCTCAGGGCCTCCTAATGACGATGGAACACTCAAATCGTCCTCCAGCCGACATGTCTCCAAGGGGATATTGCTGCCTCGGGCACCTTATGTTCCGTCTCCTGTGAGTCTAAATTTTCGAATCCGACGCAAAACTGATGGTTAATTGTAATTTTCAGGGCCTCCTAATGACGATGGAACACTCAAATTGCTTCGCGATTCTATACATCGTCCTCCAGCCGACTTGTCTCCAAGGGGATATTGCTGCCTCGGGCACCGTATGGTCCGTCTCCTGTGAGTCTAAATTTTCGAATCGGTCGCAAAACTGATGTTAATTGTAACATTCAGGGCCTCCTAATGCCGATGGAAATCTCAAATTGCATCGCGATTCAATACATTGTCCTCCAGCCGACTTGTCTCCAAGGGGATATTGCTGCCTCGGGCACCTTATGGTCCGTCTCCTGTGAGTCTAGATTTTCGAATCGGTCGCAAAACTGATGTTAATTGTAGCGTTCAGGGCCTCCTAATGACGATGAAAATCTCAAATTGCATCGCGATTCAATACATCGTCCTCCAGCCGACTTGTCTCCAAGGGGATATTGCTGCCTCGGGCACCTTATGGTCCGTTTCCTGTGAGTCTAGATTTTCGAATCTGTCGCAAAACTGATGTTAATTGTAACGTTCAGGGCCTCCTAATGACGATGCAAATCTCAAATTGCATCGCGATTCAATACATCGTCCTCAGGCCGACTTGTCTCCAAGGGGATATTGCTGCCTCGGGCACCTTATGGTCCGTTTCCTGTGAGTCTAGATTTTCGAATCCGACGGAGAACTGATAGTTAATTGTAACGCTCAGGGCCTCCTGATGACGATGGAACACTCAAATTGAGTCGCTATTCAATACATCGTCCTTCAGCCGACATGTCTCGAAGGGGATATTGCTGCCTCGGGCACCTTATGTTCCGTCTCCTGTGAGTCTAAATTTTCGAATCCGAAGCAAAACTGATGGTTAACTGTAATTTTCAGGGCCTCCTAATGACGATGGAACACTCAAATGGCATCGCGATTCTATACATCGTCCTCCAGCCGACTTGTCTCCAAGGGGATGTTGCTGCCTCGGGCACTTTATGGTCCGTCTCCTGTGAGTCTAGATTTTTGAATCGGTCGCAAAACTGATGTTAATTGTAACATTCAGGGCCTCCTAATGACGATGGAACACTCAAATTGCATCGCGATTCTATACATCGTCCTCCAGCCGACTTGCCTCCAAGGGGATGTTGCTGCCTCGGGCACTTTATGGTCCGTCTCCTGTGAGTCTAGATTTTCGAATCGGACGCAAAACCGATGTTAATTGCAACATTCAGGGCCTCCTAATGCCGATGGATCACAAATTGCATCGCGATTCAATACATCGTTCTCCAGCCGACTTGTCTACAAGGGGATATTGCTGCCTTTGGCACCTTATGGTACGTCTCCTGTGAGTCTAGATTTTCGAATCGGTCGCAAAACTGATGTTAATTGTAACATTCAGGGCCTCCTAATGACGATGGAACACTCAAATTGCATCGCGATTCTATACATCGTCCTCCAGCCGACTTGTCTCCAAGGGGATGTTGCTGCCTCGGGCACTTTATGGTCCGTCTCCTGTGAGTCTAGATTTTCGAATCGGACGCAAAACCGATGTTAATTGCAACATTCAGGGCCTCCTAATGCCGATGGAAATCTCAAATGGCATCGCGATTCAATACATCGTCCTCCAGCCGACTTGTCTACAAGGGGATATTGCTCCCTTTGGCACCTTATGGTACGTCTCCTGTGAGTCTAGATTTTCGAATCGGTCGCAAAACTGATGTTAATTGTAACATTCAGGGCCTCCTAATGACGATGGAACACTCAAATGGCATCGCGATTCTATACATCGTCCTCCAGCCGACTTGTCTCCAATGGGATGTTGCTGCCTCGGGCACTTTATGGTCCGTCTCCTGTGAGTCTAGATTTTCGAATCGGACGCAAAACCGATGTTAATTGCAACATTCAGGGCCTCCTAATGCCAATGGAAATCTCAAATTGCATCGCGATTCAATACATCGTCCTCCAGCCTACTTGTCTCCAAGGGGATATTGCTGCCTCGGGCACCTTATGGTCCGTCTCCTGTGAGTCTAGATTTTCGAATCCGACGGAAAACTGATAGTTAATTGTAACGCTCAGTGCCTCCTAATGACGATGGAACACTCAAATTGAGTCGCTATTCAATACATCGTCCTCCAGCCGACATGTCTCCAAGGGGATATTGCTGCCTCGGGCACCTTATGGTCCGTCTCCTGTGAGTCTAGATTTTCGAATCGGTCGCAAAACTGATGTTAATTGTAACGTTCAGGGCCTCCTAATGCCGATGGAATTCTCAAATGGTATCGCGATTCAATACATCGTCCTCCAGCCGACTTGTCTACAAGGGGATATTGCTGCCTTTGGCACCTTATGGTCCGTTTCCTGTGAGTCTAGATTTTCGAATCCGACGGAAAACTGATAGTTAATTGTAACGCTCAGGGCCTCCTAATGACGATGGAACACTCAAATTGTGTCGCTATTCAATACATCGTCCTCCAGCCGACATGTCTCCAAGGGGATATTGCTGCCTCGGGCACCTTATGTTCCGTCTCCTGTGAGTCTAAATATACGAATCCGACGCAAAACTGATGGTTAATTGTAATTTTTTAGGGCCTCCTAAAGACGATGGAACACTCAAATGGCATCGCGATTCAATACATCATCCTCCAGCCGACTTGTTCAAAGGGTCTATTGCTGGCTATGGCACCTTACGGTCGTTCTCCTGTGAGTCTAGATTTTCGACTTCGACGCAAAACTGGTAGTTAATTGTAACGTTCAGGGCCTCTTAATGACGATGGAAAACTCAAATTGCCTCGCGATTCAATACATCGTCCTCCAGCCGACTTGTCTCCAAGGGGATATTGCTGCCTCGTGCACCTTATGGTCCGTCTCCAGTGAGTCTACATTTTCGAATCGGACGCAAAACTGATAGTTAATTGTAACGTTCAGGGCCTCCTAATGACGTTGGAAAACTCATATTGCCTCGCGATTCAATACATCGTCCTCCAGCCGACTTGTCTCCAAGGGGATGTTGCTGCCTCGGGCACTTTATGGTCCGTCTCCTGTGAGTCTAGATTTTCGAATCGGACGCAAAACCGATGTTAATTGCAACATTCAGGGCCTCCTAATGCCGATGGAATTCTCAAATGGCATCGCGATTCAATACATCGTCCTCCAGCCGACTTGTCTACAAGGGGATATTGCTGCCTTTGGCACCTTATGGTCCGTCTCCTGTGAGTCTAGATTTTCGAATCCGACAGAAAACTGATAGTTAATTGTAACGCTCAGGGCCTCCTAATGACGATGGAACAATCAAATTGAGTCGCTATTCAATACATCGTCCTCCGGCCGACTTGTCTCCAAGGGGATATTGCTGTCTCGGGCACCTTATGGTCCGTCTCCCGTGAGTATAGATTTTGAATCGCATGCAAAACTGATAGTTAATTGTAACGTTCAGGGCCTGCTAAAGACGATGGAACACTCAAATGGCATCGCGATTCAATACATCATCCTCCAGCCGACTTGTCTCGAAGGGTCTATTGCTGGCTATGGCACCTTACGGTCGTTCTCCTGTGAGTCTAGATTTTCGACTTCGACGCAAAACTGGTAGTTAATTGTAACGTTCAGGGCCTCTTAATGACGATGGAAAACTCAAATTGCCTCGCGATTCAATACATCGTCCTCCAGCCGACTTGTCTCCAAGGGGATATTGCTGCCTCGTGCACCTTATGGTCCGTCTCCAGTAAGTCTAGATTTTCGAATCGGACGCAAAACTGATAGTTAATTGTAACGTTCAGGGCCTCCTAATGACGTTGGAAAACTCATATTGCCTCGCGATTCAATACATCGTCCTCCAGCCGACTTGCCTCCAAGGGGATATTGCTGCATCGGGCGTCTTATGGTCAGTCTCCTGTGAGTCTAGATTTTCGAATCCGAAGAGAAACTGATGATTAATTGTAACGTTCAGGGCCTCCTAATGACGATGGAGCACTAAAATTGCGTCGCGATTCAATACATCGTCCTCCAGCCGACTTGTCTCCAAGGGGATATTGCTGCCTCGGGCATCTTATGGTCCGTCTCCTGTGAGTCTAGATTTTCGAATCGGACGCAAAACTGATAGTTAATTGTAACGCTCAGGGCCTCGTAATGACGATGGAAAAATCAAATTGAGTCGCTATTCAATACATCGTCCTCCGGCCGACTTGTCTCCAAGGGGATATTGCTGTCTCGAGCATCTTATGGGCCGTCTCCTGTGAGTATAGATTTTGAATCGCATGCAAAACTGATAGTTAATTGTAACGTTCAGGGCCTCCTAAAGACGATGGAACACTCAAATGGCAACGCGATTCAATACATCATCCTCCAGCTGACTTGTCTCGAAGGGTCTATTGCTGGCTATGGCACCTTACGGTCGTTCTCCTGTGAGTCTAGATTATCGACTTCGACGCAAAACTGGTAGTTAATTGTAACGTTCAGGGCCTCTTAATGACGATGGAAAACTCAAATTGCCTCGCGATTCAATACATCGTCCTCCGGGCGACTTGTCTCCAAGGGGATATTGCTGCCTCGGGCACCTTATGGTACGTCTCCTGTAAGTCTAGATTTTCGAATCCGGCGCAAAACTGATAGTTAATTGTAACGTTCAGGGCCTCCTAATGACGATGGAACACTCAAATTGCGTCGCGATTCAATAAATCTTCCTCCAGCCGACTTGTCTCCAAGGGGATATTGCTGCCTCTGGCACCTTATGGTCCGTTTACTGTGAGTCTAGATTTTCGAATCGGACGGAAAACTGATAGTTAATTGTAACGCTCAGGGCCTCCTAATGACGATGGAACACTCAAATTGAGTCGCTATTCAATACATCGTCCTCCAGCCGACTTGTCTCCAAGGGGATATTGCTGCCTCGGGCACCTTATGGTACGTCTCCTGTAAGACTAGATTTTCGAATCCGACGCAAAACTGATGGTTAATTGTAACGTTCAGGGCCTCGTAATGACGATGGAACACTCAAATTGCGTCGCGATTCAATAAATCTGCCTCCAGCCGACTTATCTCCAAGGGGATATTGCTGCCTCTGGCACCTTATGGTCCGTTTCCTGTGAGTCTAGATTTTCGAATCCGACGGAAAACTGATAGTTAATTGTAACGCTCAGGGCCTCTTATTGACGTAGGAACAATCAAATTGAGTCGCTATTCAATACATCGTCCTCCAGCCGACTTGTCTCCAAGGGGATATTGCTGCCTCGTGCACCTTATGGTCCGTCTCCAGTGAGTCTAGATTTTCGAATCGGACGCAAAACTGATAGTTAATTGTAACGTTCAGGGCCTCCTAATGACGTTGGAAAACTCATATTGCCTCGCGATTCAATACATCGTCCTCCAGCCGACTTGTCTCCAAGGGGATGTTGCTGCCTCGGGCACTTTATGCTCCGTCTCCTGAGAGTCTAGATTTTCGAATCGGACGCAAAACCGATGTTAATTGCAACATTCAGGGCCTCCTAATGCCGATGGAAATCTCAAATGGCATCGCGATTCAATACATCGTCCTCCAGCCGACTTGTCTACAAGGGGATATTGCTGCCTTTGGCACCTTATGGTACGTCTCCTGTGAGTCTAGATTTTCGAATCGGACGCAAAACTGATAGTTAATTGTAACGTTCAGGGCCTCCTAAAGACGATGGAACACTCAAATGGCATCGCGATTCAATACATCATCCTCCAGCCGATTTGTCTCGAAGGGTCTATTGCTGGCTATGGCACCTTACGATCGTTCTCCTGTGAGTCTAGATTTTCGACTTCGACGCGTAACTGGTAGTTAATTGTAACGTTCAGGGCCTCTTAATGACGATGGAAAACTCAAATGGCCTCGCGATTCAATACATCGTCCTCCAGCCGACTTGTCTCCAAGGGGATATTGCTGCCTCGTGCACCTTATGGTCCGTCTCCAGTGAGTCTAGATTTTCGAATCGGACGCAAAACTGATAGTTAATTGTAACGTTCAGGGCCTCCTAATGACGTTGGAAAACTCATATTGCCTCGCGATTCAATACATCGTCCTCCAGCCGACTTGTCTCCAAGGAGATATTGCTGCCTCGGGCGTCTTATGGTCAGTCTCCTGTGAGTCTAGATTTTCGAATCCGAAGAGAAACTGATGGTTAATTGTAACGTTCAGGGCCTCCTAATGACGATGGAACACTCAAATTGCGTCGCGATTCAATACATCGTCCTCCAGCCGACTTGTCTCCAAGGGGATATTGCTGCCTCGGGCATCTTGTGGTCCGTCTCCTGTGAGTCTAGATTTTCGAATCGGACGCAAAACTGATAGTTAACTGTAACGCTCAGGGCCTCCTAATGACGATGGAACAATCAAATTGAGTCGCTATTCAATACATCGTCCTCCGGCCGACTTGTCTCCAAGGGGATATTGCTGTCTCGGGCACCTTATGATCCGTCTCCTGTGAGTATAGATTTTGAATCGCATGCAAAACTGATAGTTAATTGTAACGTTCAGGGCCTCCTAAAGACGATGGAACACTCAAATGGCATCGCGATTCAATACATCATCCTCCAGCTGACTTGTCTCGAAGGGTCTATTGCTGGCTATGGCACCTTACGGTCGTTGTCCTGTGAGTCTAGATTATCGACTTCGACGCAAAACTGGTAGTTAATTGTAACGTTCAGGGCCTCTTAATGACGATGGAAAACTCAAATTGCCTCGCGATTGCATACATCGTCCACCGGCCGACTTGTCTCCAAGGGGATATTGCTGCCTCGGGCACCTTATGGTACGTCTCCTGTAAGTCTAGATTTTCGAATTCGACGCAAAACTGATGGTTAATTGTAACGTTCAGGGCCTCGTAATGACGATGGAACACTCAAATTGCGTCGCGATTCAATAAATCTTCCTCCAGCCGACTTATCTCCAAGGGGATATTGCTGCCCCTGGCACCTTATGGTCCGTTTCCTGTGAGTCTAGATTTTCGAATCCGACGGAAAACTGATAGTTAATTGTAACGTTCAGGGCCTCCTAATGACGATGGAGCACTCAAATTGCGTCGCGATTCAATACATCGTCCTCCAGCCGACTTGTCTCCAAGGGGATATTGCTGCCTCGGGCATCTTGTGGTCCGTCTCCTGTGAGTCTAGATTTGCAAATCGGACGCAAAACTGATAGTTAACTGTAACGCTCAGGGCCTCCTAATGACGATGGAACAACCAAATTGAGTCGCTATTCAATACATCGGCCTCCGGCCGACTTGTCTCCAAGGGGATATTGCTGTCTCGGGCACCTTATGATCCGTCTCCTGTGAGTATAGATTTTGAATCGCATGCAAAACTGATAGTTAATTGTAACGTTCAGGGCCTCCTAAAGACGATGGAACACTCAAATGGCATCGCGATTCAATACATCATCCTCCAGCTGACTTGTCTCGAAGGGTCTATTGCTGGCTATGGCACCTTACGGTCGTTGTCCTGTGAGTCTAGATTATCGACTTCGACGCAAAACTGGTAGTTAATTGTAACGTTCAGGGCCTCTTAATGACGATGGAAAACTCAAATTGCCTCGCGATTGCATACATCGTCCACCGGCCGACTTGTCTCCAAGGGGATATTGCTGCCTCGGGCACCTTATGGTACGTCTCCTGTAAGTCTAGATTTTCGAATTCGACGCAAAACTGATGGTTAATTGTAACGTTCAGGGCCTCGTAATGACGATGGAACACTCAAATTGCGTCGCGATTCAATAAATCTTCCTCCAGCCGACTTATCTCCAAGGGGATATTGCTGCCCCTGGCACCTTATGGTCCGTTTCCTGTGAGTCTAGATTTTCGAATCCGACGGAAAACTGATAGTTAATTGTAACGTTCAGGGCCTCCTAATGACGATGGAGCACTCAAATTGCGTCGCGATTCAATACATCGTCCTCCAGCCGACTTGTCTCCAAGGGGATATTGCTGCCTCGGGCATCTTATGGTCCGTCTCCTGTGAGTCTAGATTTTCGAATCGGACGCAAAACTGATAGTTAATTGTAACGCTCAGGGCCTCGTAATGACGATGGAAAAATCAAATTGAGTCGCTATTCAATACATCGTCCTCCGGCCGACTTGTCTCCAAGGGGATATTGCTGTCTCGGGCATCTTATGGTCCGTCTTCTGTGAGTATAGATTTTGAATCGCATGCAAAACTGATAGTTAATTGTAACGTTCAGGGCCTCCTGAAGACGATGGAACACTCAAATGGCAACGCGATTCAATACATCATCCTCCAGCTGACCTGTCTCGAAGGGTCTATTGCTGGCTATGGCACCTTACGGTCGTTCTCCTGTGAGTCTAGATTATCAACTTCAACGCAAAACTGGTAGTTAATTGTAACGTTCAGGGCCTCTTAATGACGATGGAAAACTCAAATTGCCTCGCGATTCAATACATCGTCCTCCGGCCGACTTGTCTCCAAGGGGATATTGCTGCCTCGGGCACCTTATGGTACGTCTCCTGTAAGTCTAGATTTTCGAATCCGACGCAAAACTGATAGTTAATTGTAACGTTCAGGGCCTCCTAATGACGATGGAACACTCAAATTGCGTCGCGATTCAATAAATCTTCCTCCAGCCGACTTATCTCCAAGGGCATATTGCTGCCTCTGGCACCTTATGGTCCGTTTCCTGTGAGTCTAGATTTTCGAATCCGACGGAAAACTGATAGTTAATTGTAACGCTCAGGGCCTCTTATTGACGTAGGAACAATCAAATTGAGTCGCTATTCAATACATCGTCCTCCGGCCGACTTGTCTCCAAGGGGATATTGCTGTCTCGGGCACCTTATGGTCCGTCTCCTGTGAGTATAGATTTTGAATCGCATGCAAAACTGATAGTTAATTGTAACGTTCAGGGCCTCCTAAAGACGAAGGAACACTCAAATGGCATCGCGATTCAGTACATCATCCTCCAGCCGACTTGTTCGAAGGGTCTATTGCTGGCTATGGCACCTTACGGTCGTTCTCCTGTGAGTCTAGATTTTCGACTTCGACGCAAAACTGGTAGTTAATTGTAACGTTCAGGGCCTCTTAATGACGATGGAAAACTCAAATGGCCTCGCGATTCAATACATCGTCCTCCAGCCGACTTGTCTCCAAGGGGATATTGCTGCCTCGTGCACCTTATGGTCCGTCTCCAGTGAGTCTAGATTTTCGAATCGGACGCAACACTGATAGTTAATTGTAACGTTCAGGGCCTCCTACTGACGTTGGAAAACTCATATTGCCTCGCGATTCAATACATCGTCCTCCAGCCGACTTGTCTCCAAGGAGATATTGCTGCCTCGGGCGTCTTAAGGTCAGTCTCCTGTGAGTCTAGATTTTCGAATCCGAAGAGAAACTGATGGTTAATTGTAACGTTCAGGGCCTCCTAATGACGATGGAACACTCAAATTGCGTCGCGATTCAATACATCGTCCTCCAGCCGACTTGTCTCCAAGGGGATATTGCTGCCTCGGGCATCTTGTGGTCCGTCTCCTGCGAGTCTAGATTTTCAAATCGGACGCAAAACTGATAGTTAACTGTAACGCTCAGGGCCTCCGAATGACGATGGAACAATCAAATTGAGTCGCTATTCAATACATCGGCCTCCGGCCGACTTGTCTCCAAGGGGATATTGCTGTCTC
Organism: Schistocerca cancellata; assembly: GCF_023864275.1. Lineage (NCBI taxonomy): Eukaryota > Metazoa > Arthropoda > Insecta > Orthoptera > Acrididae > Schistocerca > Schistocerca cancellata. The sequence goes on along the minus strand of NC_064637.1, from coordinate 51,688,477 downwards.
GGGCACCTTATGATCCGTCTCCTGTGAGTATAGATTTTGAATCGCATGCAAAACTGATAGTTAATTGTAACGTTCAGGGCCTCCTAAAGACGATGGAACACTCAAATGGCATCGCGATTCAATACATCATCCTCCAGCTGACTTGTCTCGAAGGGTCTATTGCTGGCTATGGCACCTTACGGTCGTTCTCCTGTGAGTCTAGATTTTCGACTTCGACGCAAAACAGGTAGTTAATTGTAACGTTCAGGGCCTCTTAATGACGATGGAAATCTCAAATTGCATCGCTATTCAATACATCGGCCTCCGGCCGACTTGTCTCCAAGGGGATATTGCTGTCTCGGGCACCTTATGATCCGTCTCCTGTGAGTCTAGATTTTCGAATCGGACGCAAAACCGATGTTAATTGCAACATTCAGGGCCTCCTAATGCCGATGAGAATCTCAAATTGCATCGCGATTCAATACATCGTCCTCCAGCCGACTTGTCTCCAAGGGGATTTTGTTGCCTCGGGCACTTTATGGTCCGTCTCCTGTGAGTCTAGATTTTCGAATCGGACGCAAAACCGATGTTAATTGCAACATTCAGGGCCTCCTAATGCCGATGGAAATCTCAAATTGCATCGCGATTCTATACATCGTCCTCCAGCCGACTTGTCTACAAGGGGATATTGCTGCTTCGGGCACCTTATGGTCCGTCTCCTGTGAGTCTAGATTTTCGAATCGGTCGCAAAACTGATGTTAATTGTAACATTCAGGGCCTCCTAATGACGATGAAAATCTCAAATTGCATCGCGATTCTATACATCGTCCTCCAGCCGACTTGTCTACAAGGGGATATTGCTGCCTCGGGCACCTTATGGTCCGTTTCCTGTGAGTCTAGATTTTCGAATCGGACGGAAAACTGATAGTTAATTGTAACGCTCAGGGCCTCCTAATGACGATGAAAATCTCAAATTGCATCGCGATTCAATACATCGTCCTCCAGCCGACTTGTCTCCAAGGGGATATTGCTGCCTCGGGCACCTTATGGTCCGTTTCCTGTGAGTCTAGATTTTCGAATCGGTCGCAAAACTGATGTTAATTGTAACATTCAGGGCCTCCTAATGACGATGAAAATCTCAAATTGCATCGCGATTCAATACATCGTCCTCCGGCCGACTTGTCTCCAAGGGGATATTGCTGCTCGGGCACCTTATGGTCCGTTTCCTGTGAGTCTAGATTTTCGAATCCGACGGAAAACTGATAGTTACTTGTAACGCTCTGGGCCTCCTAATGACGATGGAACACTCAAATTGAGTCGCTAATCAATACATCGTCCTCCAGCCGACATGCCTCCAAGGGGATATTGCTGCCTCGGGCACCTTATGGTCCGTCTCCTGTGAGTCTAAGTTTTCGAATCCGACGCAAAACTGATGGTTAATTGTAATTTTCAGGGCCTCCTAATGACGATGGAACACTCAAATGGCATCGCGATTCTATACATCGTCCTCCAGCCGACTTGTCTCCAAGGGGATGTTGCTGCCTCGGGCACTTTATGGTCCGTCTCCTGTGAGTCTAGATTTTCGAATCGGACGCAAAACCGATGTTAATTGCAACATTCAAGGCCTCCTAATGACGATGGAAATCTCAAATGGCATCGCAATTCAATACATCGTCCTCCAGCCGACTTGTCTACAAGGGGATATTGCTGCCTTTGGCACCTTATGGTACGTCTCCTGTGAGTCTAGATTTTCGAATCGGTCGCAAAACTGATGTTAATTGTAACGTTCAGGGCCTCCTAAGGACGATGAAAATCTCAAATTGCATCGCTATTGAATACATCATCCTCCAGCCGACATGTCTCCAAGGGGATATTGCTGCCTCGGGCACCTTATGTTCCGTCTCCTGTGAGTCTAAATTTTCGAATCCGACGCAAAACTGATGGTTAATTGTAATTTTCAGGGCCTCCTAATGACGATGGCACAATCAAATTGAGTCGCTATTCAATACATCGTCCTCCGCCCGACTTGTCTCCAAGGGGATATTGCTGTCTCGGGCACCTTATGGTCCGTCTCCTGTGAGTATAGATTTTGAATCGCATGCAAAACTGATAGTTAATTGTAACGTTCAGGGCCTCCTAATGACGATGGAACACTCAAATTGCATCGCGATTCAATACATCGTCCTCCAGCCTACTTGTCTCCAAGGGGATATTGCTGCCTCGGGCACCTTATGGTCCGTTTCCTGTGAGTCTAGATTTTCGAATCCGAAGTGAAACTGATGGTTAATTGTAACGTTCAGGGCCTCCTAATGACGATGGAACACTCAAATTGCGTCGCGATTCACTACATCGTCCTCCAGCCGACTTGTCTCCAAGGGGATATTGCTGCCTCGGGCATCTTATGGTCCGTCTCCTGTGAGTCTAGATTTTCGAATCGGATGCAAAACTGATAGTTAATTGTAACGTTCAGGGCCTCCTAATGACGTTGGAAAATTCATATTGCCTCGTGATTCAATACATCGTCCTCCAGCCGACTTGTCTCCAAGGGGATATTGCTGCCTCGGGCGTCTTATGGTCAGTCTCCTGTGAGTCTAGATTTTCGAATCGGATGCAAAACTGATAGTTAATTGTAACGTTCAGGGCATCCTAGTGACGTTGGAAAATTCATATTGCGTCGCGATACACTACATCGTCCTCCAGCCGACTTGTCTCCAAGGGGATATTGCTGTCTCTGGCACCTTATGGTCCGTTTCCTGTGAGTCTAGATTTTCGAATCCGACGGAAGACTGATAGTTAATTGTAACGCTCAGGGCCTCTTAATGACGATGGTACACTCAAATTGAGTCGCTATTCAATACATCGTCCTCCGGCCGACTTGTCTCCAAGGGGATATTGCTGCCTCGGGCACCTTATGGTACGTCTCCTGTAAGTCTAGATTTTCGAATCCGACGCAAAACTTATGGTTCATTGTAACGTTCAGGGCCTCGTAATGACGATGGAACACTCAAATTGCGTCGCGATTCAATAAATCTTCCTCCAGCCGACTTGTCACTAAGGGGATATTGTTGCCTCTGGCACCTTATGGTCCGTTTCCTGTGAGTCTAGATTTTCGAATCCGACGGAAAACTGATAGTTAATTGTAACGTTCTGGGCCTCCTAATGACGTTGGAAAACTCATATTGCCTCGCGATTCAATACATCGTCCTCCAGCCGACTTGTCTCCAAGGGGATATTGCTGCCTCGGGCGTCTTATGGTCAGTCTCCTGTGAGTCTAGATTTTCGAATCCGAAGAGAAACCGATGGTTAATTGTAACGTTCAGGGCCTCCTAATGACGATGGAACACTCAAATTGTGTCGCGATTCAATAAATCGTCCTCCAGCCGACTTGTCTCCAAGGGGATATTGCTGCCTCGGGCATCTTATGGTCCGTCTCCTGTGAGTCTAGATTTTCGAATCGGACGCAAAACTGATAGTTAATTGTAACGCTCAGGGCCTCCTAATGACGATGGAACAATCAAATTGAGTCGCTTTTCAATATATCGTCCTCCGGCCGACTTGTCTCCAAGGGGATATTGTTGTCTCGGGCACCTTATGGTCCGTATCCTGAGAGTCTAGATTTTGAATCGGATGTAAATCTGATAGTTAATTGTAACGTTCAGGGCCTACTAAAGACGATGGAACACTCAATTGGCATCGCGATTCAATACATCGTCCTCCAGCCGACTTGTCTCCAAGGGTCCATTGTAACGTTCAGGGCCTCCTAATGACGATGGAAAACTCAAATTGCCTCGCGATTCAATACAACGTCCTCCTGCCGACTTGTCTCCAAGGGGATATTAATGCCTCGTGCACCTTATGGTCCGTCTCCTGTGAGTCTAGATTTTCGAATCGGACGCTAAACCGATGTTAATTGCAACGTTCAGGGCCTCCTAATGCCGATGAAAATCTCAAATTGCATCGCGATTCAATACATCGTCCTCCAGCCGACTTGTCTCCAAGGGGATATTGCTGCCTCGGGCACCTTATAGTCCGTCTCCTGTGAGTCTAGATTTTCGAATCGGTCGCAAAACTGATGTTAATTGTGACATTCAGGGCCTCCTAATGACGATGGAACACTCAAATTGCATCGCGATTCTATACATCGTCCTCCAGCCGACTTGTCTCCAAGGGGATGTTGTTGCCTCGGGCACTTTATGGTCCGTCTCCTGTGAGTCTAGATTTTCGAATCGGACGCAAAACCGATGTTAATTGCAACATTCAGGGCCTCCTAATGCCGATGGAAATCTCAAATTGCATCGCGATTCTATACATCGTCCTCCAGCCGACTTGTCTACAAGGGGATATTGCTGACTCGGGCACCTTATGGTCCGTCTCCTGTGAGTCTAGATTTTAGAATCGGTCGCAAAACTGATGTTAATTGTAACGTTCAGGGCCTCCTAATGACGATGAAAATCTCAAATTACATCGCGATTCAATACATCGTCCTCCAGCCGACTTGTGTCCAAGGGGATATTGCTGCCTCGGGCACCTTGTGGTCCGTTTCCTGTGAGTCTAGATTTTCGAATCGGTCGCAAAACTGATGTTAATTGTAACATTCAGGGCCTCCTAATGACGATGAAAATCTCAAATTGCATCGCGATTCTATACATCGTCCTCCAGCCGACTTGTCTACAAGGGGATATTGCTGCCTCGGGCACCTTATGGTCCGTTTCCTGTGAGTCTAGATTTTCGAATCGGACGGAAAACTGATAGTTAATTGTAACGCTCAGGGCCTCCTAATGACGATGAAAATCTCAAATTGCATCGCGATTCAATACATCGTCCTCCAGCCGACTTGTCTCCAAGGGGATATTGCTGCTCGTGCACCTTATGGTCCGTTTCCTGTGAGTCTAGATTTTCGAATCCGACGGAAAACTGATAGTTACTTGTAACGCTCTGGGCCTCCTAATGACGATGGAACACTCAAATTGAGTCGCTAATCAATACATCGTCCTCCAGCCGACATGCCTCCAAGGGGATATTGCTGCCTCGGGCACCTTATGGTCCGTCTCCTGTGAGTCTAAATTTTCGAATCCGACGCAAAACTGATGGTTAATTGTAATTTTCAGGGCCTCCTAATGCCGATGGAACACTCAAATGGCCTCGAGATTCTATACATCGTCCTCCAGCCGACTTGTCTCCAAGGGGATGTTGCTGCCTCGGCCACTTTATGGTCCGTCTCCTGTGAGTCTAGATTTTCGAATCGGACGCAAAACCGATGTTCATTGCAACATTCAGGGCCTCCTAATGACGATGGAAATCTCAAATGGCATCGCGATTCAATACATCGTCCTCGAGGCGACTTGTCTACAAGGGGATATTGCTGCCTTTGGCACCTTATGGTAAGTCTCCTGTGAGTCTAGATTTTCGAATCGGTCGCAAAACTGATGTTAATTGTAACGTTCAGGGCCTCCTAATGACGATGAAAATCTCAAATTGCATCGCGATTCAATACATCGTCCTCCAGCCGATTTGTCTCCAAGGGGATATTGCTGCCTCGGGCACCTTATGGTCCGTATCCTGTGAGTCTAGATTTTCGAATCGGTCGCAAAACTGATGTTAATTGTAACGTTCAGGGCCTCCTAATGGCGATGAATATCTCAAATTGCATCGCGATTCAATACATCGTCCTCCAGCCGACTTGTCTCCAAGGGGATATTGCTGCCTCGGGCACCTTATTGTCCGTTTCCTGTGAGTCTAGATTTTCGATTCCGACGGAAAACTGATAGTTAATTGTAACGCTCAGGGCCTCCTAATGACGATGGAACACTCAAATTGAGTCGCTATTCAATACATCGTCCTCCAGCCGACATGTCTCCAAGGGGATATTGCTGCCTCGGGCACCTTATGTTCCGTCTCCTGTGAGTCTAAATTTTCGAATCCGACGCAAAACTGATGGTTAATTGTAATTTTCAGGGCCTAATGACGATGGAACAATCAAATTGAGTCGCTATTCAATACATCGTCCTCCGGCCGACTTGTCTCCAAGGGGATATTGCTGTCTCGGGCACCTTATGGTCCGTCTCCTGTGAGTATAGATTTTGAATCGCATGCAAAACTGATAGTTAATTGTAACGTTCAGGGCTTCCTAATGACGATGGAACACTCAAGTTGCATCGCGATTCATTACATCGTCCTAAAGCCTACTTGTCTCCAAGGGGATATTGCTGCCTCTGGCACCTTATGGTCCGTTTCCTGTGAGTCTAGATTTTCGAATCCGAAGAGAAACTGATGGTTAATTGTAACGTTCAGGGCCTCCTAATGACGATGGAACACTCAAATTGCGTCGCGATTCACTACATCGTCCTCCAGCCGACTTGTCTCCAAGGGGATATTGCTGCCTCGGGCATCTTATGGTCCGTCTCCTGTGAGTCTAGATTTTCGAATCGGATGCAAAACTGATAGTTAATTGTAACGTTCAGGGCCTCCTAATGACGTTGAAAAATTCATATTGCCTCGTGATTCAATACATCGTCCTCCAGCCGACTTGTCTCCAAGGGGATATTGCTGCCTCGGGCGTCTTATGGTCAGTCTCCTGTGAGTCTAGATTTTCGAATCGGATGCAAAACTGATAGTTAACTGTAACGTTCAGGGCCTCCTAATGACGTTGGAAAATTCATATTGCGTCGCGATTCACTACATCGTCCTCCAGCTGACTTGTCTCCAAGGGGAAATTGCTGTCTCTGGCACCTTATGGTCCGTTTCCTGTGAGTCTAGATTTTCGAATCCGACGGAAAACTGAAAGTTAATTGTAACGTTCAGGGCCTCGTAATGACGATGGAACACTCAAATTGCGTCGCGATTCAATAAATCTTCCACCAGCCGACTTGTCTCCAAGGGGATATTGCTGCCTCTGGCACCTTATGGTCCGTTTCCTGTGAGTCTAGATTTTCGAATCCGACGGAAAACTGATAGTTAATTGTAACGTTCAGGGCCTCCTAATGACGTTGGAAAACTCATATTGCCTCGCGATTCAATACATCGTCCTCCAGCCGACTTGTCTCCAAGGGGATATTGCTGCCTCGGGCGTCTTATGGTCAGTCTCCTGTGAGTCTAGATTTTCGAATCCGAAGAGAAACTGATGGTTAATTGTAACGTTCAGGGCCTCCTAATGACGATGGAACACTCAAATTGCGTCGCGATTCAATAAATCGTCCTCCAGCCGACTTGTCTCCAAGGGGATATTGCTGCCTCGGTCATCTTATGGTCCGTCTCCTGTGAGTCTAGATTTTCGAATCGGACGCAAAACTGATAGTTAATTGTAACGCTCAGGGCCTCCTAATGACGATGGAACAATCAAATTGAGTCGCTATTCAATATATCGTCCTCCGGCCGACTTGTCTCCAAGGGGATATTGTTGTCTCGGGCACCTTATGATCCGTATCCTCAGAGTCTAGATTTTGAATCGGATGTAAAACTGATAGTTAATTGTAACGTTCAGGGCCTACTAAAGACGATGGAACACTCAATTGGCATCGCGATTCAATACATCGTCCTCCAGCCGACTTGTCTCCAAGGGTCTATTGTAACGTTCAGGGCCTCCTAATGACGATAGAAATCTCAAATTGCCTCGCGATTCAATACATCGTCCTCCTGCCGACTTGTCTCCAAGGGGATATTAATGCCGTGTGCACCTTATGGTCCGTTTCCTGTGAGTCTAGATTTTCGAATCGGACGCAAAACCGATGTTAATTGCAACATTCAGGGCCTCCTAATGCCGATGAAAATCTCAAATTGCATCGCGATTCAATACATCGTCCTCCAGCCGACTTGTCTCCAAGGGGATATTGCTGCCTCGGGCACCTTATGGTCCGTCTCCTGTGAGTCTAGATTTTCGAATCGGTCGCAAAACTGATGTTAATTGTGACATTCAGGGCCTCCTAATGACGATGGAACACTCAAATTGCATCGCGATTCTATACATCGTCCTCCAGCCGACTTGTCTCCAAGGGGATGTCGTTGCCTCGGGCACTTTATGGTCCGTCTCCTGTGAGTCTAGATTTTCGAATCGGACGCAAAACCGATGTTAATTGCAACATTCAGGGCCTCCTAATGCCGATGGTAATCTCAAATTGCATCGCGATTCTATACATCGTCCTCCAGCCGACTTGTCTACAAGGGGATATTGCTGCCTCGGGCACCTTATGGTCCGTCTCCTGTGAGTCTAGATTTTCGAATCGGTCGCAAAACTGATGTTAATTGTAACGTTCAGGGCCTCCTAATGACTATGAAAATCTCAAATTACATCGCGAATCAATACATCGTCCTCCAGCCGACTTGTGTCCAAGGGGATATTGCTGCCTCGGGCACCTTATGGTCCGTTTCCTGTGAGTCTAGATTTTCGAATCGGTCGCAAAACTGATGTTAATTGTAACATTCAGGGCCTCCTAATGACGATGAAAATCTCAAATTGCATCGCGATTCTATACATCGTCCTCCAGCCGACTTGTCTACAAGGGGATATTGCTGCCTCGGGCACCTTATGGTCCGTTTCCTGTGAGTCTAGATTTTCGAATCGGACGGAAAACTGATAGTTAATTGTAACGCTCAGGGCCTCCTAATGACGATGAAAATCTCAAATTGCATCGCGATTCAATACATCGTCCTCCAGCCGACTTGTCTCCAAGGGGATATTGTTGCTCGGGCACCTTATGGTCCGTTTCCTGTGAGTCTAGATTTTCGAATCCGACGGAAAACTGATAGTTACTTGTAACGCTCTGGGCCTCCTAATGACGATGGAACACTCAAATTGAGTCGCTAATCAATACATCGTCCTCCAGCCGACATGCCTCCAAGGGGATACTGCTGCCTCGGGCACCTTATGGTCCGTCTCCTCTGAGTCTAAATTTTCGAATCGGTCACAAAACTGATGTTAATTGTAACATTCAGGGCCTCCTAATGACGATGAAAATCTCAAATTGCATGGCGATTCAATACATCGTCCTCCAGCCGACTTGTCTCCAAGGGGATATTGTTGCTCGGGCACCTTATGGTCCGTTTCCTGTGAGTCTAGATTTTCGAATCCGACGGAAAACTGATAGTTACTTGTAACGCTCTGGGCCTCCTAATGACGATGGAACACTCAAATTGAGTCGCTAATCAATACATCGTCCTCCAGCCGACATGCCTCCAAGGGGATACTGCTGCCTCGGGCACCTTATGGTCCGTCTCCTCTGAGTCTAAATTTTCGAATCGGTCACAAAACTGATGTTAATTGTAACATTCAGGGCCTCCTAATGACGATGAAAATCTCAAATTGCATCGCGATTCAATATATCGTCCTCCAGCCGACATGCCTCCAAGGGGATATTGCTGCCTCGGGCACCTTATGGTCTACATCTACATCTACATCTACATTTATACTCCGCAAGCCACCCAACGGTGTGTGGCGGAGGGCACTTTACGTGCCACTGTCATTATCTCCCTTTCCTGTTCCAGTCGCGTATGGTTCGCGGGAAGAACGACTGTCTGAAAGCCTCTGTGCGCGCTCTAATCTCTCTAATTTTACATTCGTGATCTCCTCGGGAGGTATAAGTAGGGGGAAGCAATATATTCGATACCTCATCCAGAAACGCACCCTCTCGAAACCTGGCGAGCAAGCTACACCGCGATGCAGAGCGCCTCTCTTGCAGAGTCTGCCACTTGAGTTTGTTAAACATCTCCGTAACGCTATCACGGTTACCAAATAACCCTGTGACGAAACGCGCCGCTCTTCTTTGGATCTTCTCTATCTCCTCCGTCAACCCGATCTGGTACGGATCCCACACTGATGAGCAATACTCAAGTATAGGTCGAACGAGTGTTTTGTAAGCCACCTCCTTTGTTGATGGACTACATTTTCTAAGGACTCTCCCAATGAATCTCAACCTGGTACCCGCCTTACCAACAATTAATTTTATATGATCATTCCACTTCAAATCGTTCCGCACGCATACTCCCAGATATTTTACAGAAGTAACTGCTACCAGTGTTTGTTCCGCTATCATATAATCATACAATAAAGGATCCTTCTTTCTATGTATTCGCAATACATTACATTTGTCTATGTTAAGGGTCAGTTGCCACTCCCTGCACCAAGTGCCTATCCGCTGCAGATCTTCCTGCATTTCGCTACAATTTTCTAATGCTGCAACTTCTCTGTATACTACAGCATCATCCGCGAAAAGCCGCATGGAACTTCCGACACTATCTACTAGGTCATTTATATATATTGTGAAAAGCAATGGTCCCATAACACTCCCCTGTGGCACGCCAGAGGTTACTTTAACGTCTGTAGATGTCTCTCCATTGAGAACAACATGCTGTGTTCTGTTTGCTAAAAACTCTTCAATCCAGCCACACAGCTGGTCTGATATTCCGTAGGCTCTTACTTTGTTTATCAGACGACAGTGCGGAACTGTATCGAACGCCTTCCGGAAGTCAAGGAAAATGGCATCTACCTGGGAGCCTGTATCTAATATTTTCTGGGTTTCATGAACAAATAATGCGAGTTGGGTTTCACACGATCGCTGTTTCCGGAATCCATGTTGATTCCTACATAGTAGATTCTGAGTTTCCAAAAACGACATGATACTCGAGCAAAAGACATGTTCTAAAATTCTACAACAGATCGACGTCAGAGAGATAGGTCTATAGTTTTGCGCATCTGCTCGACGACCCTTCTTGAAGACTGGGACTACCTGTGCTCTTTTCCAATCATTTGGAACCTTCTGTTCCTCTAGAGACTTGCGGTACACGGCTGTTAGAAGGGGGGCAAGTTCTTTCGCGTACTCTGTGTAGAATCGAATTGGTATCTCGTCAGGTCCAGTGGACTTTCCTCTGTTGAGTGATTCCAGTTGCTTTTCTATTCCTTGGACACTTATTTCAATGTCAGCCATTTTTTCGTTGGTGCGAGGATTTAGAGAAGGAACTGCAGTGCGGTCTTCCTCTGTGAAACAGCTTTGGAAAAAGGTGTTTAGTATTTCAGCTTTACGCTTGTCATCCTCTGTTTCAATGCCATCATCATCCCAGAGTGTCTGGACATGATGTTTCGAGCCACTTACTGATTTAACGTAAGACCAGAACTTCCTAGGATTTTCTGTCAAGTCGGTACCTAGTATTTTACTTTCGAATTCACTGAACGCTTCACGCATAGCCCTCCTTACGCTAACTTTGACATCGTTTAGCTTCTGTTTGTCTGAGAGGTTTTGGCTGCGTTTTAACTTGGAGTGAAGCTCTCTTTGCTTTCGCAGTAGTTTCCTAACTTTGTTGTTGTACCACGGTGGGTTTTTCCCGTCCCTCACAGTTTTGCTCGGCACGTACCTGTCTAAAACGCATTTAACGATTGCCTTGAACTTTTTCCATAAACACTCAACATTGTCAGTGTCGGAACAGAAATTTTCGTTTTGATCTGTTAGGTAGTCTGAAATCTGCCTTCTATTACTCTTGCTAAACAGATAAACCTTCCTCCCTTTTTTTATATTCCTATTAACTTCCGTATTCAGGGATGCTGCAACGGCCTTATGATCACTGATTCCCTGTTCTGCACTTACAGAGTCGAAAAGTTCGGGTCTGTTTGTTATCAGTAGGTCCAAGATGTTATCTCCACGAGTCGGTTCTCTGTTTAATTGCTCGAGGTAATTTTCGGATAGTGCACTCAGTATAATGTCACTCGATGCTCTGTCCCTACCACCCGTCCTAAACATCTGAGTGTCCCAGTCTATATCTGGTAAATTGAAATCTCCACCTAAGACCATAACATGCTGAGAAAATTTATGTGAAATGTATTCCAAATTTTCTCTCAGTTGTTCTGCCACTAATGCTGCTGAGTCGGGGGGTCGGTAAAAGGAGCCAATTATTAACCTTGCTCGGTTGTTGAGTGTAACCTCCACCCATAATAATTCACAGGAACTATCCACTTCTACTTCACTACAGGATAAACTACTACTAACAGCGACGAACACTCCGCCACCGGTTGCATGCAATCTATCCTTTCTAAACACCGTCTGTGCCTTTGTAAAAATTTCGGCAGAATTTATCTCTGGCTTCAGCCAGCTTTCTGTACCTATAACGATTTCAGCTTCGGTGCTTTCTATCAGCGCTTGAAGTTCCGGTACTTTACCAACGCAGCTTCGACAGTTTACAATTACAATACCGATTGCTGCTTGGTCCCCGCATGGCCTGACTTTGCCCCGCACCCGTTGAGGCTGTTGCCCTTTCTGCACTTGCCCGAGGCCATCTAACCTAAAAAACCGCCCAGCCCACGCCACACAACCCCTGCTACCCGTGTAGCCGCTTGTTGCGTGTAGTGGACTCCTGACCTATCCAGCGGAACCCGAAACCCCACCACCCTATGGCGCAAGTCGAGGAATCTGCAGCCCACATGGTCGCAGAACCGTCTCAACCTCTGATTCAGACCCTCCACTCGGCTCTGTACCAAAGGTCCGCAGTCAGTCCTGTCGACGATGCTGCAGATGGTGAGCTCTGCTTTCATCCCGCTAGCGAGACTGGCAGTCTTCACCAAATCAGATAGCCGCCGGAAGCCAGAGAGGATTTCCTCCGATCCATAGCGACATCCGTCTTCTGTGAGTCTAAATTTTCGAATCCGACGCAAAACTGATGGTTAATTGTAATTTTCAGGGCCTCCTAATGACGATGGAACACTCAAATGGCATCGCGATTCTATACATCGTCCTCCAGCCGACTTGTCTCCAAGGGGATGTTGCTGCCTCGGGCACTTTATGGTCCGTCTCCTGTGAGTCTAGATTTTCGAATCGGACGCAAAACCGATGTTCATTGCAACATTCAGGGCCTCCTAATGACGATGGAAATCTCAAATGGCATCGCGATTCAATACATCGTCCTCCAGCCGACTTGTCTACGAGGGGATATTGCTGCCTTTGGCACCTTATGGTACTTCTCCTGTGAGTCTAGATTTTCGAATCGGTCGCAAAACTGATGTTAATTGTAACGTTCAGGGCCTCCTAATGACGATGAAAATCTCAAATTGCATCGCGATTCAATACATCGTCCTCCAGCCGATTTGTCTCCAAGGGGATATTGCTGCCTCGGGCACCTTATGGTCCGTATCCTGTGAGTCTAGATTTTCGAATCGGTCGCAAAACTGATGTTAATTGTAACGTTCAGGGCCTCCTAATGACGATGAATACCTCAAATTGCATCGCGATTCAATACATCGTCCTCCAGCCGACTTGTCTCCAAGGGGATATTGCTGCCTCGGGCACCTTATGGTCCGTTTCCTGTGAGTCTAGATTTTCGATTCCGACGGAAAACTGATAGTTAATTGTAACGCTCAGGGCCTCCTAATGACGATGGAACACACAAATTGAGTCGCTATTCAATACATCGTCCTCCAGCCGACATGTCTCCAAGGGGATATTGCTGCCTCGGGCACCTTATGTTCCGTCTCCTGTGAGTCTAAATTTTCGAATCCGACGCAAAACTGATGGTTAATTGTAATTTTCAGGGCCTCCTAATGACGATGGAACAGTCAAATTGAGTCGCTATTCAATACATCGTCCTCCGGCCGACTTGTCTCCAAGGGGATATTGCTGTCTCGGGCACCTTATGGTCCGTCTCCTGTGAGTATAGATTTTGAATCGCATGCAAAACTGATAGTTAATTGTAACGTTCAGGGCTTCCTAATGACGATGGAACACTCAAATTGCATCGCGATTCAATACATCGTCCTCCAGCCTACTTGTCTCCAAGGGGATATTGCTGCCTCTGGCACCTTATGGTCCGTTTCCTGTGAGTCTAGATTTTCGAATCCGAAGAGAAACTGATGGTTAATTGTAACGTTCAGGGCCTCCTAATGACGATGGAACACTCAAATTGCGTAGCGATTCACTACATCGTCCTCCAGCCGACTTGTCTCCAAGGGGATATTGCTGCCTCGGGCATCTTATGGTCCGTCTCCTGTGAGTCTAGATTTTCGAATCGGATGCAAAACTGATAGTTAATTGTAACGTTCAGGGCCTCCTAATGACGCTGGAAAATTCATATTGCCTCGTGATTCAATACATCGTCCTCCAGCCGACTTGTCTCCAAGGGGATATTGCTGCCTCGGGCGTCTTATGGTCAGTCTCCTGTGAGTCTAGATTTTCGAATCGGATGCAAAACTGATAGTTAATTGTAACGTTCAGGGCCTCCTAATGACGTTGGAAAATTCATATTGCGTCGCGATTCACTACATCGTCCTCCAGCCGACTTGTCTCCAAGGGGATATTGCTGTCTCTGGCACCTTATGGTCCATTTCCTGTGAGTCTAGATTTTCGAATCCGACGGAAAACTGATAGTTAATTGTAACGCTTAGGGCCTCCTAATGACGATGGAACACTCAAATTGAATCGCTATTCAATACATCGTCCTCCGGCCGACTTGACTCCAAGGGGATATTGCTGCCTCGGGCACCTTATGGTACGTCTCCTGTAAGTCTAGATTTTCGAATCCGGCGCAAAACTGATGGTTCATTGTAACGTTCAGGGCCTCGTAATGACGATGGAACACTCAAATTGCGTCGCGATTCAATAAATCTTCCTCCAGCCGACTTGTCTCCAAGGGGATATTGCTGCCTCTGGCACCTTATGGTCCGTTTCCTGTGAGTCTAGATTTTCGAATCCGACGGAAAACTGATAGTTAATTGTAACGTTCAGGGCCTCCTAATGACGTTGGAAAACTCATATTGCCTCGCGATTCAATACATCGTCCTCCAGCCGACTTGTCTCCAAGGGGATATTGCTGCCTAAGGCGTCTTATGGTCAGTCTCCTGTGAGTCTAGATTTTCGAATCCGAAGAGAAACTGATGGTTAATTGTAACTTTCAGGGCCTCCTAATGACGATGGAACACTCAAATTGCGTCGCGATTCAATAAATCGTCCTCCAGCCGACTTGTCTCCAAGGGTCTATTGAAACGTTCAGGGCCTCCTAATGACGATGGAAAACTCAAATTGCCTCGCGATTCAATACATCGTCCTCCTGCCGACTTGTCTCCAAGGGGATACTAATGCCTCGTGCACCTTATGGTCCGTCTCCAGTGAGTCTGGATTTTCGAATCGGACGCAAAACTGATAGTTAATTGTAACGTTCAGAGCCTCCTAATGACGATGGAAAACTCAAATTGCATCGCGATTCAATACATCGTACTCCAGCCGAATTGTCACCAAGCGGATATTGCTGCCTTAAACACCTATGCTCCGTCACCTGTGAGTCTAGATTTTCGAATCGGACGCATAACTGATGTTAATTGTAACATTCAGGGCCTCCAAATCACGATGGAAATCTCAAATTGCATAGCGATTCAATACATCGTCCTCCAGCCGACTTGTCTCGAAGGGGATATTGCTGCCTCGGGCACCTCATGGTCCGGCTCCTGTGAGTCTAGATTCTATAATCCGACGCAAAACAGATGGTTAATTGTAACGCTCAAGGCCTCCTAATGACGATGGAACACTCAAATTGCGTCGCGATTCAATACATAGTCCTCCACCCGACCTGTCTACAAGGGGATATTGCTGCCTTTGGCACCTTATGGTACGTCTCCTGTGTGTCTAGATTTTCGAATCGGACGCAAAAATGATAGTTAATTGTAACGTTCAGGGCCTCATAATGACGATGGATAACTCAAATTGCCTCGCGATTCAATACATCGTCTTCCAGCCGAATTGTCTTCAAGGGGATATTGCTGCCTCGTGCACCTTATGGTAAGTCTCCAGTGAGTCTAGATTTTCGAATCGGACGCAAAACTGATAGTTAATTGTAACGTTCAGGGCCTCCTAATAACGATGGAAAACTCAAATTGCATCGCGATTCAATACATCGTCCTCCAGCCGACTTGTCTCCAAGGGATATTGCTGCTTCGGGCACCTTATGGTCCGTCTCCTGTGAGTCTAGATTTTCGAATCCGACGCAAAACTGATGGTTAATTGTAACGTTCAGGGCATCCTAATGGCGATGGAACACTCAAATTGCTTCGCGATTCAATAAATTCTCCTCCAGCCGACTTGTCTCCAAGGGGATATTGGTGCCTCGGCACCTTATGGTCCGTCTCCTGTAAGTCTAGATTTTCGAATCAGACGCAAAACTGATGGGTAATTGTAACGTTCAGGGCCTCCTGATGACGATGGAACACTCAAATTGCGTCGCGATTCAATAAATCGTCCTCCAGTCGACTTGTCTCCAAGGGGATATTGCTGCCTCGGGCACCTTATGGTCCGTTTCCTGTGAGTCTACATTTTCGAATCCGACGCAAAACTGATAGTTAATTGTAACGCTCAGGGCCTCCTAATGACGATGGAACACTCAAATTGCATCTCGATTCAATACATAGTCCTACAGCCGACTTGTCTCCAAGGGGATGTCGCTGCCTCGGGCACCTTATGGTCCGTCTCCTGTGAGTCTAGATTTTCGAATCGGACGCAAAACTGATGTTAATTGCAACATTCAGGGCCTCCTAATGACGATGGAAATCTCAAATTGCATCGCGATTCAATACATCGTCCTCCAGCCAACTTGTCTCGAAGGGGATATTGCTGCCTCGGGCACCTTATGGTCCGTCTCCTGTGGGTCTAGATTTTCGAATCCGACGCCAAGCAGATATTTAATTGTAACGTTCAAGGCCTCCTAATGACTATGGAACACTCAAATCGCGTCGCGATTCAATACATCGTCCTCCAGCCGACTTGTCTACAAGGGGATATTGCTGCCTTTGGCACCTTATGGTACGTCTGCTGTGAGTCTAGATTTTTCGAATCGGACGGAAATCTGATAGTTAATTGTAACGTTCAGGGCCTCCTAATGACGATGGAAAACTCAAATTGCATCGTGATTCAATACATCGTCCTCCAGCCGAATTGTCACCAAGGGGATATTGCTGCCTCGGGCACCTTATGGTCCGTCTCCTGTGAGTCTAGATTTTTGAATCCGACGCAAAACTGATGCTTAATTGTAACGTTCAGGGCCTCCTAATGATGATGGAACAATCAAATTGAATCGCGATTCAATAAATCGTCCTCCAGCCGACTTGCCTCCAAGGGGATATAGCTGCCTTGGGCACCTTATGGTACATCTCCTGTAAGTCTAGATTTTCGAGTCCGACGCAAAACTGGTGGTTAATTGTAACGTTCAGGGCGTCCTAATGACCATGGGACACTCAAATTGCGTCGCGATTCAATAAATCTTCATCCAGCCGACTTGTCTCCAAGGGGATATTGCTGCCTCTGGCACCTTATGGTCCGTTTCCTGTGAGTCTAGATTTTCGAATCCGACGCAAAACTGATAGTTAATTGTAACGCTCAGGGCCTCCTAATGACGATGGAACACTCAAATGGCATCGCGATTAATTACATCATCCTCCAGCCGACTTGTCTCCAAGGGTCTATTGCTGGCTATGGCACCTTACGGTCGTTTTCTTGTGAGTCTAGATTTTCGACTCCGACGCAAAACTGATAGTTAATTGTAACGTTCAGGGCCTCTTAATGACGATGGAAAACTCAAATTGCCTCGCGATTCAATACATCGTCCTCCAGCCGACTTGTCTCCAAGGGATATTGCTGCCTCGTGCACCTTATGGTCCGTCTCCAGTGAGTCTAGATTTTCGAATCGGACGCAAAACAGATACTTAATTGTAACGTTCAGGGCCTCCTAATGACGTTGGAAAACTCATATTGCATCGCGATTCAATACATCGTCCTCCAGCCGACTTGTCTAAAAGGGGATATTGCTGCCTCGGGCACCTTATGGTCAGTCTCCTGTGAGTCTAGATTTTCGAATCCGAAGAGAAACTGATGGTTATTTGTAACGTTCAGGGCCTCCTAATGACGATGGAACACTCAAATTGCGTCGCGATTCAATACATCGTCCTCCAGCCGACTTGTCTCCAAGGGGATATTGCTGCCTCGGGCACCTTATGGTCCGTCTCCTGTGGGTCTAGATTTTCGAATCGGACGCAAAACTGATGTTAATTGTAACGTTCAGGGCCTCTTAATGACGATGGAAATCTCAAATTGCATCGCGATTCAATACATCGTCCTCCAGCCGACTTGTCTCCAAGGCGATATTGCTGCCTCGGGCACCTTATGGTCCGTCTCCTGTGAGTCTATATATTCGAATCCGACGCAAAACTGATGGTTAATTGTAACGTTCAGAGCCTCCTAATGACGAAGGAACACTCAAATTGAGTCGCTATTCAATACACCGTCCTCCGGCCGACTTGTCTCCAAGGGGATATTGCTGCCTCGGGCACCTTATGGTCCGTCTCCTGTGAGTCTAGATTTTGAATCGGATGCAAAACTGATAGTTAATTGTAACGTTCAGGGCCTCCGAATGACGATGGGACGCTCATATTCCGTCCAGATTCAAAACATCGTCCTCCAGGAGACTTGTCTCGAAGGGGATATTGCTGCCTCGGGCACCTTATGGTCCGTCTCCTGTGAGTCGAGATTTTCGAATCCGACGCAAAACAGATGGTTAATTGTAACGTTCAAGGCCTCCTAATGACGATGGAACACTCAAATTGCGTCGCGATTCAATACATCGTCCTCCAGCCGACATGTCCACAAGGGGATATTGCTGCCTTTGGCACCTTATGGTACGTCTCCTGTGAGTCTAGATTTTCGAATCGGACGCAAAACTGATAGTTAATTGTAACGTTCAGGGCCTCCTAATGACGATGGAAAACTCAAATTGCATCGCGATACAATACATCGTCCTCCAGCCGACTTGTCTCCAAGGGGATATTGCTGCCTCGGGCACCTTATGGTCCGTCTCCTGTGAGTCTAGATTTTCGAATCCAACGCAAAACTGATGGTTAATTGTAACGTTCAGGGCCTCCTAATGATGATGGAACACTCAAATTGCGTCGCGATTTAATAAATCGTCCTCCAGCCGACTTGTCTCCAAGGGGATATTGCTGCCTAGTGCACCTTATGGTCCGTCTCCAGGGAGTCTAGATTTTCGAATCCGACGCAAAACTGATAGTTAATTGTAACGCTCAGGGCCTCCTAATGACGATGGAACATTGAAATTGAGTCGCTATTCAGTACATAATAGTCCGGCCGACTTGTCTCCAAGGGGATATTGCTGTCTCGGGCACCTTATCGTCCGTCTTCTGAGACTCTAGATTTTCGAATCGGACGCAAAACTGAAAGTTAATTGTAACTTTCAGGGCCTCCTAATGACGTTGGAAAACTCATATTGCATCGCGATTCAATACATCGTCCTCCAGCCGACTTGTCCCCAAGGAGATATTGCTGCCTCGGGCACCTTATGTTCGGTCTCCTGTGAGTCTAGATTATCGAATCCGAAGAGAAACTGATGGTTAATAGTAACGTTCAGGGCCTCCTAATGACGATGGAACACTAAAATTGCGACGCGATTCAATACATCGTCCTCCAGCCGACTTGACTCCTAGGGGATATTGCTGCCTCGGGCACGTTATGGTCCGTCTCCTGTGAGTCTAGATTTTCGAATCGGACGCAAAACTGATGTTAATTGTAACGTTCAGGTCCTCTTAATGACGATGGAAATCTCAAATTGCATCGCGTTTCAATACATCGTTCTCCAGCCGACTTGTCTCCAAGGGGATATTGCTGCCTCGGGGACCTTATGGTCAGTCTCCTGTGAGTCTAGATTTTCGAATCCGAAGAGAAACTGATGGTTAATTGTAACGTTCAGGGCCTCCTATTGACGATGGAACACTCAAAGTGCGTCGCGATTCAATACATCGTCCTCCAGCCGACTTGACTCCAAGGGGATATTGCTGCCTCGGGCACCTTATGGTCCGTCTCCTGTGAGTCTAGATTTTCGAATCGGACGCAAAACTGATGTTAATTGTAACGTTCAAGGCCTCTTAATGACGATGGAAATAACAAATTGCATCGCGTTTCAATACATCGTCCTTCAGCCGACTTGTCTCCAAAGGGATATTGCTGCCTCGGGCGCCTTATGGTCAGTCTCCTGTGAGTCTAGATTTTCGAATCCGAAGGGAAACTGATGGTTAATTGTAACGTTCAGGGCCTCCTAATGACGAAGGAACACTCAAATTGAGTCGCTGTTCAACACATCGTCCTCCGGCCGACTTGTCTCCTAGGGGATATTGCTGTCTCGGGCACCTTATGGTCCGTATCCAGTGAGTCTAGATTTTCGAATCGGACACAAAATTGATAGTTAATTGTAACGTTCAGGGCCTCCTAATGACGTTGGAAAACTCATATTGCATCGCGATTCAATACATCATCCACCAGCCGACTTGTCTCCAAGGGGATATTGCTGCCTCGGGCACCTTATGGTCAGTCTACTTTGAGTCTAGATTTTCGAATCCGAAGAGAAACTGATGTTTAATTGTAACGTTCAAGGCCTCCTAATGACGATGGAACACTCAAATTGCGTCGCGATTCAATACATCGCACTCCAGCCGACTTGTCTCCAAGGGGATATTGCTGCCTCGGGCACCTTATGGTTCGTCTCCTGTGCGTCTAGATTTTCGAATCGGACGCAAAACTGATGTTAATTGCAACATTCAGGGCCTCCTAATGACGATGGAAAACTCAAATTGCATCGCGATTCAATACATCGTCCTCCAGCCGACTTGTCTCGAAGGGGATATTGCTGCCTCGGGCACCTTATGGTCCGTCTCCTCTGAGTCTAGATTTTCGAATCCGACGCCAAACAGATATTTAATTGTAACGTTCAAGGCCTCCTAATGACGATGGAACACTCAAATTGCGTCGCGATTCAGTACATCGTCCTCCAGCCGACTTGTCTACAAGGGGATATTGCTGCCTTTGGCACCTTAATGTACGTCTCCTGTGAGTCTAGATTTTCGAATCGGACGCAAATCTGATAGTTAATTGTAACGTTCAGGGCCTCCTAACGACGATGGAAAACTCAAATTGCATCGTGATTCAATACATCGTCCTCCAGCCGACTTGTCTCCAAGGGGATATTGGTGCCTCGGGCACCTTATGGTCCGTCTCCTGTGAGTCTAAATTTTCGAATCCGACGCAAAACTGATGCTTAATTGTAACGTTCAGGGCCTCCTAATGATGATGGAACACTCAAATTGCGTCGCGATTCAATAAATCGTCCTCCAGCCGACTTGTCTCCAAGGGGATATTGCTGCCTTGGGCACCTTATGGTACGTCTCCTGTAAGTCTAGATTTTCGAGTCCGACGCAAAACTGGTGGTTAATTGTAACGATCAGGGCCTCCTAATGACGATGGAACACTCAAATTGCGTCGCGATTCAATAAATCTTCCTCCAGCCTACTTGTCTCCAAGGGGATATTGCTGCCTCTGGCACCTTATGGTCCGTTTCCTGTGAGTCTACATTTTCGAATCTGACGCAAAACTGATAGTTAATTGTAACGTTCAGGGCCTCTTAATGACGATGGAAAACTCAAATTGCCTCGCGATTCAATACATCGTCCTCCAGCCGACTTGTCTCCAAGGGGATATTGCTTCCTCGTGCACCTTATGGTCAGTCTCCAGTGAGTCTAGATTTTCGAATCGGACGCAATACTGATAGTTAATTGTAACGTTCAGGGCCTCCTAATGACGTTGGAAAACTCATATTGCATCGCGATTCAATACATCGTCCTCCAGCCGACTTGTCTAAAAGGGGATATTGCTGCCTCGGGCACCTTATGGTCAGTCTCCTGTGAGTCTAGATTTTCGAATCCGACGCAAACCTGATGGTTAATTGTAACGTTCAGGGCCTCCTAATGACGATGGAAAACTCAAATTGCATCACGATTGAAACATCGTCCTCCAGCCGACTTGTCTCCAAGGGGATATTGCTGCCTCGGGCACCTTATGGTCCGTCTCCTGTGAGTCTAGATTTTCGAATCCGACGCAAAACTGATAGTTAATTGTAACGTTCAGGGCCTCCTAATGACGAAGGAACACTCAAATTGAGTCGCTATTCAGTACACCGTCCTCCGGCCGACTTGTCTCCAAGGGGATATTGCTGTCTCGGGCACCTTATGGTCCGACTCCTGTGAGTCTAGAATTTGAATCGGATGCAAAACTGATAGTTAATTGTAACGTTCAGGGCCTCCTAATGACGATGGAACGCTCACATTCCGTCCAGATACCATTCATCGTCCTCCAGCCGACTTGTGTCCAAGGGGAATTTGCTACCTCAGGCACCTTATGGATCGTCTCCTGTGAGTCTAGATTTTCGAATTGGACCCAAAACTGATAGTTAATTTTAACGTTAAGGGCCTCATAATGACGATGGAAAACTCAAATTGCCTCGCGATTCAATACATCGTCCTCCAGCCGAATTGTCTTCAAGGGGATATTGCTGCCTCGTGCACCTTATGGTCCGTCTCCAGTGAGTCTAGATTTTCGAATCGGACGCAAAATTGATAGTTAATTGTAACGTTCAGGGCCTCCTAATGACGATGAAACACTCAAATGGCATTGCGATTCTATATATCGTCCTCCAGCCGACTTGGCTCCAAGGGGATATTGCTGCCGCTGGCACCTTATGGTCCGTTTCCTGTCAGTCTAGATTTTCGAATCCGACGCAAAACTGATATTTAATTGTAACGCTCAGGGCCTCCTAATGACGATGGAACACTAAAAAAGAGTCGCTATTCAATACATCGTCCTAAAGGCGACTTGTCTTCAAGGGGAAATTGCTGTCTCGGGCACCTTATGGTCCGTATCCAGTGAGTCTAGATTTTCGAATCGGACACAAAATTGATAGTTAATTGTAACGTTCAGGGCCTCCTAATGACGTTGGAAAACTCATATTGCATCGCGATTCAATACATCATCCTCCAGCCGACTTGTCTCCAAGGGGATATTGCTGCCTCGGGCACCTTATGGTCAGTCTACTTTGAGTCTAGATTTTCGAATCCGAAGAGAAACTGATGTTTAATTGTAACGTTCAAGGCCTCCTAATGACGATGGAACACTCAAATTGCGTCGCGATTCAATACATCGCACTCCAGCCGACTTGTCTCCAAGGGGATATTGCTGCCTCGGGCACCTTATGGTTCGCCTCCTGTGCGTCTAGATTTTCGAATCGGACGCAAAACTGATGTTAATTGCAACATTCAGGGACTCCTAATGACGATGGAAATCTCAAATTGCATCGCGATTCAATACATCGTCCTCCAGCCGACTTGTCTCGAAGGGGATATTGCTGCCTCGGGCACCTTATGGTCCGTCTCCTCTGAGTCTAGATTTTCGAATCCGACGCCAAACAGATATTTAATTGTAACGTTCAAGGCCTCCTAATGACGATGGAACACTCAAATTGCGTCGCGATTCAGTACATCGTCCTCCAGCCGACTTGTCTACAAGGGGATATTGCTGCCTTTGGCACCTTAATGTACGTCTCCTGTGAGTCTAGATTTTCGAATCGGACGCAAATCTGATAGTTAATTGTAACGTTCAGGGCCTCCTAACGACGATGGAAAACTCAATTTGCATCGTGATTCAATACATCGTCCTCCAGCCGACTTGTCTCCAAGGGGATATTGGTGCCTCGGGCACCTTATGGTCCGTCTCCTGTGAGTCTAAATTTTCGAATCCGACGCAAAACTGATGCTTAATTGTAACGTTCAGGGCCTCCTAATGATGATGGAACACTCAAATTGCGTCGCGATTCAATAAATCGTCCTCCAGCCGACTTGTCTCCAAGGGGATATTGCTGCCTTGGGCACCTTATGGTACGTCTCCTGTAAGTCTAGATTTTCGAGTCCGACGCAAAACTGGTGGTTAATTGTAACGTTCAGGGCCTCCTAATGACGATGGAACACTCAAATTGCGTCGCGATTCAATAAATCTTCCTCCAGCCGACTTGTCTCCAAGGGGATATTGCTGCCTCTGGCACCTTATGGTCCGTTTCCTGTGAGTCTACATTTTCGAATCTGACGCAAAACTGATAGTTAATTGTAACGTTCAGGGCCTCTTAATGACGATGGAAAACTCAAATTGCCTCGCGATTCAATACATCGTCCTCCAGCCGACTTGTCTCCAAGGGGATATTGCTTCCTCGTGCACCTTATGGTCAGTCTCCAGTGAGTCTAGATTTTCGAATCGGACGCAATACTGATAGTTAATTGTAACGTTCAGGGCCTCCTAATGACGTTGGAAAACTCATATTGCATCGCGATTCAATACATCGTCCTCCAGCCGACTTGTCTAAAAGGGGATATTGCTGCCTCGGGCACCTTATGGTCAGTCTCCTGTGAGTCTAGATTTTCGAATCCGACGCAAAACTGATGGTTAATTGTAACGTTCAGGGCCTCCTAATGACGATGGAAAACTCAAATTGCATCACGATTGAATACATCGTCCTCCAGCCGACTTGTCTCCAAGGGGATATTGCTGCCTCGGGCACCTTATGGTCCGTCTCCTGTGAGTCTAGATTTTCGAATCCGACGCTAAACTGATGGTTAATTGTAACGTTCAGGGCCTCCTAATGACGAAGGAACACTCAAATTGAGTCGCTATTCAGTACACCGTCCTCCGGCCGACTTGTCTCCAAGGTGATATTGCTGTCTCGGGCACCTTATGGTCCGACTCCTGTGAGTCTAGAATTTGAATCGGATGCAAAACTGATAGTTAATTGTAACGTTCAGAGCCTCCTAATGACGATGGAACGCTCACATTCCGTCCAGATACCATTCATCGTCCTCCAGCCGACTTGTGTCCAAGGGGAATTTGCTACCTCAGGCACCTTATGGATCGTCTCCTGTGAGTCTAGATTTTCGAATTGGACCCAAAACTGATAGTTAATTTTAACGTTAAGGGCCTCATAATGACGATGGAAAACTCAAATTGCCTCGCGATTCAATACATCGTCCTCCAGCCGAATTGTCTTCAAGGGGATATTGCTGCCTCGTGCACGTTATGGTCCGTCTCCAGTGAGTCTAGATTTTCGAATCGGACGCAAAATTGATAGTTAATTGTAACGTTCAGGGCCTCCTAATGACGATGAAACACTCAAATGGCATTGCGATTCTATATATCGTCCTCCAGCCGACTTGTCTCCAAGGGGATATTGCTGCCGCGGGCACCTTATGGTCCGTTTCCTGTCAGTCTAGATTTTCGAATCCGACGCAAAACTGATATTTAATTGTAACGCTCAGGGCCTCCTAATGACGATGGAACACTAAAAAAGAGTCGCTATTCAATACATCGTCCTCCAGGCGACTTGTCTTCAAGGGGAAATTGCTGTCTCGGGCACCTTATGGTCCGTCTCCTGTGGGTCTAGTTTTTGAATCGGATGCAAAACTGATAGTTAATTGTAACGTTCAGGGCCTCCTAAAGACGATGGAACACTCAAATGGACTTCGCGATTCAATACATCGTCCTCCAGCCGACTTGTCTCCAAGGGTCTATTGCTGTTATGGCACGCTCAGGGCCTCCTAATGACGATGGAACACTAAAAAAGAGTCGCTTTTCAATACATCGTCCTCCAGCCGACTTGTCTCCAAGGGTCTATTGCTGTTATGGCACCTTACGGTCGTTCTCCTGTGAGTCTAGATTTTCGACTACGACGCAAAACTGATGTTAATTGTGACTTTCAGGGCCTCTTAATGACGATGGAAATCTCAAATTGCATCGCGATTCAATACATCGTCTTCCAGCCGACTTGACTCCAAGGGGATATTGCTGCCTCGGGCACGTTATGGTCCGTCTCCTGTGAGTCTAGATTTTCGAATCGGACGCAAAACTGATGTTAATTGTAACGTTCAGGGCCTCTTAATGACGATGGAAATCTCAAATTGCATCGCGTTTCAATACATCGTCCTCCAGCCGACTTGTCTCCAAGGGGATATTGCTGCCTCGGGCACCTTATGGTCAGTCTCCTGTGAGTCTAGATTTTCGAATCCGAAGAGAAACTGATGGTTAATTGTAACGTTCAGGGCCTCCTAACGACGAAGGAACACTCAGATTGAGTCGCTATTCAGTACACCGTCCTCCGGCCGACTTGTCTCCAAGGGGATATTGCTGTCTCGGGCACCTTATGGTCCGTCTCCTGTGAGTCTAGATTTTGAATCGGATGCAAAACTGATAGTTAATTGCAACTTTCAGGGCCTCCTAATGACGATGGAACGCTCACATTCCGTCCAGATCCAATTCATCGTCCTCCAGCCGACTTGTGTCCAAGGGGAATTTGCTACCTCGGGCACCTTATGGTCCGTCTCCTGTAGGTCTAGATTTTCGAATCGGACCCAAAACTGATAGTTAATTGTAACGTTCAGGGCCTCATAATGACGATGGAAAACTCAAATTGCCTCGCGATTCAATACATCGTCCTCCAGCCGAATTGTCTTCAAGGGGATATTGCTGCCTCGTGCACCTTATGGTCCGTCTCCAGTGAGTCTAGATTTTCGAATCGGACGCAAAATTGATAGTTAATTGTAACGTTCAAGGCCTCCTAATGACGGTGGAACACCAAATTGCGTCGCGATTCAATACATCGTCCTCCAGCCGACTTGTCTCCAAGGGGATATTGCTGCCGCGGGCACCTTATGGTCCGTTTCCTGTCAGTCTAGATTTTCGAATCCGACGCAAAACTGATATTTAATTGTAACGCTCAGGGCCTCCTAATGACTATGGAACACTAAAAAAGAGTCGCTATTCAATACATCGTCCTCCAGGCGACTTGTCTTCAAGGGGAAATTGCTGTCTCGGGCACCTTATGGTCCGTCTCCTGTGGGTCTAGATTTTGAATCGGATGCAAAACTGATAGTTAATTGTAACGTTCAGGGCCTCCTAAAGACGATGGAACACTCAAATGGACTTCGCGATTCAATACATCGTCCTCCAGCCGACTTGTCTCCAAGGGTCTATTGCTGTTATGGCACGCTCAGGGCCTCCTAATGACGATGGAACACTAAAAAAGAGTCGCTTTTCAATACATCGTCCTCCAGCCGACTTGTCTCCAAGGGTCTATTGCTGTTATGGCACCTTACGGTCGTTCTCCTGTGAGTCTAGATTTTCGACTACAACGCAAAACTGATGTTAATTGTGACTTTCAGGGCCTTCTAATGACGATGGAAATCTCAAATTGCATCGCGATTCAATACATCGTCTTCCAGCCGACTTGACTCCAAGGGGATATTGCTGCCTCGGGCACGTTATGGTCCGTCTCCTGTGAGTCTAGATTTTCGAATCGGACGCAAAACTGATGTTAATTGTAACGTTCAGGGCCTCTTAATGACGATGGGAATCTCAAATTGCATCGCGTTTCAATACATCGTCCTCCAGCCGACTTGTCTCCAAGGGGATATTACTGCCTCGGGCACCTTACGGTCAGTCTCCTGTGAGTCTAGATTTTCGAATCCGAAGAGAAACTGATGGTTAATTGTAACGTTCAGGGCCTTCTAACGACGAAGGAACACTCAGATTGAGTCGCTATTCAGTACACCGTCCTCCGGCCGACTTGTCTCCAAGGGGATATTGCTGTCTCGGGCACCTTATGGTCCGTCTCCTGTGAGTCTAGATTTTGAATCGGATGCAAAACTGATAGTTAATTGCAACTTTCAGGGCCTCCTAATGACGATGGAACGCTCACATTCCGTCCAGATCCAATTCATCGTCCTCCTGCCGACTTGTGTCCAAGGGGAATTTGCTACCTCGGGCACCTTATGATCCGTCTCCTGTAGGTCTAGATTTTCGAATCGGACCCAAAACTGATAGTTAATTGTAACGTTCAGGGCCTCATAATGACGATGGAAAACTCAAATTGCCTCGCGATTCAATACATCGTCCTCCAGCCGAATTGTCTTCAAGGGGATATTGCTGCCTCGTGCACCTTATGGTCCGTCTCCAGTGAGTCTAGATTTTCGAATCGGACGCAAAATTGATAGTTAATTGTAACGTTCAAGGCCTCCTAATGACGGTGGAACACCAAATTGCGTCGCGATTCAATACATCGTCCTCCAGCCGACTTGTCTACAAGGAGATATTGCTGTTTTTGGCACCTTATGGTACGTCTCCTTTGAGTCTAGATTTTCGAATCGGACGCAAAACTGATAGTTAATTGTAACGTTCAGGGCCTCCTAATGGCAATGGAAAACTCAAATGGCATCGCCATTCAATACATCGTCCTCCAGCCGACTTGTCTCCAAGAGGATATTGCTGCCTCGGGCACCTTAAGGTCCGTCTCCTGTGAGTCTAGATTTTCGAATCCGACGCAAAACTGATGGTTGATTGTAACGTTCAGGGCCTCCTAATGATGATTGAACACTCAAATTGCGTCGCGATTCAATAAATCGTCCTCCAGCCGACTTGTCTCCAAGGGGATATTGCTGCCTCGGGCACCTTATGGTACGTCTCCTGTAAGTCTAGATTTTCGAATCCGACGCAAAACTGATGGTTAATTGTAACGTTAAGGGCTCCTAGTAACGATGGAACACTCAAATGGCGTCGCGATTCAATAAATCGTCATCCAGCCGACTTGTCTCCAAGGGGATAGTGCTGCCTCGGGCACCTTATGGTACGTCTCCTGTGAGTCTAGATTTTCGAATCGGACGCAAAACAGATATTTAATTGTAACGTTCAGGGCCTCCTAATGGCGATGGAAAACTCAAATTGCATCGCGATTCAATACATCGTCCTCCAGCCGACTTGTCTCCAAGGGGATATTGCTGCCTCGGGCACCTTATGGTCCGTCTCCTGTGAGTCTAGATTTTAAATCCGACGCAAAACTGATGGTTAATTGTAACGTTCAAGGCCTCCTAATGATGATGGAACACTCAAATTGCGTCGCGATTCCAAAAATCGTCCTCCAACCGACTTGTCTCAAAGGGATTTTGCTGCCTCGGGCACCTTATGGTACGTCTCCTGTAAGTCTAGATTTTCGAATCCGACGCAAAACTGATATTTAATTGTAACACTCAGGGCCTCCAATGACGATGGAACACTAAAAAAGAGTCGCTATTCAATACATCGTCCTCCAGGCGACTTGTCTCCAAGGGGATATTGCTGCCTCGGGCACCTCATGGTCCGTCTCCTGTGGGTCTAGATTTTGAATCGGATGCAAAACTGATAGTTAATTGTAACGTTCAGGGCCTCCTAATGACGATGGAAAACTCAAATTGCATTGCGTTTCAATACATCGTCCTCCAGCCGACTTGTCTCCAAGGGGATAATGCTACCTCGGGAACCTTATGGTCCGTCTCCTGTGAGTCTTGATTTTCAAATCCGACGCAAAACTGATGGTTAATTGTAACGTTCAGGGCCTCCTAATGACGATGGAACACTCAAATTGCGTCGCGTTTCAATACATCGTCCTCCAGCCGACTTGTCTCCAAGGGGATATTGCACCTCGGGCAACTTATGGTCCGTCTCCTGTCAGTCCAAATTTTCGAATCCGACGCAAAACTGATGGTTACTTGTAACGTTCATTGCCTCCTAATGACGATGGAACACTCAAATGGCATCGCGATTCTATACATCGTAAGCCAGCCGACTTGTCTCCAAGGTGATGTTGCTGCCTCGGGCACCTTATGGTTCGTCTCCTGTGAGTCTAGATTTTCGAATCCAACGCAAAACAGATGGTTAATTGTAACGCTCAAAGCCTCCTAATGACGATGGAACACTCAAATTGCGTCGCCTTTCAATACATCGTCCTCCACCCGACTTGTCTCCAAGGGGATAATGCTGCCTCGGGCACCTTATGGTCCGTCTCCTGTGAGTCTAGATTTTCGAATCCGACGCAAAACTGATGGTTAATTGTAACGTTCAGGGCCTCCTAATGACGATGGAACACTCAAATTGCGTCGCGATTCAATAAATCTTCCTCCAGCCGACTTGTCTCCAAGGGGATATTGCTGCCTCGGGCACCTTATGGTTCGTCTCCTGTGCGTCTAGATTTTCGAATCGGACGCAAAACTGATGTTAATTGCAACATTCAGGGCCTCCTAATGACGATGGAAATCTCAAATTGCATCGCGATTCAATACATCGTCCTCCAGCCGACTTGTCGCGAAGTTGATATTGCTGCCTCGGGCACCTTATGGTCCGTCTCCTCTGAGTCTAGATTTTCGAATCCGACGCCAAACAGATATTTAATTGTAACGTTCAAGGCCTCCTAATGACGATGGAACACTCAAATTGCGTCGCAATTCAGTACATCGTCCTCCAGCCGACTTGTCTACAAGGGGATATTGCTGCCTTTGGCACCTTAATGTACGTCTCCTGTGAGTCTAGATTTTCGAATCGGACGCAAATCTGATAGTTAATTGTAACGTTCAGGGCCTCCTAACGACGATGGAAAACTCAAATTGCATCGTGATTCAATACATCGTCCTCCAGCCGACTTGTCTCCAAGGGGATATTGGTGCCTCGGGCACCTTATGGTCCGTCTCCTGTGAGTCTAAATTTTCGAATCCGACGCAAAACTGATGCTTAATTGTAACGTTCAGGGCCTCCTAATGATGATGGAACACTCAAATTGCGTCGCGATTCAATAAATCGTCCTCCAGCCGACTTGTCTCCAAGGGGATATTGCTGCCTTGGGCACCTTATGGTACGTCTCCTGTAAGTCTAGATTTTCGAGTCCGACGCAAAACTGGTGGTTAATTGTAACATTCAGGGCCTCCTAATGACGATGGAACACTCAAATTGCGTCGCGATTCAATAAATCTTCCTCCAGCCGACTT
This sequence comes from Schistocerca cancellata, assembly GCF_023864275.1. Lineage (NCBI taxonomy): Eukaryota > Metazoa > Arthropoda > Insecta > Orthoptera > Acrididae > Schistocerca > Schistocerca cancellata. Next base: position 51,657,828 of record NC_064637.1, on the reverse strand, counting down.
GTCTCCAAGGGGATATTGCTGCCTCTGGCACCTTATGGTCCGTTTCCTGTGAGTCTACATTTTCGAATCTGACGCAAAACTGATAGTTAATTGTAACGTTCAGGGCCTCTTAATGACGATGGAAAACTCAAATTGCCTCGCGATTCAATACATCGTCCTCCAGCCGACTTGTCTCCAAGGGGATATTGCTTCCTCGTGCACCTTATGGTCAGTCTCCAGTGAGTCTAGATTTTCGAATCGGACGCAATACTGATAGTTAATTGTTACGTTCAGGGCGTCCTAATGACGTTGGAAAACTCATATTGCATCGCGATTCAATACATCGTCCTCCAGCCGACTTGTCTAAAAGGGGATATTGCTGCCTCGGGCACCTTATGGTCAGTCTCCTGTGAGTCTAGATTTTCGAATCCGACGCAAAACTGATGGTTAATTGTAACGTTCAGGGCCTCCTAATGACGATGGAAAACTCAAATTGCATCACGATTGAATACATCGTCCTCCAGCCGACTTGTCTCCAAGGGGATATTGCTGCCTCGGGCACCTTATGGTCCGTCTCCTGTGAGTCTAGATTTTCGAATCCGACGCAAAACTGATGGTTAATTGTAACGTTCAGGGCCTCCTAATGACGAAGGAACACTCAAATTGAGTCGCTATTCAGTACACCGTCCTCCGGCCGACTTGTCTCCAAGGGGATATTGCTGTCTCGGGCACCTTATGGTCCGACTCCTGTGAGTCTAGAATTTGAATCGGATGCAAAACTGATAGTTAATTGTAACGTTCAGGGCCTCCTAATGACGATGGAACGCTCACATTCCGTCCAGATACCATTCATCGTCCTCCAGCCGACTTGTGTCCAAGGGGAATTTGCTACCTCAGGCACCTTATGGATCGTCTCCTGTGAGTCTAGATTTTCGAATTGGACCCAAAACTGATAGTTAATTTTAACGTTAAGGGCCTCATAATGACGATGGAAAACTCAAATTGCCTCGCGATTCAATACATCGTCCTCCAGCCGAATTGTCTTCAAGGGGATATTGCTGCCTCGTGCACCTTATGGTCCGTCTCCAGTGAGTCTAGATTTTCGAATCGGACGCAAAATTGATAGTTAATTGTAACGTTCAGGGCCTCCTAATGACGATGAAACACTCAAATGGCATTGCGATTCTATATATCGTCCTCCAGCCGACTTGTCTCCAAGGGGATATTGCTGCCTCGGGCACCTTATGGTCCGTTTCCTGTCAGTCTAGATTTTCGAATCCGACGCAAAACTGATATTTAATTGTAACGCTCAGGGCCTCCTAATGACGATGGAACACTAAAAAAGAGTCGCTATTCAATACATCGTCCTCCAGGCGACTTGTCTTCAAGGGGATATTGCTGTCTCGGGCACCTTATGGTCCGTCTCCTGTGGGTCTAGATTTTGAATCGGATGCAAAACTGATAGTTAATTGTAACGTTCAGGGCCTCCTAAAGACGATGGAACACTCAAATGGACTTCGCGATTCAATACATCGTCCTCCAGCCGACTTGTCTCCAAGGGTCTATTGCTGTTATGGCACGCTCAGGGCCTCCTAATGACGATGGAACACTAAAAAAGAGTCGCTTTTCAATACATCGTCCTCCAGCCGACTTGTCTCCAAGGGTCTATTGCTGTTATGGCACCTTACGGTCGTTCTCCTGTGAGTCTAGATTTTCGACTACGACGCAAAACTGATGTTAATTGTGACTTTCAGGGCCTCTTAATGACGATGGAAATCTCAAATTGCATCGCGATTCAATACACCGTCTTCCAGCCGACTTGACTCCAAGGGGATATTGCTGCCTCGGGCACGTTATGGTCCGTCTCCTGTGAGTCTAGATTTTCGAATCGGACGCAAAACTGATGTTAATTGTAACGTTCAGGGCCTCTTAATGACGATGGAAATCTCAAATTGCATCGCGTTTCAATACATCGTCCTCCAGCCGACTTGTGTCCAAGGGGAATTTGCTACCTCGGGCACCTTATGATCCGTCTCCTGTAGGTCTAGATTTTCGAATCGGACCCAAAACTGATAGTTAATTGTAACGTTCAGGGCCTCATAATGACGATGGAAAACTCAAATTGCCTCGCGATTCAATACATCGTCCTCCAGCCGAATTGTCTTCAAGGGGATATTGCTGCCTCGTGCACCTTATGGTCCGTCTCCAGTGAGTCTAGATTTTCGAATCGGACGCAAAATTGATAGTTAATTGTAACGTTCAAGGCCTCCTAATGACGGTGGAACACCAAATTGCGTCGCGATTCAATACATCGTCCTCCAGCCGACTTGTCTACAAGGAGATATTGCTGTTTTTGGCACCTTATGGTACGTCTCCTTTGAGTCTAGATTTTCGAATCGGACGCAAAACTGATAGTTAATTGTAACGTTCAGGGCCTCCTAATGGCAATGGAAAACTCAAATGGCATCGCCATTCAATACATCGTCCTCCAGCCGACTTGTCTCCAAGGGGATATTGCTGCCTCGGGCACCTTAAGGTCCGTCTCCTGTGAGTCTAGATTTTCGAATCCGACGCAAAACTGATGGTTGATTGTAACGTTCAGGGCCTCCTAATGATGATTGAACACTCAAATTGCGTCGCGATTCAATAAATCGTCCTCCAGCCGACTTGTCTCCAAGGGGATATTGCTGCCTCGGGCACCTTATGGTACGTCTCCTGTAAGTCTAGATTTTCGAATCCGACGCAAAACTGATGGTTAATTGTAACGTTAAGGGCTCCTAGTAACGATGGAACACTCAAATGGCGTCGCGATTCAATAAATCGTCATCCAGCCGACTTGTCTCCAAGGGGATAGTGCTGCCTCGGGCACCTTATGGTACGTCTCCTGTGAGTCTAGATTTTCGAATCGGACGCAAAACAGATATTTAATTGTAACGTTCAGGGCCTCCTAATGACGATGGAAAACTCAAATTGCATCGCGATTCAATACATCGTCCTCCAGCCGACTTGTCTCCAAGGGGATATTGCTGCCTCGGGCACCTTATGGTCCGTCTCCTGTGAGTCTAGATTTTAAATCCGACGCAAAACTGATGGTTAATTGTAACGTTCAAGGCCTCCTAATGATGATGGAACACTCAAATTGCGTCGCGATTCCAAAAATCGTCCTCCAACCGACTTGTCTCCAAGGGATATTGCTGCCTCGGGCACCTTATGGTACGTCTCCTGTAAGTCTAGTTTTTCGAATCCGACGCAAAACTGATGGTTAATTGTAACGTTCAGGGCCTTCTAATGACGATGGAACACTCAAATTGCGTGGCGATTCATTAAATCGTCCTCCAGCCGACTTGTCTCCAAGGGGATATTGCTGCTTCGGGCACCTTATGGTCCGTTTCCTGTCAGTCTAGATTTTCGAATCCGACGCAAAACTGATATTTAATTGTAACACTCAGGGCCTCCAATGACGATGGAACACTAAAAAAGAGTCGCTATTCAATACATCGTCCTCCAGGCGACTTGTCTCCAAGGGGATATTGCTGCCTCGGGCACCTCATGGTCCGTCTCCTGTGGGTCTAGATTTTGAATCGGATGCAAAACTGATAGTTAATTGTAACGTTCAGGGCCTCCTAATGACGATGGAACACTCAAATTGCGTCGCGTTTCAATACATCGTCCTCCAGCCGACTTGTCTCCAAGGGGATATTGCTGCCTCGGGCAACTTATGGTCCGTCTCCTGTCAGTCCAAATTTTCGAATCCGACGCAAAACTGATGGTTAATTGTAACGTTCATTGCCTCCTAATGACGATGGAACACTCAAATGGCATCGCGATTCTATTCATCGTAAGCCAGCCGACTTGTCTCCAAGGTGATGTTGCTGCCTCGGGCACCTTATGGTTCGTCTCCTGTGAGTCTAGATTTTCGAATCCAACGCAAAACAGATGGTTAATTGTAACGCTCAAAGCCTCCTAATGACGATGGAACACTCAAATTGCGTCGCCTTTCAATACATCGTCCTCCACCCGACTTGTCTCCAAGGGGATAATGCTGCCTCGGGCACCTTATGGTCCGTCTCCTGTGAGTCTAGATTTTCGAATCCGACGCAAAACTGATGGTTAATTGTAACGTTCAGGGCCTCCTAATGACGATGGAACACTCAAATTGCGTCGCGATTCAATAAATCTTCCTCCAGCCGACTTGTCTCCAAGGGGATATTGCTGCCTCTGGCACCTTATGGTCCGTTTCCTGTGAGTCTACATTTTCGAATCTGACGCAAAACTGATAGTTAATTGTAACGTTCAGGGCCTCTTAATGACGATGGAAAACTCAAATTGATTCGCGATTCAATACATCGTCCTCCAGCCGACTTGTCTCCAAGGGGATATTGCTTCCTCGTGCACCTTATGGTCAGTCTCCAGTGAGTCTAGATTTTCGAATCGGACGCAATACTGATAGTTAATTGTAACGTTCAGGGCCTCCTAATGACGTTGGAAAACTCATATTGCATCGCGATTCAATACATCGTCCTCCAGCCGACTTGTCTAAACGGGGATATTGCTGCCTCGGGCACCTTATGGTCAGTCTCCTGTGAGTCCAGATTTTCGAATCCGACGCAAAACTGATGGTTAATTGTAACGTTCAGGGCCTCCTAATGACGATGGAAAACTCAAATTGCATCGCGATTGAATACATCGTCCTCCAGCCGACTTGTCTCCAAGGGGATATTGCTGCCTCGGGCACCTTATGGTCCGTCTCCTGTGAGTCTAGATTTTCGAATCCGACGCAAAACTGATGGTTAATTGTAACGTTCAGGGCCTCCTAATGACGAAGGAACACTCCAATTGAGTCGCTATTCAGTACACCGTCCTCCGGCCGACTTGTCTCCAAGGGGATATTGCTGTCTCGGGCACCTTATGGTCCGACACCTGTGAGTCTAGATTTTGAATCGGATGCAAAACTGATAGTTAATTGTAACGTTCAGGGCCTCCTAATGACGATGGAACGCTCACATTCCGTCCAGATACCATTCATCGTCCTCCAGCCGACTTGTGTCCAAGGGGAATTTGCTACCTCGGGCACCTTATGGATCGTCTACTGTGAGTCTAGATTTTCGAATCGGACCCAAAACTGATGTTAATTGTAACGTTCAGGGCCTCCTAATGACGATGGAAATCTGAAATTGCATCGCGATTCAATACATCGTCCTCCAGCCGACTTGTCTCCAAGGGGATATTGCTGCCTCAGGCACCTTATCGTCCGTCTCCTGTGAGTCTAGATTTTCGAAACGGACGCAAAACTAATAGTTAATTTTAACGTTCTGGGCCTCCTAATGACGATGGAAAACTCAAATTGCCTCGCGATTCAATACATCGTCCTCCAGCCGAATTGTCTTCAAGGGGATATTGCTGCCTCGGGCACCTTATGGTCCGTCTCCAGTGAGTCAAGATTTTCGAATCGGACGCAAAATTGATAGTTAATTGTAACGTTCAGGGCCTCCTAATGACGATGAAACACTCAAATGGCATTGCGATTCTATATATCGTCCTCCAGCCGACTTGTCTCCAAGGGGATATTGCTGCCACGGTCACCTTATGGTCCGTTTCCTGTCAGCCTAGATTTTCGAATCCGACGCAAAACTGATATTTAATTGTAACGCCCAGGGCCTCCTAATGACGATGGAACACTAAAAAAGTGTCGCTATTCAATACATCGTCCTCCAGGCGACTTGTCCTCAAGGGGATATTGCAGTCTCGGGCACCTTATGGTCCGTCTCCTGTGGGTCTAGATTTTGAATCGGATGCAAAACTGATAGTTAATTGTAACGTTCAGGGCCTCCTAAAGACGATGGAACACTCAAATGGACTTCGCGATTCAATACATCGTCCTCCAGCCGACTTGTCTCCAAGGGTCTATTGCTGTTATGGCATGCTCAGGGCCTCCTAATGACGATGGAACACTAAAAAAGAGTCGCTATTCAATACATCGTCCTCCAGCCGACTTGTCTCCAAGGGTCTATTGCTGTTATGGCACCTTACGGTCGTTCTCCTGTGAGTCTAGATTTTCGACTACGACGCAAAACTGATGTTAATTGTGACTTTCAGGGCCTCTTAATGACGATGGAAATCTCAAATTGCATCGCGATTCAATACATCGTCTTCCAGCCGACTTGACTCCAAGGGGATATTGCTGCCTCGGGCACGTTATGGTCCGTCTCCTGTGAGTCTAGATTTTCGAATCGGACGCAAAACTGATGTTAATTGTAACGTTCAGGGCCTCTTAATGACGATGGAAATCTCAAATTGCATCGCGTTTCAATACATCGTCCTCCAGCCGACTTGTCTCCAAGGGGATATTGCTGCCTCGGGCACCTTATGGTCAGTCTCCTGTGAGTCTAGATTTTCGAATCCGAAGAGAAACTGATGGTTAATTGTAACGTTCAGGGCCTCCTAATGACGAAGGAACACTCAGATTGAGTCGCTATTCAGTACACCGTCCTCCGGCCGACTTGTCTCCAAGGGGATATTGCTGTCTCGGGCACCTTATGGTCCGTCTCCTGTGAGTCTAGATTTTGAATCGGATGCAAAACTGATAGTTAATTGCAACTTTCAGGGCCTCCTAATGACGATGGAACGCTCACATTCCGTCCAGATCCAATTCATCGTCCTCCAGCCGACTTGTGTCCAAGGGGAATTTGCTACCTCGGGCACCTTATGGTCCGTCTCCTGTAGGTCTAGATTTTCGAATCGGACCCAAAACTGATAGTTAATTGTAACTTTCAGGGCCTCATAATGACGATGGAAAACTCAAATTGCCTCGCGATTCAATACATCGTCCTCCAGCCGACTTGTCTCCAAGGGGATATTGCTGCCTCTGGCACCTTATGGTCAGTCTCCAGTGAGTCTAGATTTTCGAATCGGACGCAATACTGATAGTTAATTGTAACGTTCAGGGCCTCCTAATGACGTTGGAAAACTCAAATTGCGTCGCGATTCAATAAATCTTCCTCCAGCCGACTTGTCTCCAAGGGGATATTGCTGCCTCGGGCACCTTATGGTTCGTCTCCTGTGCGTCTAGATTTTCGAATCGGACGCAAAACTGATGTTAGTTGCAACATTCAGGGCCTCCTAATGACGATGGAAATCTCAAATTGCATCGCGATTCAATACATCGTCCTCCAACCGACTTGTCTCGAAGGGGATATTGCTGCCTCGGGCACCTTATGGTCCGTCTCCTCTGAGTCTAGATTTTCGAATCCGACGCCAAACAGATATTTAATTGTAACGTTCAAGGCCTCCTAATGACGATGGAACACTCAAATTGCGTCGCGATTCAGTACATCGTCCTCCAGCCGACTTGTCTACAAGGGGATATTGCTGCCTTTGGCACCTTAATGTACGTCTCCTGTGAGTCTAGATTTTCGAATCGGACGCAAATCTGATAGTTAATTGTAACGTTCAGGGCCTCCTAACGACGATGGAAAACTCAAAATGCATCGTGATTCAATACATCGTCCTCCAGCCGACTTGTCTCCAAGGGGATATTGGTGCCTCGGGCACTTTATGGTCCGTCTCCTGTGAGTCTAAATTTTCGAATCCGACGCAAAACTGATGCTTAATTGTAACGTTCAGGGCCTCCTAATGATGATGGAACACTCAAATTGCGTCGCGATTCAATAAATCGTCCTCCAGCCGACTTGTCTCCAAGGGGATATTGCTGCCTTGGGCACCTTATGGTACGTCTCCTGTAAGTCTAGATTTTCGAGTCCGACGCAAAACTGGTGGTTAATTGTAACGTTCAGGGCCTCCTAATGACGATGGAACACTCAAATTGCGTCGCGATTCAATAAATCTTCCTCCAGCCGACTTGTCTCCAAGGGGATATTGCTGCCTCTGGCACCTTATGGTCCGTTTCCTGTGAGTCTACATTTTCGAATCTGACGCAAAACTGATAGTTAATTGTAACGTTCAGGGCCTCTTAATGACGATGGAAAACTCAAATTGCCTCGCGATTCAATACATCGTCCTCCAGCCGACTTGTCTCCAAGGGGATATTGCTTCCTCGTGCACCTTATGGTCAGTCTCCAGTGAGTCTAGATTTTCGAATCGGACGCAATACTGATAGTTAATTGTAACGTTCAGGGCCTCCTAATGACGTTGGAAAACTCATATTGCATCGCGATTCAATACATCGTCCTCCAGCCGACTTGTCTAAAAGGGGATATTGCTGCCTCGGGCACCTTATGGTCAGTCTCCTGTGAGTCTAGATTTTCGAATCCGACGCAAAACTGATGGTTAATTGTAACGTTCAGGGCCTCCTAATGACGATGGAAAACTCAAATTGCATCACGATTGAATACATCGTCCTCCAGCCGACTTGTCTCCAAGGGGATATTGCTGCCTCGGGCACCTTATGGTCCGTCTCCTGTGATTCTAGATTTTCGAATCCGACGCAAAGCTGATGGTTAATTGTAACGTTCAGGGCCTCCTAATGACGAAGGAACACTCAAATTGAGTCGCTATTCAGTACACCGTCCTCCGGCCGACTGGTCTCCAAGGGGATATTGCTGTCTCGGGCACCTTATGGTCCGACTCCTGTGAGTCTAGAATTTGAATCGGATGCAAAACTGATAGTTAATTGTAACGTTCAGGGCCTCCTAATGACGATGGAACGCTCACATTCCGTCCAGATACCATTCATCGTCCTCCAGCCGACTTGTGTCCAAGGGGAATTTGCTACCTCAGGCACCTTATGGATCGTCTCCTGTGAGTCTAGATTTTCGAATTGGACCCAAAACTGATAGTTAATTTTAACGTTAAGGGCCTCATAATGACGATGGAAAACCCAAATTGCCTCGCGATTCAATACATCGTCCTCCAGGCGAATTGTCTTCAAGGGGATATTGCTGCCTCGTGCACCTTATGGTCCGTCTCCAGTGAGTCTAGATTTTCGAATCGGACGCAAAATTGATAGTTAATTGTAACGTTCAGGGCCTCCTAATGACGATGAAACACTCAAATGGCATTGCGATTCTATATATCGTCCTCCAGCCGACTTGTCTCCAAGGGGATATTGCTGCCGCGGGCACCTTATGGTCCGTTTCCTGTCAGTCTAGATTTTCGAATCCGACGCAAAACTGATATTTAATTGTAACGCTCAGGGCCTCCTAATGACGATGGAACACTAAAAAAGAGTCGCTATTCAATACATCGTCCTCCAGGCGACTTGTCTTCAAGGGGATATTGCTGTCTCGGGCACCTTATGGTCCGTCTCCTGTGGGTCTAGATTTTGAATCGGATGCAAAACTGATAGTTAATTGTAACGTTCAGGGCCTCCTAAAGACGATGGAACACTCAAATGGACTTCGCGATTCAATACATCGTCCTCCAGCCGACTTGTCTCCAAGGGTCTATTGCTGTTATGGCACGCTCAGGGCCTCCTAATGACGATGGAACACTAAAAAAGAGTCGCTTTTCAATACATCGTCCTCCAGCCGACTTGTCTCCAAGGGTCTATTGCTGTTATGGCACCTTACGGTCGTTCTCCTGTGAGTCTAGATTTTCGACTACGACGCAAAACTGATGTTAATTGTGACTTTCAGGGCCTCTTAATGACGATGGAAATCTCAAATTGCATCGCGATTCAATACATCGTCTTCCAGCCGACTTGACTCCAAGGGGATATTGCTGCCTCGGGCACGTTATGGTCCGTCTCCTGTGAGTCTAGATTTTCGAATCGGACGCAAAACTGATGTTAATTGTAACGTTCAGGGCCTCTTAATGACGATGGAAATCTCAAATTGCATCGCGTTTCAATACATCGTCCTCCAGCCGACTTGTCTCCAAGGGGATATTGCTGTCTCGGGCACCTTATGGTCAGTCTCCTGTGAGTCTAGATTTTCGAATCCGAAGAGAAACTGATGGTTAATTGTAACGTTCAGGGCCTCCTAATGACGAAGGAACACTCAGATTGAGTCGCTATTCAGTACACCGTCCTCCGGCCGACTTGTCTCCAAGGGGATATTGCTGTCTCGGGCACCTTATGGTCCGTCTCCTGTGAGTCTAGATTTTGAATCGGATGCAAAACTGATAGTTAATTGCAACTTTCAGGGCCTCCTAATGACGATGGAACGCTCACATTCCGTCCAGATCCAATTCATCGTCCTCCAGCCGACTTGTGTCCAAGGGGAATTTGCTACCTCGGGCACCTTATGATCCGTCTCCTGTAGGTCTAGATTTTCGAATCGGACCCAAAACTGATAGTTAATTGTAACGTTCAGGGCCTCATAATGACGATGGAAAACTCAAATTGCCTCGCGATTCAATACATCGTCCTCCAGCCGAATTGTCTTCAAGGGGATATTGCTGCCTCGTGCACCTTATGGTCCGTCTCCAGTGAGTCTAGATTTTCGAATCGGACGCAAAATTGATAGTTAATTGTAACGTTCAAGGCCTCCTAATGACGGTGGAACACCAAATTGCGTCGCGATTCAATACATCGTCCTCCAGCCGACTTGTCTACAAGGAGATATTGCATTTTTTGGCACCTTATGGTACGTCTCCTTTGAGTCTAGATTTTCGAATCGGACGCAAAACTGATAGTTAATTGTAACGTTCAGGGCCTCCTAATGGCAATGGAAAACTCAAACGGCATCGCCATTCAATACATCGTCCTCCAGCCGACTTGTCTCCAAGGGGATATTGCTGCCTCGGGCACCTTAAGGTCCGTCTCCTGTGAGTCTAGATTTTCGAATCCGACGCAAAACTGATGGTTGATTGTAACGTTCAGGGCCTCCTAATGATGATTGAACACTCAAATTGCGTCGCGATTCAATAAATCGTCCTCCAGCCGACTTGTCTCCAAGGGGATATTGCTGCCTCGGGCACCTTATGGTACGTCTCCTGTAAGTCTAGATTTTCGAATCCGACGCAAAACTGATGGTTAATTGTAACGTTAAGGGCTCCTAGTAACGATGGAACACTCAAATGGCGTCGCGATTCAATAAATCGTCATCCAGCCGACTTGTCTCCAAGGGGATAGTGCTGCCTCGGGCACCTTATGGTACGTCTCCTGTGAGTCTAGATTTTCGAATCGGACGCAAAACAGATATTTAATTGTAACGTTCAGGGCCTCCTAATGACGATGGAAAACTCAAATTGCATCGCGATTCAATACATCGTCCTCCAGCCGACTTGTCTCCAAGGGGATATTGCTGCCTCGGGCACCTTATGGTCCGTCTCCTGTGAGTCTAGATTTTAAATCCGACGCAAAACTGATGGTTAATTGTAACGTTCAAGGCCTCCTAATGATGATGGAACACTCAAATTGCGTCGCGATTCCTAAAATTGTCCCCCAACCGACTTGTCTCCAAGGGATTTTGCTGCCTCGGGCACCTTATGGTACGTCTCCTGTAAGTCTAGTTTTTCGAATCCGAAACAAAACTGATGGTTAATTGTAACGTTCAGGGCCTTCTAATGACGATGGAACACTCAAATTGCGTGGCGATTCATTAAATCGTCCTCCAGCCGACTTGTCTCCAAGGGGATATTGCTGCTTCGGGCACCTTATGGTCCGTTTCCTGTCAGTCTAGATTTTCGAATCCGACGCAAAACTGATATTTAATTGTAACACTCAGGGCCTCCAATGACGATGGAACACTAAAAAAGAGTCGCTATTCAATACATCGTCCTCCAGGCGACTTGTCTCCAAGGGGATATTGCTGCCTCGGGCACCTCATGGTCCGTCTCCTGTGGGTCTAGATTTTGAATCGGATGCAAAACTGATAGTTAATTGTAACGTTCAGGGCCTCCTAATGACGATGGAAAACTCAAATTGCATTGCGTTTCAATACATCGTCCTCCAGCCGACTTGTCTCCAAGGGGATAATGCTACCTCGGGCACCTTATGGTCCGTCTCCTGTGAGTCTTGATTTTAGAATCCGACGCAAAACTGATGGTTAATTGTAACGTTCAGGGCCTCCTAATGACGATGGAACACTCAAATTGCGTCGCGTTTCAATACATCGTCCTCCAGCCGACTTGTCTCCAAGGGGATATTGCTGCCTCGGGCAACTTATGGTCCGTCTCCTGTCAGTCCAAATTTTCGAATCCGACGCAAAACTGATGGTTAATTGTAACGTTCATTGCCTCCTAATGACGATGGAAAACTCAAATTGCATCGCGATTGAATACATCGTCCTCCAGCCGACTTGTCTCCAAGGGGATAATGCTGCCTCGGGCACCTTATGGTCCGTCTCCTGTGAGTCTAGATTTTCGAATCCGACGCAAAACTGATGGTTAATTGTAACGTTCAGGGCCTCCTAATGACGATGGAACACTCAAATTGCGTCGCGATTCAATAAATCTTCCTCCAGCCGACTTGTCTCCAAGGGGATATTGCTGCCTCTGGCACCTTATGGTCCGTTTCCTGTGAGTCTACATTTTCGAATCTGACGCAAAACTGATAGTTAATTGTAACGTTCAGGGCCTCTTAATGACGATGGAAAACTCAAATTGATTCGCGATTCAATACATCGTCCTCCAGCCGACTTGTCTCCAAGGGGATATTGCTTCCTCGTGCACCTTATGGTCAGTCTCCAGTGAGTCTAGATTTTCGAATCGGACGCAATACTGATAGTTAATTGTAACGTTCAGGGCCTCCTAATGACGTTGGAAAACTCATATTGCATCGCGATTCAATACATCGTCCTCCAGCCGACTTGTCTAAAAGGGGATATTGCTGCCTCGGGCACCTTATGGTCAGTCTCCTGTGAGTCCAGATTTTCGAATCCGACGCAAAACTGATGGTTAATTGTAACGTTCAGGGCCTCCTAATGACGATGGAAAACTCAAATTGCATCGCGATTGAATACATCGTCCTCCAGCCGACTTGTCTCCAAGGGGATATTGCTGCCTCGGGCACCTTATGGTCCGTCTCCTGTGAGTCTAGATTTTCGAATCCGACGCAAAACTGATGGTTAATTGTAACGTTCAGGGCCTCCTAATGACGAAGGAACACTCCAATTGAGTCGCTATTCAGTACACCGTCCTCCGGCCGACTTGTCTCCAAGGGGATATTGCTGTCTCGGGCACCTTATGGTTCGACTCCTGTGAGTCTAGATTTTGAATCGGATGCAAAACTGATAGTTAATTGTAACGTTCAGGGCCTCCTAATGACGATGGAACGCTCACATTCCGTCCAGATACCATTCATCGTCCTCCAGCCGACTTGTGTCCAAGGGGAATTTGCTACCTCGGGCACCTTATGGATCTTCTCCTGTGAGTCTAGATTTTCGAATCGGACCCAAAACTGATGTTAATTGTAACGTTCAGGGCCTCCTAATGACGATGGAAATCTGAAATTGCATCGCGATTCAATACATCGTCCTCCAGCCGACTTGTCTCCAAGGGGATATTGCTGCCTCAGGCACCTTATCGTCCGTCTCCTGTGAGTCTAGATTTTCGAATCGGACGCAAAACAAATAGTTAATTTTAACGTTCTGGGCCTCCTAATGACGATGGAAAACTCAAATTGCCTCGCGATTCAATACATCGTCCTCCAGCCGAATTGTCTTCAAGGGGATATTGTGCCTTGGGCACCTTATGGTCCGTCTCCAGTGAGTCAAGATTTTCGAATCGGACGCAAAATTGATAGTTAATTGTAACGTTCAGGGCCTCCTAATGACGATGAAACACTCAAATGGCATTGCGATTCTATATATCGTCCTCCAGCCGACTTGTCTCCAAGGGGATATTGCTGCCACGGGCACCTTATGGTCCGTTTCCTGTCAGTCTAGATTTTCGAATCCGACGCAAAACTGATATTTAATTGTAACGCCCAGGGCCTCCTAATGACGATGGAACACTAAAAAAGTGTCGCTATTCAATACATCGTCCTCCAGGCGACTTGTCCTCAAGGGGATATTGCTGTCTCGGGCACCTTATGGTCCGTCTCCTGTGGGTCTAGATTTTGAATCGGATGCAAAACTGATAGTTAATTGTAACGTTCAGGGCCTCCTAAAGACGATGGAACACTCAAATGGACTTCGCGATTCAATACATCGTCCTCCAGCCGACTTGTCTCCAAGGGTCTATTGCTGTTATGGCATGCTCAGGGCCTCCTAATGACGATGGAACACTAAAAAAGAGTCGCTATTCAATACATCGTCCTCCAGCCGACTTGTCTCCAAGGGTCTATTGCTGTTATGGCACCTTACGGTCGTTCTCCTGTGAGTCTAGATTTTCGACTACGACGCAAAACTGATGTTAATTGTGACTTTCAGGGCCTCTTAATGACGATGGAAATCTCAAATTGCATCGTGATTCAATACATCGTCTTCCAGCCGACTTGACTCCAAGGGGATATTGCTGCCTCGGGCACGTTATGGTCCGTCTCCTGTGAGTCTAGATTTTCGAATCGGACGCAAAACTGATGTTAATTGTAACGTTCAGGGCCTCTTAATGACGATGGAAATCTCAAATTGCATCGCGTTTCAATACATCGTCCTCCAGCCGACTTGTCTCCAAGGGGATATTGCTGCCTCGGGCACCTTATGGTCAGTCTCCTGTGAGTCTAGATTTTCGAATCCGAAGAGAAACTGATGGTTAATTGTAACGTTCAGGGCCTCCTAATGACGAAGGAACACTCAGATTGAGTCGCTATTCAGTACACCGTCCTCCGGCCGACTTGTCTCCAAGGGGATATTGCTGTCTCGGGCACCTTATGGTCCGTCTCCTGTGAGTCTAGATTTTGAATCGGATGCAAAACTGATAGTTAATTGCAACTTTCAGGGCCTCCTAATGACGATGGAACGCTCACATTCCGTCCAGATCCAATTCATCGTCCTCCAGCCGACTTGTGTCCAAGGGGAATTTGCTACCTCGGGCACCTTATGGTCCGTCTCCTGTAGGTCTAGATTTTCGAATCGGACCCAAAACTGATAGTTAATTGTAACGTTCAGGGCCTCATAATGACGATGGAAAACTCAAATTGCCTCGCGATTCTATACATCGTCCTCCAGCCGAATTGTCTTCAAGGGGATATTGCTGCCTCGTGCACCTTATGGTCCGTCTCCAGTGAGTCTAGATTTTCGAATCGGACGCAAAATTGATAGTTAATTGTAACGTTCAACGCCTCCTAATGACGATGGAACACCAAAGTGCGTCGCGATTCAATACATCGTCCTCCAGCCGACTTGTCTACAAGGAGATATTGCTGTTTTTGGCACCTTATGGTACGTCTCCTGTGAGTCTAGATTTTCGAATCGGACGCAAAACTGATAGTTAATTGTAACGTTCAGGGCCTCCTAATGGCAATGGAAAACTCAAATGGCATCGCCATTCAATACATCGTCCTCCAGCCGACTTGTCTCCAAGGGGATATTGCTGCCTCGGGCACCTTAAGGTCCGTCTCCTGTGAGTCTAGATTTTCGAATCCGACGCAAAACTGATGGTTGATTGTAACGTTCAGGGCCTCCTAATGATGATTGAACACTCAAATTGCGTCGCGATTCAATAAATCGTCCTCCAGCCGACTTGTCTCCAAGGGGATATTGCTGCCTCGGGCAACTCATGGTCCGTCTCCTGTGAGACCAAATTTTCGAATCCGACGCAAAACTGATGGTTAATTGTAACGTTCATTGCCTCCTAATGACGATGGAACACTCAAATGGCATCGCGATTCTATACATCGTAAGCCAGCCGACTTGTCTCCAAGGTGATGTTGCTGCCTCGGGCACCTTATGGTTCGTCACCTGTGAGTCTAGATTTTCGAATCCAACGCAAAACAGATGGTTAATTGTAACGCTCAAAGCCTCCTAATGACGATGGAACACTCAAATTGCGTCGCCTTTCAATACATCGTCCTCCACCCGACTTGTCTCCAAGGGGATAATGCTGCCTCGGGCACCTTATGGTCCGTCTCCTGTGAGTCTTGATTTTCGAATCCGACGCAAAACTGATGGTTAATTGTAACGTTCAGGGCCTCCTAATGACGATGGAACACTCAAATTGCGTCGCGATACAAGAAATCGTGCTCCAGCCGACTTGTCTCCAAGGAGATATTGCTGCCTCGGGCACCTTATGGTACGTCTGCTGTGAGTCTAGATTTTCGAATCGGACGCAAAACTGATAGTTAATTGTAACGTTCAGGGCCTCCTAATGACGATGGAATACTCAAATTGCGTCGCGATACAATAAATCGTCCTCCAGCCGACTTGTCTCCAAGGGGATATTGCTACCTCGGGCACCTTATGGTCCTTTTCCTGTGGTTCTATATTTTCGAATCCGACGCAAAATTGATAGTTAATTGTAACGCTCAGGGCCTCCTAATGACGATGGAACACTCAAATTGCATCGCGATTCAATACATCGTCCTCCAGCCGACTTGTCTCCAAGAAGATATTGCTGCCTCGGGCAACTTATGTTCCGTCTCCTGTGAGTCCAAATTTTCGAATCCGACGCAAAACTGATGGTTAATTGTAACGTTCAGGGCCTACCAATGACGATGGAACACTCAAATGGCATCTTGATTCTATACATCGTAAGCCAGCCGACTTGTCTCCAAGGCGATGTTGCTGCCTCGGGCAACTTATGGTTCGTCTCCTGTGAGTCTAGATTTTCGAATCCGACGCAAAACAGATGGTTAATTGTAACGTTCAAGGCCTCCTAATGACGATGGAAAACTCAAATTGCATTGCGTTTCAATACATAGTCCTCCAGCCGACTTGTCTCCAAGGGGATAATGCTGCCTCGGGCACCTTATGGTCCGTCTCCTGTGAGTCTTGATTTTTGAATCCGACGCAAAACTGATGGTTAATTGTAACGTTCAGGGCCTCCTAATGACGATGGAACACTCAAATTGCTTCGCGATTCAATACATAGTCCTCCAGCCGACTTGTCTCCAAGGGGATGTTGCTGCCTCGGGCAACTTATGGTCCGTCTCCTGTGAGTCCAAATTTTCGAATCCGACGCAAAACTGATGGTTAATTATAACGTTCAGGGCCTTGTAATGACGATAGAACACTCAAATGGCATTGCGATTCTATACATCGAAAGCCAGCCGACTTGTCTCCAAGGTGATGTTGCTGCCTCGTACACCTTATGGTCCGTCTCCAGTGAGTCTAGAGTTTCGAATCGGATGCAAGACTGATAGTTAATTGTAACGTTCAGGGCCTCGTAATGACGATGGAACACTCAAATTGCGCCGCGATTCAATACATCGTCCTCCAGCCGACTTGTCTCCAAGGGGATATTGCTGCCTCGGGCACCTTATGGTCCGTCTCCTGTGAGTCTAGATTCGCGAATTCGACGCAAAACTGATGTTAATTGTAACGTTCAGGGCCTCTTAATGACGATGGAAATCTCAAATTGCATCGCGATTCAATACATCGTCCTCCAGCCGACTTGTCTCCAAGGGGATATTGCTGCCTCGGGCAACTTATGGTCCGTCTCCTGTGAGTCCAAATTTTCGAATCCGACGCAAAACTGATGGTTAATTGTAACGTTCAGGGCCTCCTAATGACGATGGAACATTCAAATGGCATCGCGATTCTATACATCGTAAGCCAGCCGACTTATCTCCAAGGTGAAGTTGCTGCCTCGGGCACCTTATGGTTCGTCTCCTGTGAGTCTAGATTTTCGAATCCGACGCAAAACAGATGGTTAATTGTAACGTTCAAGGCCTCCTAATGACGATGGAACACTCAAATTGCGTCGCGTTTCAATACATCGTCCTCCAGCCGACTTGTCTACAAGGGGATATTGCTGACTTTGGCGCCTTATGGTACGTCTCCTGTGAGTCTAGATTTACGAATCGGTCGCAAAACTGATAGTTAATTGTGACGTTCAGGGCCTCCTAATGACGATGGAAAACTCAAATTGCATTGCGTTTCAATACAGCGTCCTCCAGCCGACTTGTCTCCAAGGGGACAATGCTGCCTCGGGCACCTTATGGTCCGTCTCCTGTGAGTCTTGGTTTTCGAATCCGACGCAAAACTGATGTTTAATTGTAATGTTCAGGGCCTCCTAATGACGATGGAACACTCAAATTGCATCGCGATACAATAAATCGTGCTCCAGCCGACTTGTCTCCAAGGAGATATTGCTGCCTCGGGCACCTTATGGTACGTCTGCTGTGAGTCTAGATTTTCGAATCGGACGCAAAACTGATGTTAATTGTAACGTTCAGGGCCTCCTAATGACGATGGAATACTCAAATTGCGTCGCGATACAATAAATCGTCCTCCAGCCGACTTGTCTCCAAGGGGATATTGCTACCTCGGGCACCTTATTGTCCTTTTCCTGTGGTTCTATATTTTCGAATCCGACGCAAAACTGATAGTTAATTGTAACGTTCAGGGCCTCCTAATGACGATGGAACACACAAATTGCATCGCGATTCAATACATCGTCCTCCAGCCGACTTGTCTCCAAGGGGATATTGCTGCCTCGGGCACCTTATGGTCCGTCTCCTGTGAGTCTAGATTTTCGAATCGGATGCAAAACTGATGTTAATTGTAACGTTCAGGGCCTCTTAATGACGATGGAAATCTATAATTGCAACGCGATTCAATACATCGTCCTCCAGCCGACTTGTCTCCAAGGGGATATTGTGCCTCGGGCACCTTATGGTCCGTCTCCTGTGAGTCTAGATTTTCGAATCCGACGCAAAACAGATGGTTAATTGTAACGTTCAAGGCCTCCTAATGACGATGGAACACTCAAATTGTGTCGCGTTTCAATACATCGTCCTCCAGCCGACTTAAGGGGATATTGCTGCCTCGGGCACCTTATGGTCCGTCTCCTGTGAGTCTAGATTTTCGAATCCGACGCAAAACTGATGGTTAATTGTAACGTTCAGGGCCTCCTAATGACGATGGAACACTCAAATTGCGTCGCGATACAATAAATCGTGCGCCAGCCGACTTGTCTCCAAGGAGATATTGCTGCCTCGGGCACCTTATGGTCCGTCTCCTGTGAGTCTAGATTTTCGAATCCGACGCAAAACTGATGGTTAATTGTAACGTTCAGGGCCTCCTAATGACGATGGAACACTGAAATTGCGTCGCGATACAATAAATCGTCCTCCAGCCGACTTGTCTCCAAGGGGATATTGCTACCTCGGGCACCTTATGGTCCTTTTCCTGTGGTTCTAGATTTTCGAATCCGACGCAAAACTGATAGTTAATTGTAACGCTCAGGGCCTCCTAATGACGATGGAACACTCAAATTGCATCGCGATACAATACATCGTCCTCCAGCCGACTTGTCTCCAAGGGGATATTGCTGCCTCGGGCACCTTATGGTCCGTCTCCTGTGAGTCTAGATTTAGAATCGGATGCAAAACTGATAGTTAATTGTAACGTTCAGGGCCTCCTAAAGACGATGGAACACTCAAATGGCATCGCGATTCAATACATCGTCCTCCAGCGGACTTGTCTCCAAGGGTCTATTGCTGCCTATGGCACCATTACGGTCGTTCTCCTGTGAGTCTAGATTTTGGACTCCGACGCAAAACTGATAGTTAATTGTAACGTTCAGGGACTCCTAATGACGATGGAAAACTCAAATTGCCTCGCGATTCAATACATCGTCCTCCAGCCGACTTGTCTCCAAGGGGATATTGCTGCCTCGGGCACCTTATGGTCCGTCTCCTGCGAGTCTAGATTTTCGAATCGGACGCAAAACTGATAGTTAATTGTTACGTTCAGGGCCTCCTAATGACGATGGAACACTCAAATTGCATCGCGATTCAATACATCGTCCTCCAGCCGACTTGTCTCCAAGGGGATATTGCTGCCTCGGGCACCTTATGGTCCGTCTCCTGTGAGTATAGATTTTCGAATTCGACGGAAAACTGATAGTTAATTGTAACGTTCAGGGACTTATAATGACGATGGTAAACTCAAATTGCATCGCGATTCAATACATCGTCCTCCAGCCGACTTGTCTCCAAGGGGATATTGCTGCCTTAGACACCTATGCTCCGTCTCCTGTGAGTCTATATTTTCGAATCCGACGCAAAACTGATGGTTAATTGTAACGTTAAGGGCCTCTTAATGACGATGGAAAACTCAAATTGCATCGCGATTCAATACATCGTCCTCCAGCCGACTTGTGTCCAAGGGCATATTGCTGCCTCGGGCACCTTATGGTCCGTCTCCTGTGAGTCTAGATTTTCGAATCCGACGCAAAACTGATGGTTAATTGTAACGTTCAGGGCCTCCTAATGACGATGGGACACTCAAATTGCGTCGCGATTCAATACATCGTCCTCCAGCCGACTTGTCTCCAAGGGGATATTGTGCCTCGGGCACCTTATGGTCCGTCTCCTGTGAGTCTAGATTTTCGAATCCGACGCAAAACAGATGGTTAATTGTAACGTTCAAGGCCTCCTAATGACGATGGAACACTCAAATTGTGTCGCGTTTCAATACATCGTCCTCCAGCCGACTTGTCTACAAGGGGATATTGCTGCCTTTGGCACCTTATGGTACGTCCCCTGTGAGTCTAGATTTTCGAATCGGACGCAAAGCTGATAGTTAATTGTAACGTTCAGGGCCTCCTAATGACGATGGAAAACTCAAATTGCATTGCGCTTCAATACATCGTCCTCCAGCCGACTTAAGGGGATATTGCTGCCTCGGGCACCTTATGGTCCGTCTCCTGTGAGTCTAGATTTTCGAATCCGACGCAAAACTGATGGTTAATTGTAACGTTCAGGGCCTCCTAATGACGATGGAACACTCAAATTGCGTCGCGATACAATAAATCGTGCGCCAGCCGACTTGTCTCCAAGGAGATATTGCTGCCTCGGGCACCTTATGGTCCGTCTCCTGTGAGTCTAGATTTTCGAATCCGACGCAAAACTGATGGTTAATTGTAACGTTCAGGGCCTCCTAATGACTATGGAACACTCAAATTGCGTCGCGATACAATAAATCGTCCTCCAGCCGACTTGTCTCCAAGGGGATATTGCTACATCGGGCACCTTATGGTCCTTTTCCTGTGGTTCTAGATTTTCGAATCCGACGCAAAACTGATAGTTAATTGTAACGCTTAGGGCCTCCTAATGACGATGGAACACTCAAATTGCATCGCGATTCAATACATCGTCCTCCAGCCGACTTGTCTCCAAGGGGATATTGCTGCCTCGGGCACCTTATGGTCCGTCTCCTGTGAGTCTAGATTTTCGATTCGGAGGCAAAACTGATGTCAATTGTGACGATCAGTGCCTCTTAATGACGATGGAAATCTCAAATTGCATCGCGATTCAATACTTCGTCCTCCAGCCGACTTGTCTACAAGGGGATATTGCTGCCTTGGGCACCTTATGGTCCGTCTTCTGTGAGTCTAATTTTTCGAATCGGACGCAAAACTGATAGTTAATTGTAACGTTCAGGGCCTCCTAATGACGATGGAAAACTCAAAATGCATCGCGATTGAATATATCGACCTCCAGCCGACTTGTCTCCAAGGGGATATTGCTGCCTCGGGCACCTTTGGTCAGTCTCCTGTGAGTCTAGATTTTCGAATCCGATGCAAAACTGATGGTTAATTGTAAAGTTCAGGACCTCCTAATGACGATGGAACACTCAAATTGCGTCGCGATTCACTAAATCGTCCTCCAGCCGACTTGTCTCCAAGGGTATATTGCTGCCTCGGGCACCTTATGGTCCGTCTCCTGTGAGTCTAGATTTTAGTATCGGACGCAAAACTTATAGTTGATTGTAACGTTCAGGGCCTCCTAATGACGATGGAACACTCAAATTGCATCGCGATTCAATACATCGTCCTCCAGCCGACTTGATTTCAGGGGGATATTGCTGCCTTGGGATCCTTATCGTCCGTCTCCTGTGAGTCTAGATTTTCGAATCGGACGCAAAACTGATAGTCAATTGTAACGTTCTGGGCCTCCTAATGACGATGAAAATCTCAAATTGCATCGCGATTCAATACATCGTCCTCCAGCTGACTTGTCTCCAAGGGGATATTGCTACCTCGGGCACCTTATGGTCAGTCTCCTGTTAGTCTAGATTTTCGAATCCGATGAGGAGCTGATGGTTAATTGTAACGTTCAGGGCCTCCTAATGACGATGGAACACTCAAATTGCGTCGCGATTCAAAACATCGTCCTCCAGCCGACTTGTCTCCAAGGGGATATTGCTGCCTCGGGCACCTTATGGTCCGTCTCCTATGAGTCTAGATTTTCGAATCGGACGCAAAACTGATGTTAATTGTAACGTTCAGGGCCTCCTAATGACGATGGAAATCTGAAATTGCATCGCGATTCAATACATCGTCCTCCAGCCGACTTGTCTCCAAGGGGATATTGCTGCCTCGGGCACCTTATGGTCCGTCTCCTGTGAGTCTAGATTTTCGAATCGGATGCAAAACTGATGTTAATTGTAACGTTCAGGGCCTCTTAATGACGATGGAAATCTATAATTGCAACGCGATTCAATACATCGTCCTCCAGCCGACTTGTCTCCAAGGGGATATTGTGCCTCGGGCACCTTATGGTCCGTCTCCTGTGAGTCTAGATTTTCGAATCGGACGCAAAACAGATGGTTAATTGTAACGTTCAAGGCCTCCTAATGACGATGGAACACTCAAATTGTGTCGCGTTTCAATACATCGTCCTCCAGCCGACTTGTCTACAAGGGGATTTTGCTGCCTTTGGCACCTTATGGTACGTCTCCTGTGAGTCTAGATTTTCGAATCGGACGCAAAGCTGATAGTTAATTGTAACTTTCAGGGCCTCCTAATGACGATGGAAAACTCAAATTGCATTGCGCTTCAATACATCGTCCTCCAGCCGACTTAAGGGGATATTGCTGCCTCGGGCACCTTATGGTCCGTCTCCTGTGAGTCTAGATTTTCGAATCCGACGCAAAACTGATGGTTAATTGTAACGTTCAGGGCCTCCTAATGACGATGGAACACTCAAATTGCGTCGCGATACAATAAATCGTGCGCCAGCCGACTTGTCTCCAAGGAGATATTGCTGCCTCGGGCACCTTATGGTCCGTCTCCTGTGAGTCTAGATTTTCGAATCCGACGCTAAACTGATGGTTAATTGTAACGTTCAGGGCCTCCTAATGACGATGGAACACTGAAATTACGTCGCGATACAATAAATCGTCCTCCAGCCGACTTGTCTCCAAGGGGATATTGCTACCTCGGGCACCTTATGGTCCTTTTCCTGTGGTTCTAGATTTTCGAATCCGACGCAAAACTGATAGTTAATTGTAACGCTCAGGGCCTCCTAATGACGATGGAACACTCAAATTGCATCGCGATACAATACATCGTCCTCCAGCCGACTTGTCTCCAAGGGGATATTGCTGCCTCGGGCACCTTATGGTCCGTCTCCTGTGAGTCCAGATTTAGAATCGGATGCAAAACTGATAGTTAATTGTAACGTTCAGGGCCTCCTAAAGACGATGGAACACTCAAATGGCATCGCGATTCAATACATCGTCCTCCAGCCGACTTGTCTCCAAGGGTCTATTGCTGCCTATGGCACCATTACGGTCGTTCTCCTGTGAGTCTAGATTTTGGACTCCGACGCAAAACTGATAGTTAATTGTAACGTTCAGGGACTCCTAATGACGATGGAAAACTCAAATTGCCTCGCGATTCAATACATCGTCCTCCAGCCGACTTATCTACAAGGGGATATTGCTGCCTCGGGCACCTTATGGTCCGTCTCCTGCGAGTCTAGATTTTCGAATCGGACGCAAAACTGATAGTTAATTGTAACGTTCAGGGCCTCCTAATGACGATGGAACACTCAAATTGCATCGCGATTCAATACATCGTCCTCCAGCCGACTTGTCTCCAAGGGGATATTGCTGCCTCGGGCACCTTATGGTCCGTCTCCTGTGAGTATAGATTTTCGAATTCGACGGAAAACTGATAGTTAATTGTAACGTTCAGGGACTTATAATGACGATGGTAAACTCAAATTGCATCGCGATTCAATACATCGTCCTCCAGCCGACTTGTCTCCAAGGGGATATTGCTGCCTTAGACACCTATGCTCCGTCTCCTGTGAGTCTATATTTTCGAATCCGACGCAAAACTGATGGTTAATTGTAACGTTAAGGGCCTCTTAATGACGATGGAAAACTCAAATTGCATCGCGATTCAATACATCGTCCTCCAGCCGACTTGTCTCCAAGGGGATATTGTGCCTCGGGCACCTTATGGTCCGTCTCCTGTGAGTCTAGATTTTCGAATCCGACGCAAAACAGATGGTTAATTGTAACGTTCAAGGCCTCCTAATGACGATGGAACACTCAAATTGTGTCGCGTTTCAATACATCGTCCTCCAGCCGACTTGTCTACAAGGGGATATTGCTGCCTTTGGCACCTTATGGTACGTCTCCTGTGAGTCTAGATTTTCGAATCGGACGCAAAGCTGATAGTTAATTGTAACGTTCAGGGCCTCCTAATGACGATGGAAAACTCAAATTGCATTGCGCTTCAATACATCGTCCTCCAGCCGACTTAAGGTGATATTGCTGCCTCGGGCACCTTATGGTCCGTCTCCTGTGAGTCTAGATTTTCGAATCCGACGCAAAACTGATGGTTAATTGTAACGTTCAGGGCCTCCTAATGACGATGGAACACTCAAATTGCGTCGCGATACAATAAATCGTGCGCCAGCCG